>NC_091681.1:25967500-26567500 GCF_030179915.1 Drosophila takahashii | reverse complement strand
TATAAGCTACACACCAATACAATAATATGCAACGGTGTCCTCCGCCGGTGTTGTTTAATTAAAGCAGTCCCAGCTCCCAGAATATAGACGATTAAAAAAAAAACATGCTTCCCAAATTCAGTTAAGCATGCTCAAACACGATTTTTTTTAATTTGTCTAATTTTTTAGGGCATTCGCCTATAAAAACAGAAAATTCGCCCTTAATTTTAGAAAAATACACCTTAAAATTAGGGCAAATTACCCTAAAAACAGGAAAATATTTCTTATTTCAAGAAAAATCACCCTAAATTAAACCAAATTTCCATCGGGATTTTTTAGAAAATTTTTCTAAATACACGGGCGAATCGCCAGCGGATACGATTTATGGGCGATTTTCTAAATCCACGGGCGAAAAGTCAGTTTTTTAGGGCGATTTAGGGTAAAAATTTCTATGAGTGTAATATGGTCTGTTGGTTTGTTTGACTTTTCGGCTAACAAAATAAAGTAGTCGATTTTCTTTGGTAGGTATATTTATTGATTTATAGTAATTGATTATATTAAACTGCTGGTTTCAATATTGATGGACTAAATGCTCTTTAATTGGGCCTTAGCTTTCTTTCTGATTCTCTGCCAACCTCGTTTTGCGTCATCAAAAAGCCAGCAATAAAATGTCGAAAATGCTGTAACCCAATTTGGGCCAGCCTATAAACATATCTTGTTTAAATGTCTGCACAGAACAGGGAATGAAATATAATAAAAAGTACAAATAAGCGACCGATTTCTAAGAAGAGAACACTTCTTAGTCCGCAAAAGGCCGTACAGCTGACAATGACGCATCAAAAGCGGCTTTCTTTCGGCATCTCTCCACCGCCAGTCATCTCCGAAATACAAATAAAGTTAAATCAAAATAACCACAAAGGCTGCCAACCTTCTAGATACAGTTAAGTAAATTTTAATGTTTTACTTCGCTGAAATCACTTGAGACTCACAGCCGCGCAAAAGCCCCCCGAAAAGTAAAGAAAAATTCTTATCGGGAACTAAGCACTTGAACATGCGAATTTCAGAAGGGCCCACACACATGGGAAAGGCCAGAAATCCGACCTGTCTCCAAATCAGTACTTTCACCGCTTGACGCCTTAAATGCATGCTGATGAGAACCGAGATGATGACGTTGTCGGCGGCTAATAGAAAGTTCTTTCCCCAATTAATTGCCAAAAAAATCCAACAAAAAAAACCAAAGCGAAATCTATATATGGTATTGTCTGGGCAAAAATAAAGGGGATACGGTCAAGGCAGGCCATTAAAAGTAAATCCAGTGCAAGAAGCTCGCCCAAACGAAGACAACATCTGAATTTTTATAAACTTGTCGCAGACGTGCTGCTCAGTTTCCCCGGCTCATTGGTGCTGTAATTGTTTATTGTATTCTTGTTTATTTTTTACTTTTTGTTTTTTTGTTTTTCTCCCCCTGTTGTTTCTTGTATTATATTGTATGTGGTATGTTGTTTTGCAGTACCCACACCCTGTCAAAAAAATTCTGTGCCAGTGACCGAGAAAAATTGGTTTTGCCGGCTGTTCAGCCATGCCGACGCCTGTGGCGATTTTCGGGGGAGCAAATCTATCCAGCAATTCGTACAATTGAGCGCGCGCTACCAGTTTGTTGATTGATTTAGCCAGAAATATTTCGCGCGTCGGTGGCTGAACTTGAGCGTTTTTTTGTTTTGTTTTTGGAAACGGTACAAACCGGTTGCTGCTGTAATTAAAACCCACCCAATGGCTTTATTTTGATGTTACTCTTTTTGGAATTTTTAGGGAATAAAGCGATCGCAGACAAAGCATTGTAATAAAATGTTTTAAGGGAAATTTCGCATTTCCTGATTGTTGTTAGAACGATGGATTTTGGCAAGAAGTTAAGTCTAAACCATTTATCGAACATCAACTATAATCTTAAACTTTTATTCAAAATTAAATAATTTTTATATTGAAAAGATAAGTTAACTTTGGTTTATTTTATTAATATTTATAATCATAAATACTTTTTTAGCAAGTCGAAAGGTATAAAGATAGAGATTCCATTAGTCGAGAATATATTTTAAACAAGATCGCTATAAAAGCCCCTGCCTAACTAGGCAAAATTCAAATCGTTCTCTAAATGTTTTGCTAATTTAAGCTCTTTAAAATCAGAGTTAGAGAGAGCTCGTTGGAGGTTAATCAATTCACCAGCTGACAGCTTCCAAGAAGACAACTTGATGACCAGGCGATGATAGGGGCTTGGTTAGAGGTTCTCCTTCTGTAATTTGCATATATTACTTTCGATCCGACCAATGAGTAAGGGCAGTGATATAAGGGGGAACCTCGCGCTCGCTGCCTTTTTTTTGTGCTTTATGGCATAATTAATAAACATCAAATATTATGACGCATTCATGCTAATTTCTTTTGTCTGCACAGGTGATTGCTTCATTTGGCTTCATAACCTTTTATTCTGACCCATCTCTTTCTTCGCCCGATTAAAATATGCAAAATGAAATTTGCATTTAAATCACTGTGTGTTGTGTGCGATATGTTTACTTTTACTTTTGTCGTAATTGATTGGGTTCATAGGTAAAAGTCAATATGTAGGAATTTAAAACTTTAAGCAGTGCTGTTGTTCATAACTTATCAGCGAAATCAAACACAGCGTCTACTTAGGGCAAATTACTGTAATTTTAGCAACATAATCAAGGCGTTTGCTCAGGTTGAAATCTAAATATAGACACAAAAGACTCTAAAACACCAATTATAAACGTGGTTGTTCTGGATGCAGCTAGCGAAAATGTGCAGAACGCCTGGAAGGCGATGATGATGTAAAGGAGGAATGCCAAAGGACAATTAGCGTTGGCCAGACTCAAGAACTTCAACTCAAAATCGTACTGGGAAAAATGAATCAAGTAGTTATAATATAATTAATAAATATTTATCTCAAAAGATTTAGGATCGTACAAAATAGTACAAAAAATACATCATTATTATTATTTTCTCAAGATAAAAAAAAAAACTTTAAAAGATATCCAATTAATTTAAGTGATTTTCAAAGACTTTTCTGTGAAACCTTAAATTCCTATTTTACTAACACATTTTTTCTGTGTACTTCCCAAGGGAGCGTTTGGTTCGAGATCAAAGCCCATAAAAGGCGCAGTCTGAGGCAGCGTTTGTATCTAAATTTAGACAGTCGTACTGCGCCTGCCACGGCCACGCCCCCAGCCTCTTGGCCGCCTCCTCCGGTCCCCTGAAAGACCAAAAGCTAAGGCCAGAGGCACAAGGAACGTCAGCAGATGTCATAGATTGTCATAGTTAGCTGCTGCTGATTCTGTAGCTGATGCTGATTCTGATGATGATGAGGCCCCGAGGACTACGACTACAGCTGCCTGTCGACTCCTGGTGACTTGGTCGCGAAGTGTCGACGAGTGTTTGTGGCATTTCCGCAGTGCGGACGGCTAACTAAATAAGCCAGCAGCCAGCAGTCGGCAGCCTGCTCCTCCCTGCAGTTGCATCGCCAGCTATAATTAGATGAAATCATTAAGCTTTCATTTGCTGGCATTTTGTGATTTCATTATTTTGTATTTTATGGCGCCTTAAAGCTCCATTTTACGAGCCTTATCTATGGTTAGCATATCAGAATATCTTACAAGTGACTTGAGTGCATCTGAAATGCCTGTAAATGGCTGTCAAAGCGGCTTTCGTCTGTTGTCAGTTGGCAGGTTTGGCTCCTTTGGCCGGATTCTTTAGCCAACTCTCCTCGGATTTCGGTTCCCCCAGTGTTGGGTGTGCAATAAAATTGTGGCCTTATCATAAAATGGAAATTCTTATGTCTGCCGATCTGTGGGTTTCAGCATTTTAGCATTTTTGTTTTGGTCAGTGTTTGGTTCCCGATGGAGCGACGTTTAAAATTAATATCTTGAGTGTTGTATTTACGATACATTTTTATGCCTTAACGTTTGTAATTTGCAATAATAAACATTGTTATGGTTTCTACGCCATAAAGCGCAGTTGGTTGGTTTTGCGATGATATTCCCTTTCCGGGGTATTCTAATTATTTATATGTTGGCTTGGAAATTGTCAAAGGTTAATTGCCTTGGGGCATTACCATAACCCCATAGGCGGCGACCTAACCCTAATAATTTAGTACCCATATGTATGAGAATTTGTTTTTTTCCTACAACTCCTTTGCGTGCGAATTATTACTTAATTAGCTTTTCACTTTAAAATGTCCTCATCTCATTTCGGTTTGGTCTTATTCCATTTTTTTCTGCGTGCTTTGCGTGTTTTGCGCCTTGTCACAGCAATTTTTCAAATGCTCACCGAGGAGTTGTTTGCAATTTATTAAATTAAATCATATTAAAACGCGACCGGGCCGACCATAAATAGAAATTATGACACATTTCGTGCGGACACGGAAGCCCAACATCTAATGACTGCTTATTAATTAGGTGAATTTCGTGTGTGGCTACAGATTGCGGTCCTTGTTGTGCGGTCATACCATAATTTGGGTTACCTAATGTAAAAAATTCCCTTGGCTTGTCTGTTGATTTTCCCTTCTTATTCAATCTCATTTACATACATTATGCTTGGCCAGTCCTATTACATATATTTATACCTCTTCTAATGCAAAACGCATTATATCTTCTGTGACAGATGTTGGTCAATATTATCATCACTTGCCAGCTGACCTGACTTTATACTTGGTAACTTGTAATTTGCTGCAAATATATAGGTTGGCATGGCGACAAAGTTCTCTTCACTGTGCCAGGATAATACACCTTTACTTTATATGTATTTCAATATAGCTCACAATTTTCTACGTTTTTCTTTTCATTAGCTGCACTCAACTCATTTGCCATGCTCTCTGAGCCGTGAGCTTCGTTGCTGTGCAGCAAATAATTAAATTGTATTCCACTTTTTATATATTATTTATACCCCGTTGTCCTTGACCAATAGGGATGGATTGGGACCAAGGACTTTAGCAAGAAAGTTTTCTAACCGGATATTAAATTATGGAAGTTGTTTAGATTTACTTTATTTATAATAGTTTTATGACAAATATTTGTTCATAATTAATATTAGTACTTTTTATAAGAGGTATTTCAAAACTCATACACCTGCTGCCTTTCGACCCACCATTTTTTACCTTCAGTTAATGACATCACTTCAATGGAAAAACGACAGCTATGAGCTCGGCTTGTCCCTTTGCGTTCGCTGATTCTTTAATAATGTTGTCATTTATATTTTCACTATTATAGACATTTTTTCTGCCTTTATTGTCAGTATTCATTATCCCGTTCGCAATAATGGCTGAAGTGTTATTTGTGTGCCTTTTCCTCCCCAAAGTGTGCGGTTGTGTTTGTCCTTTAAATATTTTGTAATAATTTCTAGGAACCAGCAGGTCCCCTTTGAATATTTTTTACGCAAATAGTGCAGACCGTTGCCGCCTGCCTTATTAAGTGAGCCATTATCATTAGTTATATGCGCGTGTAAATGATGGCCGAGCCCACACTTTTTTCCCCAGTCAATGTTAATGAGCCGCAATCACATCAGCATCAGGGTTCAGGACTCTGGTTTCTGGACGGCGGACTCTGGACAGCGGAGAGTCAGCAAAATTGTTTGTTTGTTGTTCCATTTTGCGGGGCGGTTAATTTTAAATTAATTAAAAGTTGTTTGTTTGTTATTTTAATGGGCAGTGTTTGAGATATAGCGAGTTGAGCTGTGACAGCGCAAAAACTCTTGAAGTCCTGAATTTATGCGCCACGTTGTATAAAAATTTATCTTCTTAAAGCCATTAAGCCTAGGTCTATGGATTTTTTTAATTTAAGTAAAAGGATAACGGCAATCGTTATTATTTTACGGTTCTTTGAAAGAGATTGCACAGATCCATGTTAGGGGAATAACCTAAGTAATATATTTTTGCAAATTCATTGAGTAACAGGAGATTGATCTTCAACTGCATATTGATGTTAAGAATCTCCTTATTCAGCCACAGTCAACACTTGTAAGATTGGACGTAACGGGTATTTTGTAAAGAATTCCATTTCAAATTATGCATACAGTTTATTATTAAAATCAATTTGCATATCAGCCGAATTGTTGCCTTGTTGCTCATTTTTTGGTAATTACGATGACACTTCGGTCTTAAATATGCCACAGCGTTCCGCTCCCCTGCTGGCAGTTTTTGCCCCCGTTTACCACTTTTTACCCCTTTTTCCTTAACTGGACGACGCCCGCACAAAGGATCATAAACAATAAGAACAGGTAACAAGATGGGGAGGTGGCCGGGGAAAGCACCTTTTGCTGTATTTGCGCTCATTTATCATGCGGCAAAGTTGTTAAGCAGCATTTTAATTTTTTAACAGTTTTGCCGGGGCGCTGAAACAAAATGTTTTTGTGTGTTTGTTTGTGCGGCCAAACGAAATGCATGAGACAGCTTAAGTGAGCTGCGCTGCTGCTGTTGCTGCTGCTCTGGAAAAAGGGGCTGTGGGGAAGGGGGCGTGGCAGTGAAGAGGGGATGGACGATGGGGTGGATGCGGATGTGGCAAAAACAAAAGGACTGCCAGGAGTCGAATGAGCTGTTTTTGTCTCTGGGTTCGTTGCTCGGCTTTTAAGTGCAGGAACGAGCGTTGTCCTGGTTTATCCAGACACTCTGGGAAAAACGTTATCCGAAAATCAGGTGAATTATGTTTCTACATTTCTTATACTGTCGTACATTTGTTAGTGGTGTAATAAATATATATTTCCACCTTTTCAGGTATTAATTCTGATTTATACTTATTTGTATTATATTTTTAAGTAAATCAACGATTGAATATTGTATGCTACTTTATAAATCTGTTTTAATAAGATAATATTAAAAGAATATATCTACTCTTATATCGCTTTGAACAATATTTAGGTATTTTAACAGAACATTTTGCTGACTTTATAAGTTTTTGCCCAGTGCCAGCTCCAACTTCCCATCCCGAGTACTCGAGTTTTGTTTTGTTGTGATGAATGACGCTGCATTCGGCCGAGTTTTTGTTTTCGCCACTGACAACCTACAAGACACGAACATTAGCACCCGACATGAGGTGACCTTAATGGTTTTATGCAAGACGAAAGGATTATTTTGTTGTGTCTGCCACGGACAGCGGACACTTTTGGGAGCCATTGTTATCGCCTCTGACACTGAATGCTCATTAATTTGTGCTACTGCCTTTTTTGCTTCCCCGGTGGGTGGCACAGGCAGGACAAATGAAATCAAAGCTGGAGCTGGACATTACTCAAAGGACATTTGGGGGCACCAACAAATGCCGATCATTTAAATGAGTCATTGTCATTTTAAAGTCGCATCTCGGGCACACACATCTGTCGTCGATTTATGTGCAGCACTTTGCACAAGACATTTAACACCTGCCCCAACTGCCCACCCACCGGAGTTATCTCAGCTCGGCCCCAATCAGATTTTTCAGTAGCACCTGTGATGCAAAGTTGGCTTTTTTCAAGTGACGAAAAATATAAATTAAAATCTTAAATATAGCTTTTGAAACCGTTGAAACATTTTTAATGAGATGCATTTTTAATAACATTAAATCTAATTCAGAATTATTTTTTTAACGTCTTTAAAGATATAATTTAAGTACTAAATATTTTTGGAAATTTTAGCTATTTTAATTTTTGATTTAGCTACTTTTCGGCAATACCAATCAGAACCAGGAGCAGGAGCAACTAAACGCACATCAAAATAATTTATGATGCACATCAGCCGAGCGGAGGTTCGTGTTGCAACGAGAGGAAAACACCTACACCTCGCACACGCAACGTGTGGCAGTCGCCAGGTTGCCAGTTGCTCGCCCTGGCAACAACTTCGATGTCCATTTTGTGGCCATAATGCTCGGCCATAAGTTCTGCCCAGCAAAAACATAAACAAGCTAAATCAAGTCAAATGCGCTAATAAATCTTGCAGAGCGTCCGAGGCGTCGTCGTCGTCATCGGTGTTGCTGTCGTCATGCAAATGTCGGTTATCTGGAATCTATGCACTCGGAAAAAATGTAGATGCTTTCCAAAGTTAAGAAATTTTACACAAATTCTTTTTAAAAAATCTAACAAATGGTATAAAATTATAAATTATACATTTTTGTTAAGTGTATTTATTTATTTAATTTTAACTCTATTCTATTCTATTACAACTTTTTCAGTGTGTAAGGCTCCCTGCGTGTGCATTTTCATTTGGCTCCGTACACCCCGCGTATACTTGATATTAAAAGCCATAACAATTTAAGTTGATTTACGCTGAAGAGCAAAAAATCAAGTTACACTCATAAAAATTAATTTCTAAATTTTGGAAATCTCGCCATTGAATCGGCCTACCTTTGAAAATAGAAAAAAAATTTCTTGTTATTAGAAAATTGGCCTTTGAATACAGAAAACCTTTCTTGATGGAAAAAATTCAAGAAAGAATTTTTCTTAAAAATAGAAAAATGAAAATCTCATATGTCTGTTTTGCCGTCGCAGCCAAAACATTTTTGTACGTATTTTAGGACAAAATCACCTTTGAATATATGAATGAAATGACCCTAGAATATAGGAAAGTAGCCATTGACTTCCTTCGGCTGCCGAATGTTAACGACAAGAAAAACGAAGTGGGACGAAGGGCCTACTCGGCTACCGACTTCTCTGATCCCCCGAGCGTCAGTTGTGAAAAAAATTCGTGAGTGATGGACGTGATTTTCAAGCGGATAAGAGGTGAAGCCTTTTTCCGAATATTCAAAGGTATGTAAATATGTATATAATTTTTTGTATAGCGGGCGTACAATTGTATGTATGTAATTAAAGGATACATTTCAAATCTCTTTAACAAGCGTATACCAATTTAGGTGAATTGTTTTTTAGCTAAGAGCTACGTACATACATACATTTGTACATAAATTTGTGGGTGTACAGTTCTAGAATAACTTTATCTTATTACTCGCATTTTATTTATTTTTCAGAGTGAAAATACCTGCAGTTGCAACAGCCAAATAATTTGTTTGTCAAAGCTGTAATTTTGTTTTAAAACCTTCTAAGGTAAGAAAAATATGTTGTATTTGTTTGACATACTTATGTATGCATGTAAATATCTATGCATGTACGCGGCTCACCCGATCTGAAACCCGATTTTCAACCCTTTCATATTCTGCTCCTCTCTCTCGCTCGCTTGACCTACGCGTCGCGACGTTTCTCTCTACTCCTTCTTAAAATTGTCATGATCTGACCTGCTTACATTCGGTCTCCCTTCGCGCAAAGGACTGTATGTAAATATATATGTATGTATGTGGCTCTTTCTGAAATTAGATTTTCAACCCTTCCTTCTTCATTTTCTACCTGTCTTGCTCCTCTCTCGGTCGTCTGACCAACGTGTTTGTATTTTGGCTATTATTAACATTACATTATTATCTATTATCTAAAAACATCTATCTATTCTTATCTAAAAACAAATCATTGATATCCCAATAACTCTCTTTTTCCAGATGAGGAAAGCCGAAGAAAATAATTTTTTATGCCTGCAACTACATATTTGGTTATAATAATGTTTTCTTAAGTCAAAAATGTGTTATTTAAAATTGTTTAAATGTTCAGTGTTAAATGTTTTAAATTTAAATAAATAAAATATGCAAAAGAAAAAACCAAGTTACATTTTATTTTTAGGGTTTCAGTGTTAATATAAAACTTCCCTTTAAGAAATATTATTTCTTAAATCAAGAAATAAAATTTCTTGAAAGGAAATTTAAACAAGAAAGAATTTTTCTTGTTCAAAAGGTGCCTTTCTAAAAAACCCTTTCTTGTTTTAAGAAATTTAATTTCTTGAAACAAGAAACAAACCACCTTTGAAACAAGAATCGCCTTTCTTGTTTTAAGAAATATTTTTTCTTGTTTTTATGGTGGCTTTCTAAAAAACCCTTTCTTGTTTTAAGAAATTTAATTTCTTGAAACAAGAAATATTTTTTCTGGTTTTAATGGTGCCTTTCAAAAAAACCATTTCTTGAAACAAAGGTGAGGTCGCCTTTGGCAAAAATTCAAGAAAGAATTTTCTAGATTTTAAGGAAATTCTTCGATTTTTTTTTATGAGTGTAATTGTGTTTGGGGCCCAGTGACCTTCTAATTGCTGAGTAGCTCGCTCTAATTGAAATGTGCACGCATAATTAATTTCGCCCAGCAAGAAATTTAATTGTGCTGCCGCAGAATCCGCAGAATCAATTTGAATGCCAGTGTCAGAGTCGCTAAAGTTATCATTTCATCGCGGCTGCGGGAATGGCAAGTCGTGGTTTATTATTGTTGGCACAGCGGCTATTCAAGCAGCTCGTTACCAAAGGCAAAAACAATCTCGACGGTCAGCGGACGGCGAAGGAAAATCAGCGAAAAAGGGGGAAAATCAACATTGGATGCAGCTTAAGTCATTTCGACAGCGAGTTGTGTAATCCGTCGCCTCGGCTGCCAAGGAATCTGATCTGATTTGCATGTGTTTGTGTCCCAAATTGCTGGCAGATTAACAGTTGAGGTCCAAATTGTAGTGTCAATAATTCTAAAATTTATTTGTAAATATTTTAAAATGTTTAACTATCCAAAATATTATTATTTATAATACTTTTTAGTTCTATTATTTTTTTACAAAACTGTGTATGTGGTCAGTATGTGCATAAAGCCTTCTTAAATCTTTAAGATCATTGTCAACTGTAAATGCGCTGGAGTTTCATAACCTTTTTTTTCCCTACCTCAATTTAGGTTAAGTCAATTTGAAAGAAGAATATTTTAATATTTATTGTGCAAATTAGTTTGTTTGCTTTCCGTCCTTTTTTGAATGAATTGCTTGAGCTCTTCTGGTTCTTTGCTCTTTTCTGATAAATGCAGTTCACACATCAAAGAATAAAAGAGAGAGGGACGAAAAGTATCTGAAAGATACACGCCTGGCAACCGAGAGTTACGCTCGAAACCAGTTGATTTGCTTTTTGAAATTCTCGCACGTTTGACGACAGCCGCGACTCCTATAAATTCATCATTTTATTTAAAATTTCACATTCGCTGACAATTTCATGGCCTACGAAATGGGGGCCCGATTCTTTTGTTCTTTCACTCTCTCTTCATACACGGCGAAAAATATGTTTTATATGCAAGATCTTAGTTCTGAAGAAGATAGGTTTAAAGTGAAAATCGGTCTGATTATGGATTATTACACTTGGGACCGTTTTTTCGTCCGCCTGTTAAATTTAAAGTAGGGTTAAAACTCTGTTTTCCATACGATTTTAAGGCTTTAACCTTACATTAAATTTAACAAACGGACGAGAAAACGGCCTTTAAAACAAGATCTAATTTGTATAATTATGTCTCTGCATACATAACTTATTTCTTCCCTTCTGGAATATTATTTTTTGCATAGCTCGTTAATGATCCCACTGTCACTGGGCATTGTTTTATGCGCTCGGCTGGCATAAAAATATTTGCACAGTTGCCTTTGCTCTTTATATGACGTGTATGTAATATCAGGCTATCTCTTTCGCCGGCGCTCGCCCCCTCTCTTTCGCGCCAGGAGGAAACCTTGGCAGCACCACTGCCACTTCATTCTGATGCCGCACCGTGTGATAAGTGGGTCAGTAAAACGCGCGCCGGTGAAAAAAATAAAAAAACACAAGAAATAATATAAAAAAAGAAGAAAAAGGCCGAAACTGAAATAATAAAAAAGTGTCACACCTGCTTCTGGGGGCGTGACAGTGGGGTGGGTGCTTTACATAAATGTTATAAATATAATAAAAATGTTATTTACACGCTTTTGAAAAGAGAAAGTCCAGAACGGGGCGCGCACACATACGAGACGTGCATTCATTTACTTTCGCATTTGCTTTTTATTCCGCTGTGTTTCGTTTTTGATTTTATTTCGCCAGTTCACCCCTTTTCTGGGCTTGCTTAATTTCGAGCAATTTATATGTGAGAATTTTTCGGGGGAGATGTTTGTACATGGGCAATAACACAACTTTTATGGCCAATTTATGGAAGGTTTTTTTCGTGTCGGTTTTTCAAACGTGCGTTAAATTTGGCAAGTCGACATGTGGGGTTCCTTTTCGCGGGAAAGTTCGCCGTAGTTGGGTTCGTGGCTAGATAAAGGTGACGAGATATCCCCGGTTTACAGTTAGGTGCCGCAAATCGGTCAAATACTAAACGTCCCATCTGTTTTATGTTCTCACGCCTATTTCTTAAGATCAAGCTGTGAACAAAACTATAAATAAACGGTTCTACAAATAAATTAAATAAAGTATCGAGTTTCAGTTCTGAATAGTAGACTACAAGAACACCCTTCTTATAATTAAAGGATCGGTTTATTTTTATATGAAATTTATTAAAAACAATTTTCTTTCCTTTGCTTGTTTAAAGTTATTTGTAATTGAAAATAATTATATTATTTATTTAAATTTTACCGAGGAAACAATATTTCTGTCTTTCAAGTTATACTCTTAGTTAGAGTGAGGAAATCACCAAGAGTGTGCGAAATTTAAAATAACGTTTCTTTTCAAGCTTTATAAAGTTGTTCCGCGGTCAATGAACTTAAAATGGGTGCGTTTATTTGTACGACTCGCTGTGGAATGCAAACAATATTTATTGAAACGGAAATACATATAAGTTTGCATAAAGAAAATCGGCAAATCTGTGAACTATATTTATTAGAGGATTGTTAAGACAAACAAAAGAGAATTGTGAAAACACTTTCTGACATTTTTTGCAATTTTTTTATTTGCTTACCAAAAAAATAGAAACGTCTTATATCAACTTCTTGCGCTGAAAAGATAAAATATAAATATTTCAGCTATTTGCTATCACAATAATTTTTACTAAATCAAATGGTATACTTTACAAATTTTAAACCTTTTGATAAAATAGAAAAATGTTTAAGAGCTCAAAGGGACTAGGATTAATTCGGAACTTCTTATTTCTCTACATTTTTCTGCAATTCATCAGTTTAAGTTTAAATTCTGGTTCACCCAATAGTTAGCTCGCATCTTGTAATTGAAGCAGACACACCCAGCGTCGTTGACATCGCTTTCGGTTTCATTTTCAATTCCGATTCCCAAGGTCGATCCCGACCTACATCCTGCTACAAATAACTCGATGTCGTCCAACTCCTGCGAATTGTGGATTGCCAAGTGAGGAGTGAGTGCATCGGCATCGCTATCGGTATAAATGAATGGGCAAAAAACTGTTGCACATTTAATGAAGGCGCCCCGCCGCTTCGCACTCCTTGACAGTCGTAATTTATGCTCATCTACAGACCGCACATAAGCGGCACATAAGCTGCGGACACTTGTCCAGGCGATTGACAACATGACATTTTGAATGCGAAACGCCACTAGTCGGCGGACAGGAGTTCCCGGACAAACGGACAGCGGACAGTGGTCAGCCAATGGACAGGAGCAGGGGTAAAATATGACAGCGGGAGCAACAAAAACCTAGCGTCGATTAAAAAACAAGCGCTACGTGAGCTGCATGCCAATCGGCATATCAAGATTTGCAATGTGCCGGGCCACAGAGCTCACTCAGTTTGGTGATTTTTTTCCAGACCTTAGAAGCGTGTTTGAGCCGCCGGCACGCGTTCCATCACCATATGCCGACCCAATTGAAGTGGCTCAAGTGTTGTGCAGATAGTTCACTGAAAATTAGAATACATACCAGTTAATTTAACAAAAATGAAATGTAAACTATAAAAAAGTTTTTATTTACACTTTAATGATCTTAATTAATTAAAATATATTAGAAAAACTTAAAGCTATTATTACGTTTCCTAAATTTTTTTAATAAAACATCTTTATTATTTTTTTTAACTATACATCTTACTTTTACTTAGTTACATTTTCCACAGATTTAATAAAAATTAAAAAATTTTATTTGTAATGAAAAAGGTTCTTTAACTCAGTTTTTCTGTGGAGCTGCACATCTAGCATTTGGCATTTCAACGGGAAAAGTGTTCAACCGTTTTGGCCCAGAGCTCCGATCAATTCATTGTGCTAGGAAAATGAAGTTGTCGATTCGGTGGGGCAAACTGCTGAGGACTATCCGTGGTGCGATGACGCGGACAGTCTGTCATTTAGCCACTGCCAGTTAGCTTACAACCGAAATCACTTAAGTTCTCATTGCCTGTTGGGCATAAATTCTGGCCAAAATATGAGTGGATGCCAGAGCTTATTCCTGTTGTTGTTCTTATGGCCTGTTCAGCATGCAAATCTCGTTTCCAAAGAAGTGGGGCAAAAACTAAGTTACAAATGTAGTCATTTCACATACTCTTTTTAGGGTATATCAGATTGTGCTATGTAGCAAAAAAACAAGTTACTAAAATGCCTATATTGAAATGTTAAATATAGTTTTCTAAAATAAAAAAAAAGCTTAAAATGTTTTTGGAGTACAACCATTGATTTCAACTAACTCTTTTGAATTTTAACTTGAAAAGGGCATTTCAAATTCTCGCTTTTTTCGTGGAAATTTCCCTTCTTGGCATTTATTCAAATTAGCCTTTAAAACAAGCAAAGCAGAGCATTAAGTTCACACAGACACGCCGTTACATACAATTGTATTTTATATATTTAACTGTTAAGGTTTCACTGGCCGTCCGATTTGCAAATGCGGCCTAATTGAAATGCAGCGGACGTCGACGAAAAGGGGAACAGAACGCCAAAGATGCTTAAGTTATTATTGATATTATAAAGAACATCGTCATGGCGAATTGGTCAGTGAATAAGTTGCTTGTTTCATCGCCGTCTCGGATGTTAAAGTTGTTCGCTCGTTAATACTAAGGAAGTGCAGGCGTCTTTTGACTTAAATTTAAAATGCCTAATTAAGTGAGCATTTAACGTCAGTGGGTTTCATCAAATATTTAAGTAAATGGTCATCCTTCTTATCGAATTTGTTTCAGGAGGATCTCTTGCGTCTGCTCATTTTGGGTGCGACCTCTAAAGCATTCCTTTGGCAGGAACCTGAAAAGATATTTTTATTAATAAATTTTGGTTTGATGAGAAGTTAAGTTTATATATAAACCTATGGATAACAGGCGATATCAGTTCTGAACGGAGAGTCTTAATATCAGTTGGTTTCGTCACGAGAGAGACCAATGCCCCCACAACTACAGCGGTGACTACTCCAATGGGATTTATCCAGTCGTAGGATAGGCGGTACAATGGAAACACTTGATCCTGATCCACCCAGTGTTCTTGTGGGCCAGTCACATTTCCCAAACATCCCTCCACGGAAACGGAAAGCATTTGTGATTTGAGTTGTCCCAATGCTGCGGCGATCTGCGTTCCAAAGGTTATCCATCCTGCCAGCAGGATGCTCGATATCCCTCCCGCCGCTACGCCAATTGTATTCGACCAAGGAACCAGCATTCCCAGGGTAAATAAGCCGAAAGCAGTGCCACTTGTGATGGACGATAGCGAATGGCAAACACTTAAAATGCCTCGCAAGTACTGCAGCAGAAATACAAGGAGGAACGTCAAAGCTCCCTGGAAGATAATGCTGGACTTGATCAGAATGGTGGCTACCCTTTCACTGGGCTGCAATTTAAAAAATCCACGAACAACATCCTCCAGGAATACCAGGGAAATCGTATTAAAACACGACGAAAGTGAACTTAGGCCAGCTCCGAATATTCCGGCTATAAATAAGCCAGGCATTCCATAAATGTGACCCACGCTTTGGACCACAAACAACGGCATGAGTTGATCGTCATTCTGAAAATAAGTTCTGTTAAATACGGCATATTCCGATCCTATTTACAAACCGTAATCAGTCCAGCACTCAGGGGATCGCAGTCTTTGTACTTCGAAAAAACTAGCATTCCCATGAAACAGCACAGAGCGACAAAGCTAGAAACTCCAATGGTGAATAGCCAGGAGGCTTTTTGGGATTTCTTCAGCGAAGGTAGAGACATATATCGCTGTATCATATGTTGACTACCGGCATTAATAGAGGTAAAGAATGAAAAACCACTGATAATGGCGCTCCAAACGGTATGGCGAATATAAGGTGACGGATTCGTGTTGTTCAATATTAAACGTCCACCCTGCTCCACGTCTTCGAAAAGCGCTCCCAAGCCATTGGAATAGTACACGGCGAAAAGAGCTACAGCCACCATGGAAAAATACATAACCACCACTTGCCAGACATCCGTGTGAACCACAGCCTTAAGACCACCCTGCCGATGGATTATAATATTAAAATGGATCAGAAATGAAACATCAATCTTACCATGAAGGTATAAATCACGCAGGCCAATATAACTACAATTTCAATCAGGTGAATGTTAAGGCCAGAAACTAAATGTTTAAAGAAATTGTAATAAGTTGTATAAAAATCATAAAGTCAGCTTACCCTGATTCAATGATAATGCCGGAACAAATACAAGGAATGGCAAGTATGTTAACTACAATTGGTTGCTAATTAATACTTTGGTGAAAATGCACAAACGTTCAACGTACCATATTGAAAATCCACAGGAAGGAAGATATGCTCCTGACACTCGAGTTAAATCGCATCTCCAAATACTATAATGGAAAAGAAAACAATAAGAAATACGCAGATAAATATCGGACGTCCTACCTCGTAAACTGATCCAACTTGAAGAGCCGAGTATACGGGTAAATAGACGTAGGAGACCACGATCCCTTGGAGAAAAATTCCTATTATAACAAGAAAATACTGCGTGCCATAATGGTAAATCTCTGACGGCGTGCCTATAATGGTAACGCCCGATACGAAGCTTAAGAAAAAGAGTTAATATTATTAAATATATCGTGATCTAAATATTGTTTACCTTACCTTCCTATGAGACTAATGGCTACAGGAACCACTTTCATATTACGAGATCCCATGAGATATTCGTCTATCTTTTCAGATCCTAAATCTTTCCTTCGACGGTTACCAACTGTGGTTGGCTGAGAAATATTCACCTCATCCAGTTTTTTTTGGGTTTTTCTAAAAATGATTAAAACTAATAGTAACAGTATAGTAGATACAGAAATGTACTTACCTGACGCTACCGAAATATAGGCCTATTCCCGTGGATAATACCGTTATGCCCAAAAGCACAATGTAGTCCACTGTGCCAAATCTGTAGTTGTCCATAATTTGCTTGCTTAAATGTAATGATTTAATTTTATAATTGTTAAGCTTAAAGAAAACAATAAAGAGTAACAATATATATTGCAGTTAAAAATCACCGTCCGACTTCTCTTACGAGGAAAGCTATACTAGTTCGGTGTTTAAATTTGGTTAACGGACAAGCTTGAATAAAAGTGATAGCTAAATGGATCGAAATGTCGCCTACTTTTCTAGAACCGAAAAACAAATGGAAATAAACTAGCAAATATGCAAATTTGAATACGTTTTGAAGCAAAACAAGTTTAAGACCACACGCTTAATGAATAATTAAATCAACGGGAAATAAGGTATTTAATATTGATTCTTAAGATATTACAACATTTTCAGTAAGAAATAAAATAGCAAAAGTTTAAAAAGTAATTTGTTGATAATGTTTTTATGTTTACAGAGACTGTTTTTTTTATTGTTAATACATTAAATTACATCATACAAAATATTTGAACATAACAAATGGAAAATTAAATCACGAGAAGTTATTATTCGACACTACTATGTTTCCAGAATTTTCCTAACAATTTGGTTCCAGGAGAATCTCTTGAGTCTTCTAATTTTGGGTGCGACCTCTAAAGCATTCTTTTGGTAGAAATCTGAAATGTAAATTTTTATAAAATACATTTACGTTCGATAAGTATGAGAAATCAGGTTTAAATAAGTACCTATGGATCACCGGCGATATCAGATTCGAGCGGAGAGACTTGATATCAGTGGGTTTCGTTACGAGAGAGACCAATGCACCTACGATTACAGCGGTGACTACTCCAATTGGATTGATCCAGTGGAAGGATAGACGGAACAGTGGAAACACTTGCTCTTGGTCCACCCAGTGTTCTTGTGGACTAGTCACATTTCCCAAGCATCCCTCCACGGACACAGGAAGCATTTGAGATTTAAGTTTTCCGGATGCTGCGGCGATCTGTGATCCAAAGGTAATCCATCCTGCCAGCAGGATGCTCGATATCCCTCCCACCGCTGCGCCAATGGTATTCGACCAAGGAACCAGCATTCCCAGGGTAAATAAGCCCAAAGCAGTGCCACTTGTAATGGACGCTATCGACATACAAACACCTAAAATGCCTCGCAAGTACTTTAGTAGAAATACAAGGAGAAATGCCAAAACTCCCTGGAAGATAATACTGGTTTTAATCAGAATGGTGGATACCCTCGCACTGGGCTGCATTTTGAATAATCCACGAACTATATCCTCCAGGAATACCAGGGAAATCGTATTGAAACACGACGAAAGTGAACTTAGGCCAGCTCCGAATATTCCGGCTATAAATAAACCAGGCATTCCATAAATGTGACCCACACTTTGGACCACAAACAGCGGCAGTAGTTGATCGTCATTCTAAATGAATATTCTGTTAAGTATGGCATATTAAAGCCTCATTTACTTACCGTAATCAGTCCAGCACTCAGGGGATCACAGTCCTTGTACTTCGAAAAAATTATCAATCCCATGAAACAACTTAGAAAGACAAAAATAGCCACTCCAATGGTGAAAAGGCACGAGGCTTTTTGGGATTTCTTCAGGGAAGGTAGTGACATGTATCGCTGTACCATATGTTGACCACTGGCGTTAATAGAGGTAAAGTATGAGAATCCACCGATTAGAGCGCTCCAAACGGTATGACGGACATATGGAGACGGATTCGTGTTGTCCAATATTAATCGTCCACCCTGTTCCACATCTTCGAAAAGAGCTACCAGGCCGTTGGAATAGTATATGGCCAAAACAGCTACAGCCACGATGGAAAGAAACATAACTACCACTTGCCAGACATCCGTGTGAACCACAGCCTTAAGACCCCCCTGCCGAAAGATCAAAATGTTAAAGAGTATTCCAAATAAAAGATAAAACTTACCATGAAGGTATAAATTACGCAAGTTATAATAACAACCAATTCAATCAGGTAAATGTTAAGGCCAGAAACTGAATGTTAGAAATAAAGGAATAAATCGAGATATCGTTAGCTGCAAAAAGTCAGCTTACCCTGATTTAAACATAACGCCGGAACAAATACAACGAATGGCAAATATGTTACCTGCAATTTTAGCTCATTAATGATTTTGTAAGATATTCAGCAAAGTTTAACTTACAACACCAAAAATGTACAGGAAAGAAGCTATGCTCCTAACACTCGAGCTAAATCGCATCTCCAAGTACTATAATAAAAAAAAATCATAATGTGATACGCAGGAAAGTAAAGGATGTCCAACCTCGTAAGCTGAGCCAACTTGGAGAGCAGAATACACGGGTAAATAAACGTAGGAGATGACAATTCCTTGAAGAAAAATTCCTATGATAATGAAAAAATACTGCGTACCATAATGGTAAATCTCTGACGGCATGCCTATAATGGTAACTCCCGATACGAAACTTAGGAAAAATAGGGCAATATTATTTTAATACTTGGCGATTTCATTTATGTTATCTCACCTGCCTATAAGACTAATGGCTACAGGAACAACTTTCATATTACGGGACCCCATAAGATACTCGTCTATCTTCTCAGACCCCACATTTTTCGTTCGACGGTTGTCTAAAGGGATTGCTGGCTGGGACACTTTCACTTCTTCTAGATTTTTTTGATATTTCCTAAAAATTATAAAAGAGTAATATGCTAGTTGATAGAGAAACGTACTTACCTGACGCTACCGAAATATAGGCCTGTTCCCGTGGATAATACCGTCATGCCCATTAGCACAATGTAGTCCACTGTGCCAAATCTGTAGTTGTCCATAATTTGGCTTTTTGTTAAGAATAAACATCCGAAAACAATCGTTATAATCTCATTATTTGTTCTGAATCAATTGGGTGTTACCTGGAGACTAAAATAATAAATAACACGGTCCTACTTCTCTTACTAGGGAAGTAATACTAATTTGGTGTTTTAATTTAGTTAACACTCAACCCTCAAGAAAAGAGAATAGCCAGGTATCTACCATAAAACCAAAAAAGCCATCAAATTTCTGGCAAAGTTGACTATAGAATTATAGAATTATAGAATTGACTATAGAATTATAATAAATCAACAAGGAAAGCAAGCGAAACTCACTTATATGTTTTTTATGTAATTGATAGGTAAATTACATAAAATCTTAATTTACTCTAGGACTCAAATAATAGTTTCCGGACCGAAAATATTTTATTTATCTATGTTATTATAAATAATATTTATTTATTAAATATATCACATGTGAGCTGATCGCCTAATCTTTATTTTGACACTGAATTCGAGTTCCAGAATGAGAGGAAAGCAAAGTGGAATGAGAAGATTTTTCGTTGCCTTCTCAATGCTTATGCAAATGCACCGTTGCACAGTGGTCCTAAGAACGCAACAAAAATGCATTGAAACAAATAAAAATGTTTAGTAAATCAAATAAAATAAATTAAAAAAATAATTTTTTTTCTATAAAACAACTAAAATAAATTATTAATGATTTTTATATTTATTATATTTTTTACCCACTTCATTCAACACAAGTATGTGAATTTCTTAAATAAATCATATTTTCGTTTTTAATAATTTTTATAGTAATTGCTTAATGTATTTAAAAATACAGATTTTTTTATATTATTAATTATTAATTTATTTCCAATTTTACATTTAATTCCGACTTTTTTGGTTGTTTGGCCCAGTGTACATATGTCGCTAAATCTTAGCAAATACATAAGTAATGACAGGTACAGTTATCTCTTTACGTGGGGTCCCAAAATACAGATATGCTCAAGAAACTAGCTACTCTAATTAGGAAATTAACATAAAATAATTTTAATTGTTTACAAAATTGTATTTACTAAAAAATAAAATAAAAAATATTTTTGATCGATTTGGTTAGCTTACAAATTACGCCTTAGAGGGATTCCAAAGTGTGTTTCTGTGTATATGGCATCTGCTTGCCAATTGGCAGCTTTCTGGTTCCCGTTGCCCCATCCCAAACGCGAACCCGACCTATGGCACTAATTACGTGCTGCTGTTTGGTTGCCAGCTTAGACAAAGTGACGCCGACGACAAAGTCGCCCGTCGACCATCGTGCCCAGTCTCCAGTCTCTAGTCCATCCTGCATTGTCCTGTAGCCTGGTGTCGCCTTCGATGCTCGCTAATCCATTACCAGCGTCATTAATCTAATGAGCTGTTGCTGCTTGGCGCTGCTCGATGTTGTTAGTTGCTGCTCGGCGATTGCCAATTGTTGTTGCCACTGGCGGCATGTGTCGAGTTGCCTGTGCCTCTGCCACTGCCTCTGCACTTGGCCCGGCCATCGATTTGTGCGCTCCAGTTTACTTACACATGTCAACATCATGGCCGCCGTCCATCACCTGATCCCCCAATGTGTTAATACATGGATATGCGATTGTGGCTGGCCCCTCACCCTTCACCTCTCACCCCCCAAGCCATATCCCTCATCTGTCCTACAATATCCCCTCCATCCATATATCCCTGTCTTTCGCAGCACTGTTGCTCGTTTGTTTGCTCGTGGCAATTAACTTGTGCTAAACTGTTATCAGCTTGTCATTGGATTGCGGATTCCGAATACGACGCATTGAGCTTCGAGCATTACCTTTCACTAGCTTCTGGTTCCCCTTCATCATTTCGAGAAGCTGGATAATTCGTAACAATATCTCTATATTGTATCGCTAGAAATCAAATTAAGTTTTTTGTGTTGACCAAAGAGTTTGCAATCAATACTTAAATTTGTTATATCGGTATAGTTTGCTGAATTAAGGTCAACATTTCCTAATATCATTAATTAAATATTGATAGTGTTCTTTGTTATTCTTACCTTTCATTTAAATTTGAATAAAAACCGTATTTATCATTTTCTAAAATCCAATAACGAATTAATTACAAAAGTCTTTGTGAATATTTTTCCTAAAAATGCATAGAGTTTGGCGCTTCTGTGTGGAAAATAAATTGCATTTCCTGCTTCGACAAACATGCTAATGTTGATTACGCAAATTCCTTGCACACATGCAGCTGCTAAATTCAACACTTACCGCCCTTCCTGCGAAAAGTTTCTCTGCCTCGGCAAAATATTTTGTCGCCGAAAGCATTTCTTTAATTTAGTTGTGATTCTGAATTTCTCTTGTTTGTATTTACACGTATATTTATGTGTTCTTTGGCAGTTGGTGGCTTTTCCCCATTCTTATGCGTTTTATACTTTGGTTTTAGGTGCTGGCTGGCGTCTGGGTTTGACTATTTCCCTTGCTGCCAAAAGTTTTCGGGCAGAAGAAACTTATTCTCGGGCAGCAAAGCAAAGGCGCAAATTGCAGTTGCAATTTTTGGTGTTTTGTTGCAGCAAATATAAATATATAGTCCAACATCAATGGCTCAAGCAGGCATTTAGCGAAGGAACACTGTTGGCAAATCGAGTTTATGTAACTCTTCTTGATATCTGTTGATAATTGAGAAATTAAAATTCAGGAATATTTTTCTATTTATCAAAAAATTGTATTTATTTATTTTCATTTATGAAAGCCATTATGAAAGTATTTTCAATTACAAATTTTTTTAAATATTCTATTTATACTAAGATAGTTTGGCTTACAGATATTCCATAAACTGTATTAAATGCTTCCATCATTGAATTTTTAAATTTGATAATAGCAATAAATTTAATACTTTAAATGATTACATAATATTGTATGTACACATAACGAGATTCAATTTTTTTGCGCTTCTGGTGTTGCTGCCAAGCATTTCCGCAATGGTCCAACACAAAATTGGAGCATTTCCGGTGTGCTTACAAAAGACAAAACAATTACAACAACAAAAGTATAAATAAAATAAGGCAAAACAGCAGTCCCAAAAACGAAGACGAGAACAATGAAATGTTCTCAGCTATATATATTTCTTGGCCAACTTTGTTGCAGCTGCATTTCGCGTAAAGTTTTCAGAACTCAAGTCTCGATTTCTTTGATGAAGCAAAAACAAGGCAAAAACCACAGCCACCACAGCATCAGAGTTGAATCCGTGTTCAGTTTTCCAGCACCACCAGAGCAACCCCAAACCAGCCGAAAGTATTCCCATTTTCCTCCATCCCAGATGAAAACAAAAAACAATTACAGCAACTAATAAAGAAACATTTAAAAAGCAAAAGTTTATGCCAGGGCCAGTACTGAGCTAAGATCCCTTCCCTAAGAACTCGGACCCTGGTCCGTCAGCAGTTTTCCTTAGCGGTACATGAATAAGCAATTAAAAAGTTGTTATTAAAATTATTATGTGAAATCGTAATGAGAGTATAGTGTACTGGACGAACAAGTGCCGCCCTGCAGGGCAGTGTTGAATTTCCTGTCGTTGCTTGCCCTTTTCCATCGGTTTTTATTCCTTGGCCTCGGTGCAGATGGGAAAAGGAAGTGATTTTGACACTATTAAATATAATTAAATATTGGAATATATTAAGGTATTCTTTGATAGAGTTGAAATTATTCTGGAATCATAAATATGAAATACTATATTCTTTTATATTATATCGTGGCTCGTAATGGGTATCCTTTAGCCACTTTTCCCTGTTTTTCTACGAATTCGAGTTACATACTCGATGTTTTAAAGAATATCGCCAGGGGGGACTAATTGAGAGAACTCTGGCTAATTGCTCGTAATTGTTGGCGGGTGAAACTTTTGCCTTACAGTTCACTGTACCGACGTTTTCACCATTGATACGGTCAAAAGCATGTCAATGCCAGGACAGGTCGCCACTATCCAACACGCTGTTTGCTGACCACTGTGGTTGGGGTCAACACAACCTTGTGCCACTTTGCTCCTGACAAAAAAAAACCAAAGATCTAGCTACTAGGATGCCACAGCCACCGACAAACTGACTTTCCTGTCCCGTTGCATACCAGATGCAGATGCAGCTGACGATGAGATGCCCAGTTGCGGGTTTCTGGCATTTTGTTTATTTTAATTAGTGGAAAAAATATGGCACAGGGCACGCAATGGAGTGCTCCACTTGGCCAACTCGCTTCAATGCGTCCCACACAGCCGCAGGTCGACGCAACAATGCAGCTTTGTCGAGCGGCAGCACAGGAAAAGTGCACTGAGAGAAAGGCTAGTTAGGATCCAGCCAATTATTTGGAAAAATCTGTACTCCATTCCTCATGGCCTTTGCTAGCACAATTAGTTATATTTTACAATTTATAATACTACATTTAATTAAATAAGATATGGGCCGTTCTTTTACAAACCGAACAGATTTGGCAAAAAAAAAAATTTCACATTTTTGATTTGCCTGAAACTTTTTTTACACGTACTATTCGGAAAATAAGTAAACACGTGTATCAGGATTTGACCGAAAAAAAATTATTTTCCTAGTTAGAATTTATTTAAGTGTGCCAAAAATTGTCAAATTTGAAAAAGTACCCTCTCATTGAAAATCTGTATCTCCGGTTATATGAATCCAATTGACTTCATGTCTTTTGCATTAATTCCTCTAAAACCTCTCCTTTCAAAATAAAATTTCTTTAAAAAAAAATTTTTTTAATTTCTTAAAAATAAAAACAAAATAAGATTTTAAAAAAAATTTTAACTATTGCCCCCACAAAAAAAAAAAATTTTTTTTATTTTAATACTTGCGTCATATTGTTAGTTACAATCGGTTTTTGTAAAAAGTTGGAGCCACTTTTAGTTTTTAAAATATCGAATTTGTTTTAGCAAGGCCTCGGCTTTTTTCTATGAAAAAACGTCGCAGCAAGTAGATCTACTCTCTCACTCTTATCGGATCCTAATGGAATTTATGTTTTCTCATTGTTTACTAGTCCTTTAACAATTGTTAATGATTAAAAGTTAAGTTTTAAGTTTTTTGACAATTTCTGAATGACAAAAAGTAAAAAGGCATTTTTTAATCAATTAAAAACTTACAACTATTTATTTAACCGTCTATTTAATAAACAATAATTTTAAATTTATTTTATTTATTATTTTTTTATATTATGTAATTTATTAAACATTTTTAAATATTTTTTTTTAAATTTAAAAAAAAATTAATTAAAATTTAAAATTTTTTTTTTTTATTAAATAAATTTTTTTAAAAACTTCAAAAAAAAATATTTAAAAATGTTTAATAAATTAAATAATATAAAAAAGTAATAAATAAAATAAATTTAAAATTATTGTTTATTTAATAGACGGTTAAATAAATAGTTGTAAGTTTTTAATTGATTAAAAAATGCCTTTTTACTTTTTGTCATTCAGAAATTGTCAAAAAACTTAAAACTTAACTTTTAATCATTAACAATTGTTAAAGGACTAGTAAACAATGAGAAAACATAAATTCCATTAGGATCCGATAAGAGTGAGAGAGTAGATCTACTTGCTGCGACGTTTTTTCATAGAAAAAAGCCGAGGCCTTGCTAAAACAAATTCGATATTTTAAAAACTAAAAGTGGCTCCAACTTTTTACAAAAACCGATTGTAACTAACAATATGACGCAAGTATTAAAATAAAAAAAAATTTTTTTTTTGTGGGGGCAATAGTTAAAATTTTTTTTAAAATCTTATTTTGTTTTTATTTTTAAGAAATTAAAAAAATTTTTTTTTTAAGAAATTTTATTTTGAAAGGAGAGGTTTTAGAGGAATTAATGCAAAAGACATGAAGTCAATTGGATTCATATAACCGGAGATACAGATTTTCAATGAGAGGGTACTTTTTCAAATTTGACAATTTTTGGCACACTTAAAAAAATTCTAACTAGGAAAATAATTTTTTTTCGGTCAAATCCTGATACACGTGTTTACTTATTTTCCGAATAGTACGTGTAAAAAAAGTTTCAGGCAAATCAAAAATTTGAGCCAATAAAAGGTGTTCGGTTTGTAAAAGAACCGCCCATATGAAAACTAGCTCGAGTGCTTAATATTTATTAATATTCTTGCTTATGGCCATGTAATATCGATGTAAGTGGTAAAAAGTTCTTTATTATACATTCTTTTAGCTAAGAATTGATTTAAATATTTAGATTATATTTATTTCATTTGTATTTACTACTATTTTCCTGAGTGTGTGTCAGGCCAGGCATGAAAGATGGCAGATGCGTTAGCGTTTGTGGTCCATTCGTCCCTGTCTGCTGATGGCGAGGATGATGCCATTCCCAACCTCGAAGCCCCCGGACCTCTGGACGGAGTCAACCCATTTCCCTTTCCCATAACCATGCCCATGATGCTCCTCGCCCAAGAGCACATTGTCGTAATGAGCACACCGCAATTTGTGTCGTGTGCTGCGGGCCGTTTGCCATTCATTTGGTAAAAATAACAATTAAATGTTTTCGCAGTGGCCTCTGCCCGGGAAACTGGACTCAGATCTTATGTCCCGTGGTTCGGGCCAACAATTCACTTTTGTTTTTGGCCTTGTTACCGCTCGACTGCGGCCACTGCTATGAAAATAATTGCTGGGCAAATATTCTTCTAAATTACAACATTGTGTATTTATTTTAGTTGGCCTGACGAACAGTCGCCGCCGGCTGTCGAGTGAAGAGCCCTGAGTTCCTGAAGAGGTCCTGCCAAGGCTAACGCAGGTTGTCAAATACAAGAGTGCGCACTGAGCGAAAAATGGCTAGAAATCTTTAAATCATCAACGCCACTTAAACATAAGGTTTCAGCAATAAAGGCTTTAGAATAGTTAGGCTCAAAATCAACTGGTTTCATTTATAAATTCCGAACTTTAAAAGGTTAAGGGCTGAAAAATGTTGTTTATATTTAATATTGTTTAATATTTAAGAGCACATTTGAGGGTTTTAAGGATTTATTCCACCAAATAAAACATACACATGATTTTAAACTTCTCAATAACTTCTGTTTTTTAGTGCGGACTTTAACGAATCTTAAATCAAGCCTCTTTCCACAATCCCTTTAATTTTTACCTTACATACCTCTGGTTCACTGCCGTTCACTTAAGGGGATTTCTTGAATCTCCTCCTCACCTCGCTTTTAAAGACCTCAAGCAGCCAATAAAGCGGGCGACAGGTTCGCTGCCACACCTGTTTGCATTGGCTCCCCATCTGTTCAGCTCGCACCACTTATTATGATGATGCATTTGCGTTTGCACCACCATCGGCATCAGTGGCAGCAGCAACAACAACAACAGTAACCCCAAAAGGGGGTAACTATAACCCATGTGGGGCGGCAAACGAGCGCAATTTTGTTTATTTCCGGCACAAAATAAACTTTCAAGGATAAGCAAACTTTTTGGCTGCCACAGCCGCTGATGCTGATGCTGCTGCATCCTTAAGCAAATTTCATGAAATAATATTTTAGTGGCGCCAGGGGCAATATGTGAAGTCGTGGCGCACACATCCGCCCCATCCGCACCAGCCACCCGAAAAGAAGCCCCAAAACCACCATAAACCCACCCATCACCCACACATCACTTCCTGGCAAGGCAACCGCATAATATTTTTAAGAGCATTTAGTATTTTATGCACCTCTCGTTCGGGAAAAAAATCCCAATTTATGCGGCTTGGGGCTTGTGTTTTTCCATTCGCTCTAATATTTATACAGTCCCTGGCTGGCCAAACATTGCTCAAGTCTTGCAGAAATATTTATCCGGCTGCGTGTTGGTAGTCGCCAAAGTAATTAAGAGTGGGCCAAAAAACGGGTAAGAAGTTAAGAATTTATTTACTAGAACAATGGGATACCATTAACTCTTTATTTAAAGACTTTGTTATACGCTTGTACCTTAATAATTTTTGTATTTTCAGAATTTTTTATAAGACGGAGAAATATTAATCAGTTTATCTGATATCAGGGATACTACTTAAGTAAGTACTCATTACCAATGCTTTTTCTTCTTTGCTTGGGAGATATATGTGTGTTTAGGAACAATTCATTTGCTGGCGTAATCTAAGTATTTTGATTCCCTTTTTTACTGTCTCTACTCGTAAGTTTGCTTAAATATTCAGCAACTTGACTGCTAATTCCAATGCTCCTGTGCCTGTGACTGTGCCTGTGCCGTCATCATCAGCGTCGGCTTCCTCTTGAAACATTTCATTTGCTAAATGTGCGGTGTGTTGTCACATGAGCACCACCTTCCGAAAACCTCCCGAAAACCACCCAAAGCACCCACCACCTACCAACCATTGTGTAGTTCGCACCACACTCATACAAACTTCCACTTTTCCCCTTTGTCGGGAAATGCAACACATTGAAATTTCTCTCTGCTAATGAAGTGTGATTGAAATTTTGTTAATTTGCTCAAGTGCTGCGTGTATGAGTATGTGTGTGTGGTGTGCTTGTAGAATTTCTTATTTACATAATCTCAAGCATTTACCATGAATTTCTAAAGATTCGCTTAATTGAATGTAGAAATAATTTGTAAGGCCTCCCGTAAAGTTGCTCGCATAATTTTCCCATTTTCTTCGAAAATCAGTTTTTGCGCTTCTAATCGACAAAACGGCAGGAATTCTTTGAACGGCAAATGTAAGTGGAAAATTTCCAAGTTAGTTTTCTTTGTGGTATTTAAAATTGTTCTTATTGCCTGGGTTTCATTTTATATTCTTCAGCTTTGCAGTGGGAAAGTTTTTTTTCAATATGGTTGTAGTTCTTTTAAAGTTTTATACTTGTGAGATTTTCCCCTAATATGGAAGGATGTTATTTTGTAACATTTCATAGCTGAACCACAAGACTCGCAGCTCCATTTCACATCCTTGTCAAATTAAATTTGACATTCCTCCATTAAGCAATTCTGGCAGAGAACCAACCCGAATTTAATCGAATAAAATGCGTAAATAAAATTTGTTCAAAAAGCTCTGTAGAAAAGCGGAAGCTTTACCGCAAATAAGAAAAGACAAAAGCCGGAATGGAGAGTGTGCAAAACAGACTAATATTTTCGGAATAAAAACTAAATAACTGCTGTAGCAAAGAATTTCACATTTTTTTAAGGTAACACACGGCATAACGAGGAAATGGAAAACAATTACGGAAGGCTAGGGACTACAAGGACAATACTATACACAGGCTGCTATGCAGGACAGTCACGGAAATGAAGTTACTACCATTGTTGTTGCCCTGCTGAATTTACTGCGGCCGGAGAGTTTTGCGGCGAATGGTTTCTTTCTGCTTTTTTTATTATTTTATTTTCCTTGTGACTTCCTATTAGGGTTCTAAGAGAGTTTCTCTGATTCGCGTTACCCAAGGCTACTCGTTTTGGTTTTGGCCATTCCAAAATAGGGTATCAAGCAGTCCGGAGTTGCTCGGTGCAGCTGCTGCCGCTGACCAGGATAAATTTATAGTCAACGGAAAGGCGCGCAAATAAAATAACATTGACAATTGCCAATTGAATTTTTCAAAGAAATACTCTGCAATAGCAATTGCAATTGATTTAGGCATGCCAAGAGAATTTGCGCTTATAAATTTTAGTCGTGGATCGCATCTGAGACAAGACCGCGCGCTTTGCATGGCAGTTCTGAAAGTTCACCGTCTGCACTTTACGAATTAAAGTATGGAAAATAAACCGACTGGAATTATTGTTAAAGAGAGTACATGAAATCAAAACAAAGTGGGCTTAAATCCTAATCAAAAAATAAAAAAGGAAGCAAGGTCTCATTTAATCAAGCCGTTTTGAAGGATAATAAATATAAATAAAATAATTTATGTTTCCCGGTTAGTGTGACTTTAAAATATTATTTATTTATTTTTATGGAATAAATAATAGATACTATGAAATATTTTTTTATTTAATATTGATATTGATATTGGAGATTTATTTTTTTTGTGTATATTTACGACTCTTCTTTGAGAATGTTTACCGAGGTATTTCGCAACTATCGATTGCTCTATATATCATTTTGCGAGTGTATCGAGTGACATTGCCCATGATAAGTCGCTGGCGTCCAGCATCCAAGTGCAGCTGCAACTGTGTTGAACTTCGGCTAAAGGTTAGCCGCCAAAGCAGCAGCAGCGAGAAAACAAGGCAAGAACAGGGACATTTTACCGAACCATGTACGTGTTTTGGCCCAAACCTGCGAGCCAAAGTCCTCGGCAATTGCCACGCATTACACTCGCTGCACTGCAGTTACTTTTGCGGAATGCTTAATTCATGCGTGCAACTGCGGTTGCAACGTTTATGATGTGGTTATGTTGCAGCTGCATTTGGGACGATGCCGCCGTTGCTTTTGCCGCCGCCACTCTGGATTCGGGATTCCGCTGCTGTCTTCGTCGGCGGCAGCGTGCTGGCATTGTTTGCTTGGCTGTCACACGGCGTATGCGTAATGAGCTTACGTACCTGCATGTCGTGCAGGTGTGTTGTCTGTGTTGCTATTGCTGCTGCTGTTGCTGTTGCTGGTGCTGCTGTGCGTGGGCATGTGCTCATGCCACAATTAGGCATTCTGACTGTGGAATTTGCGTCCAGAGCAGACAACTGTCGAGACTACGTGATGCTGGGATGCTGTCACACAGCCAAAAAAATTTTTTATGTTCCTATTCCAATTTCAAATAAATTGACGTTAAGGCAACAACCACATATAAGTAAAAAATCTGCAATAATTTTAATTTTAGTTTAGTTATTTCAATTCAATTTTATACATTTTTTTCTGTAATATAAAAAATATGCTGTAACAAAAATCAAATAAATAAAAATTTGTATATACATATATGTATTTTATTTATATTTGGAAATTACGAAATTAAAACTTTTAACAAAAATATTTCGGTTTCGGCCTTTCTGCTAATGATATAATATTTTCTTCTGTGCAACCGCTCGCTTCCGCCAGCAGGTGTGCAAATTGAAAGCTTTAAAAGGCTGCGGATCATCAGTTGTTGCAACTGCGACTGCAACTCGCTTGGCTCGCAGACCTTTGGTTTCGTTTGGATGACAGCTTTGCGTGCATTAACTGTCAACACTTGTCGTCGGACGATTGCGTTTCAACAATTATGACAAAGTGCCGGATGAAATTCAACTTTTGGTCGAACGGCCATGCGGATGCCATTATACACCAGTTAAATGATTTTCAGACGGGCTTCGACTTAAACAATACAGACATTTTTTCCAAAGTTTAAACTTGTGAGACAGTTTACTCGTTATCCATTTATATATCTCGTGAAATGTAAGTAAAAGCTTTACGGCCTATTATAAGCATTTATTTATTATTTAATTAAAAATGTAGATCAATATTAACGATGCCAACAGCTTAATTTATTTTTATAGACTGAAGAATATATATTTGCATGTTTATTAGGTCCATTGTATTTCAAATTTTACTATTTGGTATTTAAAGATCCCTAACTTCCAGTAATACATGCTTCTTGATGCTTAGTTCTGTCTTATCTGTCTTCACCACTGGTTGTTCATTTGTTGAACTGTTGATTATGGTCCATCTGCACCTCCATCTTCATTGCCATCGCAAAGGCTGGTCCCCCGGCGAGCTGGCCCACAAGTGCTTTTCCGTTTGACAGGTTGCTGATGGGCCGCAAGCCGAGTGAGTTTAAACGGCGCTTAAAGGCTGCGGCTTGTGCGGCAGCTGGGAATCGATCAGGGCAGCGTTTTTATCTGCGCATTTATGCTTGTTTAATTAAAGAGCCGCACTCATACATTCACGCACTGGCCACTGGGCGCGGGATGTAATTTAAAATTTGCATATAGCGAAATTAAATGCAAATTACTAGAGCAAATATATACACTGATATTTGTATGCTGCCAACGCAAACAAGCGACATAAATGCGCAATTTCGGTTTATTAAATTACATTTAATTTTTCCAAAACAACTTCGTAGTCGGTGTGTATTTAAGTATATATTCATTAGTTGTTTCTGATAGTTTGCATTTTCATTGAGCGAATTTATCGCCTATTTTTTTGTTTGCATGTTTCTTTTTTACTGGATAACAATTAAAATAAATTATGTTTGGTAATTAGCTGGCTGGCAATTTTTGGCATTGGAATTTATGTCGTGTAATTTCTTGTTCGGACCAGAATATTAATTAAATTTTTAGTTTTTGCCGGCAATGCTTATTAGCTATCATTTTAGTTCACCCATAATTAATTTCGCCTTTGTGTTGCCCCAGCAAATTGCAATTAAATTTCATTTCCACAGACTGAGGTGGTAACAGAAAAAAAGGAGAAAGGAATCCAGCGAAAATTGCGTGAAAATATCAAAATCAAATTGTGTGCGTAAATAAATTGAATTTTGATTGCCGTTCACCAGGTTTGTTGCTGCACTAACGAAGCTCCATTGTTGCCACGCCCACAAATCCGCTCCCTTCGCCCCCCAATAGCACAGTGAAAAAAACCCCAGTCAGTCACTCATCTAGGCTTTATTAATGACGATTTGTCAGCGGATTGCACGTAGAAGCGCCGAACAATATGCAATGCAAATTCGTGCGAAAATTTCATTTTCCCCAATTCAGTTGGTGGAATTACATAAAAAGCTCTCTTCCTCTCATATGTTTCTATTTAACAGTTAAGGGTCTTAGGTTAGCTCTGGGGGTTTGTGAAAAATATTCAAACTATATGAATTAAATATAGTTTGCACGTTAGTCGGTTATAACCAAATTCATATTTTAGAGCAAAAAATAATTAAAAATTAAGGTTTATATTTTTTAAGGGTTAGAATTACTTTTATTTAAATTAAACTCTAAAAACATTTTATTTGTAAGTACATTCTTTTTTAAGATGAAACATAAAACTGCTATTATTGTGGCCGCAACTGCCTCTATATATGTTCGATTTGAGGTCGAAAGTTGGAGCGTGCCGATGTTAATAAAATATTCATGGCATCAATCGGGTCCTGACACATGCCCTGGAATCAGACCACGACAATGGCTGGCCAAATTTATGCTAATGTATGGCCTAGCTGAATTACCAAAGCCGGGAGTGGTGCCCATAAGAATGGATTCGCGTATTAAAACTCCATTTCCATGTGCATAATCCTTAAATTGTGTCGTACAACAATTTGAAGGTTTTAGCCTTGCATTTGGAATGGAAATGGGAATGAAATCGCTGTGTTTTAAGCGCTAACGAAGCAATTGTGTGATAGCGACACTGAAAGAAAATTTAAAAAAAACAAGAGAGAACGCAATAGTCGGGTGCCCCGACTATCAGATACCCGTTACTCAGCTAAAGGGAGAGAGAAGAATATGAAGATAAAAACTTTGATCCGCCGTAACTTTTTAACAAATGGTCCGATTTAAAAAATTTCTTCTACATTTCGATAGGTATTGATAAACACAATAAAACTGCATTTTTACTTTTCCAAAATATTGAAATTTTTAAAATCGTATATAAGCGATTGTGGGCGTTAGAGGGGGCGTGGCACCCTTTTGAAACAAACTTGCGCTGCGTAGGAACTCCTAGAATCTGCATGCAAAATGTCAATCCTCTAGCTTTTATAGTTTCCGAGATCTCAGCGTTCATACAGACAGACAGACGGACAGACAGACGGACAGACGGACAGACGGACAGACGGACAGACGGACAGACGGACAGACGGACATGGCTAGATCGACTCGGCTAGTGATCCTGATCAAGAATATATATAGTTTATAGGGTCGGAAACGCTTCCTTCTACCTGTTACATACTTTTGCACGAATCTAATATACCCTTTTACTCTACGAGTAACGGGTATAAATAGGAGATGGTCCTGGTTGGCCTTTGACATATTCGTTAGGCATTAAAAGTCAAATTCAAATGGCCATGGTCAAATGCCATGAACCCGGCCAGACGAATCAAATTCGTTGGCCAATATGTCATTCCATGTGCTATTTCCCTGCTGCTCTCAGGCCCCCATATTTCCCCTATTTCCTCCGACATTCTTCTCCATTTTCCTCCTCCTATATCTCGAATGGCGAGTGGCTCCTGCTGTTGCTCCAGTGATTATGGCAATTCATTTGGTCAACCGGCCATGGCTCTTTCTGGGACCTGGGCCTCTGTTTGGTCTCCGTCGGTCTCCGTTGGCCATTCACTTTTATGGCTATATTGGCTGGCAGCTCGGACCGGCTATTTGGCAGGCTTCAATTAATTAATTGACCTGTAATGAGCTCCCCAGTCTGACACTGAGTGGGCACCGAGATCTCTGCATGGGGTACTGGAGTAAAAAAAATGGTTTCTTATGGGAATTCCAGGAAATTCGGTGTATGTTTTTAAATATTCAGCGAAATTTATAGTTAAAAAATTTATTAATAAATCTTTCAGCTAGCTAAAAAGTTTACTCGATATACCAAAAATTATATGTATTTAATTTTGTATTAACGCTTTCTTGGTAAACCTTTTTTCTAGAGCCCATAAATATTTCAAAATAATGTGCAGAATATTTCGATTTTTAGGAGCTGAACTGCCATTTGATCACCAACGGTCGAGTACTTAATTCTTTCCTCCATATATCTGGATTATGTTATCATGCCGATTGCCCTATAAAGCGTATCGCATAACAATACATCATGGCCACTTCCCCTCGCCTGTACCAATTTGGGCTTTAATGCTGTGGCATAAATCATTTTTTCGCAATTCGTTTCAATTGCATAAAAGTATTTCATGCACTGCCTTCTTTTGGCTGACTTTCAGTGTGTATAGTACATTTTTCCGGGGTGGTCCAGGGATCGGGGGGCGTGGCCAATGTGGCGGCCAGCGGAAGTGCCATCCCAGCCGCCGTTAACATGCAAGAAGCAAATGCATTTGCCATCTACCATCAGGCATTTACCCAGTACCCAGTGCCCAGGATCCAACACCCAGAAGCCAGAATCCAGAGCCCAATACCGAATACCCAATGGCCACGGAGCTCGCTTTTTGGCCCCCGGCCAGTTGAAAAGTAATGAAAAAATGCGTTTGCCAAAAAACCAACAGCAGCATTGCGAACAGCAAACTTTGTGGCCAAGTGGAGGAGCTGATTTCTGCCCACTTATGCAGGCATCGAGGCGAGCGAGTGTGCGGCAAATAAAAACCAGCTCCAAGGCGGGCACCGCAAAAGCGGAAACGGAAATCGGAAACTGTGCAACTGTAGAAGAAGAAGATCCAGCGGCAGCAGCAGCAGCGGGAAAGGCAAAAATAGGCGGCGCACAAGGACAACAGCAGGCGGGCCTGGGACGGCGATAAAAGTGTTGCAATTTATGGTCAGGCTAGATGGCGCCCGAAACTCGGTCCTCGCTTCGATTCCAGTATTCCAGCATCAGTTTAGGGATGTCGAGACCAGCTAGTTAAAACTAGCCAAATCGGTGAAAGCAATAATTAGTAGTTTCTAATTTATTTTTAAATTTTTAAATAAATTATGAAATTCTGTAGATAAGTAATTATTGCAGCTGACATCATTTAACAAAACCCTTTTTAAAGATTTTTTAATTTATTACACCACGTTAATATTGGCTCCCAAAAAAAGTAATTTTATACTCTAGTACTACTTCTAATTAAATTGTGAAAAAACATTTAATATATGTGTCACTCAACAATAATATCCAAGTTTTGTTATATTTAAAACCAACAAAATTTGAAGTTTCTTTTAGCTATAAAAAACCCAAACAGTCATTGCTTATCTCAGCCTTTTGGCCCCAGAAAGAGTTGGCGTCCGAGTCGCGACCAGCTTAAGTTTCTAGCTAATTGATTTTGCGATTTTATCTTTTAATGACTTTTTGGAAAAGTGCAGGACTAAATGGTGAGCTGCTGCCCTCTGTATATATTTGATTTTAATTGCATTATGTGGACTGTGGACTGCAGCAGTTTCTTAAGTGACGGCAGCCTAAAACTATGCCACACAATTTTTGCCACAACTCGCTGTGGCGTTTAAAACCGCGCACGAAACGCGTTTGGAATCGAATTTGTTTCAGTTGTCAGCGCAAAGTGATAAGAATAGGCAGGAAGTGTCGCTTCGCTATATTTTCTCCATTGAAAAAGCCATTAGAATGCAGCTGAGCTCGGCACTGTCATTTAATCTGCCAACGAACGAGTGTCCAAAAATCGAGGGGAAAACCTAAGAATCGTTTCTACACGAATTCCATTGATCAGAAAAAAAGAAGAAAAAAACTTCATTTTAGAAAAATATAAATAAATACCTTTAACTTTTCAATATTAATTGTATTGTTCCCTTTTTAAAAACCCCTACATTAACATGCCGAAAATAATTTAATTTTATGAAATTTATACTAAAATAAATATTAACCCATTAAGTTCCACATTAATAAATAGCCACACAAAGTTGATTATTACTGCTTGTTTATTCTGGTTTGAATGTTTTTTTTTGGTTTTGTCTTGACATTGGCATTTTTCAGTTGTTTACATTTTCTGTGGTTTTTTTAAATCGTTTCAACGATTTACACTTAAACATTAAGTTGATATTCGCTTGGGTTGAAGCTAAATGCAAATGAAACATTAATATTTTATCCAATATTTTATGCGTCATTAAATAATCCATTAATTAACAATTAGTCGCGTGTTTGTGTGTATGTGAGCGCGTGAGTGTGAGTGCGAGTTCATTTAAGTGTATCCGTTCACATCATTAAAGCAAATATTTACAGTTACATAGGGTTTACGTGAGGATGTGTGAGCTTAACCGGGAATCACACGGACATCTCATCTGCACTGGTGCGTGTGTGTGTGTATAATTTAAATTGCATTCGATATAGATAAATAATGCAGTTTACGGCCGGCAGCTCCCTAATTTCCATCGCTGTTCGATAAGCCATACACACTCGCCAAGTCCATCCAAGTCCGTGCATTCCGGCCGACTGACCCCCCGATTTAGCTACCAGTAATTAGTTGGGCCAACATGGTGACCAGGCAGACGGCCACGCCCCCCGCCGCCCCCCGCCATTCGCTGTGGGCCGAAGACGTGGCGAAATAGGTCTCCAAGAAGCTACGAAGTCCGGTTCCCGACGACAGCGTCACTGCAATGGCAAATCAGATGCATTTTTACAGAGAGAAATAATGGTAGTACTAAAGTTATGATTCTAGCAGAAATACCTCAAAAAGGTGTTTTTGAAAATTCTATATTTCTCTTCTTATAGTTTCCTTAAAAAATTTGCCAACAATTTATGAAGATTCGATTTTGAGTATTACAAAATTATCTGTTATAATAAATTAATTAAATTATTAAATTTTATTATATTATTATTAAATTATCTATATATATTATAAAAATGAAATTTAGCTTTCTAAGCCATTTCTAAATATTCAGAATGCTTTTATGGTTCTTTTTTAATTAGCTTTTAAGTAGTTATATCTCTGCCCATTTTTTCTTTCACTACTTCGAGGCGGTCGGCAGTTATGCTTTTGTGGCTTACCTCTTGCCGGCACCGGATCCTTTTGCGGTGCCCCCAAATCGATTTCCTTGGACTCCATATAGAGATCGCCAATTTGCGCCGTACAGCGCAGGACGAGTCTTCCTGGGCTAATCAGGTGAGCTGCGTTTGTGAGGGTCCGGCGGCTGTCATTACCATTTGCGAACTGGCCGCTGCGGCCGGTCCCAAAGTGAATCGCCTGCAGCTGCAGTTTCAGACTGAGCCGGGATGCAATCAGCTGGCCAACCGATAGAATGTACTGGGTATTTTCTGTGCCAACCTGTCGCAAAAAGGAAAATAAATATATAAAAAATTATTAAGACTTATGTATATTAAATATAAGAATTTTATAGAAACTCTTCTTTGTATAGATTGAGCGATTAAATCAATCGCTTAGCTTTAACCACAAAACGAATGGGGTTTTTGTCATTTTGAATACTAATCGAATGCCGCTACATAGACTAAAATATGCTTTAAATTATTCATGGCGTGCTTCCAACTGCAATTGCAGTTGCAACTGATTTTCTCTTCCGTTTCCGACGCCCTCACCCCTTTCCCTTTCGTCCTTTCACCCCTTAACCCCTCTGCAGTCACTCCTTTTTACACAAGTCCGAAAATAATGTTCCAACATGAAGGCAGAAAGGAGAAATAACAGCAGCAAAGGGAAAAATGAGGAAAAAAAGCACTAGAGTTTCGCATCGAGTTTTGTGCAACTGCATATGAATGGCAATTTGTCGTCTGTCTGTTTCTCCAACTCGCCCCCTTTTCTGTCTGTGTATATATGTGTGTGTGGGGTTAATACAAGCATGTTGCACTTGCGGCCATGGCTGCTTGCCAGTGACCAATCCTTTGACCAGTGCACTGAGAACAAATTTAGGTGAAGATATAAGACGAATTTTCAAAAATTTACTATTAAAAGGTGAATAAATATGATCTAAATAAGTGTTCGGTTGGTAAAAAAATGTTTCAATTCTAAAAATGTATCATCGAAAAAGAAAATTCGAGAACTTATTATTAGAACAGTATTTTAAAAACTGAATATATCTAGATCTAGCTCGAATTTAAGCCAAGTGCAGCTGAGGAGTGTGCTGAGCTTTTTGGGCTGGCCATGGAAAATGCATTGAGAGCTGCGAGGCAAGGAAACGGACACTGAAAGCGAACGAAACGAAACGAAACGAACGGACATGGGCATGTCATATTTTTGTTGTTGCTTGTGGCGAGTTGTTGGCCATGTTGTTGCTCTTGTTGTCGCTACTGTTGTTGTTGCTGCTGGCCATTGCCATTTAAAAACGAGTTTTCAATGTTACACACAACTATGGCAACAACAGAAACATCAAGAGACACTTATTCACTCATCCGCCTGGCTGGTTCGCTTTTTTTCGCCCCTCTCCAAAGTGTCCGGCATTTTGTTCGAGTGTATGCGAGTGTGTGACTGTGACTGTCCGTCTGAAGGCTGTTTGCCGTTGAAAACTGTTTATTTGATGCCTTTTGAGGAGCGCTGAAAATTTCATTTCCGCCATGACACCAACAGCAGCGCCTAAGCTTGACTGCTGATGTGTATATATTTAATGCTTACACGTATACGAGTATGCAGATATTTTCCATGCATATGCGACACTCCGGTGCGAGCTTTCCGCTTCATTTGCCTGAGTTCTTCTTTTGCTTCGCACACAATTTCCTTTTGGCGCGAAAAGAAAACTCTAAACTGCCGTGCAATGCTTTTAGTCGCAAATGGCGCATCGTCCATTGTTGCATTGCAAAAAAAAGAAAAAAGATGGCGGGAAATGCAGGCGCCATTTTGAAAACGCTCGTGCTGCCATTTCCGCTCTGCTGCATGTCCTGTTGCTGATTCATCCCCACCCCCGCAAAGTTCACATGACAACCTGAGCTAAGCCGGGGAAAAAGATGCGCCGGAAAACTTGCTGGCAATTTAAATACAATAAATATGCATTTCATTTCCACTTACAAACTCATTTGAGCGCCATTTACTTATGCATGTATTTTGGCCCCCTTCAAGACAAAAAGGTGTAAGATATTACGGGTTTTGCAGGAATTTGGGTCAGCTAAGGGGGTGCACTGGCGAAAAGGTTTGATTTAAAGTCCCATACAAGCTTTGATAAAATAATTAAAGTTCTCGAAATAACTAAATAGATGTTAAATTTAATTTTATATATCAAATTAAAATTTAATTGTTTTTGTCTATTTAGAAAAGTAACCTTATTGTGGAAAATATTTTAAGTGCTATGCTAATTTATGATGCATGTTTCAGAGATTTTAAAAATATTTTTTTTAGTTTTTTTTTTTTTTAATTAAAAATTAAAAATATTTTTGCTATGAACTTTCTTATATTTTGCTCTTATTTTTTCCTGTGCAAGGGCTCTCAAGGATCTCTTCACCTTCATTTCCCCACCACTCGCCCACAACATTAAAAGCAAAAGCGCTTTATTGCCGAGCGCTCGCTGGCTTTTTGTTGTTGGTCGCCTTTTAACCCTTTTTACGAACAGCACAGCACAGAAAAGCATCTCGCCCAAACACATACTCCCCCATTTTGTTTTGGGTTTTGTGCGTTTTTTGGCTTATCCTTTTTATTTTATTTGAATTTTATTTTTATTTTTATGCTGGCAGCGGAAAAGCCCAGACGCAGCGACATAAAAAGTCATTTTCAGTTTGCCCTGCCGCACTCTCTGCCTCTCTATCTATCCCTTTCTCTTTCCTTTGGCCCTTCTCCGTCTCTTTCTGGTGCTATGTGCTATCTCGCTCTGCCGATTTAATGCCGCGTAATTTACGAGACACTCTTAAGAAGCCAAGCGCTTTAATTAAGCATGTGGCTGAGGCAGCGACCCGAAAGTGAAAATACCCTCATATTTCTTGTGATTTACCTTTATGGCATCGAGAACCCTCAACCTTCGGCCCCTGGGCAATTAAATGAGCATTTGGCATTTGCTGGCCTACACATTTTCGGCCCGGCAAATTGTTTTCAAACAAGAAAGTTTGTTTGCGTTTGTGTTTTGGGCTGCTGCTATCTGGGCAACTCTATTTTGATGGCTTGGCAATTAATATCGTCTTGATAATTTCTGCCTAGATGGGATTATGTAAATTGTGTGGAAAATACAGACCCAGCAATATATTTCCGATCTTAGTACTAACAATGCGAAGTTGCATTTAATATGTTCCCCAAATTAGTTGTGTTATTTTCACTTAAATATTTCTGCCTTTAATTTGGTCCCTTGGTCTTTTATCGATTCCTTCTAGACAGGGGCATCCATTAATCATGGGTAAGCCAAGCTTTAATTATGTCCTTAGTTTTCTGTGCTCAATAAATAATTTATCAAAAATCGATGGCCGCACAAATCCGCACGTCTAATGGTCAGTCTTGGGCCCTAATCTCAACTAATTCCCTCGAATCACCCACATAAAAGAAACACGGGTGAAAGCAAAAAAAAGACCAACACATTGGGAGCTACTTTTCCATTAATATGACAGAAACTTTTTAACAAATTATGTGAGTCGTTAAAGTTTTTTCGCCCCTCTAACGCAGTGGGTCACACACATGTGGATACATACGTATAGTATCTATCGTCGAGCAGCGCTTTAATCTCGAACTCAACACGTGCTGGGTCAATGCTTTCAGCTCGGAATTATTTATGGCATTGTTTTGTGTGACAGAGCATTATCCCTGGCCTTCTATCTAATTTAAAGAGCGAGAACAGCTCCAGCGGGCAGATCATAATTCAATATCAAAAAGGCATCTACTGCTCGGGCATATGAAACTAAATTGCACGGCCATTGCCACCGGAATGGATATGCCATCCTTCTGCTATCCGCTTGTTGTTTTCTCTGGCAACATAAACACGGTGTGCAGAGAAAGAAATATTCTAGTACTTCGAGGTTTCATCAGTCATAATTTTATATTTTAAGGCACCTTATATTTTAGCTGCCATTACTAGCGATTTAGGTGTCTCGTTTACCATACCTCGATTTTTTACGGAACCCACACCAAATTGGAATATACCAAATTAATGACCGATTCTTGTGAATTTTTCCCCCGTGTAGGTATAAAATTTTATGTGACAGACGGGGAGACGAGGCCCTACTATTCGCAATCCTCAAACGCAGCGGCGTACTTTTGTCTCGGCTTTTGTCATTAGTTGGCTGCGAAGAAGTCTAGATAAAATGTTAAACGGCCTGCATGTGAGTTCTGGTAGCATGTGTGTGCGCGAGTCCCGAAAAGTAGACTACAGCCGACAGATATAAAACGACAGGATAAGACACACATACACAGAGTCTGGGAAAATAGAAAAGACAGAAACAAAGCAGACGGACAGAGGAGGACACGTTATGTCTGATGATGTGGGTAGACATAATATAAAAATTTATGAAGCGTTTAATAAGTTTTCTTCTTGGCTCTTTTTTTGTGTTGTTGGTCCCTTTGCCCGCACCCTGGGAAATCGTAGAAAAGTTGAATTCGTTCAGCGGGCGTGTCAACTGAAAATTTGTTCATCTCGTAAATTCATTTAAAAACCGTTGGCCATTGTCCTTTGTCCTTTGGCCATTTTGTCCACTGGCCCGTCCGGCAATTTCGTTTTTGCCACAAGTTGAACGTAATTTATTTTATGTCTCGGCTATGATTAATAACATTTCGGGCCAAAAGGAAGCAGAAAAGGATTTCGGGGCTAGGTCAAAGAATTGGGATCTGGCATGGCTTTAAAACGATTGCCAGAAGCATTTCTTTGTTGATTTATGCAACTGATTAGCGGCGCTCGCAGAATTGATGCAGAAAAGGAAGCGCCCTCGGATGACTAATGATGTTGGGGCCTCATATCGTGGGCATATGTATTAGACGTTAGCGGTTATAAATATAGCAAAATGTTCCATTAAGGGTTCGTACTTCTAAGTACTCGGTGAATAGAATATTTTAGAGCATTATAAAATGACCTACTTATGATAAAATATACAATTAATAAAATGTAACGAAAATCTGTTTCTTAATCTTTCTTTGGTACTACAATTTTGAACCTAGCTGTTTAAGTATATATGCAGATGACTTGTTTGCTGAGCCTCTCCTTCTCCTTCACATCGTTATGATAAATGACAAAAAGGGAAAATCGCAGAATCAAATCAAAACCCATGCATACAACCCTTTTTTGCTTTATTGACTTCATTTTGCCCATAGGGGTATTTTCTCCACCCTGCGGTTTCTTGTTTGGGCTTCGACTTGAAATTTTTAATTAAGTAGGTAAGATGAGAGTCCCTGAATTTCAGTCGCTCGGCTCTGATTAAATTACACAATATTCATAAATAAAGAACAAATTTTGTGAGGCACGTCGCCCTGGATTAAGCGAAAGCCACACATGTTCCCAAAACGGAGTGGTGGGTGCCATTATAAAGGATTTACGATGCCGTTAGGCAAGTCAAAGCTGTTTAATTAGGCAAATCCCCCACGCACTTGGCCCAAACATCTTGGCGCAGCCAGACATTAATTAACAATCAATGCGCGGCATGATGTAAGACATTTTAATTGCCGATTGTAAAGCGTTTTGCCCCCAGGTCTTGGGAATTTACAGAGGTCATATCCTTCGCATCCTGACACGTTATCTTACTTTATTCGGCTTACTTGATAAATTGAATTATTATGTTACTTACAGGAATATTATTAATGCTAAAACGAAGGTCAGCTTTAGGGCGAGATCCCATGGTGCTGCAGTTGGCACGCAAAATATCGCCGGGTTCATAACGCGTGTGTTCCGCAAAGAGGCTGGGACGCTTTTCCGGTAGTTCTGAAAGCGTTAAATATAAAAAATATGAGAAATAAATTTGAGGTTCAGTGTAAAGTTAATTTAAGTACCGATTCTAGTATTTTCTAGTATCCAGCATTCTTAATATTTTTGTATTCAATAACAAACCCATCTGCCCTTTAAATCACTATTTCCCCAAGTTCACAAGTGTTTATTCAGGACCTGGGTGGTCTCTTAATTGCTGCCAGTGGAGCGACAAGGGCGCAGCTTTGCCCATTGTTCGCCGCACTTTCGAGTCACGCCTTTGCCTGCGACTAATGAGACAGGATCTGTTTGTCATTGTCAGATGCCCCGTGAGTTCCCGTCAGATACTCAGATGCTCAAATGCTCAGAGCGGCAGATACTCACCCACAACCTGCAGCTGGGCGTAGGCGGTGGCGGTGGAATAGAGCGGTGCATCCGCCGTGACCTCGCAGCTGAATGTTCCGGTCAGGCCGAAGCTGACGTTGCGGATGAGCACCATGGTTGCATTGGAGGCGTTCTCCTGTGGGGAAAATTCCAAAATACAGACAATGAGCCAGAACTTCGCAAGGACAGCAACTTACGTCCACTCGGATGCCGGGAAACTGAAAGACCTTGGTGTGCGGATACTCGCCCGGTGTGTAGCGGTAGAACTCCATCTGGCCGCGGTAGAACTTAATGGAATACAGGGGCGCCTCCTCCAGTTGGTAGTCGCACCGCAGGGCCACCGATTGACCCTTTCGCACCGCCGGTGGCTCCACCAGCAGATTCACGTCACGCAGCGCCGCCTGCCCGAAATCTGAAGAGGAAAATGAAATTTATTCCAGTGGATGCGGTGTCATAAAAGTTGAGGCTTAAGTGCACAGTGAGAAAAGCATTATTAACAAATTCTGTGAAAAATATCAATCCAATAGAAGCAAATGTGAATCACTGGCTATCTTATTCCATTCATATTTTTGCAATTAAGTTAAATTACAAGATCATCTTGAAAATTCAGAAAAAAATTCATTCGAGTTAAGAAATTTTCAGAGTGTACAATAGAGGGCTCCGCCTATATGGCTCAATTTTAAGGGGAGATTTGTCGGCCCCTTTGTTATTTTAAAAGCCTTCTGCCCTGGCTCAACACACACGCATTTGCATAGCCGTCCAGGAGCGTGGAGCAATATTGAATCTGGCGACAGTGGCTGCGCCGTCATCGTCATCTCCATCATCATCGTGGTCCTTTTCTTGGCTCTCGCACATAAAGCCCATGGGATTAAGAGTTGCAGCCGCTGAAAGTGCAGCATACTCTTGGGCGCTTAAAGCCTGGAAAACAACGAACCCATCTTCATCAGTGCTGGCAGCTTCATATTGTGTTTATCGTTAAATATTGGCAAGCACAAATAGTCAACAAACTATAATGATTTAATAATACAGGCCAACACATTAGAATTTCAATGTTTTCCTCGAGTTAAAGTCCCACAAAAAACTATTTTCTATTTTCCTTGGTAAAAATATGTCTTACAAAATATTTAAAGTTGTAGTTGTGAGGTATTAATGGAATGTTTTTTTTTACTACTAATCGATTGTTTTTTGAACATTTAAATTTTGTTTGAAAGGATATTTATAAGAATATTTTATAAAATTTTTCATATTTGAATAGAAAAGAAAATATTGAAAATAGTATAATTCCGATTGAAAATTTGTTGACCTGTTAAACTATTTTGACAGTGTCCGATTTTAAAAGAGCTGCTTTTGCTTTCAGCACTGATCTTCATCGCTCGGTCGTTTTCCACTCCCGTTTTCCCATTTCCCATTTTCCATCTCCATTCCCATCATCGTCATCGTTGTCGATGATGGCAGCAGGCAGCCGGCAAGGCAAAGTTGACTGACTACATCAAAAAGCAATTTTCCATTTGTTTTACAATATGCCCGACCCCCGATCCCGCCGCTTATCCTCGGCACCCACATGCACCCACACATGCTCAGACAGGCACACACACAGACACAGCCATATGACTTCAACGTGTGTGTTTGCGTTGAGAGTGTGTTTGGCTTTCCATAAACTCGCAAATCGTTTAAGCCGCCTTACGAGAAGTTGTAAACCTCTTTGCTGCCATTTTTTTGCCCCAGCTCCTGGTTGCCCTGCCCTCGCACTGCTATTTTTCCGCCTGTGCTTTGTTTCAAATAGAAATCGTGATAGCAACGCAGCATAATCAATGCCCATGCACTGAAAGAAACAAGAACATCAAAGGCAAGGAAAAGGCCTTGCAAAATAAAATACAAAAATTAAAGGCTGATGAACCAGATAAAACATTTAAAAACCAATATAAAATAAAACAAAAAAAAAAATTAAATACTTCTTGTTGAGGAATTTTATAAATATAATTCGTAGCAATGTTTTTAAGATCCATAACTAATCGAAGAAATACAACATAAATTCGGATTTGATTTCCAATTTAGGTGTCCTTTTCTTGCACTGCCCCCAACAGCCTCTTGTCCTGCTTGCTGGGCTTGGCTCAATATCCGCTCGACTCAAGCTTGTTGCTTTTACAACAGTGCTCCTGCTGTTTCATCTTCATTTTCATCGACAGCTTCCTGTGTTGTGTTGTCTTCGTTTCATTTTATGTCTACTATTTTTTTTCGCACTCCTGCCTCTGCAGTTTGAGCCTGCGGCCATTTGCCTTTGGAAATTAGGCCGGGCTTAGCTTTACGTTGGCCCCCCTGCAGTTGAAGTGCCTCCTGCCGACTCTCACATGTCGATGGTGAAAAAAACGAGGGCTCAGGCATTGATGATGAATTCTTGTCAGCAGTGATTTGGCCTGGCGACTGGAAGAACTTTATGGCCCTTCGATGGATTGCCAGGGATCTGTATCAACTTGGACCCAGTCAGTCAGTCAGTCGGCAGCAGCTTAGCCCTTAGATTGGAAGCCAGAGAACGCGGCATGTTTCCCATAATGACCTTAAATTTTTCGATTGCCCTCAACGGGTTTATTTTCCCCTTGTTCTTCATCACCACCCACTGCCCACCCCACGCCATCAACTTTTATGCAACTTTTCCATGACAAAAGAGGCAAAAAGCGAGAGAGGAAAATTGTGAAATATGTGCAGCTGTGATCATAAAACGTTTATTGACTGCAAAATTCAATATATCATGCATTCACCATTATGACAATATGCAGTTGCACAAACACTCATATATTTACGCAAGCATGCATGTCTGCGTGCCAGGGGTATCGTTGTGGGGATGGAAGAATTCCCTTTATCCTTGTTATGACACTTTATTTTATCTCGGAATATTACATACTAAGAAAGTCAATGATTTTGGATTTGGAAATTATTAAACCGAAATACTAGAATATAACATTGCACATTGTTCCTTTTTACTGACTGCTTTTTGGTCTACTCCCCTAAGCATTTTCATGACTACGCCCCTGGCATATGTAGAAAGCCCGCACACTCATAAACTTTTGCCACTGCTCTCGCCCAGATTTAGTTACAAATGAGCGCGGTAAAGGCGAGGGGGTTCGGGGGTTTTAGAAGGGGTCCTTTGGCCGCCGATCCAGGGATTCTGGGTAAAATTCCGAGGACGGGACGGAACCAGCTGTTGGTAAACTAAAGCCAGACGAACTTTTTGCAGACATGCGAATTGGGGGCACTCGAAGTGAATGAAAAGCGGTGGAAAATGCGGGAATGTGCAAGCCATGTGATGAACTCACTTGTGATAATTTATGGGTAATATTTTTATTGTCATAAAGACAGGCAGACGCGAAGAACAAGAGAGCGATAAGATGTTGGGATACTACCGAAACTAATTTAACTTATTGTCTGCAACTCAGCTCGCTTTTCAACCTTTTTTCCAGCAAATGAAAATTCCGATTCACAGTATAACTTTTTGTTTTATGGTTTTTTAGACCCTGAATTCCACTTACATATCTAATGTTATTTTGTAAGTTCTGTTCTCTTAGCTGCACTGTCAATTGCTTTGCACACAAATTTAAAAAATTTCCCACTCTTCCATTTGAGCAGTGAAAATTGGTTTTTCGGATGATACGGCCAACATCCAATAAATGTTTTAAAGTTAAACAATTTACGACGCCGAAACACAATAACAAAATTTTACGCATGAATTCTTCATGTAATTACGCGTGGCCAAAAATGAACAAAATTAACAAAAATATAAATTGCGTGGTTGCACACACACAAACAGGATCAAACAGATACAAACGCCTTTGGGCAAAAAATATATATGTATTTTTATATATATTCTGTGGCATTTCGTGATAATTAACGCCATATTTCAGCTATACAAAATACTAAAAAGCTCCAGCAAAAACGTATAACTTTCGCAACGGAAAAAAATGTTCGCAATTATTTAGCATAATGCATAAGCAACTACAACGGTATATATTAGACAAGGAGAGAGCATGGAAATATTAGCATAAATTTTACACAACCAAATTGGCGTTGAAATTACATTTGAAGTGGGTGGGCAAATGTTTTAAGGGATTGTGAGTGGTCTACGGTCAACGTTTTTGTAGACAAATTGGCGCTGTTACAGTTTTGAAAAGTTTCTGACATATTTCGCCTGGCCACAGTCCGAAATGGACAGAAAGAGAGGGCGATATGGCCAGAGAAAGAGTGGGGAGAACATGGTGGACGGGTGGACGAGTGGAGATAGACAAAGCCGGCATGATATAATTATGTGTTGAATTATGAATTGAAATGCTGAAAAGTTTTTATAGTTTTTATGCGTTATGAAAACTTGCCATTCAACTAACATTTTCGGTCAACATTTATTGCTAATTCCTACACTCTGAATGTTTTTAGGGGATTTTAATGCACTCAAGCTCGTCATGACGAATTATATTCTCTTATTTTGGGCGGAGGGGGGAGAGAAGAAATGCATAGATTGTGATTAATTATGAATCATATTGTCGACAGTCTGGATAGAAATTCACATTTATTTGACTGATATTTCTTATGCTGTGTATATTTTTTGTTTAATGAGATTTCTGCACTCTATTTAATTTGTTGATTAAAGACATCGATAATATAATCTAATAAATGTATTAAGTTATTTGTATATTTCTTAAATTCTTTCATCTGTCTATAGCCAATATTAATTATGAAGGAATTCTGCCAGACAGTTTTTTCTGTTTGCCTGTATGTTTTTCTGATCATTTTTTTTACCCCCCTAGGCGGTTCAACTACATTTACTTTTTTTATTTGGTTCCCTTTTGTATGAAAGAATTTCTGCATTTGGCCAACAGTCATCAATAAGCTTGTCACAGGACATGTGCTTTCAGATCCGACTTCGCATCTTCCCCAACTATATATGTAGGGCTATCATCTCCGACTTTTGAGCTTCGCATTTGCATGCAGCCAATAAACATAAAAATAAATGCCATGTGGGTGGCCATTGTTGTTCGGGCCTGGAGGATGACGCTTCGAATGCCTCATATCATATCAATTCAATTATATTTTATATCACACAGTTGGCGCACAAAGCCGGAGAAAAGGCAAAGACTCCATGCTGCTACCATTATTGCTGACAATATACCCGTGGCACTACAGTTGTTTCTCCTCTTGTTGTGGTTTATTATTTTGTTCACACATGTGTAGTTTAATTTAATACAAGCCCCTTGGGAGAGAGGCTTCAATCGATAATGGTTCTAGCCGATTGGAATGATTCGCTTTGTTTCGAGCTCAAGGCGTTGATTACTTCGGCTGTTTTGTGTAAAATTGATTTTGTGGCTAATTGCTCGGCACACACATGCAGCTTCCTCTTGGGCTAATCCCTTTAATTTATCCCGAAAACACCAGACACACACACACCAGACCAGGTAAACAAAGACAGAGAATCCGCAGGTGAGGTGCGTGTTTGGGTTCTGATAACAAATTGCAGCGAATAGTGGTGGGAAATCGGTTGGCACAAAAGTGCGGTGATGAGCCAGAAATAAACCACCGCACGAACCTTTTGTAATTAAATGTTGAAGGCAATTTCACGCCCAAAACCGATTCACGCAAGCGAAAGGGGTGGGAGTGATGTCCTTTCCCCACGTGGTTGCCCCTTTTGGTGTTTTGGTTTAAATAAATTTCCACAAAATGTGCGTAATTAATGCGTTTGGGCAGGGGACTCTGTAAATCACTGGCTATCAATTTGTCTGATAAGCACTCAGGCCAAGCGGCAACATCATTACATTTTAGATAAAGATTTTAGACTTAAATTCCTTTAAATCGTGTGACTTTAAAAATAAATACATATTGCTATAAGGCATTTGCTATTTAAAGCTCGAATTAAGATGGATTTTAAAGAGTAAAATGGAAATTTAAATTGTAAAGACTTTTGTACAAATTAAAAATAATAAAGATAATAGTTTGACTTTTTAAAGTGTTATATTTGAATAATTGTTCTGAGCATATCGATATTATCAATTGTTTTTTTTGTACATCCCTATTTTATAAGTGTGTGCACTTGCGGTCAACACCATGTTGCACGCACCATCGGACGCCTTTCAGGTTTCTTATCGACTGGCACTGGCCATTGATTGCAGTTCATTAAGCACGCGCAGGCTCACGCACATTTCTTTTTCTTTTACTTTCCGCCGTTCACCATCCACCGGGGCTTGCCTTCGACCACCTTGAACCACCCGTCATCCTGGATCCGGTATCCACTTCCCCACCCACTTGGTCGACACCTGATGACTTGGCTCATTAGCTGGGCATCCCGTTCGCACCTCCTGGCTCTTGACCATGGCCACCCCCGATCTGTGCATATATTTTCATAAAATCCCCATCTTCCAACCACTCACCTCCACAATCCATCCCCAACCACCCCACCACCCACTCCTTCCAGCCCGGTTCCGCATCTCGGGCCATTATTGTTGATTGCTTATTCATGCATTCAGTCATTTATTCATATGCCCGAATCTTGGGCGATGAGCACTTTGCTTGTTTGCCTTGTTATCAAAATGAAAGTTTTCCGCTTTCACTTCTTCGCTCTCCCCTTTCATTTTCCATTCCCCCGGGACCCCCAACTAACCGAAATTAATTGCGCTGCCCGGGCGCTCTGCTGTTTATATTTTAAATTAATTATAAATATTTATTTATCCTGATTAGTTAAGTGGGCGGTCGGTGGGTCTGCCGTCTGCTCGTCGGGGGCTTAACCAAATTGATTTCGGTTTATTTTAGCATTGGCCAGCGCTTTTGCGGGACCATCGATTACAAAGCGATGGCTTTAAAGCCATCCGACCGACCAATCAGCCAGCGGCAATGGAAACTCAATTGCACGCCAACTGTCCATTACTCTTGGACCACACTGAGCGGGAAAATTGGATTTTCACAGGGAAATTCTAGATCTTCAAATTTGGTAATAAGATCGGAAAATTAATATCTCGTTGCGGGCATACCAAAAAGAAGAGTTTGAGTGACTGATGAGGCTGATTTATCCAAAAATATTATGTTCAACATTATTTTAAATCTGGTGAAATCAATTTCATAAAAACAGAATCTGGAATAGATTTTAATATAATTAATACGAACCAATATTCTCAGCTTTTACAAGGATTTTAATGTGATAAAATAAAATTCTTAATAAGAGACATTTTAGCAAGTTAATTGGAACAAAACAATTACAATTTTTCATTAAAAATGCTGTACAAATTAGCATAATTTTCGTTCAATGTACTCTCATCTGACTCTGGTGCCTTGCTAACCGGATTCATTTTTCCCATCCTGCTGTCTGGCTCCTCTTTGTGGTTTTCTATAATTGATGGCAGCATCAATTCCAAACGAAATAATCAAGCCATACAGGAACGGAGAAAAAAGCTGGCCACGAAAAAAAAGGAAAGCACAGCGCCACAAGTGCAGACATACAGTACATACAGTAGAGTACAGTGCAGCACATACGTGTAGGGCCGGCTCACGTAGCCCGATTTGCCATGTTCCTTCGCTGCATACTTTCCTGGGCCAAAGTTAATTTCAGGTTTAAGTGGCAGCAACTGCAGCTGCTGCTGCAGTCGAATTATTGAAGGCAGCAAAAAGCGAATGGGATGGGGGCGAAAACGTTTAAATGAAAAACACGAGTCAATTTATATTGCGCTGACGTACCGCCCAACATCCCCCTCCCCATTGTCCCCCCTCGGTTGCCATTTAATCTTCTTCCATTTCTTGGCGCTATTTTCAAATGTTTTTCTTTGCTGTTTAGCCATTTTTTGCTGCTGTGGCAGTTGTAGCGAAAAAAGAACCCAAAACCAAGCGTTGTGTGTTGGTTTCCGACTCCTTTATATTTTTTTTGTTTGGTTTTTCGGCTGCCCATGTGTGTTTGTCTCTGCGTTTTTTTTCGGCTAAAGCTGTACAAAAATCTGCACAAAAATGCACGGAAATTCATCTTGATTTGTGTTGAGCGTTTTTATTTATTTTTTTCCGACTCTCCCCCTGTATATCTTATTCAAGGGCCAAAACTGCAGCCGTTTTTTCATTCAGCACATCTCTATATCACTTTGGTTTGGCGGTTTGTCTTCCCTGCTTTATCCCTGGTTTTTTCTATGGTTTTTGCCCCCGGGGCGTGGCGCACTAAATCAGAGACATTTAAGCGCGTTTTGTTAAAAGTCACTTACTGCACTCGACCATGGCTCATTTGCCGGCTTCTACTTACCACAGAAAAGGCACAGCAGCAATAGCCACTGCAGGATGTTGCTGCTGTAGTTGCAACTACTGTTGCTGCTGCTGTTGCTGCGGGTGATTTTCGTGCGACAGCAACACCTACGCATTGCTGTTGTCGCGATGTCTGCTGATGGCAACATGTGACTTTGCATTTCCGCGTTTTCCAACTTGCAGCTACAGTCGCAAGTTGCTGGTGTTTCTGTTGCCGCTGCGGCTGTTGTTTTGAGTGATGTGCTTAAAGTTGATAGTGTCTGCCACATTGTCAACGCTTTTAGACACTAATTAAGTGCGAAACGAATGTCTGCTTGTCTTGGCAAATCCTTGCTAAATTATGCTAATTTATATTATTCCTAAAGTTTCTTTAATAATTTATTCAAATTTTTTTTTTAATGTCGTTCACAGTTGGCACGCACTTTATTACGTATTTTGATTTGTTGTTTGTGTGTTTTCAATTTATACTTTTTACTTGAAACTTCGTCGTCGACACTGTTTCGTTCTCTTTTTTCTTCAGAGTTTTTATCTCTTTCATTGCCGGGAAGCGAACGCGTCACGCAATCGTCAGAATTGCGACTGAATGCTCGAATGTTGCTGCTGTCTGTTGGTGTTGCTGCCGCCGCTGTCAGTTGATGTTGCTGTTGTCGCTGCTGCTGCTGCTGCTACTGCGACTGTAGATGAGGGTGTCTGCCGGCAACATGTTGCCTGGAAAACGTCGATGGCAATGTCTTGCAGTTGTTCTTCCGCGAAAATGTTTGTCCTCTGACGTTTATGGGCGATTTTAGTGCGACTCCTAATTACTTCATATGCTGTTCCAAAACTACGCCCTGCAATATAGTGGAAAAAGAAGGGCAGAAAATGCCTCAATTAGTTGTTGACACAGGCTGAAATATTAATTTTATTGCTGTCTCGTAAAGTGTACAAAGTTCCAAATAAAAATTCCGGCGATCGTCACGTGCCGCGACCGTTTTCGGGATTGATTTATGCGTTCAGGGACCCGAGATAGGAAGTATCCATGCCCCATGCCCAATGACCTTTCTCAAATCGCTCGGGGGCACAAAAATGCGACCCAGGGACTAATTAGCAGGCCGTCCACTCGAAGGCATCCAATTTGGATTTGGTTATTTCATCGGCCACCAGCAATCGGGTTTTGCATTATTTACGACTTTCCCCCAATGCTCAATTATGCGCTTCATTGCAGGAAACCGCACATTTGCCGCCAGTCCTTCAAACGACGAGTATGGCCCTAAAAAAAAAGAGTTCTGCTCTTCCTGTTTTGGCATTGTTCAGCAATTGTTTTCTAAACAAAGAAGGGCGATTGGTGCTGTTCGCACATGGAGAAATATGTCACCCAAAATTGTTCTATAACTCTCAACTACTGCATGGAAAGGGAACTATGAGAATGAAATGTAGAACTAAGATTTTATTGGTTATTTGGCACATTTTTTTGCATAAATGTACTTGATGCAAACGTTTTTTTTGTATTTATAAAGGTACAAAGAAATTCTCTATAATTTTAATTGGCAATTTTTGAAAAGGCGATTCCGCTTTTTAATATTTTGTTATTTCATACATTTTATATTGGATTTAAACATAAGAAATAAAATGCTTTATTAAGTTATCATTTATTATTATTGTTTTTTCATTAACACTTACGTAAAATGTATTTTTTTGTAATTATTCAGTATTTGAAATTTTAAGTCCCTAACTTTTTATTTGAAATTCCTTGTATACCAAGTTTTTCCCTCAGTGCATGCAAAGTTTGGCTAATTGCTGGGGCAGCATCAGCATTGTTCCATGCATTTCCAGCTGACAGAAAATCGTGCGCTGAAACCAAAAATCACTTCCGCTTGGTCATCGATTGCTGGATGGGGAGCGGGAACGGGAAGTAGTGGGTTAAGCGGAGTGGTGGGTTAAGGGGGATAAAGGCCTGCACTTCACACATCATTTCCTCTGCTCAACATTTATTATGCCATTTTGTGTGAGACCGAATTGTCACAATTAGTCGACGGACGAGTGGAAAGGGGATGGAGGCTGCGGCTCTATATATAGACCTGTCCCCCCGAATTTTCCCCGGTATTTTCCCACTTTTCCCCCCCTCCTCACCGATCACAAAGGGCCCTCCGATTCATTTATAATATTTTGTCATTGTCTGGGGCCGGCGTTTGCTGCATTTTATTAATTTGTTTGTCATATTTTCACGTTTGTTTATTGATTAAAATGTGTGCACAGGCGTCTGACATTTTTTTTGGGGAGGGGGAAAGGGAGAGGATGATTTTAAGTCTGCTGCCAGCCGTTGTTGTTGTATCTGCGGTTCTGACTGCTGCTGTAAACATGTGTTGCCGGCAACATTATCACTGCTGTTGCATTGTTATTTTTACTCCCTGTCTGCTGCCTCGGCCCCCTCCGAAACCCCCTGCTCTCCCCACCGCACACTTCTGTTTGCTGTTTTCTGTCTGGTATTTTAAATAAAACATCATTTTTTGTAATTGTTGCCTCGGCGTGAAGCATTCTATTGCCCCATCGCACTCCCCCAGTTCTTTTGTTTACCTAGGCTACTGTTGCAAACATATCCCTTCTCCCTCAGCTTTTCCCTGTTTGTTTGTACAAATTATTATGAATGATAATTTTGTCTGTCGCATTTTTCATGGATTTTTTCCCTCTCTGACGCTTTTATGGCCTCCACTGTTGTTTTTATGCCTGTGGCTTTGTTTTATGAATTTTATAATTAATTGTGTTTGACATATTTTATGTGCTTGTGCTGTTTTTGGCCTTTTTGTGCTATCCGATTTTAAGGTTTGATTGATTTTACCTAATATTTTGCCATTTATCATTATTTGTAAATCGGATGTAGTTGGCAAACAAAGGACAGGGAAATTAAATGATGCCATTTATTTTTACCAATCCATTAAATGGTTGGAAAGCCTATTAAATAATTGCGGTCAACTTTTATAATGTTCTCTAACTTTCAGTGTATTTAATTATAATTATTATTTAATCGAATTTAGATCGGAAATAAATTCTATTTCGGAAACAAAAATAAATTCAATATAATAGCAAAATCGAATCGTTCCTCGCTTTCCTTCATCTAATTGTCTGCTTCCCTTTGTCATCGTATTTAATTCCATTCATTTTAATTAGCTCTGATACACTTATTGAGTTTAACCTCTGTGGCCCAGAACAAAACAGTCACTGTCAGGCCAAAAAACATTTGTATTGTAATTGTCATTTGGGCCGAGTGAATTTCCACATATGTAACTGTAACTGTCGCTTGTCGCTGGCATATTTTTTGGCCAAAAAGACAAATGACAAAAGACAATTAGCTAACTGAAGGCAGGAAGCCTCTTAGACATTTTGCCATTGCGAGTTGGTTTTAATTAAAAGCAGATTAGCATTGCGCGTGCAGCGAATTTGCGTGGGAAACGCCAGCCCAACCACCCACTTTTCGTGGAAATTATTGTCCCCTCCCCCCGCCTTCTTTGGGGAGGGAATGGGAGGGGATGGGCACTCAAACTCATTCGCTTGTTACGCCATTTCAGGCTTCTCAGGCGCATTTGTCTGGAGACATTGACAATGACAGCGGCTCAAGAGCCGGCTATATACTCGCCAAGAATTCACATAGATACATACTACATACAGCCAAGTGGGTCTGTGTGGGGTTAACTGTCGCAGATAATTGCCGGAATAAAGCCAACGCTATTTCGAGTGCCAGCTCCTGGGCTTCCTTACATTTTACGTTTTTACTCCTGCCACCGCGGCTCTCGTTACTTTTAATTCCAGTGCTTGAATGGAACATTTTTATGCACGCTTCTTGCATGCAACACAACTCGAAAGGGGATTGTGAAAAGGGTGTTGCTTGTACCGCTGCACTGATAGAATTCCAACTTAATTGCAAATTACTTGCGGATTTACCAAAGACCTTTTAAAGATTTTAAGGATTTTTCTAAACTAAATAACTACCATTAAAATCCTTGATGATATTAAATCCTAAGTTATTTCCTGGTATAATAATATATTTTCACCTTTTGCAGCTGACTAATTTACTATCTTTCTGTAATTCAATTTAACATAATTGGTTTTAAAGGAATTAACACAGTGGATTTAGTCTGTTGAAATTATTCCCTTTGTTTCACGCTTAGGCTGTTTTAATTGATTTTGTGGCTAACGTAAAGCTTATGCCTTTGGGGTATTCCAAAACCAAAACACATCGCTATGTTATTATTAAACTATTAAAAGCAGCATTTCTTTTTGAGAATCCATATATTCCAACTTTTTTCCAGAAGGTATACTAATGGAATTTCAGAAACATAACCGTTAAAAACGAACAACATTTAATCACTATTTACATAACATTTCTAAAGTTCTGTAGTATCATTTTCCCTCAGTGTGCGACTACTCCTTGTTACTCGCCACATCAGTCACCGCTCACTTGACACATTTCGCCTGCCATGACGCAATTGGCACGAAGACATGCCCAGCACATGGGCAATAAAAATTGCCGGCAACTCCAGTTGCTGCTGCTGCTGTTTCTGTTTTTGTTGCTGCTGATGACTTAAAAATAGCTACAAGTTTTTCACACCAAATTGCCAGAGCGGCAGCCGCCAACAAATTGAAATGTTGATTTCAAAGTTTCGGGGCTCCAACGGGCCATCAGCTGTCAGGTGAGCATGAGACCCAGATGGGCGAAAGTCCCTCGGATTGTCATAAATCTGTCGTTGCAGTCGATGACATTGATCCAGGGGGTGGTGCTATATGGAGCTATATGGTCTAGTGGTGCTATGTTTCCGAGGCGGTGCGATGAAGTGATGTCATCAGCGGTACAACGGAATTAAGTCGCCAGCTCTTCCTTTTACCGGCGGGTGGAACATTTGAACATTTAATTGCCCGCTCGCTGTGTTCGCACCAAGTCAAAGATTTTCACATCAGCTTAATTACTGCGACAGCCAGGTTAACCCATTGATTACCAGTCGTAAAAAAAGGAAGTGGGCCATGCCTGTGCCTAAAACTACTGATAACTTTTAATTTACATTGATCTGAGGTTTGAAATGTAAGGTAATAAATAAAACAAGAAAGGAAGCTACCTTCGGCCAGCCGAAGCTTATATACCCTTGTAGATAAAAGAATACTCACTCGGTGCAGTTCCAGGGATTCCAGATTCAGCGTTTCGATTTATTTCAATTTTGTTTTTAAGTAGTCAAGAATCAAAACGCCTACTTCCTACAAAGTTACAATGAATTTTCTTATATTTGTTTGGGAGCCTTAAGATATAGTGGTCCGATCCGGCTGGCTCCGACATATGTACTACCCGCAATAGAAAGAAGACCTTCGGGAAAGTTTCATCGCGATAGCTTTAAACCTGAGAGACTAGTTCGCATAGAAACGGACAGACGGACAGACGGACAGACGGACATGGCTAGATAGACTCGGCTATTGGTGCTGATCAAGAATATATATACTTTATGTGGTCGGAAACGTCTCCTTCACTGCGTTGCAAACATCTGACTGAAATTATAATACCCTCTACAAGGGTATAAAAAGAGTAGCATCCATAAAGGCATACAAATATTTATTTTACTTTTTAAAATAAATACTTAAATTAAACTATAATTTTACTGATAAAGTAAAGCAATTAAAATGGTTACACAAATGAGACTCACATTAAAGTCCTTATCAGATTCCAATCTTTGAGTAAACCAATTAACATTATTTTTGTCGGATTTCTCCGCTCCTTTAACTGCTCTCAATGGGTTAAACGGAGGGGCAAAATCAGCAATTTTGGAGCGCCTGCGGAGGGCGAGCAGTATCAGCCCGCTGGATGCAATCTGCAGCACTTAATTGCCGCAGAAAACGCATAAATGCGCTTTTATTAAATACGCTTTAAAATTGATTTTGCACGCCCCATGATCGGCATGCGGTTAAGCCCCCCTTCCCCTCCCACCAACAGCCGCCCATAATTTAACCCTCTTCATGTGGCAACTTTCCCACATTTGCGGTTCTGTCTGCCGCCGAGCCTTTTGCATGAATGGCCTTTATTCATAATCATATTTTGTAAATTCATACGCATTTATTTTTGTTTTCCGACTCTCTGGCTTTTGCTTTTTTCCGCTGATTTCGCTGGCAACTTGACTTTGAATCTTTGCGCTGCTGGCTTCTGTTTCCACTTTTGATGCCCCGCGAATTAATTAAAAGCCCCGCCCCACGCCCCAAAAGTTAAGAGAGAACAACGTGCATTGTTGTTGCCGCTGCCACGCCCATTTTGGCATTAAATCCGCGTTTCGCCGAGCGTGCGAAATTTATAAATGGGGCAAAAAAAAGAGACAGCTCAAGTGCCGCAGAAGTTTTGAGTTATTCTATGGTTTCTTGCGGAACTTGAGTCACAAATAGGATTGCAATGGGTCTGCAGGCTACGACCTAATGGAAAGGATCTCTCTTCTTCTCCTCATCCGACTGCCCATCAAAATTTCAGGAACTGATTCCGATTCCAGAACTCAGCCCTGACCCCCAGCTAATAACATTTGGCCTTTTCCTTTCCTTTTACTTGCTTTTTTCTCTGGCCAAATCTCACACAAAATCCAATTACGTAACGAGAAGGAAACCCCTCCGACTAAGGTCGAAACTCACCCACCCACGCACACATACACAGCACTTGAAATCCAATTTTCATAATAAGCATGGAAAAAAAGGAGGAGGACTAACGGATGCGAATTTAATAATAATATAATTTCGGCACAATTATCTCAACAAATTAAGCCAAACCGCCGAGCAGTTCAGTTCAAGTGAGCAGATCTAACAGGGTCCACCCTGCTGTTTTCGGTTGGCGTTTTCTGGGTGGTTGGGTGATTGGGTGGTGCTGCTGACTCTTTTTGACCCACAACGACAGCTCATTTTGCGGGCACATGGGCCTGAGGTCGGGTCCTCGTTCTATGTAATTAAATTGAAATTTCAATATTGCGAGTGGCCTGGCGCAAGAGCAGGAAGGGGGATGAAGGGGGGCGAGCCAAGGACCAAGAGGACCCGGACCCGGAGCCGGAGGAGCAGCCTTCCACAGCCGGAGAGAATCCGGCGGAGGACCAACCAGCTGTCGGCGTCGTCGCGTTCGCCGAAACTCGGCTGATTTATAAGCCGTGGCCAAAAATGCTCCAAAATTAAAGTGTAATTTATGTGGCAGCCTCTCGCATATCCTGCGGATCCTGTTTATCCGCCAAGTGCGTGAGTTGGCCGCTGCTAGGCGACCTTGCCAGCCGATTCACAGGCCTACCAAGCCACACGTGAAAAAATAGCACATATAGCACAAATAATCTTGAAATTAGTAAAATTGTAAAGTAACCCATTTCGATTTCAATTTAATAGTTCTCAACATAATAACTTTTTCTCCTACATTTTTACTAGTCAGTTTTTAAATATGAATAAATGAAAATATTTTTTCTTGTTCTAGATTTGTTTAACAATAAATCTAGAATTATTTGCCACATTTTCCAATTTTCCGCAGTGCACGAATCAGCGATGTATGTGAAAAAATGAAAATACTTGGCGGGCTTAATGTTGCCTGGCCAACTTTGACCCGCCAGCACTTCACCTGGCAACCAGCCACCCCACCACCTTACCACCCAACGTCCCACCAGAAAAGACCCAACCCATACGCAAAGTGTTAATGTGTTTATGGGGCTGGTGACTTCGCCATACGTCCGTGGACCTCGGGAGCCCCTTTCCTTCGGCCTCCTGCCCTACCGGCTTCCCGGCTTCGAGTGTCCTTTGCTCTTTTGCGCCGTTTGCCACTTGAGTTATTTAAATTGCGTAAGTGGAGCTGGCAGCGGGGCCAGAAAAAAAGATTGATAAAATATGTTAATTGCGCCTGTTGTGCCGTGGGGCGAGTATCTGCAGCGGCGGCAGTTCTTGCATGAAATTGTCGCCAACAATGCTGAAAAGTTAATTTTCTTGGCATTCTGTTTCGTGAATTTAAGGCGTTTTAATTATGTTTATTGCATACCTCGCCACTCTCCACTCCAGCTGGAGCCGTCGTCGTTGCCATGGGTGTTTCCGTTTGTTGAGAGTGAGCCAAGGCGAGCCGAGCAGTGAGCCCAGGACAATTGGGGAGTGTATCAATGCGTTTCGCAGCCCTGTGCACCTGCCCTTCTGACCACCTAATTAACCCAATTTCCCCGACAACGATGGACGCCATTGCAATCACGCATCGCTGTTTTGCGGTTTGCGTTCAATGAACCCTTTCAACTGTGGATCTAAGCTAATATGTTCACCAAATGTGTTTTTAAAAATTAAAAAGGTGCTACCCAATTTGTTCATTCCTAAAAGTTTTCTACTTTTTTTTTTAATTCTGATCACTTTTAATTATCAGAAAAAGCTAACTTTAAAAAAGTTTGAAATCATAAAAGTTTTCATGCAGTAGAAACATATATTTTTCGGGTAATTCAATCAACCACAATGGACTTATAAACACCACCACTTCGATTACATTTTTCAGTTGAACTGCAGGCAACTGCAAATATTTGAAAGATAACGAATTTACTGACCAGAATATGCGGAAAGCCAGTGCCATTGGCCGCAATTATCTGCCGACGGATAAGTTATGCCCAGTATTTAATGAGCAATTGTTGGCACACAGCGGGCGCAACGGGAGTGTGGATGTAAATGAATTTTTAGTGGTTTGGGTAAACTATCCCCGAAACTAAAGCAAACCACCGACAAGCGAGCAAAGTTTGCCGCCCACCTGCTGTGCTGATTGTTCCAAATAACCAGCAATTATTTCAATTATAACTCAGTTGGTGGGTGAGTAATTCGTCGTCGGCAGCAACCTCCTGCAATTCTCATTGCCTTGTACAACATAATTGGTGCGCCTGGTTGTCTAGTTCAGACTGCTTTGTTTATCAAGGAAGTTTTCGGGGCCCAAAGTGGCGGAGAGGAGATGCTGGGGGAGCGCCACTTTCACAAGTGTGTTCAGCTGTTGGTTAGACTTGGAAAACATCATCAGTTCACTGGAAATAATTCGGTGTTGGGGCAGAAATATATTCAGAATCAATTAAATTAGAAAATTAGTTAAATAACAAAATTTAACACATACTACTGAACCCCTTTTCCTTACCAAATCTTTTGAAAATCCCTTCTTAATCCAATAAATGTTGATTTTTCCCTAAGTGAAGCATTTACACAAAATCAACAATTTAAATATAGTAGCAGCAAATACGTTTGGACCTCTTTCACGCTTGACCCACAATCAACACATTGCTTAGTTTAACCTTTGACTCGGGCACATGCATACATACATATATATATTCATACAAACACATGCACAGTGTACACGCATATGCGAGTCCTTTCTGGCCGAGAAGTCCTGCTCCTGCTCTGTTATTGGCAGCCAATCGAAGGCAGCCTTCGCCCCTGCTCGCCGGCAATTATTCGTGAGGTTTGCATCTGTTATGCTTGGTTTGGGTCGGGTTTGGGTAAAAACCGAGGGTTACATAATCAAAAGCCAGGCGGCTGGGGCTGGAGCAACAAAAACAAGTAACCGATTCGGGGCATCTTTTATGTAGCCTGACTTTTGCCAGCGATCCGAAGCAGACCAAAAATAAAACTTCCGAGTTGTTGTTTTTTGTGTGTGTATAGAGCCCTCTATTCACGTGTGTTTAGCACAGCAGCGGTCAAAATAGTGTTTGGAAAAAATTAATTCAATTCAAAACTAATTTGTGATAAATCTCTAAGCCATATTTATTCCATTTTTTAATTTATTCCAATTTTTACTTATTTATTTTGAGTTAAAACGTTGATAAATTAGTTTGTAGATGAGTACTAACGATTTCACATAAATTCATATCCCTAATATGTTAACTATTTTTACGGACCCAATTGTATGTGCTTGTGTGGGTGGAAGTGCGTGTGTGTTAGTGGCTTGTATATATCCTTCCTGCTCCTTTCCTGGCGTCTTTGGCTTTTGTTGACTCAATTTCCGTATTTAATGACCCGTTGCCAAATATGCCTGAAATTTTCAAACCGATTCCAGCTGCTACACACGTACATGTGTGACTATGTGTGTGCGCTCGCTTGGGGTCTGTGTGTGTTTGTGTGGTTTCCTGATTGAGTTCACCCAAAATTCGGGGCTTTCCACTTTAAGGCGACACACTTTCGGCCACTAAATCAAGATTATGCATTATACGGCGCTAAAGGGCAAATGCAAGGGCTTACGGTCTTACCGGGTATCATCAAAACATATTGCAGCCGCTAATGATTTCGATATCTTTGGCACTACGAACGAAGCCAACAACCGATTCTCGGACGTGGAATGAAAACAAATAACCGAAATGCGATACGCAATTATAGCTTAATCCCCGGCAATAATCAAATGCTATAACCTCGTGAACAACAATAAGCAACATGTGTGTGGGTGTCGCATTGCTTTTGATAATGGCGCATAAATGTTTTTTAACAACGCCAAACAAAGGCAATCACAAAGGCCCCACAGAAAACCAAACCGAACCAATCCAAACCGAACCGAAAGGAAACGAATAACGAAAATCAAAGGGGAGTTTGAGGACTGCAAATTGTGGGCAAAGCATCATGGCACATAAACAACAATAAACACGCTTGTCGACCATCACTACCCAAACCACGCCATCAAGCAGCCACCACCCACATTTGACCATATAATAGGAAATATATAGGATATATCTACACAGGGAAAAATTCGTAATATCTGTTTGGAAGCTAAGTTTAATATTTGATTCTAAGAATTATTTTATCCAGGGACCGTAATCATTATAAGTGAAAAAATAAAAATCTCCATTTAATGATTATTTTGTAAGCGAAAAAAATATCGCTCAGAAATAATGATTATTATGTGAGCGATATTATTTCACTTAAAAATATCACTCAAAGTGCGATTGCAGCCGTTCTGTACGGAATTTTACAAAATTTTAAATTTCTGCTTGTAGGTAGAACCACGGAGAACACATCGAGTTAATAAAAGAAGGGCATTTCTTTGTATAAACTTTTTAAAACGCGGTTTTTAGTTGACAAGAGGTATGCTTAAATACAAAAAGTTGTATCAACCTTAGAACTTTATGTCATTTATTTATTAGTAAAACGACTTAACAAGATGTTATGAACTATTCCACTTAGATCCAACCCGACATGTGGGCTGGGTGATAGTGTGTTGGTCCACCGAGCTGTAAGCACGAGTTCGATTCCCACAGAAAGTGTTTTTATACAAAAAGTTTTTTTTTGTTTTTTTTTCAGCGGTTTATACAAAGAAAATTTATTTTTTTTCTTAACGGAATATGTGCTTTGTGGTTCTACCTACAAGAGCACATTTAAATCTTTGTTAAATTCCGCGTAGGACGGATGCAATCCCACTTTGAGTGATATTTTTGAGCGAAATATATCGCTCACAAAATAATCATTATTTCTGAGCGATATTTTTTTCGCTTACAAAATAATCATTAAATGGTGATTTTTATTTTTTACTCAAAAAAAAAATAATCATTATTTTCGGTCCCTGATTTTATCAAAAGCTGCGTCAAAAATAAATATTTAAAAAATATATACTCATATGTACATTTTTTTCTAAACAGGTTTGCTATAATATTTCTTTAATTTTTTTTCTTCGTGCAAAATCGAGTTGAGTGAGACAGCGACTTTGGCATGCATGGGATGTCGTCGTCTTTTGTCCCTTGGTCGACTCTTGTTTTCAATCCTTTGCACAAATAAAGTTTTTATGATAGCTATTTGTAACCTTTTTGGATTTGGCACCGCCGCTGCCCCTTTTCCGTACTCAATACGGCCTAATAGCGGTTAGGTCCCCTTTTTTGCTACCCAGCTTTGATTTAAAAATATGTTTTATCCCTCCAATCATTTAAGGGGAATGTGATTGTGTTCCCTGCTCGACGACTCTGTTGGGAAATAATTTCCACCCGATAACGTTGTCGACGTCTTTGGTGGACTTCTCGTCCTTTTGCGTCCTTGTGTCGAATTCCTTTGAGCATTTTTTCACTGCCATTCGAGAAGTCTGCAACGACTGCATTTTCACAGTTCCGTTCGCTTTAAATTGCATTTACTATTAAGTGCTGTTTTTCTGGTCATTAATTTCTGCCTTCTGCTGTCTGAAATAATATTTGCATTTGGCGCTTTTTTTTAATATTTATTATGCCGCTTAAATACATAATTATTTTGTATTAATTACTATTTATTTTGTTTGCCTGTCTGAGTGCCCTGATTTATTTATTAATTAAATTCCATGGCAGTTGGCCATTTTAGCTGCTTGTTTGTTTTCGTAATATTTTAATTATGAGCTTACTCTTCAGCGGGCATTGAGTATATCATTTCATGATACATTTATTGACAAAAATAACTCTTTGAGAAACATTATTACTTGGGCAACTTTTTATGCCTGGTCATAACTTAATTTTGCCATTAAACCAAGTTTTTTATACTCTACGCCTATTGTCTAGGCCACCTACGTTCTTTTACGATGTCCAAGCTCTTTTCCTTAGAAATTGCCTAAGAAAAGGAATTATGAGCTTTTGTGTTATAAATTCCTTCTCGTAATACCCAAAGTTTTTCGGCTGAATATACATAATTTGTAACGCTACATAAAAGAGACATGGAAAACTACTAAAATGTAAGTTGGCCTGACAACAAACTAACTAGAAACGATGAACTCAAAGCCAAATGAATGAATTATTGTTAACTGGCATATCAAAATGTGTCAATAAAAAACCATAAAAATTTGATTCAAGTCGTGCGTGATGAGCAGAGATCACAGCTCTTCCCCTTCCTTTCTCAAAGTTTATTTTTTGCTTCATCAACGGCAACATGAGCATTATTGTCATTCGCATTTGAATCTTGTGAATGTTAGTGTACCACATACACACTGAGATAAAATGTTGTTTTCTTTATAGAACTTACGTTTAAGGGCTAGCACTCAACCCAACAAAAACTCGTCCAATACAAAAACTGTAACGAATTTCTCGGCTTAGATGATGATGGAAGAGTTCAGGACGCACGCGCTAAGGTCCAGCTTGCTCCTTGTCGGTTGGTGGGGTGGTGATCTTGTCCTTAATTCTTCAGCCTCTATTCATTTTCAAAGAAATATATCAACTGCGTGCTACGACAAGAATTGGATAGCGGGAGAACAATCGTATACAGACAAACAGACAGACAACAATAGGTAGAAGCTCCTCGAATATCCCTAGTAGTCCTCAGATGTTCTTAGAGGAATTGCGGATGCCCTCCCTGCCTTGGCCATTCTGCACCTGATCTCAACTTATTTATCGAATGGCCCCTTTTGGGATCGCTGAAAGGTTTTTACAGGGGAATCATCCTAGTCTTAGGCAAACAAAGGGTTTTTCTAATACATTATAAAATATATTTTAAATCCTAATAAAACAACTTAATACTAACAGGCATAATGAAACAGATATTAATATAAATGCATGCAAATATCTTCGCTAGCGAGCGGGATTATAAATAGGACTAATTGGCAATTATAAAAGAATAAATAAAAAATGTCTTTTCTAGATTAGAATATTTCTACCGAAAATAAAATAGACTCGAACATGAATAAAATTTAAATAGCTCGATTAACTAAAAAATAAAATAACCAAAAAGAAACCTCGGAGAATTCAAAGGAAATGGGATATCGTTCAGCAGCCAAAATAATGCATTAAAAATCAAAGAAAACAAGAGTCTGCGAATTCGCCGCAAAGACATTGACCCACATTTTAAATTGCCCTTGAATTTCAATTCCGCTGTTCCGGTAAGGGAGAGAGAGCTTGCCCTTGAAATTGCACGTATGCCATTCCCCGTTTATCCGTTATAGAGATGGCCGAGAAATTCTAATTCTTTTTACTTTCGCATTCGCTTAAAGGGACTTGGGACAGTGGGGCAAATATCGATCTTTTGGGCTTTGGTTTATAGAATGTATTTCTTTACTCGTGAAACTTCACTCACCAGAACTCGGGGGTTCCATCGACGAAAGCGCTTCCGTGAGGTTTTCCGATTGCTGTGAACATAAAAAAAACCAAAAAAATATACACTATTCTACCCACTGTACCCGATCAAGCACATCTCTGCAACTGCTTTTTTCACGGCACACTCTTCTCTTATCTCTCTTTCCCTTTTTTTCACTTCTTTTGGGCCTTTCGGGTTTTATCTATTGACTTTTGACTTTAACTTACATTTCCCGATTCTCCGCCTTTTCTTCGGGCCTTTTTTCCACTCTTGATGGGGTTTTCGTACACTAACACCACTAACACTAGTACAAAAAAAAACTTAATTTATTAATCCGACGACACGCATCCAGCCGGACATTTTCACTGCTTTTCTTAGATTTTTCCCGGCGTTTCCACTCCTTTTCCCGGTTCTTTTACGGCCACTCGGAGATCTTGCGACCGATGTCACGCGCTGGCCAAGGAAAACTACTCTCTCATAATTCCACTCAAGCCCACCACACGGGAAGCTTTGCGAATTAGGGGAGAGAGACGAAGCGGGATTGACTGATATTTCGGCGAATTCAAACTCTGGTTGACTGAAGTTGAATCGACCAACTTTCTGGAGACTTGGCGGTTCGATTCGCAAAATACACCGGATTTGCCTACGCTCCTGAGATAGAAATTTGACAAATATGCCTTTCTCTTAGCGTTAAATAACGATAATTAAAATCAATAATGTTCCCTTTGGGGAGATGGGGGGTCGTCGTTTCGCTTGCAGCGGCTCGCTCCCGATCATGGGTGTATAATTTATTCAGCATTAAGCGCCAAACCCTAATTTTAGGATTCAGCGCAGATTTTTGGTTTCCAGATTGAATACCTTTCGAGATTTTCCGTTTAGTGTTTCTGGGCCGTTTAAACTGTTGCACACATTAAACCCAACTGCACTCTTCGACTGCCAAAAACGGAAAGAATCACTGTGGCGCGCGGATCCAGGTTGGAGTCACCACCGCTCTCCCAGACTATGACTTCGCCATTTTGGCAACCTTGACAATTGGCTCTGTTGCCTCTTTGTCTCCGAATTCTATCCCCTCCAGAGTTTCCTCCTCTGCCCCACTGGTAATACCCCAGCCGAAAAGTAGATGGCGGCACCACCACCGTTTGACCCCTAGGTGGCTCTGCTAGCCCCTTTTATCTGCCACAAGCGTTACAAATCACCCCCTCCACAAGATCAGTGTTGGGGATGATACCCCCAAGACTGATACCAACACGCTGGAGGCAGTTGATTATTGCCTCATATCCTTTGCATGATACCTTCCAACAAAGTGGCCTTGTAGATCCTCCAAATCATAATACGAATTTCCCACCTTTTTGCGCACCCTAGCCTTGACATAACTTGGGCCCAGCTTGGCATTATATCCCGCTTGGAAATTGCTTTGTTTATAATTTTTACGAAACACTTCTTGGCCAACACTATAGGAAATTTCTCTAGAGCGGAGATTGTAAAGTCGCTCATTTTTGGCGTTCTGTTTTTTCATTATTTCAACGGCTTTCCCCCGTACCAATTCCAGAGAATCTTCCTTAGAGAAAGCCACAGAACGATCCTGCAACAATCCCAACGCCCTCAGCAACTTATAAGTTGACCCAGACCCAACAAACTGTTGCCCAAATACCATATAGTAGGGACTTGTACCCAAGCTAGAATGTACGGCCGATCTCAACGCACAACAAATGCTGCTCAGTTCTTCGTCCCAGTTCTTTTGGTCGGGCCTAACGTACGATCGAATAGCCGCTATGACCGATCTGTTTACCCGCTCAGACGCATTAGATTGCGGCGAGTACACTGCCGTAAAAGTGTGACCCACTTTATAGCTACGTAAAAACTTTTGAAATGCGTCAGATTTGAATTGGGACCCATTATCAGAAACTATCGTTTCGGGTACTCCAAAGGTGTGAAACAATTCCTGTTGCAGATATTTAATAATCACATCAGCCGTTAATTTTTTTACGGCCTTTAAGAAGACGAATTTGGAATAGTGATCCAATACGATAAAAATGCCAATATTACCGCTTTTGGAACGTGGATACGGCCCCAAAAAGTCCATATATATTCTTTGAAAGAATCTCTCCGACTCTGGAGGTACACCCATGGGCGGTCTTTGCACGGAATTTGGTGCTTTGGTCATCTTGCACGTATCACAGGCTAACACATAAGATTTCACATCTTTAATCAATCCAGGCCAATAATAATACCTTCGCACTCGCTCTAGTGTTTTGTGAATTCCACCGTGTGAAGCCATGGGGTGATCATGTGCATTCTTTAGGACCTCCTGAATTAAGCCTTTTGGAATCCAAAGTTTCCAGATAAACTGATCGTGCAAAGCATCACCCGTAGAAAATTCCGTCTTCTTGTACACTAAGCCATCGACTACTTTAATATCTGGCAATTTATCGTTGTTAGATTTCACCCCGTCAGCAAAGTCTTTATATTCTGCCGAGTTAAACTCTGCTGAGTCCAAATCGACCAGTAATCCTTGATTTGCATCTAGCGATGCCATCTCTTCGTTCACTCGCGATAGTGCATCCGGCACAACGTTCAGTCTACCGCTACGATGCTCGATCTTGAACTTGAAGGCTTGTAACTTCAGCGACCAACGAGCCAATCGCGAGTGTAAGTCCGTCTGCGTCATAAGCCATTTTAACGAGGCATGATCCGTGATAACAGTAAATTCGTGGCCCTCCACGTAAGCCCTGAACCTATTGATACAAACTATTGCCGCCAGACATTCTTGTTCCGTGACGGAATAATTCCGTTGAGCCTTGTTTAACTTTTTCGAAACGAATGCTATTGGGTATTCATCGCCCTCGCTAGTTTTTTGTACCAATACTCCCCCGACACCGGATTTGCTGGCGTCACACTGCACGAAGAATGGCTTCCCAAAATCAGGACTTCGGAGAACAGGTGCTGAACATAATCTACCTTTTAGTTCTTCAAATGCTTGTTTTCCTTCGGGGGTCATCACGAACTTCCGTCTCGGCTTTAATAGATCTGTCAGGGGCGCTGCTACCGACGCAAAGTTCTTGATGAACTTGCGATACCATCCGACCATTCCTAAAAATCGTCGGAGGCTTTTCAATGATGTTGGCAGTGGAAACTCGGTCATCGCGGATATCTTATCCGGGTCAGTTTTTATAACGCCCTCTCCTACGATGTGGCCCAGGTATCTCACCGAACGCATGCAAAATTTACTTTTCTCAACATTAAGCGTGAGACCTGCTGCCTTGATGTGGCCAGCAACTATCCCCAATACCCTTAAATGTGACTCAAAACCATCAGAAACGATTAACAAGTCGTCGAGATAAACGAAAACTTCATTTCTTAATTCTGCCGGGATGACTTTATCCATCAGACGTGTCATGGTTTGCGAAGCATTTGTCAGACCAAAGGGCATGACTTTGTATTGGTAAAGCGGCTTTCCGGGTATGGTAAAGGCCGTCTTGTCACGAGAATCTGGGTCAAGGGGTACCTGCCAATATGCGTCTTTTAAGTCCAAACTAGATATATACATGGCCTTCGGTAAGCGCCCTAGAATACCGTCTATTTGTGGAAGAGGATAAGCATCTTTTCTGGTAACCGCATTAACCTTTCTACTGTCTAAACAAAGTCGAACCTTCCCCGGTTTTTGAACCAAAACCACTGGTGACGACCACGGGCTATCTGATTCTTCAATCACTCCCAGCTTAAGCATCCGATCCACTTCTGCATATAAAAGTTTTTCCACAGCTGGTGACACTGGGAAATGACGCTGCTTCACGGGCTTAGCATCCCCAACATCAATTGAATGAGACAGGACGGAAGTTTTCCCTAAACCAGATACGGAAAATGAAGGAAACTTGCTAATGACTTTTTTCAAATCCTCGTCTTGCTGAGCTGAAAGATCATGGGTTGAAGATACTATTTCGGAAATTTCCATTTCTGGTGGTAGCAACTGGAATTTGGACCAAAAATCAATACCCAAATATAAATCTTGGCTAAGGGATGGAATCAAATGCAGATCCAGTGTCTCTTCTTGATCTCTATATCGGACAGGGGTATTAATTCGTCCCACTACTTCTTGTTTTTTTCCATCTGCAGTATTTACTGAAGACAGCCCTCGTTTGAACGGTATTCGACTTCTTAATATTTGCTGAGCCAGATTTCCACCTATAACGCTTACCGCAGCTCCAGTATCTAATAGACCCAAAACTATCCGATCTAAGACACGCACTTCGGCATAGGGACGTTTATCTTTTCCCTTAAAACGAATTGCATTAATTGTTTTTATAGCTGCCCAATAATTTCTCATTCGTTGCGCATTTCTTGAATGTGATTTCTGCAATTTTATATGGTGTTGAATTTTTAAAGAGTTTGAGTTTAATTTAACTAAGCTTGGCCATACAGATGTAGGACTAAGATCTTCTACTTTTGCGACTGACTTTGGAAAAACTATTGATTCGCTTCGGGATTCGTCGACCGTTGACGCTGAACACACTGCGGCTGACGAGGCTGTGTGTTCGTTCTCTCGTTTTTTTGACATTTGGCACAAGATGTCCTATAAGTATTTGGCTTGCCACAGCCCCAGCAAAAGAGTTTGCGTTTCGCTGTGCAATCTTGGTAACGATGACCCTCTTGGCGGCAATTCCAGCAGAATATAGCCATCGCTCCAACTTCTACTTCTAATTCAGATTCGGAAAATTCAGAAGCGTCATCGGACATAAGCTCTTCTACAAGTTCAGAAACTTGTTTCCGAAACGGTGTAGCTTTTTGATAAGATCCATTTCGCCTTACCTCCTCCAAAAAACTCTCCCGTCGCCTACAAATTTCCCTTAACTGATCGACTGATTGTACCTGAATGTTTAAAAGTTCGTGTCGTATTTCTGGTCGTAGATTCCTACTCAGAGTTTCCACAATTGATTTTTCTGAGAGAGGCGTTTCCAAACTGTCCATTAGAGCGACGATCGCATCATAGAAACAGTCGAAGCTTTCCCTTTCTTTCTGCTTCCTATCGCGTATTGCTTCCCTAATGTCGACATCTGTTCTCGTGTCTCGAAATTGCTTCCTCATAGCCTGACAAAGAAGATCCCAACAAAGTTCTTTGGTGGCTTTGTGAAATCGCCAGTAAAACTCTCGAGCTTTGCCATCAAATAGCAGACTGGCATTCCCACACAAAACATCAAAATTTCCTTCTAAAGTCTGATGGGTTAAGGCTTCCACCCGATAAATAAAATTGTCCACACTTATGCCCTCAGAACTACCATTAAAACGAATTTTCCAACTGTTCATGATATGACCCACCTTGTCTGGCCTACTGAACAAATCGGAACCTACGCTACCAGGAGTAAATCTTGAATGAGAAGCGAAGTTAGCTGAGTTTTGGCTATTGGGCCTTCCAGACTCCTGCCAATTAACGCTCAAATTCTCGACATCCGGAATTTGGTTATTGCGATTAACGAGTACTGAGATGTTTCTCTCAATTAGTTGAGCCATTTGCTGCGTCAGCTGGGTCAGCAATTCGTTCTTCATGCTCTGCACTGCCTGATTGACTAGATTTCCTACATCTGGTTCAGTACGATTCTCACTAGGTTTTCCCGCTTGCGCTGGTAAATTTTCAGGTGGTTTGTTGTTGGTTTGACCTTGGAAACACGAGACCCCACAGATTGGACATTCTCGGTGAATTTTTGAATGAGCTGTTATACACGACTTGTGGAACTCATGACCACATTTCGTTTTGTATGTTGTGGCCGTTGACAAATCTTTATCGCACAGTGTACACTTTGGTTTGCTTACCCCCGGCACCTCCTCTTCGTCCGCCATTTTTCTTTTGGATTTTTTTTTTTTTTCTTTCGACCTGAGGTTAAGCTAATCAACAACCGATCTGAAACAAATCTGTCTTTTGTGCTTAATCCCAATAAGAATCAATGTAAATAATTAAATATATTAAAATGAAATAATTTGAAGAGAATTTGATCTCTTGCTTTGATATGATAATAAACAATGAAAAAGTAATAAATCAATAAATTCATAAAAATAGTTTGCCTTTTGACGTAGGTTCTTTCCCTGCCAAAATACTAAACAGCGATTTTCTTTGGAGTTTCTGGAGTAAAAAGAAGATGAAAAATAAATTTTTAATTGTTGCTTATGCAGAGCTAATTTCCAAGTCAGCAGAAAATGCTTTGACAAAATACCAAGTCAAAACAGCAATTAAACAAATGTTGTTTGCTTTGCCAGCTCAGAATCAAAAATCAACAATATGCCCTATTTTCCCGAATGGTCTATCAATTTCATTGTGAGGCGTGGTCAGAAGATTTCTTATTGAAGAAAATTCATCTGTAGATCCAATGCGCTTCAACAGCGTGATGCCAACCGGTTTATTAAAAAGATGGGGTCTTTAGCGCCGTCTAACTATCCGTGGCCAGTGCAGAATTAATGATAATTCTTCCCATCTGTTAATCCAAGCGTCTAGCTCTACTTTGCTATTGATCCCTAAACTAAAGTAAATAGAAAAGATTTTTCTCACCCTTTTTTCCTATCTCAGCCGTGGCTAGCTGTTCACTTGCGGACAAGTGGTTCAACTATAGATCCTATGCACCTGATTTAGAAATTAAAATGAGAATGAAAGATAGATGCTTTGCTGAGTATCGCGGCAACCGTGGCTAAAATGTAAACACATTTTCTTTTAGCCCGCCTTGAAACTGCCAAAGCCGACAAAAGATATAGAGAAAGTGTTTGTCTGATTGCGTCTGTGTTTTCTTGCATAATTTTTCAATTTTTTTAAAACGATTTTCGCCACCACTTTGGGCGCCAGATTATTTATGAAAAGAATAATTATTATTGTAACGAATTTCTCGGCTTAGATGATGATGGAAGAGTTCAGGACGCACGCGCTAAGGTCCAGCTTGCTCCTTGTCGGTTGGTGGGGTGGTGATCTTGTCCTTAATTCTTCAGCCTCTATTCATTTTCAAAGAAATATATCAACTGCGTGCTACGACAAGAATTGGATAGCGGGAGAACAATCGTATACAGACAAACAGACAGACAACAATAGGTAGAAGCTCCTCGAATATCCCTAGTAGTCCTCAGATGTTCTTAGAGGAATTGCGGATGCCCTCCCTGCCTTGGCCATTCTGCACCTGATCTCAACTTATTTATCGAATGGCCCCTTTTGGGATCGCTGAAAGGTTTTTACAGGGGAATCATCCTAGTCTTAGGCAAACAAAGGGTTTTTCTAATACATTATAAAATATATTTTAAATCCTAATAAAACAACTTAATACTAACAGGCATAATGAAACAGATATTAATATAAATGCATGCAAATATCTTCGCTAGCGAGCGGGATTATAAATAGGACTAATTGGCAATTATAAAAGAATAAATAAAAAATGTCTTTTCTAGATTAGAATATTTCTACCGAAAATAAAATAGACTCGAACATGAATAAAATTTAAATAGCTCGATTAACTAAAAAATAAAATAACCAAAAAGAAACCTCGGAGAATTCAAAGGAAATGGGATATCGTTCAGCAGCCAAAATAATGCATTAAAAATCAAAGAAAACAAGAGTCTGCGAATTCGCCGCAAAGACATTGACCCACATTTTAAATTGCCCTTGAATTTCAATTCCGCTGTTCCGGTAAGGGAGAGAGAGCTTGCCCTTGAAATTGCACGTATGCCATTCCCCGTTTATCCGTTATAGAGATGGCCGAGAAATTCTAATTCTTTTTACTTTCGCATTCGCTTAAAGGGACTTGGGACAGTGGGGCAAATATCGATCTTTTGGGCTTTGGTTTATAGAATGTATTTCTTTACTCGTGAAACTTCACTCACCAGAACTCGGGGGTTCCATCGACGAAAGCGCTTCCGTGAGGTTTTCCGATTGCTGTGAACATAAAAAAAACCAAAAAAATATACACTATTCTACCCACTGTACCCGATCAAGCACATCTCTGCAACTGCTTTTTTCACGGCACACTCTTCTCTTATCTCTCTTTCCCTTTTTTTCACTTCTTTTGGGCCTTTCGGGTTTTATCTATTGACTTTTGACTTTAACTTACATTTCCCGATTCTCCGCCTTTTCTTCGGGCCTTTTTTCCACTCTTGATGGGGTTTTCGTACACTAACACCACTAACACTAGTACAAAAAAAAACTTAATTTATTAATCCGACGACACGCATCCAGCCGGACATTTTCACTGCTTTTCTTAGATTTTTCCCGGCGTTTCCACTCCTTTTCCCGGTTCTTTTACGGCCACTCGGAGATCTTGCGACCGATGTCACGCGCTGGCCAAGGAAAACTACTCTCTCATAATTCCACTCAAGCCCACCACACGGGAAGCTTTGCGAATTAGGGGAGAGAGACGAAGCGGGATTGACTGATATTTCGGCGAATTCAAACTCTGGTTGACTGAAGTTGAATCGACCAACTTTCTGGAGACTTGGCGGTTCGATTCGCAAAATACACCGGATTTGCCTACGCTCCTGAGATAGAAATTTGACAAATATGCCTTTCTCTTAGCGTTAAATAACGATAATTAAAATCAATAATGTTCCCTTTGGGGAGATGGGGGGTCGTCGTTTCGCTTGCAGCGGCTCGCTCCCGATCATGGGTGTATAATTTATTCAGCATTAAGCGCCAAACCCTAATTTTAGGATTCAGCGCAGATTTTTGGTTTCCAGATTGAATACCTTTCGAGATTTTCCGTTTAGTGTTTCTGGGCCGTTTAAACTGTTGCACACATTAAACCCAACTGCACTCTTCGACTGCCAAAAACGGAAAGAATCACTGTGGCGCGCGGATCCAGGTTGGAGTCACCACCGCTCTCCCAGACTATGACTTCGCCATTTTGGCAACCTTGACAATTGGCTCTGTTGCCTCTTTGTCTCCGAATTCTATCCCCTCCAGAGTTTCCTCCTCTGCCCCACTGGTAATACCCCAGCCGAAAAGTAGATGGCGGCACCACCACCGTTTGACCCCTAGGTGGCTCTGCTAGCCCCTTTTATCTGCCACAAGCGTTACAAAACTTAATATGAAACGAAATATTTTGACGTTGTTTTTCATATGAAGTTTTTTGTTTTGGACGACTTTTTGTTGGGTTGAATACTAAGCCTAAGAAAAAACAAAAGTATTATAAAAATGTTTATCACAATAGAGGAAAAGGTGTTTCCTTAAATTTTCGATATTAGTTAAAAATATACAAAACTCAAAGTTTATAAATAATATAATTTTTGATTAATTAAATACATTATTTTAAAAATTAATGGAGTTGCAAAATATTTTTATGTTACTTTTTGCAGTGTACACATACTGTAGCGTGTTTGTCACACATATCCAATAAATTTACATTTTTATCGAAAAAGTTTCTCCCTGATGTTTTGCTGCTGCTGCTCCACCAAAGCGGAAATATCAAAAATAAATCTCTGGCTTGTTTCCGTTGTTAGAATGCGAATAACAGCGTCTAACGCTTGTAATTGGCACACACAGACACAAACGAACACAGATGGAGACACACACACATGCATGTATTTGAAACAAAAACATCAATTTGCGACTTTTAATGGCATCATCATTGACTCAATCAGCAGTGAAACTTTCATTTGCCACACATCCAATCTCTGTCGGATTCGAGGACGTAATACCAATGACAACCTCTCTTCGTCTGCATCTCATGTTTTCCACTTTTTACGTCTTATTCGATAATTCCAGTGGGTATGAGGATCGCAATCAGTTGTGTTTTTAGCTTACATTTGTTATTTCTGACTGGCTAATGAAATTTTGCAGAACCCATTGTTTACCTGTCTGCCATGACCCAGACATTCTTTGTTGAGTGTTTCGAACCCTCGGACCGAAAACTTTTCTTCGACGGCAAATTAAATGATTTGCGACTTGTGGAAGTTACCCTTTTGGAGGTCGCCACTAGTGGATACTTTACGACTCCCTTGTGGTTCCTCCAAGTAGGCCAGTCACCACCTTGTCTTGTGCCAACATCGATTTTGTCGCCTTTTTGTCATGACCATCGGTGATGGGCCATTAGTGATCGATCCAAAAATAAATGTACAAGCTTTTAAAAATAGTTTATTAATTAATGTACCTTATTTTCAAAAGAGTTTTTTTAGTAATAAAGTCTTACCAAAAAAAAATCTTTCGCAAGTTTTGGGCCAGAAAAACGGCCAAATTCCCATTCCCGTTTCACGTCGTCCTGTATTTTCTGTGTTAGCCTTTAGGACTTTATTGCCCATTGTCTTGGGCTGTTGGAGCACGCTGCCTGTCAATTCCATGCTCCTGCATTAGTCACACGGATCGTCCTGTGTCCACTACACATACCACCACAATGCCACGATACCCATTACCCCCTCCAGCGTGCAGGACATACCCGACAGTGCCATTCATTTTGCCTGTCATTCAGCCATTCATTGCGGGAAAACTCGCTCAGTGCGCCATGGAAACTGGCGTGAAAATGGTGTGGGAAAACAGAAGGAGTCTTGTTGTTTCGCTCCTTCTTCAAACGCACTCCTTGGCCTTTTATTCATTGCGTGGGCGTGAATGAGATGAGTGAGCCACACGAAATGGATAGCCTTGGATGGCCGAGCAACTCTTTGGTGGCCAAGGATCTGTTGGCGTTTGATGGATGGCGACAGCTGAGGTCAGCTTGCAAAGGAGTTGAGCTTTGAGTAGATGGAACTAAAGAAAGGAGATCTGCTTTGAATACGCAGGAAAAATATTCGAAATATTTTGCTAATTAAATGTGTGCTTTTTAATATTTTAAGCTCCTTGAGCGAATAAAATCAAATCAATTAATCAATCAATACTTAAATTACTGATAACGAAATGGAAGTGAAAAATGCAATATTTACTCCTCGTGAACCTGTTATTTACCGCTTGAATTCCATAACTAGTGTGAACAAGTTTTAGCACCTCCAAAGACTTGAGGATTTTATATCAATAACTAGAGTGCGGAATTTAATGCAGTATTCGGAGGGAAGTGGCCCTTAACAACTGGGAAGCTGCAGCTTAATCAGGGCATCAGTGCAAAAAATCGTCGGATGGTTGGGGAGAAATTAAAAACACTCATGCATAGATAATACCCGAGTCGTGCGGCGAGGAGTTTACCTAGCTGCCGGGAGCCCAAGTCGATAAGCCAGTGGCGCGAGGGAAAATGTTGTTAGGAGAATGAAAAAATGCCGGGGAAAAGCTGGAAAGTCTGGCCATATTTACGTAAGCTTAAATCGCACCATGTGTCCGCGTGTGTGTGTGTAGGCGAGTAGCAGGAGTCCGCCATGTGTTGCAAATTTCTGCAGCTCCTGGCTGTTGGCGCTTTTCCCTGCTCTCGTATAAACTAGGCGGCCACAGTGCGTATGAGTTATGCAGATAACGCTCGGCGCAGCTCGAAAGCGACGGCGGCTGGCTGGGCGACCGCAGAAAGTGTTTTACTCAAAGGCATCGTAACTCTTCTGCGGCGCTTTCTTCGCCATCTTTCATTACTTTCTCCCGCAAAGCTTCTTTCCACACACAGCGAAAATATGGCAAGAAAGTCAATTGAAATTCAGAAATACACATTGTTTTTACCGAATTTATTTAAGCACAAAAAGTAGATTTTTTGAATACATTATTTTAATATACAATTTTAACCCAAAGCTGATTTACTATCTATTTTTTCATGTGCATTTGTCAGCGTCCTCGGAACTTCAATTTCTGTATCTGAGGAAAGCGCTGAATTATTGGCAACTTGGGGAGCAAGCGAGGAAAAAGAAAAGGGCCCGAGTCGTGCATTCTGTTTTGGCCTGACAAAAAGTTTCCAGCTCTGTATTATTTTTGCGTGATCATATTTTTTATCTGCGCTGCCCGCGTAGCTGCTCAAATTTAAATTAAAACTTCGGCACTTTTGCATTTTATCCTTGACTTTATGACTTTGGGTTAACATGGCAATGAAGTGATGCCGTTGCTCAGCTTGGCATTTTCCCCATTTTCCGGGCAAAACAAGGGTAGCGAGGGGGTGGCGGGACGCGTGTGAAACTTTGTGTCGACATTTTGCGGTTGTAAAGCGTCAAACGCTTAAAACTTAAATAGTTTTCCTCCTCTTGTTGCTTCGTTATTTTTTTATCATTTTATTTTGGGCGAATGGAGACGTTTTTGCTTTTATAGCTTAAGTTTGAGGACTTTGGTTTTGCATTAAAAAAAGTTAGACTGCGAATTTGTAACCCACCCCCAATCCCCGTAAATACTCTCTGCATTTCGCTTAATTTTATTAAAATTTTGCATATTTGTGTAATTTTTTGCGACAGCCACAGATATTTTTTATGAGCGCAGGACGGCATGTTCGAGTGTTTCCTTATCGTGGTGCTAAAATGCGAAGTGCTTATTTGAATATTTTATAAATTTTTCATTCGCGCCTTATTTCGCAAAATATTTTCGCACACATTCTTTGGACAACTTTGACATTGAAGCGTGCGCATGTGTGTGTGAGTGGGTGTACTTCCTCTGCGTGTGTGTGTGAGTGTGTGGCTATATGCTAAATGTCTGAAACACGTCTGTCTGGTTGCTAAAGGCCAGCACACATTATGCTCCGGTCCTGGCTCCTGCACTTGCCCCAGGAACCTCTTCGCAAAAACCCCCCTCCATTTTCCCCTCGGCCACAGAGTAAATTTGCATACACACCAACACACAGGCCGTGTGTGGTTTGGCATTCATTTTCAGTTGAAATTTATGCAATGGCTTAAATAAGCGCAAAAATGCCATTTTACCCACAGCAAGTGACAAAATGTATGTTTCGCTGGGCATAAAAAAATAATTATGCAACGAACATAGCATATTTTCGGGACCCCCAAGTTAAAGTAAAAGCTGGAGGAACACGGAAAAAAAATCATGTTTGAAATGTATCAAATTTTAATCAAATAAATCTGTTACCAATTTTTCATATTTATTTCATAATATAAAAAATATTTTTTTTTTTTTTTTTTTTTTTATTTTTTTTAACTTTTTGTTGTTTTTGGCGACCTGTTTTGTACTTAATGTTTTGTTTGGCTGGCTCAAGGTCATGGATCCATGTAATAAAACACAGTTTTTGTTTCCAATTTTTCCCAATATATTTCGGTCCCGCATCGGAGTCCGTCTTCAGGGGCTAGCAACAACACGCAAATTATAAACAACGTATAAAACTAATGTTACAAAAAATACATACAATTTTTGTTACGCGACAAAAAAACGAAAAAATCGAGCGTCTGCCGCGGAGTCAAGAGAGTAACTAACCTACGTATTTTTGTTTGTCCAGTAAGTGTCTGTATATATGTGCGACGTTTTCTGTGTCTGTCTTGAAATTAAGTCGAATGTTTGTCGGTATGTTGATGATGTGCAGCATTTCTAGTGTGAACCGTTTCTTGTAATGTTGTTCTTGTTGTACCACACCAGCTTCATCGAAATTGGGCAAGTGTCGTTCGCTCGCACAGTGGGCTGCAAGTGCTGTTTTTGGCATATTTGAATTATTGTTGTTTTTTATGTCGGATTTGTGGCCCGCTATTCTTGTTTTTAGTTTGGCTTTAGTTGTTCCAATATATATTTTATTGCAGTTTTCTGAGCCGTTACCAGCACACGGAATTTTATAAATAATATTGTGTTTATCGAATATTTCAATTTTGCTTTTCATATTGCTAAATATTGATGCCATTGTTTTTGTAGGTTTATAAGCTAATTGAATTTTGTCACGGTCATAAATGTTTGATAAGGTAAGGCGTTCGGAGAATCTAGGAATGTATATAAAGGATTTGTATGTTTTGTTTTCTTGTAATTCTGGATGTTTGTGTTTCTGGTTAATATTTTTAATTATTTGATGAATAACCTTCAGTGGAAAATCATTCTTACTTAAAATGTTTTTTATAACTATTTTATTATCTTCGTGGAAAATTTTGTCACTTGTATTAATAATCCGGTTGGCTAGATTCTGTGCTGTGTTTATTATAACATTTCGTGGGTGTTTTGAGTAGTAGCTAATTATTCGTCCTGAGGCGATAGGCTTTTTGTACCAGTTTAATTTTATTTGGTTGTTGATCCGGTGTGCACATGCGTCTAGGAAGGGAAGTTTGTTGTCATTTTCTATTTCAATCGTAAATTGTACGTCTTTATGATATGTGTTTAATATTTTTAATGTATTCTGTATTTCCGTTTCCTTTACAATAGCGAAGAGATCATCAACGTATTTGGTAAGGAATTTTGTTTGTTCAATTGGTTTAAGAATTTCCTCCATAATAATGTCTGCTATTATTGGTGATGCAGGAGATCCCATGGGAAGTCCTTTCAATTGTGTGTATATATCATTTTCCCACTTAAAATATCTGTTTTCTGTAATGCAGAAGCTTAAAATGTCCATGAATAATGTTTTTGGGATTTTTGTGTGTTCTTGTATGTCTTTCCATTTGGACTGTATTACTGTTAGTGCTAAGCCAGTCGGTATGCTGGGAAACAACGAAACTACATCGAAGGACACCATTTTTTCGTCATCTGTTATATATGCGTCATTAACCTTATTTTTAAATTCTATTGCACTTTTTATGTTAAATTTAGAATTTAATTTGTAAGATATCCTTCAACGGGTTTTAATCCTTTTTCTTTCTGTAGCTGTTAGTACCTACTAAATATTTGATTTTTATCGCACTGTAAATAGAGTAGCAGGTGCTTGAGCAATTTTGGGCAAAGTTAAACTTTATGCAATTGGTAAAATGTTTTCAACAGCATTTGCATTTGCCTGCGGCCTTCGGGCCACTCCGGACATTGGACCCTGGGCAGTGGATATTTACACATTTGTCATGAGCATGAGCACTTCTCAACTAGAGACCACCGACCGCATTTAGTTTCGTTGTTGATTAAGTGCCAGAGTGCAAGTTGTGGCCGGCGAAACTTTGCCTTTGGTCTTGACCAAGCTGGAAACTGGGTGTTCTTAATAAAAACAAGATGTTCGGTTTCATCTGGCACCTTCCAGGAACATCTTTCCATTGGCAGTTGCGACGCCCACAACTCCGCAGCCCCAAGACAAACATGTCCGGGGCGCAACGTGTCGTATACTTGATTTTATATGCAAAGTACTTGCAGCGTTTTATGTGAGATTCAATTTCCCACACTGCCTCGCTTTGCTGCTTATGCAAAATCAATAAAGAGCATGCGGAGGGGGAAAATGGGGGAGAAAGCAGAGTGCAGGGAAAATATTTACGCATGTCAAAGGGGTTATAACACCTAACCGGTGTGTCTGTCCCCCGGCGAAATCGAATCCAACTGAAGACAAAGAGCAGTACAAAGTGATGTGATGCGAGGCGAAGCGACGTGATGGCTCCATTTCGTGAAAAGAGTTTGGGACCATCAGAAATCAATTTCCTGTGGCGCCAAAAGGGAAAGCGTAAAACTTTTCCGAAAAGTTAAAGCCAAGATGAGGGAAAGTTCTTCCTTCTCCCTGCTGCCTGCTTGCTGGCAACTTTTACCTGTCGCTTTCGCAATAAAAACATTGCCAGCTGCTGCCACAATCAGTCAAACAATCAATAGTTTGATTAGGTTTCTCTGCCACATGTTGACTTTAAGCGAAAAATTAGCCCTAAGCCTCCCTCCGAAAAAACTTTTCCGCCACCCCTGCCACAACAGATAAACAACAACAAAAAAAAAGAAACTTTGAACTGTTGTCGGTTATCTGTGGGGGCATAGAAAACTTTTAGATACAAAACGAAACAAAAATAAATATATTTAGAGATAGAAGGGGCATACATATGCTTACTGCCCGTGGCACTCAAGTTGACATTTATACGAGAGAGCATGCAACAAGAAAAACAACTCAAAGTCAAAATGGCCAAAATATGCACATAAATTTCATTTCCGAATAAAAACAACAACAAGGGGGTGGGCAGCTGGGAATGAAAATGGGACCGGAAAAAGTTGCAAATGTGCAAAGATAAGCGCATGCTGCAAAGCAACAACATCGACTGGCATACTGAGATGTAATGAAATTAAACAAATTGCCTGGCTCTGCCCTGGTTACCTGCCTTTTGAATCATTGTCAGCGAGTGGCAAAGTTTTTCGCCCTCATCCCCTGACAAATCCCACGACATACAAATGAGTTGTCTTGCGGGGCGGGAAAAGGGGAAATACAGAAAAAAACCCAGCGGAAAATGGGAAAAATAGAGAAAATAAGGAAGCGGCTGCTGCTGCCGCTGCAGAGCAAACGACAATTCATGTAAATTGCTTAATTTATTAGACTTTTTCAGGGAAAAGCAGGCTGTCCCCCGTTCCCCACCTAAAAAAGCTTCCTGACTTTGACAGCGTCGCGACTTTGGCTTAAGTATTAGCAATTGTTGTTGCTGCCGGCTTTTCTATTTGCGCTCCGCTACAATTTCCTGACGGGCTTTTGTCTTGGTGGAAAAAAGTTTCACAGCATTTTGCCCCACGTTTTTCCTCTTGTTTTCTTCAGTTCAGTTTGGTTCTGTTTGGTTCGGCTTGGTGTTTTCTGTGTTCTGCGAATTTGTTATCTTAATTCATGTCATTTAAAACAGCGAAAGAAACGCAGAAAAGTCTGCCACCATTTGTTTCTAAATAAAACTCATGGCAATTGAATTCATGGTGTTCAGGTGGAGGGGGTCTGCAAACTTTTGTGTAATACGCGGACAGATTAAAAGTTTTTTTTTTCTCCCCCAACCTCAGTCACATGTATAGCGTATACACCGCCTGGGCCGGGCTCTCGTTTCACGTTACGCATACGCCTCGTTGGCTGGCGAAGAAAACGCGGAGCGGGCGTATTCAAGCCGTGTCAGCTTAATGGCAGCATTCATACAAATCACGGTTGCCCGCCCGCCGCTTCCGGGCTGCCATTGCACTTTTCCATAGCTGCCTTCTTGTTTTCCATGTTCTTAGTTTTTTTTCCCCCGCTTTTTTTCTTGTTTTTCGGGGGCTGCAGCATGAATTTATACGTCAGAAATTCAAGAAAATGCACAGGAAAAGAGGCGGAAAACAGCGCGGCAGCATAAAGTGCAAGAAAAGCGCGCCGCACTCACGAACACTTGCAAGTATGGGAACACATGGCATTACTGCAAAAAACTAGGTTACAAGTTGCAACGTGAAACCCAGACGTGATGTCTGAATTTTTTAAAGCGGCCCCCTTTAATTTTGAGGAGAAAAATGGTTTGAAACATACCCAGTCATAGGGAAAATTCCGGTACATTTCAGTTGAATATTCGGAGGATTGGGTTTTTCGTATGCCGTATGCAGGAGTTCGGAGATCACTCGCTTTTCACAAATACGCGTCGTCACTCGGTTTTCTTTCGTCACATTTGCCGGCTTGGCCAGAACTGCTTCGCTTTGTTGGCTATTTTCAACTGGCAAACGATTTCTTGGCCCCCGACTTGGCCGGGATTTTCCGCAATTCGCCGCAGCAGCTTCGGGGAAAAAACCGAACCTGCACGCGAAAGAGAGATGCGTCGGGGATTTTTCCGACTTTCTCTTCGCGTTAAGCGGTATAACAGTTTTTCGTGCTCCAGTTTTTCCTCCTGGCGTCTGTGTGTGAAATTGTGTCATTAGGTGCATTTGTTTTCGTTCTCCTGACCACCTAGCACCACCCACTAAGCACACCCGGCCCACTCAGCCCTTCAACCCCTTCTGTTGTTGCTGTTTATTTGCTTCATCTTCATGCCGTGTCACTTTTCAAGTGCGAGTGTGTGTCAACCTGGCGCCGCTCATCTAACTAAATGCCAACAATTATGTTTTGGAGTCTCATTAGTTGCAACTTAAAGTGTTCTAATGTGTTGCCGTGTGTGAAGAACGATGCCGTTAATGATGTAAGCGGCAGCTGTGCGCTGGATACTGAAAGCGGAAAGCTGGATGCTGAAAGCAGAAAGCTGAAAACCGAAAGCCGAGCGCCAAAAGCTGAGTGAGACGGGTGCAGGAGCCAAGAGCCAACAGATGCCAGCGGAATCAAGTCAAGTGGGCTCTATATGCCCACATATATATATTTTGGGGTCGAGTTCGTGCCACGCGGCGTTTTGTTAATTGGTATTACCTGACCCACACCGTGAAAAATGTATTGGGAGCTCGTCAATGAGGTTTAGAAAAAATTTGGATTAATGGCGGCAATGGCATTTTATTTTTTTAAATTTCAAATCTGAAATAAACAAAATAAATTTCAGTCTAAAATGCAGTCGAAATATTTAATAATTAATTAGTTTTATTTCCTGGCTTTTAAATTAGATTATGAAGTCACTTTTAAATGATAGACGATGAAAATTAATTTATTTTTAAAATTATTTGTAGATATTTTAGTTACGTTAAAGCTAATGCTACTTTTTTAGAGTGTTTTTACTTTCCACTTCACTCATGATTTCTAAAACACAAAAAGTTTAAATCAATAATTACTATATATTAAAAATGAGTTTTCATAAATGTTCTCATTTTGTGCTTTAGTGCCTTGGGGTGACTAGTCACGAGTGATTTATTGAGACAATGGAGTGCAATACACAGTAAGCATTACTTTATCGATTAAAGCCAACCTTTAGTTTTGCTTTGTGCAGCAATTTGTGTATGGAAATTCATCTGTGCCCGTAACCCCGAAAGGACCCGATGACAATGCCAGGGCACTGAGTGAAAAACAAAGCGAGTGGCACAATATGGCACAACTAATCACGCTGACGTTGACAGAAAATGCACTAAACAAAGAGCCAAATAAACCGACGCCCAGCCACACCAAACGCCGTTCGCCATACACCGTACGCCATATGCCATATGCCACCGGAGGGGGTCAGGCCATAAAAATCGCATGCGAGCAGGGGCTGGTTTAATGAATGCCCGGATCTAGGGATCTGGGGATCCGGGGGTCCGAGAAAAACGGAACCAGCGCACACAGGTTACCAGGTTGGGTTCAGGTTGCTGTCGGAGCCAACTAATTTAAGCTGCGCCTTGTTATAATTACGCCGAGCAGCAACAAAGCTGTTGGAAAATGATGCGCACGTGACATCCGGCACGGTTCTGCCGCCGTCCGTCCTTCCGTCCGAAAGTCCATTGCAAGTCAAAAGGCGAAGGGAGAAAAGCCGGAGAAGGCCACGGAGCCGGGAAAATCAGCCATCAGCCAACAGTGAAAGCCACAGCGTCAAAAAAAGTTAGTACGCCAGGTTGGGCAGGGGGGTTCGACTATAAGATACCCGGTACTCACTCTCCGCGAAGTGAAGGCATTAATCTACTTTGTCCCAACCCTAATAAAATTCATGGGGTATGTGAAACAATTTTTTAGTTTTTAGAAAGCTTGAGAAATTATTTGTTTTGTAATTAAGAATTTTTAAATATTTTCAGTAGTTTTTTCATGGTCACCATTTTTTTCCTTTTCAGCATACATTTGCGTAAATACGATATTTCCTTGAACCCTAAAAAATACTGGGTATAAAAACAAAGGGCAGGCCAACGAAGTCACACGCTCCGAAAGCAAACAGAGCAAAATGCAGTCTTTGCGGGTGTAAAATAACCAAGCCCCTGAACCTTTCCCCTGCCAGCTTAGTTTTTAGAAAATTATGAGTGGGTGGCAACGGGCGTTTCTGCATTTTTTATACAATTTTCTGGGATTACTTGCACTCGGCGATGGCAGCGGGCAAAAAAAAGGAAAAGCGGCGGAGGGACTCAAGAAAATTAGTCGCGCTTTTCGCTCGCGTCGGAAAGGAATAAAAAGTGCAGCCAAGGAGTGAAGTGTAAATTTACTTCCGCTGCAAAATGTGGGCGTGCTGCCCGTCCGCTGACAGCTGACTGGGGGCGGAGGGCGTGGCCGGTAGGTGGACAGAGCGGAAAAAAATGCAACTTTTTCTAATTAAGCGTACGTGCGACTGTCAACGGCTTCAGCTGCTGAGGCAGCGTGCTCTTTACTTGTATAACTTATTGCCGTTGACAATAGTTTTAATTGAAAAGCGCCCAGCTCCCCGGTTCGCGACGTGTATGGGCATGGGCGTGGGTACGGCAAATGCGGACAGGGGCGAAAACCCAACTCCTGAGCTCACCTCTGACAATTCAATCAACGCTACAAATGCTGACTCGTTTATTTTTCAAGATGCCCCGCAGCAAGACAGCAGAAAAGGTACTGAGAAAAAAGGTTTATGTGTGTAAGTAATAATTTATTGGTGGAAAAATTAATTTTAATGCAATTTAATAAATATATATTATTGTAGCCCTACTTGCAGTGAGTAACTAAAATTTAGATGAGCGTTTGACTTCTTCAGATATAGAGACTTAAATAGTAATTAAAATAATAAAAATTCATAATATAATTTATTTAGTATCTACACTTAATGTTTAAACAGATAATAAAGTAGTGATTGATTATACAACCAATTTTGTATAATTTTATTGGATACATTTTTATTGAAAACACAGCAAAGTGTTTATATATTTTAAAGACACCTATTCATTAAAATAATAATTTTTTTATAATGTCAAGAAATATTCAAAACATTTTCCTGATATTGTTCAGTGAGCAGCTTTTGAGTGAGGACAGCTTAGCCGACATTTGTCTTTGTAAGAGCTTCTTGCTCGGGGCCCAAGCACAAGAACAAGAGCAAGAACGCTGTCTTGGCCGCCACTTAGCTGCTGACCAACTGCAACTTCGGGCCAAGAGTTGTGCGCGGCGAGGCCCTAATTGAAGTTCTCATTGATGTTGTTGCTCCGCCAGGGGGGGTGGCAAAAGGGAGGTGGGTGATGGGTAGTAGATATGTAATGGGTGGTTGGGTGGTCTGGTGGCATAACTCAGCCGCATGCTAAATCAAGAAGCGTCTCAGCTCGGAATCCATTTCCCATAGTCATGCACTGGCAGCGAACATTTATCAAGATGATGGCACATGCACAGTTTACCTGTGCGCCATAAATAAGTGAGGCACCTCTCCGCGCCTCGTCCTTCTGATCCTTCGAGAGCGATGCAATCAGCGCAGGGTTCCCACGCCCCCGGCCACCACCTTCCACCGCCGCCCCCATTTTAGAGCCCGCTGTCTGAGAAGGCGGCTGCAAGTTTCTTAATTTTCGTTTGCCGTGAATTTGCTCACACATTCGCCGAGTTTTGCGCCTACGTCGGGCTACTTTTTATCCTTCCTTTGGGAAATACTATGCACTGGGAGGTAAAATGGGTTCCACATTTCAGTAATTGCTATTTGATCTTAAGAAAAAACCAAGAAATATGGTATTTCCTTTAAAACTAATTTGAAACATTTTTGCAAATATTATAGACCCTCATCGTAAAAATCAACAAACGCTAATGCAAATGCCAGCTCATCATCTAATTAAAGCTGGTATAGATAAATAATATTTATGCCTTTTGATTGTTTCATTGTTTACTTTGGATCTCCAGAATATCCCTGGTTTTGGGTCTTCTAACAGTGCAATCCTGTGAATATTGTTGTGCAGCTTGGCGTAGCAGAAAATCGCTTAAGATGCTGCTCCGTGCAAAGTTTACCCCCTTCTTTAAGGGGGAAGTGGGGTTGCAGCCCCCCGGATAAGCGTAACTCCCACCTGGCCAAGTTTTACGACTGCGACTGCCTCAGTCATCAGTTTTGAAGTTGAAGTTTTGCCGGGTTTGCATCTCGCTTTTCCGTATCTCTCACTGCCTTTCCGTATCTTTCCGGCTCAACTTCATCGACATCGTTTACTTTTCGATTCGTTTCGTTTTGCAATCTGTAATTACGAGCAGCAGCCGCTTTTGATGCTTTTTCGGTTTAACTTTCAACAGCTGCCAAGGAGTCTCCATCTCCATATCCTGGAGGATACCAGAATCCCCTTTCTCCACTTGAAATATAATCGACATTGTCGATTGGCGCGTGTGTTTTTGTGGTTTTTGCTTGGAAAAGTTTCCTGTTAGTTTTGTTTTGGTTGGCATTTCTAATGCCTGGGAAAGGAGTTTTTTGATTGCGCCGAAAGGATTGCATATTTTATGATGATGTGCCTCTGTTTGGCTTGGTATTAGAGTGTTTTTGTTTGCTACGGAAAGTGCGTTTCATCATTGGCTGGCTGCTGGCTCATTAAGCTGCATTTGATATGCATACGAAATTTCCGCCACGGATCCCCAAGAATTCTTTGACTGACGCTAATTAGAAAAGTTGGCCCAATCACGGGTAACACTTCCGCCTTTACCCTTTTTTTAAACTTTGTTTTTGCCCGCCATTAACGCAACATTGACGCTAATAGAGTCGGCGACTTTATCGAGGACTTTGGCAATAAGAGTTTGCCAACAAGTTTAAAATTGTCTGCATGCCTTTCGATGGCGGTAGAAAAAGGGTAAAAAATCAAGGCGCAAATGACGGTTCACTTAATTTGCATTTAATTACAAAGTTCTACAAAGACCTCAACTGAAAAAAATCTCCCTCATTGCCATGCAAATATTTCCACAGATACCAAGCAAAAAGTATAAATAAACGAGCAAATACTTGTATATAAATATCATTTGTTTGGTTTAGATGTTTATGTTTTATGCGAAAACATTTCACATATTCATTGGCTGCCACTTAAAAGATTAAAAAACATTTGATGTGGGATCTGAGAGGACGGAGGCGAGTTATATAAAGTTTTTGGACCGCAGCTAAGCAAAATAAAAAATATTCGCAAAAATCAGTTGATAAACAGCTCACGAAAAAGCGCTAAAAAAGAAAACAAAAACGGCACACAAGAAAATTGAAGCTTAATGAAAAGCATCAAGTAAAAACATGAATATCGCTTAAATATATATTGAAAAAGTTTTGCTTATGAATTTCTTTTTATAGGGATAGGAACGGCTCCTTAATGAAGTGAGTTCTGGATGCTGCCGCAACAAAGGGCATTCAGAAATTAGCATTAGCACGCAGCCCCTCTTCCTTGACCCACATTTTAGTTGGTGCCTCCGAATCGACTGACGTGCGTGAACTTGCGCATTTCGTGCACGTCCTTGTCATGTCCTCAGTGCTCCTGTAACATCCCATTTCCATCCCATTCCATCTGGTATGGGTCCAATCTCTTCTTTCAGTGGCGTAGTCAATAATTTACAAGGAGTCGGGGGAGTTTTTTTAATGTATTAATTTATTTTAAGCCCTAAAAACTAACAATTGTTAAGATTTCTCAATTATGTGGGATATCCTTAAAAACTTTATAATAAAAACTAAATGGGACAATTACTATTCAATCATTTTATTGCGGCAATAAATAAGCCTTTGTTATTTCTTTATTGGATTATGCAAAATTTTTACAAGTTTAATTTTATACAATATTTATTTAATATTTATTCATATTTTGGTTTATATATTTAAACCATTTGCTTTTCTTTCTGCTACGCCCCTGCACTTTGCGGCTTGTTGAGTTGCGTTGGCGAAATGGAAGCCATTAAACGAATGGTTTCCCGCTTCTTTTCCCTGAATGAATATTTTTATGCTGCAACTTTTTGGGGCAAGTTCCTCATCGGAGTTTTGATTGATAAATGTATTATTTTTTATTGCTGGCGCGCGCTCTCAGTTTCCACGTTCCACTTTGGCCCGGTGGCTTTTATGGGGCCACCTGAACGTGAGCCGCAGTCCTCGGAGCTTCCTTCTTCGGCAGTTAATTTTCAAATTAGCTGGCCCCGGCCGAGAGAGCCTTTTAATTACAAATGCCATGGAGAGGCGCTTTGTCGGCGGTTGGCGGCTGGAAAAAAAAGCGCAGAGGGGCGGCAACAAATGTCTGATTAAATAAATTGACACAAATTAAAAGAATACGCTGCCATGGCAACAATTAAATCAAGATTCCCGAGTAGCAACACAGCCCACAGAAAGGACTGGGGACTCTTGTCGCTTTTGATTACATAAAAAACAAGCTAATTACGCGAGGAAGGAAGGAGCATCCATAATAACCATCTTTCGCTAGCTTCTTTGATGTAAGTGGGTGGCGGACTCACTTTGGCATATGTTTTAATGTCAATTTCCATTTAAATTAGCTGCCTGCGAGGCTGTGGAGCTTGTGGCCAAACGGGGGAGCTCTGTTTTCTCTGCCCTGTGAATGATTGAATGCTCCTCGCACGGCTTCATTGTCGTCAGCCTGCGAGCGCGATTTACTGCGAATTTTAAATATTTTCCCATATGCAAGCCCTTGCAAATTGGCAGCGAATAACGCAAATGAAAATATCCAGTTTTAATGGCAGTGACGTAGTCAAGGGGCGATTGTTGGGATAATGGAATGGAAGTTACTGGGTTCTCGGCACCTCGAGGGGAAACCAGGTGTGCAGTCGACAAAAAGGAAGTCAGTATATGTAAGTATATTAAAATATGGTTTAAATTATTCTACAAAACGCAAAAATAGTAGTGATCTTGAGCATTAAGTTAAGAGAGATTTTGAGTATAAAGTTAAGCTCTGAATATAATCCATTTTACAGCCATGTTATTTTTCGCCAGTGTAGCAACCCCTTCCTCCGCCGCTGCCTCGATTATAATATACATGTGTGGGCAATGCATCATGCATGGGCCTCAGGAATAATCGACGAGGCAATGGAGCGTGCCATCAATCGATTTCAATGGCAATAACTGGCATAGTCTACTTCTGTGCGCACGGCTACAATTGCTGCGGCCCGGGCGTGAAAGTTTTTAATTGCCCGACTCGACCGATCCGGATACCGGCCTCAGCGAACTGAAGCGCACCGCAAACAGGAAACTCGACCCGCGCACAAATCATAATAAAAATATGAAACAAGGCCAAGCGCGGTATTGTAATGCGAGCACACAATTATCAACATGCCGGGCCACTCGTTCCATTACAAGTGCATATTGTTGAAGGAATTTCGTTCGCAAAAACGAGAAGTGCCGAGGTGCAAACGCTGCGTATGAGTAATGAACTGAAAGCCAGACCAAACGAAATATCTGCATTAGAACTAAATGCAAAAAGTTTATTTTACACATAATTAATTTGATTTCGGGTTGGTTTGGAAGCACACAAAGGCCAACCTTAATTAAACGAAAATAAAATAGCCAGCAGACACAAAAAATGCAGTGAGGCACCACAAATGCGTGAAATAACTAGCAAAAAATACTGCAAAGGTAACTGAACATGTGGAAAGCTCGTTATAATGGCTGGTGGAAACTACTTAAATATTTTAGAATAATACATGAACTATTTGTTTGTCAATGGGCATTCTCTGTTCGGAAATGTATTTGGCACGGAACTAAATTGCTCTGCATATGGACTGCGATCATTTAAGCACCCCAGCATACCTCCTGACTTAAGCGATTTCCTAGGAAAGTAGCAAATATCAGCAATAAGCACGAGCATAAACTGGCTAACAACTGGCGACTGGGAAAGGCCTCCTGGCTCATGCTCATTGTTATGCCACTGGCGTGTGCCTGCCGTGTTCATGCTGACAAATTATGCTGTTTTATGCGTTTGTCGCCAACTCCGGCACCCACACTCACCGAAAAGAGCGAGGGAAAGCACTCGCATCCTCGCACGCATCAAGATAAACGCACGCATGATATACGCAGCCCACAGCTCGACCCCAAAAACCTCCGAGGACCCGGGGCCTCCATGCGGGGTCTTGTTTTCCTCTGAGGTCTGCCCGAGTTATTGTGCTGATGATGAGGTGGGACCAAGTGTGAGCCACCGGTTCCCAGGGGCATTTCCGGCTGGCAAAAATACTTATTATGGATATGCGGCAAGAGCAAAATAGACGTGCATATACACCAAAGGAAAACAAGTCTTTGAAAATGATTTATAGAAATTCTGGTTTATATTTCACATCCAGTAAAATTATAAAAGGACAGAAAATCATTAAAATAAAAAACATATTTCAAATTTTTTCAATTAATATTTTTTTTACAAAATCATTTACTATATTTTCTGTTTCAACGACATTTCCCCTAGTTTTTCAGAGTGCATTGAGAAAGCAGGACACGGCGCATCGCAAGAACCGTTAATATTTTAGCGGCGACAAAGTCAAAGTCAAAAGCACCTCCAGCGACAACGCGTAAACAAATTGACAGCTTATAAAAACCTGGACGTCATGTGCCCGCCCTGAAAGCGTTTTATTATGCCATCCAAGTTATGTGCCAGCCGGCAGATTTCGTTATGCGTTCTCGTACCTGCTGGAAAGTCGGTGGCGAAATTAATAATTAACATCGCAGAAAACGTGTCCATAATCTGCTGCAGCTTTGGCATTCGCTCAAACTAGATGTTATTCATTCATTTGTGTGCCAGTAATCGAGACGATTGTCTCGCTGATTTAATTAAAGCCAAATTCGCCTGCTGCCGATGACAGGCTTCGTGCCTTTGAGCCTGCAGGTTATTAAATATCGCAATCTCATTAAGCGAATAATATGGTAATGTAATATAAGCATACATGCAAGTTAAAAAAGGGAATCCCAATAATAATGAGCTTAATTGGTTGTAAATTAAAGCGCCGAACCCCCTCTATTTCACAGCAGGATATTCCGATTAATATTATGTTTCATTTTCCTTGCAGTTTAAAACGACAAACTTTAAAATTCAAATGTAACTGAAGTATAATACTATCCCTAAAACCGTAATATCTGCTCATCGCATCCCGTTGCAAATTTCACCTGCGAGCCAGCCCGTCTTGGGTCCACTTTGATCTCGGCAACTATTGACAGAGGCTGGGACCCAAGTCGAGCAAATATCTGGGCTGCCATGGGAAATGCAAACAGATTTCCAAATGGGAAGGCAAATAAATAAATCGCGCGTGCTACCTGCCTCTGAATACCCTTAGCCCTGCTAACCCAACCCAACTCGATTCCGATTCCGGATCCCCGGACTGTGGGCCATTCGGCGGTTTATTATTTATATTTCGGGGCTGCACAACCCCGGTTGTGTTGTGCATTTTAGGGTGGACAAACATTATAAATCCACAACGCCGGCTTGTGTAATTTAATACGTTCCGCTAATAGCGTTTAATGACAAGCGATTCTGACAGTTTTCGGGTGCGGCTCTGGCACAGCATTTGATTTTAGTTGCCGCATCAATTTTTCATGGTTCATACAAATTGCGTGCTCATAATTCGAGTAATTATGCTAAAAGTCATTTGGGAGCACTCGAGCGTATTTATGATTTGCAATATGATTTTTAACTCCGCATCGCATTTGCTAAAATTAGTTTGAATCAGTTGGGAGAACAATTGATGTGATTTAATTGGGACACGGTTCATCGACCCTCGCAGCAGGCAAAAGCCTTTGATTCGGCGGGGTAATGGCAATGTCATCGAAATATTTTCAGACCCGTTTCATGTCACTGGCACTCGATATTGGAAATAACCGCAGACGACGCAAAGACGGTTGGCTCAAAGGACGTCTAGACGTGTGCGTATTAGGTCTGACGTGATTGGTAAAGGATTCAGTTGCGAGGCCTGCTTATGAGGCCATTTGAATCTAATTTCAACGCCTTTGTGTGGACCGAATAGGCCAAAGTTCAGCCGTGATGTGGAATTATGTTACCGAGTGATTAGCATCTCCAGACACCAATCGTTATGCTTGTCTTGAACCACACAATTTAATAAATAAAATTGTTTTAATTTTAAGGAGTAGTTTCAATGTTTTTCAAAAGGGAATTCAAGATTCGGGACTCTTGGTCCTTCTCCCAAATTTGGGTCACATAACGACGATCTAGGTGCAATGACTTGGGATGCAAATATTGAGTAATTTGATAGCTCAATTGGAAGAAACATTCATCCCTGTTTGCAGACGGCTATTGAATTGATGATGTTGATCCAAGTTGTCTGCTGCCAACGCATTTGTTTTGGCTAACGGAATGCCGGTCTATTTATTAAATAGTCTTGCAAATGTGCTGGCTGCCCCAATGTATTCGTTCGGCTCGGTTACTTATCAAATGCTCACTTTGATTTGTTGGCTACCGAGCCGAATTGGCCACAATCACTTGGACCGAGGGCCCGGGACTTGGGCTTCAGAGCCGCAAGCTGTTAACCCAAATAATTATGGCTTCATTAACTTTATTGTGTGTGTAAGTGGTTTTTTGATAAAGCTACTGAGTTATAGCCGAAGCACTTGTGCCCCCTCAAACCACCCGCTGCCAGGAAATTAATTGCTACGAATTGGGCCGCCCAAATGAACAGAAAAAAATCGAAATCGTTTTGCTAAATGACACAAATTTAGCAAACATTAAATTGTGCCGGATTTTTGCTTTTTTCCCACCGCCTTTATTTATTTTGCCAAAGGGTTTTTGTGTAACTCGGTTTTGTGTGTGTGGAATTTTCAGACAGACAACGAATACAGGGTGCCGCGGGCTAGGTTGTTGTCTCCGGTTCGCTAATAGCAAGGATCTCTTTCTTGCTATATGCACTGAAAAATAACAAAAACTATTTTAAAATTATTTTTGATTGTGTACATTGTTAAGTAAAATATTTAATTTTAAAAAATATATTGACATTAGTAGGATATATTAAATTAAATTTAAATAAACACAAATTTTTGAAATAATTTTATGCTACTTAAATCGATTATGGTAATTTAACAAATGAAGAAATTCTCTAATAAAATCTACATAAATATTATTAAAAACGAATATTTATGAGGTTTAGACTTATTCCCGCGGTGTTGGAACCCGAAAAATACATACACATATATTCGGCAAGTTGTTGGACACACAAAAAATGCATGGCAAAATATCAAGGTAAAATTGTACGTAACCGAACAGTCTATGCGAAGCGTCCAACAACAAGGACAAAAACAACAACAAACAACCGCACTATTATTTTTAATGGCCAAACATTACAAGCCACGTGGGCTGGATTGGGTTGGGAAAAGGAAAACGAAAGCGGACATAAAAATAAATAAGAACAAATTGGCAGGCAAATGTTTAGTTTGTGGCAACATGTTGCCAACTAGCCCTCCCTTCCCCTCCCCCGACGCAGCAACTTAAAAGTTGGCTGTAGAATGTCGCCATCTGCCTATCTATCCTCCATCCTCCGCGAGCCTCCCTTGAGTTGCCTTTGAGCTATTTTATAATTAGTCCCAGCCATGACAAAAAGTTTTTGGCAAAACAACTTAAGGGCCCCACCACCGGGGTCCGTTTAGCCAGCCAACCGCACACGGTGCACGTGAGGAGCCCCTAAAAAATACCCCTAGCCCCGAAAACACTGGAAACACCGAGAACACCCAGCACCACCAACAATGAGCTACTACTACACTGCACGCCTTCGTGCGGCGGTTTGGGGGCTGTTGGTGGCATTAAATTTTACGGCAAATAATGCACAACATATGTATGCCAAAAAATCTGGGAGTAGGAAATCTGGAAAGTTTCCCACACGCTCGACTGAGCCTAAATTAGTTTGGGGAGCAGCCAAGGTCTGTGCGAGGCTTAGCTTTTGATTTTACCCGAAGGCAGCCACCACCACCAACTAAACACTCGCAAAACCATTGCCTAAAAAGCCACAACCCAGTGATAAAGTTGATATATTTTTTATTTTACTCCATCTTTTATAACCTTAATTTAGATATTTGAATTTTTAAAAAATTTATAATCTTTGTTATAAATTGGAATATATTTTAAAATATTTTTTTGAGTGCACAAAAACGCGGCTGGTGAAAATTTGAAAACTGCTCAACTGCTAATTGGCTGTGGCCAAGCGCTGCCCCAGGCTTATGGTTTTTTTGTAATTGCAGCAGCTGCGCTCAGCTTTCTGTGTTTTGCAATTGAATTGCCAAATCCTCTCCAGAAATTCTAGATTCTATAGAAATTAAGAGAAAAAATCAAGTCAAATAACGCATCTTATTTACCTTACAAGTATAAGGAATTTACATGAAAAGTACGTATCAATTTCATTTTATTTTAGATAACTCCTAAAAAATTAAACCATTCTTATTTTCCGAATTATTTTCTAGAGTTCAGTTCTCACTTAATTTTTGGGGCAAACCTGATATGTGATTGCCATGAGTGGCAAACAAAGCCGGGCAAACTGCTCAGTCAAATTGCATTCGGCAGTCGAATCGAATAGTTTAAGAAATGCATTACTTATATGCAGTCTGTTCTCCGCTTACAAATAGGGCACGACTGCCAAGAAAGAGTCGGTTGGGTTGGGTCGGGTTCCCCCTAAGTGTACGGAGTCGATCAAGTGTGTCAAAATTGCAGAAAAACCTGGAGCAGGGAGAAAGCTGAAGCTTGCAACCTGCAACTTGCAACCTGCGACTCCGAGAATAATCCTACATAGTAAGCCATACATGGTGTGCACTGCGCAGGGCGGGGTTTGTCTATATAAATTGCAACATTTCATCAAGTGCTAGGTGATTACGAAAGGGACGAGGGGTGGCGAGCACTTCGAATGTGATTACGTGTCTTATGAAATTGAAAGGATTTGAAGGTGCAAAAGAGCATTAAATTACAGTCTTTCTTTGCAGCAGCTAGAAGCGACTTTTGCAGCATTTTCCCTTTGCGAATCCAACCCGGACAGATGCCAACAAGTCCCTCAGTTTTCCCGCACGGCGAATGGAAAATTTATTATATCATTTTTGCATTTCATTAGAGAAATTTTCAATTTTCTTCTCAATTAGGTGGCTAAGAAAGTTTCGACTATTTGTCTTCGTTTAGGCCACGACATTGTGGGTCCTTCAGTGTGTGTCCTGTCAAAGGGAAAACTCGCATGTTGTTTACGCATATTAGAAGGCTTTGATGGAAACTTTTTGGATTCTTTTTTTCGGCTTTTTTCTTTGGCTTAAACAAGCAAAGTAACTTACTGGAAATTGCATCTCTCTTTGGGGAGCGATAGGAAATTGCTTTGCTTTGCAAAACTTTTGTTGGCTGAAGACAATTTCCTATAAATTGCCAATTAGCAAAGTCAATAATTAGACAGTCTGCTGTGATCTGTGCGAAAATGCATTCGCAACAGAGTGCCGGCAAAACTTTATGCTAAAGTCGACTCTATCCGTTCGGTAACATTTTCGATTCTAATTATAGTTGCCTTGTCTCGGTTCTGGGTTCTGGGTTCTCGGTTCTCTACTCTCAGTTCTGGGTTCTTGGCTCCCCGACAAACTTCTGCTGCCTCTGCAAAAGTGGTTTTGCATACGCGCACTCACATGGAGTAAAAATTGATAGTTTTGCATACTGGATGCTTATCCCTGCCGCACCCCAAATACAGTTGCAATATCCTTTAAGCTATTTCCGCTTGTTGCTGTTGTGTGCGAACGGAAATAACAATGCACCAAGTGGAAGCAGGGAATACCTCCCCGAGAGAACCTCGTCCTTCGGCATCCTCCTCCTCAGCTCCCCGGCAATCCTGTGCAGCCACGGAAGGCAGTGCCCCATGTGCCCCATGTGGGGATTTATTTGTCGAAAATCGTCTGGCTGGGGCGACGGCAACTCGATGGGAATCGAGTGGGTCGGATCTGTGCTGGCAATTAGTGTGTTAGTGGCAACTGCAAGGAATTCATAAATAGTCAGGAACAGCACCTTGAACGGCATTCGAGTAAAAGCAACTGGAGTTGTAATTATAACAAACCCGAGATGGAAGTGAGCTCTAAGCAAACATACCTAGGCATACGTTTAGATTTTCTATTTTTCGGAAACACGCAAATGAACTTAAACAAGCCTTTTCGTGCTTTCGCTTTTAAGAAACATAGTATAACATCATTCGAAAATGGAACACACACATTAAATAGTAAAAATTAAAAATAAACAACACTTATTTACTAATACGTAAGTACTATTATTCAATATTCCGGTTAAACCTACTTACATCAGTTTTTTCCAGTGAGGTGGCTGCCGGCTACTGACTGTCTATCCCTGGCTGAAGCTGGCGCCAGTCAACCATTTGGCTAATTGTCTGCATTTATCAAGCGCCAAACAAGGCAAAGCAAAAAAGCGCATAGAATTTATAACAATTGTTTTACAATTTTCCAGTGACAAAGGAAAATCACTTAGAGGCATTGTCGTGTGTCTGGCTGTGCGTTACTTTCGTACTTTTATTTTTGGGCGCGGCGCCACTTCTATTTAATATGGTCGAAATTAGAGCAGCAATCTGGCGGAAATATTTAGCCAATTGGCAACATAATTTAAGGGCAGTCCCCGTTGCAGGCGCCTTGATTTATGCTGCAGCCTTTTCTTTTCCCTTAGTCGGTGACTTTTCCTTTTTTTTTGCTTTTTTGTTTGGTGGCCCCTCCTCTCAAAACTTTGTTACTCACATGTGAGAGTGTGTGCAATTGTGCACTAATTTGCAGTTAGTTTAATAAATTTTCCACTGCGCCACATGCGTGTGCGCAAAAGTTTGGCGAGTGCGGGTCGCAAACTTTTAATTTCTTGTTTGGCAAGCGGCATTGTGTCATAAATTTTTAGCGCTCCACCGGGCAGAGAAAATACACAAAGAGAAATCAGGATTTATTATTTATTTTTATATTTCCTGCTTCTTACTCTCCCTATTGGGTATTTTTTCTCTGTGTATAGTGACCCAGTGTGTGATAATTGTATTGGTAATTATTTCCACTGGCTTAGCGAGGCCTAAACTGGGCCATAAATAAAGTGCAGTATGCAGCCAAATGGCAATTAAGCCAAGGAAACAGTCGACGCTCGATAAGAAGGTTGTAGCTTTTTTCCCCCGATTTTACTGCCTTCCTATGCAAATGAGTTGCAATCGGCGAAAAAAAATAACTGCCAGCGAGTGCAAGGGCCATAACAATGGCTAAACGAAGAAAAAATGTTAACACGAATTAGCCAGAAAGTATGCAGAGATGCGAGATGGCAACAGGAAGCGGATGCAATAAACTATGCACCAGCAGCCATAAAAAAGGAGTCCCAGGACGTGCTGCCCCTATTGAGAGTCCTTCGAGGAGCTGCAGAAGCGGAAAGCTGCACCGTGGGAAAAGGAACCTATAATTTTTTATAAAATATCATGATCCATCAAATACCTTGATCTTTTTTAATTCTGTTTTATTTTTTATTATTATTGAGTGTTATAAGTAGTTTTATTTTAGTCTTTGTAATTGGTTTAGTTTTTTTTTCTGTGTGAAAATGGAATAGGATTGCAATAAAAGCGATAACAGCGGGAGCGTAGAAAAACAGGAATTAGATGGCGGATGAGGGCGCCTGAAAGTGGGCCACTTGAGCCGAGATGTCTAAGCACTTGACACTCCCCCGATCCTTTACTATATGCCATATTCTCCATTCTGATGTGACACATTTCCAGCTATTGCCACAAGTCAGACTAACGATATGTGACACTTGCCCACACACGAACACACGCACAAACACTTGCCAACAAACATTGGGATTATGCAAATGAAGTAAGGGGCCCTTTGAAATTCATAAACATTTAATATTTTATGGAGCATTCATGAACATTTAGGCGGCAATGCAAGTGTCGAATGTATGCGTGTGTGTGAGATGTGTGTTGGCAAAAACAATTGCCGGTTGTTGTTGTTTTTGTCATTGTTTGTTGCTCCTGCCTGCATGTTTATTTGTTGTTTTTCCCTCAGCACTCGAGGCAGACCACACATACACGTATATAATATATGTGTAGAACTACACATAGGAAAAATATCTCTAGTATTATTTTATTCGTCATTTCTTAAAAAACGGATCCCTAATAAATTTGTGTGAGTTTATTAAATTACTATGAAATGGAATTTTCAAGGATGACTTTTAAGCTTTTACAAAAAGTTGTCAAAACTAAAAAATTTCTATATAGAATTGACAAAGAGTATTTGATTTAGAATATTAATAATTTCGTATTTAAAAAATATTTTTTTTATTTGGTACATCTTGTCATATATTTTTTCTCTCTGTACTTACAACTATATGAATATCAAAGTGTTTTGCATGAATTTCATGTGCTCCATTGGTGAAATTTTACTTGTCATTGTTGCGTGCTGAATAAAAGATGAGCACCGGTAGAGCTCGAATGCCTCGAGGCAGCCCAGACTTGGGAAATGAAAAAGGGGAAAATCTGGGGGATTATCGCCGGTGAACTGCAGTTGCTAATCACCCAATTTGGTTGCACGATTCAATCGGAATAAGAGCAGTATAAAATGGAATAAAATGGGGGTGCAAATGCCATTCACGCAATTAACTAACTTGGCCCGAATGGCACTAAAGCTTTTATCTTATTATCCCGTCGAAATACCCAAAGCGCTGAACGCAGAACGCTGACAAGCCAACACAAACAAATGAAGCCGGCAAGATGGCAAATAGTCAAAGGACCTCTGGAAAAACAGAAGGCAAGCGAAAATGTCCGCAGGTCCTTCAGCTGGCGGAAAAAAAAGAAGGAAAAGGAAAACAAACCGCTTCCACAGCGAGAAAAGCGCATTATGTCCTTGTCTTTCGTCCTGTCTCCCCTCCCCTCGCTTTCCCCTTTTTAGTCGCTATCTCTCTCCTGTGGCCGCTTTGTTATTTCGATTTTATTCTCTAACGATTTTCCGCCTTTGATTGCGCACCTTTTTCTAGTTTTTACCGTTCAGTTTTCACCTTTCCACCGAACCGACGGGACGGGGTTATAAATATGAGCAAACATTTCACAAGATATCCTTAATTAAAGCAATTTCCCTTTTTGGTGGAACAGGACGAAGGTACTAAGGGACGAACGGACGTTGGCAAGACGTTGGTTGCGTGTGCACCGGCTGGAATGAAATTTGCAAAAAGGACAGCCAAAGGAAATAAGCTGCCTTGTCCTCGCCATAAAGGTGCGACCGAAAAACGCTGGGACAATGACCTGTTACGCACACATACACGCCGCCACAGATACAGCCGAACCGCCGCACACACTCACAATCACAGTCACACCGACGCCCAAACACCCACACACCCACCCTCGGGGCAAAGGGGTTAAGAGCGAATCTTCGTGTGGCCATTAACATGAAATTTTTAACAGGACCCGCAAGCGAGAGCCAGAGTTGCCAGGGTGGCCAGGGTTGCCAGGATTTCGGCGGGGTCACGTGGCCCGCCATTGTTTCCGCACTCTCCTTATTACTCCATCTCAACCTATATCCTTTGCCGCTCCTGTTATTTAAATACCCTTTCGGGCAAATTTCAAGTTGGGTTGCATTTTTAAAATGACAATATTTCGTTAAAAAAATATAAATGTATATTTTTGAAAAATGCTTAAAAATTTTAATTTTTAATTTAAGATGACATCTTTTAAAAAGTGAAACAATTATAATTATAACTTTTCAAAATTGAAATAAAAGAAAAATATTTAATATTATATTTACGAAAAAGCTTTAGTTTTTAATTTAGTTTTTATATTTGACAGATATTTCAAATATCTCTTATCCTTAAAGAGCATTCCACACTTCGATCCCTTCCTCGTTTTCCCCTTAGGTTTTGTTGGGTAAGAGACCCACGAAGCTTTTGTCTCCTGGTCTCGATGCGGTTCCCTCTTTATTTTTAACCAGCAGTCAAAGGAGAAGGGCTGAGAAATGGAAAGACCGAGGGGCGTGGCGCCGCTTTATTCGTAAGCCCCCTTTTCCATAGTTTCCACGCCGCCCCTTTGCGCTCCGCTTCTCTCATCTCCTCCTTAATCCGGCGCGTATGTCCTTGCACAACATCCTTTGCATTGTTTGCGCTATAAATACACGATGCTGGAGGTGCGCAACGGGTAAAGTACCAGCAACAAGGACAACAACATTCCAACGAGAACGACAACAACAATAACCGCAATCCCCTCCCCACCCCACCGCCAACGCACAATAACAACAACGGCTTATCCTTGGCGTCTTCGACGGCGTCGCACAGGATGCGCCGCTTATTTATCGCATTTTTATGTGAAATAAACGATTCGGAATTGGCTACGTAAAACATTAATTTTATTGTGGGGGAAATTGAGATTGCACATCGAAACAACAAGCCCCGCGGAGAAACAACCGACTGAGCAACACCTTGAAAGTTTTCAGTGGTCCTCAAATTGATTTCGGTTATTATTTTACCAACTGCAGAAAATCGATAATGTTGGTGAATTAAAACCTTGTTTATACTACTGAAACACTAAAGCTATAAGTACAGGTTAATAGTAAGATTCACGGTTGGGCAAGACAAATGGATTTGCACAGACCATATACTTGATTCCGTAGCGAAATTCCAGTGTATTCTGGGCTTAGTTTAGCAGCAAGACAGTCGCAGGATGAAGGGAAAAAGCAGCTTAATCGTACTGGGTTTCATGCTGAGTTTTATCACTCAGTCATGTTCTGAAACCAAGTGCAAGTCCACCGAAATTCTGTCGGACAATGGGTGCGTGGATCGCGAGGGCTTCCTGAACCGGATCATAATGCGTTCCTGGAAGGATCAGGGCTTCGAAAAAGCTAAGGCGAGGGCTGGCCTGGTGGACGATATGCAGTGCAAGCCGGGCGAGGTGAGAACACCCTTTGGCTGCTCGAAGCCACCGTTTCCACCGCGCAGGGAATCGGCGAGGGTGGAGATCCACCACAGCAGACTGGAACACAACCTTATAGTGCACGATGGTGCCGGCTTCAAGGTGAAGCACCATGAGGAAGAAGGAGAAATCAAGCCTGTTCGCAAGCGTCGAAGTCAGGGGCCTCCAATATATGGGCACAATCGGCCACGGAAGTACGTATTCTTGCCGGGAAGAAATCTACATCCGGGTTTCAAGTGTCGAGCGAACGAGGTCCTCGGAAGAAAAGGTCGCTGCATCAAGAAAAGGCGAGCAGTTAAACAAAAACAACATGAAAAACATGAAAAACTTGAACAAGATGATGATCAATATTACGATACTGCAGTGTATGGATAAATTTGATATCATACAAAATAAATCGACTTGGAACGTTTTAATCATAACACTAACTTGTTATTTTATCTTGTGCTTATAATATAAAGATTTATTATATGATTGTACTTTAAAAGTAACCAAATGGAACAAAATGCATAATACCTACACTTTTGTATGCTAAATTAAATTAATAAATTACATCATGTGAAATTGATCATTAACGGTAGGGCAAGATAAATCGATTGTTTATACATAGCTTAGCATTTAAATGGTTCCACTTAATTTCGTTTGGAAAATATATTTCAGTCTGTTTAGTCGTGCACTCCAAGATGCAATTTCAAGGCAGCTTGAGCGGGCCTTTAATTTTCAGTTTATTCTTGATATTTCTTCAAAATGTTCCTAAAACTGAAGCATCCCAGTGCAAATCCACCGAAATTCTGTCCGACAATGGCTGCGTGGATCGCGAGGGCTTCCTGAACCGGATCATAATGCGCTCCTGGAAGGATCAGGGCTTCGAAAAGGCAAAGGCGAGGGCTGGCCTGGTGGACGATATGCAGTGTAAGCCGGGCGAGGTGAGGACGCCCTTTGGCTGTGCGAAGCCCCCGTTTCCACCGCGCAGGGAGTCGGCGAGGGTGCCAGTGCACCACAGCAGCTTGAGTCGTGACCAGGTGGTCTTCTCCAATTTCGGTGCGGCCCGAACCTACTATAGGGAACCAGAAGTAAAGTCTGGCAAAAAGGAGAAGAGGGTGCCTTACTCGGGACCCCCCATTTCGGCCCACAATCGTCCCCGTATAAGCTATATTATGCCGGGCAGGTTGCTCCGGACTCAACGCAAGTGTCGACCTTATGAGACCGTCGGACCAGATGGGCAGTGCCATCGAAAGAAGGGCAAAACTGGGATCTATGAGCACAGGAATCACCTATATGGGTTGCAACTGAGACACCGACATGAAGGAACTGATACACACAAAACAGTTGATGGGTCAGTTTGACCCAATCGAATAGTTACGTAACCATACAAAATAGAATACAGCTGATGAAAATAGTAACGTGTATTTTATTTTCAAATTAAAAATATTTTCTGGAAATTCTTTCAAGCTACATTTACTGTCCACATTGGCAGTCAATTGGGATTACAGCTACCCAATATTTTCATTGTGAACAACCCTCACATATGGCAGGACATTTAATGGTCCTTCACCGTCGAGCCTTTGACAAATTTAATTTAATTTTATATTGTGTGTGTGCCGGGTCGTTTTGTTTTACGATAGCCGCCTCTTTCTTGGGGCCCATTGAGAGCAAATTAGTTGCTCGCCTTAAGTCCGAGCCATTGACAAAGGATTAATCAAAACAGATAGATGGGCATGTTGTGCCGCGTGTGTGTTCTTGTGTGCTGTGGGTGTCCTTTAAGGATGACATTATGCTGAAAACATGGCAGGGGATTATGAATATAAAAGCATAATTAAATGGGATTTGCGCCTTTTGGGTTGGCTTTTCTTTTCAATGGAGGCAACACTTTGAAACGGCTTCGGTACGGCAATATAGATGGCTTTGACATGCTAATTAGTTAACCTCGCACGCTCGTGTGTTTGTGTATTTATGAGTGTGTGTAGTTGTGAGTTTGGGGCCACATTGCTCATACGCCGCGTTTGACAGACCCCAGGCGCGGCAGCTAAGTGGCTGCTGTTCTGTTCACTGCGGGCGGCGCCCAAAACATGATGAATAGTTTTGCAATAATTACATTACACGGCAGTTTCACGCTCGGCCCGCCCGAAAGAAAGTCACACGTGGCTGACGCTTGGATCGAGCGGAAACTAAGATGACTTTCATCTACACAGGGAGAGAATAAGTGAATTCTATTACTTATAATACTAAATAACTAAGTGAAAATAAGTAGCTGTAATATTAAATATTATTGAAAACTAGCTGGACGAAATATATTTAATTTATTATAACAAAAACCTACTTTCATGCTAGTTAAGAAAACGTACAGACTACCTACCATAAAAGCTATTAACTGAAATAACTCTGTTAACAGGATATTTCGCCTCTGTGTGCAAATGCCACATCAATGGGCATACTGATGTGGAGACGAACGCGCGGCTCGGAGGGCATTAATCATGTTCGGAGGTAATTAGCAATTAATAACGTTTTGCAAACTGTAAATTTATCGCCTGCTGCTCCGTCTTAGGAATTTCCCATCATAAATTACGTTTCCCGGCTTATGAATGAAGTGAAAAATGATCCGATGGCCATCAAATGTCTCTCTGCCATCGAATGCGATTTCCGTTTTATTTCATTTGACTTTTGTCCCAATTGGGGATTTGCCTTTGCGCTTTCGTCAGCTTATGGATTCGCCTTTTGCCCACACATAGCTGCAATATATAAATTTACAAAGCCTGCATATTCATCTTGTCATGCACTCAAAGTTAATATGATTGATGGCTTAATCGATGACTGCCTTAATTGCCGCCAAAGCAATTGGCTTGATTTCTCGGCTGGTAATGCCTGTAAGCCATAAGGCTAGCAATGCTTATTTTATTGGAATAACAAATTAACATTTATGATGGAGACTCCGGTTCAAAAATGCTTTTTCCCGGAATTACCAGGTATGTATTTACATTTGCAATGTTTCTTTCAACTGGTTCCACACACCTCAGCGGTAAACTATAAAAGTGAGCGGGCGCCAAGATATTGAAAAGCTCCAGGGTCGCCTCGTCGTTTTTGTACTTCGCCAGTATGTCAGGACCTTCCCTCAACAGGATGCGGGAGTGGCTGACATTCTCCGTGTGGCCCCTTTCCCGTTTCTGCAACTCCAGTTCTAGCTTGTAGATGTTCGGCAAATTGCGCAAGTGGAAAGGATCTTTCTGCACCGCCTCCAATATATCGTCAACATTTCTTGATGGGAAAGCCATTTTTAGATAGATATCGATTCGGAAGAAAGTAGATTCTACTGTGATATTTTAGGCAAGGCCTGCTTTTAAAACAAAAATTCCATAAACTTTTTTAGAAACATTTTTACTCACCCACAAAAAATCCATTGTCGCGCCAATTAAATCGAGTATTAAACGGGCACTTCAAATTCCGTTCTTACCAATAAAATATAGACTTGGCCATAATACCTTAAACCATTTAAGTCGCTTTCGCGCGGACAAGTGTCGGGCGAAATTTATGGTTTTGGCTGCGAGAGCGACGCGTGAAATTGGCTTCTAATTGCCGGCGAATGAAATGTCACAGCCTTTGGCAGACTGAAATCGAGAGGGAGATGTGTAGGCATACGTATATATATATTAGGGGAATGATGGGGAAAAATCAAGCGAAACTCATTTCGATACACTTGAGTTGATTTGTTTGCGGGGCAGAACATTTTCATTTAAAATTAGACATGGATTTGGAAGTGGTTTGGCAAATCTTGTCATAAATTCCACAGCCAATTCGAATAAATCAGTGCAGTGATTAGTGGTCCGGTTCTCTTTTATTTATTAATGCGCGCATAAAGAGTTTATTTATAGCTGAGGCCCGAATCATTCATGTTGCAACATTGCCACTTCCAATCGCATTTATTAGGGTGCTCTTCAGTGTGGCTGGAATTTATGCGTCAATGCACCTGGCGAAAAAAGTCGAACATGCGGCACTTCAAGCGGTGCAAAAAATGCGACCTGTAATATATGTGTGTGCAAAAAGGGATGCTGCACGTGACAGTGGCACTCGTTTTATTTACTCGACAAGTGGCAATTACAAAAATCCGCTGGCAGTCACTGCTCATTTCGCTGCCAGTCGAGTGGCATTAAAATGTTGCCATTTTCAGTTTTCATTCACATTTGCCCCGCTGCCACTCGAGAGCCAATCCGCAAATAAATCCGATTGCTTGCCTCTAAATTCCAAACTATATTCCCCGATAATTGCTTGGCTTTGGTTAGTGCTCACTGAATATGGCTTTGGCATGCGATTGAAGATTCGGGGCCTTAATCGTTTGGCACATCTCTTGGCCCGGCAAACTATTCGCAACGATTCAGAATCCGAATCCGATCAGCAGCAGATGCAGCCGCCTTTATTGCCTTATTGATGGAATTGTTTACATGTGTAATTAAGTTACCAGCCCAGTAAATGTGCTGATGATGTGTACAAATTTATTTGCCATAATATTTGCATATGTTTAAGCCGAGTATTTTATTTTTTGTAGCCCACCATTATTGTTATTACTATGGACGAGATTCGCAGGATGCTGGACTTTGGCTCAGGCCGCTCGTAAATATTTATGCTACGGCCGTATTGTTGTCGGAATTAAAACGGCAAACATGACACTCGAAAAAATAATAAAGCAATCAGTTAAGCGCAGCCACTGTGCGGGTAATTATATAAATTGTTTGCTTTTGCCCACGGAACTCCCTTTGTGTTCGCCTTGTCTGTCTATCTGTGTGTTTATTGACTCACCCAGTCCGAGTGGACGAGTGCAATGAATTTTTATGTGCTTATAGTTGTGCTTAGCATTAAATTAAAATATGCATCAATGTTTACAAGCGCCTCGGATGATGTCAATTGCGATAAAAGCACGCTCGTAAACGCTCGCACGTTACGCATACGCCATGTCATGCAGGGACCTCAACGACAACGGCGAAGTCGCCATTTTGCCTAGATGTTGTCAAACATGGCCAGACAAGGAGCGCCGGACAGGAACACCTCACTCATTGGCCTGACCAGTGGCGGGAATGGGACCAGGGGGAGCAGCAAAACCTCAAGTCAGTGATGACAGCTTTATACTCCTCAAGTGGAAAGGGTCTTTGATGGAAAAAAGAGGGGTGGAATAATTTCATATAAAACCAGGAATTATAGAAGTATTTTTTATTGTTTAAGTATTCCAAATTATGAAATTAGAAATATCTTTTACTAACAATAATATTAAAATATTTATACTATATATTTTATTTGTACAAAAAAACATATATCTAGAAAATGTCGGTCCTTAGGAATACATTGATCCAAAAATTAATATAAAAATGTTATGTTGTGAAAACGGTTTCAAAATAATGGCTGAAATTAATTCCGTAACTAGATTTGTCCCAGAAAATGTTGTCATCTCTGTTTGATCTCTGCACTCCGTCACTTGTTCCATTTTGTAGTTGGACTGCGGGCGTTTAAGAGCTCCTTTCTCCATGGACACTCTCCCAGATGAAATCCCCAGACCCGTCCCTTGTTCCGGATGGTGTTCCCCGATCCCTGTTCTCCGTTCGATGCTCCGTATTCCGTAGTCCGTGTTCCGTGTGGCTGTGCAGATAATGCTGATGATTTTGATGTTCGTGTCATTGTCGTTCGAAAGCGTTATGCGTGACGAAACGGAAGCTCTTAAAAGGCACAATGAATAAACGCTCGAAATGAGGCCAAAAGCCGCCCAAAAAAGCAGTCCTGGTGAATGGTGGCTGGTGACTGGTGTCTGATTTCTGGCAGGCAGTGTCCTGCGGTTCGCCATGGCACATTAAGAAGGACTCCGGCTGTAAATTCGCCCTGTTTTATGCGCATTTCGTTACGCCCTGATGCCGCCACCGCTCTTTCTTGGCCGGAAACTCCGGCTCCGAGTACTCCGGGTCCAAGGCAATTGCCACGCCCCGCAAATACTTCCGCTGGAAAACAAGCCGGCGGTTGGGGAATCATTATTTTAATTAGATGCGTCAAAAGGATCGCGGGACAGCTGCTCCACATTATTTAATTGAATTAAACCAAAATCTCTGTCAAGTGCCGTGCGCTGCGAGTATAATGCATTTTTAATTAAGCTTAATGTCAACTTTCCACATAATGTCCAAAAATATTTGATTCTAACCTAAATAAAACAAAATTTAGGAAAATAAGATTATTTTAAGTTAAAGCTAGTAAATTAATATTTTTAAAATATTTACAATTATATATACCTATATTATATAACAAATAAGTAAAATAAACATATTACCCTACCTAAAATATATTTTCTACCACCGGTACATTTTCCTCTGTGTCATATTAGCATAATTTATAAACCTAATTTACACATATTCGCAGCATATTTTTTGGGGCTAACATTCCGGCTGGCAATTTGCTTAGCTGCCATTTAAATATCAATAGTCCCTAGGCCCGGTGACCGTAGGGCCATTGCTCACGCCATTTCTGCCCGGGACTGAGACATATTGTTCGCAGACCACACACTACCACCTCTCCGGCCGTAAAAAATCACCGACGGACGGAGTCTATCTGTCAAATACATCAAATCGTTCACCCCTCGCCGCCCTAAGCAAACATGCCAAGCCAAGCGGAGCTGAGAAGAGCTGAGCCGAGCCGAGAACTGAGCCAAGTCTGAAATGTGTATATCATTTGGATTGATTGCCGGGTCCGCACACGGGCCAACCCGTGCCACACTCGGAAAAATATTAGAGGTATAAAGAGTGAGATCTAGAATACAAGGAAAACAAAATCATAAATCAATTAGGAATTTTTAATAGGCGAATTACATAATTTTTACTTTGTTAATCACATTATTTATTTTAGGGATAGTAAATTTATTTTTCTTAGAATAAGTTTTTATTGGTAAAAAGTCCGTTCTTGAATATTACTTAGAAAATTAATTTAAATTGTATAGTTTTTTTAAACCAATAGAAAAAGTAATTTACAATCTTGATTACAAAAAGCTTAATCTCATTAGCAACATTTTTTCAGTGTACACTAGAGCTCCCACTAGCGAAGTTTTGGGGTTGAGCATGTGGCGCTGTCTTTGTTTGCGGCTGTCGTTGGGTGTTTGTTTGTTGGGTGGGTGGTTTTGCGTGCGTGGCGGATGTGTTTTCCGTTGGGCAAATCTGCTGGGAGGAGGAGGCGGTGGAGGCGACGGCAGAGGAAGTGGAAGTGGAAAACCGGTACCGGAAGGTGCAACGCCGGCCACTAGACGCCATCGCGAGGCGGCGTCTTCTGCCCCGCTTGTCGCACCCGGCTTGTTGACGCGTGCAGCGGCCAAATGAGTTATGGCCCGCTGTGGATTATGGCCAATGGATCACGGCTTAAAGTTGGCCAAAAATTCAACAGAGTGAAATGATCATAGCAAGGGCGGCAGACCGCAAATAAAAAGCCATAAATAGTCAACTTCAGGCTGAAGTTTTTGGCTTGGCTGCGGAACAATGCAACCCACAACAGGGCAACACACATTGCTCTCGACTCTGAGCCGCTGAGGAAGCTCGGGAAGCAGAAGATGTCGACGAAGTGCAAAGCGCTTCAAACGATTTTCCGCAAAGTTGACTGCCTCCTGCAGTGGAAGGTGTTTCGAGTGCGCGCCGCCAGAGCCACGCCCAAACGCCCCTCCGCCGAGGTCTACCAAACCACCCGTTTGCACGGGAAAAAATCTTTAAAAGTATTATAAAAATTATTTATTGACATGTTTTTGGTACCTTGATTTACCTTTACATTTAATAAACTTTGAATTATTTGTCACATAAAAATAAAAATACTTTCCTACAAAATTGAACGATTTTGTTGCATTATCTAAGGGATTTACTTAAAGCACTTTATGTTTATATTTTTCTCAGTGCATAAAACACTCTGTTTGTAATCCGTATCTTTTATCCGGCGGAGTGGGGTCTCGTGTGCATGCATGTTTACTGCCACAACAGCAGCGACGGCGACTGAAATAAAATTCTCGCCAAAGGCCTTAAGGTATTCCGCACTAGCAAAATATGCGAGTTTGTAAGACCGACAGCAAAGAGTGTGGAGTTGAGTTGGAAAAGCGGGAAAATTGGAGAGTGTCGGGGGCGGTGGGCGGTGAGCGAGACACTTGGGCATGGGTCGCCAACTTCACACCCAATCGCGGCAAATTTTTGGCAACAAACTTTTCTGCGAGCTGAAGGAGCAGCCGGAAAAGCAGTAAAACGAACTAGCTAAAGTAGGAGTCGAGGAAGAAAATGTCAGAGCACTTGGAAAGAATATTTATAGATTTAAAAAAGAAAATAATGAATATTAAATAATTTATTTAAATTGCAGAGCCGTAAGGATCTGAAAGTATTACGATTTTATATTTAAAGTATGTGAATATTTTCGAGATACAACCACAAAAGACAAATTACAACAAATTGTAGAAACCTCCAAAAAATACTTACTTATTTATTTTTGAGTGCATCTTTGAGCTGAGTCAGTGGAGTAGCGGAATGCGAAAGCGAAGCACTTGCGAATGTGGATGAGGATGTGGCTGCCGTGCCAGAAGATGTGGGAAGTGCTGTCCTGTGGGCGTGGGAAGGATGGCTGCGAAAGAGACGGAGATGAAGGTGCGCCGTGCAGCCAGGGCGAGTGGCGAATTTATTGCCCAGGGAAGCATATCGTGGCGCGACGTCTCCCGAGGATCCGAATGCCTTCGCGGGGGCTGCAACATGTCGCAAAGTTGTCGAAGCAGGGAATAAAGTTGGCGAACGGGCGCTTCCAGAAGTTCGGCGTCCGAGGAGCACAAAAAATTAGAAGCTGAATATGTTTTAGTGGCGCTACTGTGCTGACAGTTGTGTAAAATATACGCCGGGCTCATAATTTATATCAGTTTTGTTAACTCAACGTGACTGCGTCGCGGGATCTCGCCGGGATAGGCTGCCAAATGTCTGCAGGAGCATCTGGAGGACTCCCATGCTCCCGACTTTTTCTCCATCTCAGCCGAAGTCTGGTCTCCGCACTCCCAGGATACTTTCCACGGAGTCAAGAGCAACGGCCGCACGTTCGTGCAATTAGCCAAATGGCCCCACCATCTGACTTATTTGACTTTGGGCGCTCTTTGCGTCCCACTTTTTGACTAGACCAGAAATGGGACCCACCGAAGGGGAATGGTAAGAGCTCAAGAAAAATCGAAAATAAGAAACCAAATTTAACAAAAATTATCCGTTGAAAAAATCTTTTCAAATATAGGTAGACTCCGTAGTCTTTTATTAATAAATGTATTTGGTTCACTTAAAGCAACGGACAGACGATTAAATTATTTAAACAAAATTATAACATATTGCCATGAACGCACATAGAAAACAAACATTTTGGTTAGCAATTTACAAACATTATCCATGAAAAGCTATAACCAACTTAGATAATATTATTTAAATAATTGGTAACCCAAAATATTTGTAGGTACTAAGCATCTATATCAGCATTTAAATACAAGTAGAACGGAGTTTAATATTTCCCTTGGTATTTATCTTCAAAATATTTGCACAATCTTAAGCGAGGCTAGCAATTGCAAAATTTTTGCTGCATAGCTCGGGGCCTATACCAACCTGGTGTATATATGTAAGTAACGCAAGATTTTCATTTTCGACAGAGAGCCGCAAATGCCGACGGTCTGCCCCACAATAACTCAAATCCCAAATGCCTGCCATTAGTGGTCTGCAGTAGAGGAGCCCTCTCATAGTTTTTGTTTAATTAACTGGCGAGCTGGGTGGCTCGAGGAGGGGAAGCCCCGAGAGCATTGTTAATCCACTTTGAAAACTCAAAATGCTGTAATCTTTAAATGTGTGGGGTTGTGGAAGAGCTAAAAGCTGACCACAAGAACAACCGCAGCCCATAATGACAAAGGGAAATTTTCTACTTATCGTGCCATGGATTTTCCCTTTTCCAGCACTGGGAAAAAGTTAAAACATATTTTAAAAGTGGAATGTGAGAGCAATTAAAATAAAATCTACCTTTATTCTAATGGGAACTGGACTATTTAAAGATACATTTTATTTTATTATTTATTTTTAAATAGTATAACTGTTCTTCTCGCTGTGTATCTTATTTGCTTCTATAGGTGCTAATCAAATTACTTTAATTAGCACAGCCTGGCAGTTAAAGCAACCAACAACTCAGGGGCAAAAATTGTGAGTTTTACTTGCGTCCTGGGAGTCCATTCGACTGTCAATCAGAAACGAAGGAGCGATTTCGATTCGAGCGATGGGAAATTGACAAAATGAAATCAGTCATAAGAATCGAGAGCAATGCAGCAAGGAACAATAACAATAAGAGTAAATCTCATTATTCTTCATTTGATTTCACATTCGCAGGCTCTCGAGAATCGGGGCGAATCGAATGAATCGAATGAATCTCGCCTTTCACACGCAGCTCCCAGCAGCTCGTAACGTTGTTTGCCACCCGCCCATTGTTGTTATAAATTTCAATTAAATAAAAATCAAATTAAATTATATGATGGCCATCGAGGATGATAATGACGCTGGTGATGATGATGGGATGACGATGGCTATATGACGTGCAGCCAGATAGCGAGCGATAGCTGCCCCATAATTGAAATCTTCAATGTGCTGATTTTAATGGCCGCACACACAGTCGGTGCAATTACTCGTACTTTGGACTGGTAGTCCATCAAAGACCGCCTGATTTATTGCTTTGTCTTGGGCGACTCGTCGTAATGGGGCGGAGCTCTGGGTTAATTACTTTATATTGCGATTTCGATATAGGGATATCGATTCGCAATCAGGCTGAGAGCCCCACTGACTCGCTCGCCTTTTGTGACATGCAATCTTTGTCATGTTTTCGTTTTGATTTTCAGCTGGGCAAAACCCAATTCGTATTTGATTTGATTGCAGAAAAAACCTGCGCACCCATTCCCTTTTCCCGTTTTTCCCTTTCAACCTTTTCCATTTTGCGGCCACAATTTAGTGCATTTTACATTGTTTGTAATGTCAGCAATGACAGTTGATGCTGCCGCCGCAGCTGCCGCCGCAGTTGCAGTTGTTGTCATTTCATAATTTGACCCAGGCGACCGGTTTTCCCAGCTTTCCCGGCTTTCCGTTCCCCTGCTGACAAAGCGGGCAAATAAAGTTGACATTGTGCCATGTGCAATTAATATTTGATTGCGCGCTAAGCAACTGCATTTGACCTGCAAGTGCCACAGAAAGCATAAAACTCTACTGGGATCATCTGGGATCATAAAAATGAAGCAAAAAAAAAAATAATAAAGTTTTTAGATTTATTAAATTAATATTCTCCAAAATGTGATCTAAGCTCTTTAATATTTAAAATATAATCCATTGATTCCGTATTACCCGTTCATATTTTCATAGTTTTTTTTTATTTTTCTGTGCCTTTTTTATTCAGATCTTACTTTGGCTGCTTTGAAATTTTAAGTGAGTGAGTTGCGGACTTTCGGCCACAAACTTTTCCATTAAACTGTGTCCGGAAATTATCTCGTCGCATTAACGCAAAACGCTGCTCGCTCGTAAATCCCAACCCATTCCCCCGCCCCCTCTTTCAGCGCACTGAGAGCGCCATCAAAGCCTGATGGCAAAGTTTTGCATTCGGCTCCAAAATGAATTAAAAACGATTTTATAGTTGCATCAGCAGCAGCGGCAAAGCTCTGGGAAATGTAGATAAACATGAGGAGGACCGAGTGCAGTACAATTTCGGGAGTGCCCAAAACCAGAGCTAAGCATAAACAGCCTTGTGCTTTCCCGCCACCCTACTTTCCCTGGGTTTCCGGTGGCTCAGGCACGCATGCCATTTGGCAAATGAATTTCCCAGCAAATAAACAATTGTGATGCTCCCGCTCTGCCAGGACCTACCTACCTACAATCCCCGCCTGCAGCTCTTTTCCAGGTTAGATTAGGTCAGTCCTGGCACAGAAATGCAAGCCGTAGAGCTCAGAATTTTGTGCACAGTAGGAAATCATGATAATGTTTTCTAGTTCTGTGCAGATGTAAGTTTACAATTTTACAATTTATTAATTTAACTAAAATTGTATTTAATGTAAAGAGTTTACCTGAATCGTTTCTACATTCCTTTCTACCTACAAAACTTTTAATTTTCATCGCAATCTCATTTTATTATGCATTTCTCTCAGTGCACATTTTTAAGGCACGAAGCTCTGACAATGCGCCAACCTAAAGCTTTACAGGCTGCCGACAAGCTGCGCTCTTGATGTATTAAAGCACCGGCGTACATGGCGTATGATTTATATATGCAGTGCCCAGAAAACGGGTCTGAAATCCGGGACTTCGCCAACAAGCCGTGCACTTTGCGACCAATTACAGGACTTGTCGTCGAGCCAAAGGCTAAAGTGTTAAAAACAGTGCCGCTTTGATCCGGTGCCGTTCAATTAAATAAATGTCAGGGCCAATAACGCATCCCTTTTAGCCATGTTTTTCGTTTTTTCATTGAACGCGAAAAAAGATTTCCGGGAAAACTAATTGCAGAAATTTCGCCCTTCGGATATTTTTCACCGGAAAGTGCAGTAACGGCGTAAATGCAAGACTGAAAAGTTCAACAAGTTGCCGCGGGAAAAGCTCGAAACGAAACTACAAACAAATAATTTAAATGCTAGCCAACATTCGGTTAAAAACGGAATGCAGCTCCGTTGAATTAATTGTTAAATCAACGATAAAGAGTGAAGCATTCCAGGGAACGAAATGAAACAATGGCAAAAGGCAGATTCAGAATCAGATTCAAAGGAGTACAAATATTTTGTTCAAATGGGGTGCGGGCGGAGGTGGGGGAATTGTGGGAGCATTTAATTCGCAGACAGAAAAGAGGATTTGGGATTTCGAGTCGAGATTGTTGCAGATGCAACTGGAGTTGCTGTTTCTCTGGTTTTTCCTGCTGCTGCTGCTGCTGTGGTCTTCCTGCCGTTATGCTTTAACTAAATTGCGGTGTTTGCGGCCAGCTGCCTCCCACCAGCCCCGCCCCCTTTTAATCCCCGCGCATGTGTGTGCATCTGCGTCTGTGTTTGTGTGTATCTGTGTGCCGCCAACAAACACTCAAACAATTAAAAGTAAAAATTCTGCAAAAGTTTTCGCATTAGTTTTGCGTTGATGATGCGCTCCAAGTTGCCGCCCGTCGACAGCGGCTACAGAAATTAGCAGCAGCAACTAATGCGCACCACTCCACTGCATACAGCTGCGGTCAGAAGAATAGCTTTCGAGAAATATCTTGGCTGATTCTCAGCAGTGTAACTTTAAAGCGTCTTGAAACTTTGATGGCGGGTGTGGTTTGTTTTCAATTTGGGTAACAAATAATTCGAGTACCTATTTTCAAGCTATTTATATTAGGAAAACATAATGACATGACAATAAACAAGAACTATTTTTAGCTAAAAAGTTTTAAAACATTTCATTTAAAATATAATGTTTTTAAGAAAAACAAAAATATAATACAAATTTTTGTTAAATACATTTTTTGTATATTTAACCGCTAATTTTTGTTTGTCAAATTTAGCTTTTGTTTTTCTTTCTTGAAGCATTTAAATACTTCGAAATTCCTAGTTTCCAATAGTTTTTCCGTAATCCAACGGCACATTTTGAGTGACTTAGCATACTTACCTTAATAGCCTATTAAGGCTCACTGCCACTATTCTGACCGCAGCTGTCCCCGTGCGAGTCTGCGTTGCCGGATGACGCAGGGCAACCCCAACGCGAAGCCAAACGCTCTTCCGAACCCGTTCGCCTGTGCTTAATGCGGCGCGTCAGTGCCAAGTGTCGCGGTTGCAGAATAACGCTTCAGTTGGCCCGCCCGATTTCGGCACTCCGGCAGCATTTTCCGCCATTTTTGTGCTCCTGGCAGTCGGTTTTCCCCGGGTTTCCCCGCTTTTCGCCGTGGTTCTCCCGCATTTTCCGCCGCCCAACCGCAGCCGCAAGTCTTAAAGTGCCTCGGGATGGATGCCTGCAACACCTGGTACACCTGAAGCTGCTGGTTTTGGCTGAGGTGAACCGAAAGTGCGGTGGCCCAGACATTTAGAGAGCTGCCACCACTTTCACTCGCAGCGCGATGATCGATCTATTGGCCAGCTCGGTTCGTTTTAGCCGTGTCTGAGTGGCATACGCAACGATGGGACACAGTATGCCCGGTATGCCGGCTGGATGGGATTGGATGCCGGGCCAATCAGCACACGCACTGGTGCTCCTTTGAATCGCCAAGTCCACAAGTCGACAATCGAAAGCCACCAAGAAGGCCCTGCAGCCAGACCTTTTGTCCTGCTTCAATTAGGCTAATTAGATGTAGGTAAACATAATTGCCCAAACTAATTTACGATTCTCCGGCCAGATGCTGCCCTTCTGGACTGGCAGTGTGATTGGCGCCTGCACTTGGAAAAATAATAAGAAGATATTTAAGATAAATCATTAAAAGGAATTTTGCAATATTTATTGATATCCTGCTTATAAAAAACAATATATTTCCCGCAGTAAATGCGAAGCAATTTAGTTTCCCTAATAATAATGATAGATTTCTCCGTGTATAAATTTAATTCACAAGTAGAGATGAGAGCTCATTGGTTTGAACTCACGTAGCAATCCATCGGCCACACAATGACACGTCGATGACATTGACAAATTTTAAGATTAGTGTCCGACAAGAAGGGCAGCAAACTTCATTAATTTAATGACAACAAATTGAGTACGAGTTCGGCTGAGATTCGAAGATGGGCATAAATTGCATTGCATATTTATGTGCGAGCTTTCGGGCCTTTGGGGGTCAAGTCGTTCAGGTGGGGAAGGAGGAGGGTCAAGTAATGGGCTTGGGGCCCATAATTATGATAATCGAATGTCTCTCGACAAGGCCAATCGGCAGTCACTAATTGCGCATATTAATGGCGACTCGGCGACCTGCTAATTGCCCGCCTGGATTTTTCGCTCTAATCTCGAGGGTTTTTAGGATGCGATTCAAACGATTCAAACGCTTCGCAACGGAAAATAATTAACGACTTTACGACGCGCAGTAATTGGAAAAGTTTTAATGAATTTTAACTATTTACGCTACACGTATGAGCCATTTCATATTTGGCTTTGGCGCAGCGAAAGTTTTATTGCCATTTGCAGCCCTGATTTTGCGCTTTGAAATGCGCTCCGGGTACAAAACCCCACCCTGCCATATATATAGGAATTTCGCTGGCAAGTGAAAGCGGGCGAAAGCCGAAAGAGGCTGCCTTAAATGCAGTTAACGAAGCGTTCAAGGTTAGCCATCCAGGCAGTCGGAGCATAAAGAACACAGGACACCGGGAGCATGAGTTGCACTTTAAGCAGGCAAATTTATTTCGCACGACTTGTGCAAAGACATTCGCACAATGCTCGAAATGTGGACAAGGACAGGATGTTAGGCCGGTTCGCAGGATTTGAGGAAGTAAGGATAACAGCTTGAAGAATTTGCAAGATGAACAAGAGAATCTGTTCTTTACAGTCCTCTAAATGTTTAAAAAATGTCTAGAATTATTATGATCGATAAAACAATTTTGAATATTATATTATTAATACCTTTATTGACGACGACTACTTAACATTTTTCTCCACCGTGCATTAAACTTATATTCCATTCACAACCACTGTGCCACTACGAATTCACCTTACCATTTCCCGGGTGTCATGGCCATATTTACGTTATCATTTTTCCAGCATTTCGTTCTGCGAGTCACGTTGCTGTCATTGCCTGCTGAACAATAAATAAGGCCGAGCGAATGGGCAAGGGCAACTCCCCAGCGAGTACTGGGCCACAGTCTGTTTGTCAAGCGATTAAATTGACCGCTGCAAATTGGCCCAAGTGCTTGCCTAATAAAACGTTATCATATTTCATTGATTTCGACCTTTAATTACCGCCCGGCGGCATGTGTAAGCCATTGAGCCGGGGCGCCGAATTGGCCGATGTAATGAGCAATTTGCATTTGGCCTATGAACTCGCATTCCAATTGGCCAATTGCGCTGCGGTGGCTCAATCATTAATTGCATTCGGGGCCTGGGGAAAAGTTTTTGTCAGATGTCCCCGACAAACTAATTTAAAAGTCGAATAGAATTTGCAAGTATTTCGCCAGATAGTTTCTTTTGCACCTCCTTTTGTCTCTTTTTCTGTATTTTTTTCTGTTATTCGAGGAACTCCCAGAGGGGCAAAGCAATATGCAAAACTGCCAGACAGCTCGATAGATGGATAAACTGGCAGGAGGATGGCAGGATCGAAGGGTAGAGGGAGGAGCCAGTGGGAAAGTCGGAACAGACGGCTAGATTTGCGTGTCGAAAGTTGGCTGGCTGGCCTTTTAAATTGGCGCTTAAGTTGAAATTGATTCATTTGGACAACGGCAAACCCGGTGCCGTTGGTGGTGCCCCGCCATCCCGAACTACTTACATGCAACGGCGCGATAATTTAATTTATTTTCAAACTCAATTTCACGAATTTTTTTCGCACGCTCGCGCTTTTGACTTGATTTTGTGCATCTCTCCTTTCACATTTTTATACCCTTGCTGGGGGGCACAATGATTGTGTTAAATATAATAATATTATAATAAATATAATATGATTTAAAGGAAAAGTTTTAAGAACCTCATAAATATTTTAAAATGTATAAGTGTTATTAAAATTCCCAGATTAAAAACAAATAGATAAACAATCTGTGTAAAATTCGCTTATAATTCTATGAGATTCGATGATGGTATATTTTTGTTCAAGGGTCTTTCTTAAAAAGGGTACTCCTTAATTCGATAACTGTTGGTCTGCTCCTTCCGCTTCCATTTACCGTTGCCATGTTGCCGAACCCAAACGAACCGAACTGACTAGAACAGAGAGTGGCAGCGAGAACAGAGATCCGGGGACTGGACTTCATTATGTCCAGCCGGCTGTCCGGCGGATTGCCGGCCCCGAACTCCACCACGCCCCTTCCCGCCCCCCTCACATGCCCCGACGAAAGTGGAATTCTCGCTAAAACAGTAAAAATTGCATTGTTTTCCCCGGAAAACTCTGGATGAGATGGGTTAGGATGGGATTGGGTGAAAATGTATTGCACTGCCTCGAGACGAGAGAGATCCCACAGCAGCAGCAGCAGCAACCTCGAAATGGAAATATTTTCGCTCTGATTTATTTCGCCTCTCCTCACCTGGCAATTAGTTGAAACTCATTGAGTGGGCCTTGAGCTTGAGAGTTGGCCTGCGGCTTTCCAGGGAGTTGGCCAAATTGAATTTGGCACTCGTATGCAAACACACACACGCACCCTCGCCGCCTGAATGCACTTTTCATCTTTCATCGCCGCGTACTTGTGTCGGGTTTTCAAAGGGAGTGGTCGGGTTTTTGAACCGCATTTTCACGGATTCGAATCGAAATGCCAATGCAATTTGGCGGATGGTGGAATAGGTCACGGATTTGCTGTAATTAAGTTATCGGGCTTAAATTGGCTTAAAGCTTATCTATAACGTAAACCATTCAGCTTGAAACGTTTGAGTATCGTTATTATCATTTTAAAATTGAGTATCACTATGGACGGCAGTCCATGTAGTGACGAAGCGCACCAGGAGAGTGTGCGAAGGCGACTACTATTATATAGCCGCAAAATTGAAAATCTGCTGTGATAGTCCGATCGTAATGAGTAATACACCAATCGAAAGGTATTGCAAAAACTTAAAGGATTGCATACCAAGACTTTAAGAAAATCAATTGGCTTGGGAGAGAGAGCGGTGAAAGTGAAAAAGTGAAAATTTCGTAATTTGGAGCTGTTGGGGCCGGTGGGGATAAATTCCCCCTCGCAATATTTTAGTTGTATTCCTTTTGAAAATACCCGTCGAATGAGGGGTCATTTGTCAAAATCCGACGCTCCGTTCAAAAGTTATAGCCAAAATAAGATTTCCTTCTTCTTCCCAAAATGAAAATTTAATTCTGTTTGTCAGTTTGTCAGTTTGTCCAAAACATGTTTCTTAAGTTTTGAAAATTTAATATGACGTTCATCCCATCGATATAAAAAACTTTTGTTCTACCACTTTTGGAAAAACTCGCTAGTTTAGCGGGAAAACAGCTATAAATAGCTAAAATTCGGAAAACCGTAACTTCTATACTACTAAAGCTACAGACTTGTGCTGCATCTTGTTTGAAAGGTGCTATAAACGCCTTCTATATGCAATTTGTGTAAATGTAATAATTAAAAATATATGAACAAAAGACAATTTTTGAAAACTTTTTTTTTAGCTTTTTTTTATTTTTCTCAAAAACGGCTCTAACGATTTTCTTGAAAACGTTAAACTGTATAGCCCTTGAGATTCCTAAAATTTTGGTATATAACACATTACTGTAAAAAGTCACGTTTAAAAGTTATTTTTATACGAAAATAGCCACTTTTGCCAGCTCGAACAACTAAAGCTTCCTGATTATTGAATTTTGTGTGAGGGTATCCGAACTGTATTTTAGGGTCATGGAATCAGTAAATTTGCACTTAAGAGTTCCATATAGGAATCTTTTGTTCTACGACTTTTGGAAAAAGCCGCTACTTTAGCGGGAAAAAAGCTAAAAATGGCTAAATTTCGTTAGTTTGTAAGTTCTACACTACTAAAGGTACAGACATGTGCCATACCTCGTTTAAAAGGTATTTTGAAATACTTTTTAACTTAATTTGTTTAAATACAATGGCTTACAAATTATGATTGACCAATTTAAATTTAAATGTATATATTAGCTCCTATGAGAGCAAATGTAAACAAACAAAAACTTCTGATATCAAATAAAAACACCTCTTAACGAGGTAAAAAACTAGTGACGATCGCACCTTCAACATACAAAAGTTCTGATATCAACATTTGTGACGAAAAATTATTACACTCGTCATTAAATAGACTTTCTAATATTTTTTCATTCGGCACGCTGCAATAGAAAATGCCTGTGAAGGGAAAAAGGCTGGAATAGTCTGCTAGGGCGGGCCGAATGAGAAAATATTAGAAAGTCTATTTAATGACGAGTGTAATAATTTTTCGTCACAAATGTTGATATCAGAACTTTTGTATGTTGAAGGTGCGATCGTCACTAGTTTTTTACCTCGTTAAGAGGTGTTTTTATTTGATATATATCTATCTTTGAAAAAACAATCTTATTGTATTTTTTTTTGTATGCCCTTACAAACGTTTTTCTAATAATATGTATAAAAAAAGAGCCGCAAGCTCTTTAAAAACAAATTTTTGAAGTTTACTAATGGTCACAATATAATAAAGTAATTAAGTTCTTAAAAATGTATTTTAAACTAGTAGAACATATATGTATTACAATCGAACTTTAATTTGATTGCTGGAATATTAAATGTGACATCTCAAAATGCCGCAGGAAATTCCAGATATGTATGGGATGCCATTTCTTAAAGCACTGCGATTATAGCTGTGCGTACTTCTTTTCAAGTGTGAGTCTGAGTTCGAGTGTGGGAGTGGCGCTTAAGTCCGTGTGATTGATTGCCTGTAAAATATATTATATGCGCGTATTAAATTTATTGACATTCCCGCGCAAATAAATCACGACTTGGTGTGACATGACAGCGCATCGGAAGTGAGGAGACTGGCGAGTGTCTGGCAAAGGATTTTCTCGCATTATCGCGACAGAGAGGGGGCCTGGAGGTGATTTTCCCCGCTAGCAGGGAACGGGGCAAAACTTTAAGGCGCATTTCACCCTTTGAATTAAGTTTGCCTAAACTTATGATTAGTTATTCCGAGTTTCGATTCGTTAAAAACTTGATTATGTTAGGTCATGGACTTGCGCAAACAAACCCCTAACCGTTGGCTAACTTTCTTCCATTATTTGTTTTAATAGAATTCCACATACACAGAATTTGCAGCCACTTACTGAGTTCCCACACCTTTTCTAAAATGCACTCAAAAAAAAAAATGCAATATTTTAGGAAATTCAAATATTTAATACCTTTAGATATTTACCTTTAAATCTAAATTGTAGTTTCTTTTATTTACTTTTCAGAATTTAATATAAGAACATATCATATGAAAAACTGACAAATGGCCTCTTGCTATTTTTCCCGAGTGCTTTCATCGACCATATTCAGCTTTGACTGCTAAGAGCCACAAAGTCCGCCGGCGGCAAAAGGCAAAGTAAATCCTGGAAAATGCTCCTCCTTCTGGCCAGGCCCACTCACTCGACCCAACTCTAGTTGCTGTTTGTGTTGTTGTTTGGCAGCATTTCTGAGCAAATTAGATTTGGCAACTTAAACTTTTCTATAACTTTACTCATGTAGAACTTAAGCCTTTTTCGTGTAGTTTTCCAAGAATTTCTTATTAAATTAGCTACTTTTTCAAAAGAAACGAACCCACCACAGGCAGGCAAGGGAAAAAAGGGCCGAAAAATATTTACGAATTTTCGGGGTTCCTGGGAAATGTTCCCCGGCCCCTTGAAGACTGCAATCATGGGTGGATTTTGTGTGTGTGTGTGAGTGTGCTTGTAAGTATGCTGAAAAGTTTACTACACGATTTCGGACACACGCAAAAGTTGCAATGACAAGAGAGCCTCGGCTTCGAATTATCAGCAGCGTTTTGAGGGCGAAACTTTGGCCCAAATTGAATAGCTAATTGATTATGTAAGCCGGCAGTTCGGAATGGACTTTAAGCAGATGGCTCGCCCTCGTTTTTGGTTTCATATTTTTTTCTTGCTGCTTTTACTGGAAGTCCTTTGCCCAACTTGTCAACGGCGGCTGCCTGGTTTTTGGCTTTTTTGGCCATGGGCCAAGCCAAAAGTGTCCTGTTTTGTGGTATGATCTTATCTCAATGCCTGCACCCAACAACATTGTGTTGTCACCGGGCTTTGTGTGTGGGTCGCTATGTTTCGGCCTTGGCATCTTGACTTGGCCATAGATGTGGCTCTGGATGTGCCTTCTGCCTTTCTGCCTTGTGCCTGCCCCCTTGGCATTTCCCCTGGGCGTTGGCACAATTTGGCTGCAACTGCTTGGAAAATGACAGAAACTAGAGAAACTACAGCTGGTGCCCCGTTGTTGTGGGTCAGAATTTAAGTTGCAGGCGCACTTAGGACGCATAATGATAACCCTTGACTTTCGCAAAGGCAGCAGGCAGCAACAGCAGCACAAAACAGTACGGTGCGGAACATAACAGAGGAGCCGAGTACGAACAATCCGAACAAGTGGGCCTAACGAGTGAGCAGCTTTTTATGCGTGAGCCACTGACTGGCAAATGATGTCAACGAGAGGTTGCATGCCACACAAACGCCAGAGTGGGGCGCATCAGGAATAAGAATTCACTTTAAAAAAAATAGCAAATGGTAAAAATGGTAAGATATATAGCCACATTTTCAGTTTAATATTATTAATTTATAATAGTAAACAAAATTTAATTTTATTCGGTGTATAGTAACATTTCGATTAGGCATACAAGTCGAAAAAAAATCAAATTTTAAAAGTCAGGGGAAAAATTTAATTTGTCAACTCTGTCAAAAGATTTTAAAACATTTATAAATATTTAAAAAACAAAGAAAATAAATATTTTTGTTACCAATTAAAGGTAATAACTAGAAATATCTTGATAGGTAAGGGTAGGTAAGGTTAAAATAAATGTTGTAGATGTTTCTCTCAGTGCTAGCGTATACCGGCAAGCGTCAGACGCTCAAGTGCCTTCAGGCATTGGAAAATACTTGTAAATCACAACACAGGCCAACAAATGCATCGGTTGCGGTGGGCCGGGTGTCCTTGTGGGTGGCTGGGTGGTTGGGTGGTTTTGGTGGTGCGTGGCATGCCTAAAAGCATGCAAATGCCTTTGTAAATGGCGCTAATTTGAGTGACAGCCACAATTGCCAGCCACTCGATAGCATCCGCAGAACTCGCGTCGTCTCGAAGCCAAAGAAAGAATAACCACTCTCATGCAATCCCATTCGGTGGGTTAAATTTAAAATCAGGCGAAAGGCATAAGTGGTTCACATTTAGGAGTGGAACTGGAGCTGGGTTTCGGGACTTGAAAAAAACGAACCAACTCAATGGCATGCCATATAATATTTTATGCTGATAAATTGCCTTTTTTATTGCATTTGCTTTTGAGTGAAAACATTTTCTTGGCGGTGCTGGCTGGCGGGCGTGGGCAGGTCAACGGTCCTACCGAGAAATATGGTAGCGCTCTAAGAATTACACTTTAAATTATGCGTTCACAAAAAATCTCCTTACATTAATATATTATTATTTATGCATATATTTTTTAATATTTAAGTTTAAGGATATTTAATCTCTGTGTCATTATTAGTAAAAATCTGAATAAGCAACATTTATTTTAGTTTAGTTTTGTTTCCATTTTTTCCAGTGCAGACTTGGCCAAAAAGCAGCTGGCAAAAGGCAAGAGCCAGCAGCCAAAGAAGCAGCCGCCGCATTTCGGGTCGCCCTGGTCGTTTGTTATGTAGCTGATGTTTGATTATTATGTTTGATGGCATTCGCTAGTGCGAGGTCCTGGCTTTGATGAATGATCCAACACTTTGCGGCAGGCAGTCAGTGGAGCTGGAAACTGGAGACTGGCGACTGCCAACTATCCGTCGGAGCAGCAACAACTTGTCCGGCTTTCAACTGCATGTTTCTCCAGCTGCGAGGGTCGCCGAGCGTGAACGGGTTGGTTTAACCCATCAAATGGATTGCGGTTGGAGGAATTAGGAAAACCTAGGATTTTTTTTTTTTTGAGTTTTCTGTATTTTTGTTCTAAGGACTTGCAAAATTAAAATATATTAAAAAATCAAGCTCCAAACAGAATTAAACGGAATAGAGTTTGTAAGAGATACTATTTTATTTAGATACATTTAAGTTAAAAGTTAGTAATTTTTAGTCTGTAAAATATTTTTCTTAAATATACATTTTTGTAATTTTTTCGAACGCCATCATAAATAATCTTAAGCTGACTTTCTGTTTTGGACCAGTTTTTAATGGGTTAAGCCGCCATTTGCCGTTTGGCAGGCGGCAAACAAAGCAAAACTCAAATACATAGCGACTGAAAAAGGACACAAATGCAATAATACCCACTTTGAATTCAATTTACATGCCGGGCCACACACAAAAGGCACAAAGTAAATGAGCAGGGCAGCGCAGCGCAGCAGTTGCAAAAATAACAATGTTCCCGCTCCCAAAAGCCAAAGCTCCAAATCCCTGGCCCAAACCTACTTCCCCCTGCCCCCCTCGCCCACTCCCTGCAATCCCCTGACCGCGCTTTGTCCGATGCTACTTAAAACTAACTTTTGAACAATTCCAACAGAAACAAAAATAAGGGAGCTGAAGCGGCGCTCTGCCGCCACTGACAATGTTCGTTTAACTGGCATAATGCGGAGCCTTTTAAGCTGTCGGACGGGGTTAACATATCTAAATCACTTATATTTAATTCCATCAAATAAATAAATTAAAATTTATAAATAATAAATTTTTTACACAAAAATATTAAATACCTTTAAGGGTTCACCAGTTTCTTAACGTAAAGCCACATTCCTAGCCCAGATAAGCAAGAAAATGCCCATTTGGCCTACTAAAAATATTTCCACGAATAAAATAACCCTTAATCTTGGCCATCCACCCCAAAAACCGAGTAAAATGCTACGGCTAACGCGCTGCCGTGACCGATAGTAAATGATTGCGTCTAAAAGGTGGCTTCTAACGTACCGTCGAGTGTCCTTTTTTGCGCCTGGTTAGCTAGAGAAATTTAAATGGTAATAGCATTTACTTTGCCATTGCCATTGCCAGTTGCCCTTGTTGTTGGCCACTTGTTTCAAGTGACCATCAGGGCGACCTCAGTGCCCCCTCTGGCACTCTAGTGCCCCCTCAAGCCGCCCCTGTCCCCCGAGCAGTCATCTGCGGTCACAAACGCTAAGCGACATTCGCAGTTGAAAGCTGGAATTTGTGTGTGCGAGCCCGTCTGCTTCTCTTTTTTTTTGCCCCGCCAAATAAACGCAAATTGTTTTGGCATGAAATATGCACAGTTAATTTTCAATTTAACCTGAAAACCGATGCAAGGCGACACCCATTCAGCCGCAAAATAAAAAGAATCGAATGCGAGGAATTCGTGAATGAGAATGCGAACCCAACCGACTGACATTTTAATTGCTGCGGCGTGTGACAATCAATTACGGGGTCACTGCAAGCTGAGACGCTTTCTGAGGGCTTTTAAAAGCCACTTAAATATGCATTTCGATAGGGGGGAGGGTTCGCCCGAAAAAAAGAAGATGAACAAATGGAGGACAGGATACACGACCATTCACAGTCAAATTGACAGCAGCTGCAACTGCATGCCAACTGCCACTGCATTCAATTAAAAAAACTTCATTTGCCCCGAGGTCCTGACAGCCCTCACTCCCTCGCACTCGCTTTTGGTGAAATGCAACAACAGCAATTTCAATAAAAATGTGATTTATACGGCGGGTGGCCCGCATTAAACTCATTTATTTTATTATCAACAACGGGGTCGGGCATCGTAAACATAATTTTAAATTAACGACACGCCGCCAGGGCAAACAAATCGCAGCCAACAGCCAGCCGGGCGTATGCGCAATATTACATAGTTCCTTCTTCCTTATTTTCTACCTCCCATTCGTTTTATGCCCGTTTTCTTCATTTTTCAGCGCCACTCCGCCATATTTCATGCTATTTTTGCTTAGGTGGAATCGCCGGGAAATTATAATGGAGCATAAATTGCGCTTAGATGAGGGCCAGCAGCGGCAATCGCAGACGTGGCCAACAATTACTGCAGGCCAAGTGCTCATTTGGGCCATAAATAAGTGGCCGCACTTATGTCGTGGTTGGCCGCCAACAAAAGTCAAATAAAATTAAATGGTTATTCATACATCTTCCCGGGACATCGAGACATTGAGACATCGAATGTCGAGGCCAAGGCCGGCCAAATTGAAATATTAAGAGTAAATCAATTTTCCCTCAGCCAGCGTGATAAATAAGCCAAGCCCAAGTAAACAAGGCCAAAATAAACAGCATTTTCAACGCCCAAAAAGATTCTAATCGATTTGTTTGCCTTAGCTTTAGTTTTTAGCTCTGTTATTCCAAGAATATTAAGCATGATATAATAACAATTCAAGCCGATCAATGTTCCACCTGCTGCCGACGAGCGGATTGTATGCGAACGGATACCAGTTAACTGTTAAGGGCTTAAAACGAGCCGGCAAACAATAGAACCCCAGGGGTAATTTATGTAAAGAGCAGTATTTATGCTGTTTCACACATTTGCCTGGGCCATTTATTAAGTACCCGAAACGTGACTTGCAGATAAATAGCTCATCATTCGCCGGCCGGGGAGCGTGTAAATACGAGCGTTTAATAAACTGTTGTCGCAATTATTACGCATACGCCGTGTGAGGCCCATTCATTAACTGCCAGCTGCTCGGTGTCCGAATTTTTCTTATTTCTTTAAGTTAGTCGGTATCAAGATTGTATTTAACCTTGAGCTTATAAACAAAGCGGAATATATTTAATAAACACTTAATTTATATATTTTATCAAATTATTTGTGAGTAAAAATTTTCTCAAAAAAGGGAACTGCGATAAAAACAGCTCTTTACATATTCTTCCTACAAATCGAAGCCAGTCTACAAAGCTCTTTCCCAACTAATGAAAGAAGTTGTATTTCCTTTATTTCGCATTCCCGCTTCCAGCTTCCTTATCGCATTATGCAAATATTCAATAATTTAAGAGTATTTCAATAATGAAAGTGCTTGCAATAAAGCAAAAGGAGGAGAGGTCCTCGAAGACGTGGCCAACGCGGAAAATGGCGCAAAATGTGCGTATAACGAGTTCCGCTTTTCATGCAAATCAATGCACATTATGGGGCGGCAAATGAGCCAGGTCTTTGGGGGCGTGGTTGGCGAATAAGTCCTGAGATGTTGCCGCATTGAAATGCAAAGCACGAATCGAACAAATCTCATTTATCCAGCAATGAGAGCTTTTGCTCAGCGGCATCCATTTGAATTATGTGTTGTGATGTATTTTGCACTGCAGCTGATTCAACATAATTTAATACCCATGTTTAACCCATGTCGTGCCTTATCTGCATCCGATGCATCAAAATCCCATCTCAGCGCCCAGATGCCAATGAACCGCCGCAGACAAAAGCCAGATATCCGCTTTCTGGTCCTCAAATTGGGTGTCAATCGCCTAGAAAGGTGGCAACATGTTAGGCTCGAAGACGATTTGAATATTGCTTATCAAAAGGCATAAGTTTGGGTTCATTCATAACATGCAGCATCTATTTCATGATCCATAAAGCAAATTAGATTTATAATTATAATATTTTTACCAGCTTTATTTTGTATATTTCAAAGCTATGGAGAATGTTATTGTGAGAGTAATAGGAACTTTAGCTTGCGTGTACGGTTTTAAAGTAACTTTTAAAATTTGTACATATTTTTTTTTGATTGTCAAAGGCACAAACAAGTTACGGGGCACAAAGAAAAAAGAAGGCGAGAAAGGCAAAGGAAAGGCAGTGAGTCATTAAGTGTGCCCAAAGCACTCAAAGGATATTCCGCGGCCCTAACTTCCGGCCAAAGGAAGGAATGCCTTTGCTCAGTTAACGCGCTCCAAAAAGGACCTGCGAAAAAGGTGTCTTGCAGTGGCACTACGTATACGCCATGTGTGGCGACTGGAAACAAATTAACAGACACATTTGGCGAGGCGCTAAAGCGCAACAATGCATGCAGTGGAATTAAGTCTCTAGTTTCTCGCTGCGGCAGCCATAAAACTAAGCACACAAAATGGCAAACAGTTGCCAAAAACAGCCAGAAATATGTGTACATATATATATTGGGGCTGGAAATCGCAGTCGGGGAATGCTGGCAGGGGATTAGCCAGGACATTGTATGCACACCACCGCCTCCCTTTTGCACTTGCACGGCAAATGAATTGCCATGAAGTGCGAAATGCTGAGCGGCTGAATGGCTGAAAGAAAGAAAGCTGTGGAAAGTTTTCGGGTCCTGGGGATGCAAAGAAATCCCAGATCAGTTAAAGCTAAACCAATTTTTGAGCGGCTTGCGATTTTGCATATCAAAGCCATCAAATATTTATTACAAAATGTCAGCTTGTTGTTCCCCAGACACATGTCACTCCCACAGATGCTTGCGGCTGATGCTGATGCCTCTATCCCCGTCCCAATACCCTACATCTATCCCCATCTCTATCCATTCGCTCCACTCGCCATGGCACAAATATTTATGAATGGAACTTGAGCTGCAGCTGATGACGGGATTGCTGGCAGCTGGGAAAATGAAAACGAAAATGAAAATGAGAAAAATAGCAACTAAAATCTCAAAGGGACATGCAAATCGAAATGCCAACACAAAGGCAGCGGGCCAAGATAAATTATTACATGTTAATCGAATTCCTCGAGGATTGCGGGCACTCTGATCAGTAGGAATGAAAGGGTTCTGAAAAAGAGGAACTGTTTAAACAGGATAGCAGCTTTAAAATAGGGATGGGGTTTAAAAAAACAAATATTAATATTTTATTTCGTAAATAGTATCCTGCTTTATATTTCCCTACTTTAATGGGTGATACAAAAACCTATAGTGTCCCTAATCCCGAACCTCCCCAAAATTATCTCGGCCAAAAGTGTAATTCCGAATTTCACGCCTGCCTGCTGCAGCGGCTTCCCAGGCTTCCGAGGCTTCCAAGGCCAAAGGACTTCAGCGCAGCCACAAAATCCACTGTCAGCGCAATAAAGTCCATAACTCGCCGCACAACAGCACGACACACAACACACAACAAAACCGTGGGCCAAAACGCTGAGGATGTGAGCCGGCTTTTTGCTGCAATAGTGCTCGTATACGTTCGTCGGACGAGTGGTTTGTACGGGGATGGGCATGGGCATGCGATCATAATCCAAAAAACGTAGTAAAAATTCCAAAAACACTTCATGTGTGAAGCACTTTTCACATGCGATTTGTGTTGAAAGGCGTCGTGGGACATTATTTAAAGGTGACAGGCGACACGAGATCTCCAGCGAAGAGAATCTCAGGCATTGTGCCACTATGTTTTGCTAGACCAACCAAGGCGTACACTGGGAGAAAAATAACCGCATTTGAATCTATCAAACAACCAACAAACATAATGCTATATATTTAGTAAATAAAGTAATTTATTGAACGTATTTCCACAGAAATGCTTATTTATTATGCTTATAAATATATATTATTTGCATTTGATTGCACATCTTTTTTATTTATTCTCGTTCTATATAAAAATTTTTTCCAAATAAAAATAACACATTGATATCGCCATGACCTTTGAACACTTTGATGTCATATTTTCCTACCGACAGACTGAATGGTTTCTTGGGAAAATGTCTGATGGGATTGATATGCATGCCTTTTTCATTTATTGCAGATCATGATGCACAAGTTCGGTTTCGTATTGTCACTGCCGTTTTCCCCCAGTGAAAACCCGAGAGTGCCGTCTCTGCCCTCCGCCCGCTTTTCACTTTCCACCTGCCAGTCGCAGGCAGGCGAGCGAGGCAAAGTTGGACCAGGTTGGTGCATTCTAGCGCTCACAAAGGTCACTTAGTCAACGAGCAACTATCAGGGCAAACGATGCCATGTTGCTGCAGGTGGAAGTGGAGGTGGAGGTGCAGGTGCAGGTGGAGGAGGGTGCCGAGGTGAGGTGGCTGCGGAAAGGCGGAGGAAAAGATGCTGAAAGCAGGGCAGAAGGATGCTGGGAAGCTCGGATGCCGGGCGCTTGTCAACTTGAGTGAAGCTGCCTGTCGGTCCGGCAGTAGTCCGACCTCTCTTTTTCCACATTTTCCTCGGGCTCCTCAGGTTTACCCCCCTTTTCCAGGCGGGGGCTAAGGCTAAGTGCTTGTGGCATTTGTTGCCGCCCCCGAAAAAATAGTAGAGGAAAATGGTTAAGGAAAATATTTAAGGCCGCATGCGAGTTTTAAATTTGCCACACTGCACTTTTCATTTGCCTATGCAAATGCCGCTCGGTTGCAAGTTGCACGTTGCTAGCTGCTAGCTGCAGATTTGCATCTGTTTGCTCATTTGAAGCTGCCATGGAAACCGAAATGAAACCGCATCAGCTCGAGTTTATTAGCATATTCGCCCGCAGCAAAGTTTCGGCTGGGAAAACAGGGCGTGGCAGGCCGAAGGTGAGCCAAGTGCGCAAAACCAAGTCAAAGTGTTTATTGCCGAGTATTAATATCTGCCAAGATTGCATTCCTCGGCCGGGCTGACAAGTCTCGCAGCTGTCTTGTCACTTGGCTTGTGGCGTCTCAAACGCTCGGGTTGGCAGACAAAGTCGAGAACTCGTCCCTAAAACCCAGCCCCATGTGTCTAACTTTATTAATATACGAACTGTATTGAAACTGTTAGGAGGCTGGTAGCCCAATCAAAGCCCGGATTTGGCCCCAAAATCTATGGGCACCCGGTCGTGTTAACACGTGCCAACTAATAAAATCTTTATGTGCCCGAAACCCCCGAGAAAGGATTGAAAAACGATAAAGACCTCGGGCCACGCACACAAAGAGGCCGTAAGTTTACTAGTACCACACTTGGAAAATTGACTATAAAAATAAATAAAATAAAATAATGGTACTATATCTTATGTAATTTATATTTAAAAAATCCTATATTAAGTTTTATACCCGATACTTGACTTTTTATATTACATTTTACATTTTAATTTAACTTTCTCTTTTTAAACCTACCAATTTTTTGTAGTGCATCAGTGACCCCTGCAAACACTGATATTAACCCTTTGATATTTGTTTGCCATTTAATTTATATACCGAATTTACGAGACTGGCTGGCATTAAAAACAGCACGCCTGCAAAATCGGAGTAATTCGGAATGAAAACCATATAAAGCCGACAAAAAGCAGAACTTTGTTTGGCCCCGATAACTAATGTGTTATTTGATGATTATCCATCCCAACCCATTCCATCCCCCCGGCTGTTTGTGTGTTTGTGTATTCCGTGAGCGAAGTTTGAACTTCCGCTTCCGGCGGCGAAGTGCGGCTCTCTCTTTAATTGAAACTGTTGCTAGTTTATGGAAATGGCCGCTGTTTAATCACCGCAGCCGGGCTCCTCGCTGGGCAAACATATCACAACAATTGAGTGTGCAACGCAACACTAACCAGGCCAACGGACAAAAACGAAACGTGGTCAGAAAAGTTGAAACTAATTATGTTAAAAGCTTTCGGCTGAGCCACGCCAAAAATTAGCAAAGTGTACTGGTATCGCGGGGGAAAGGGGCGTGGCCAAAGCATAAACCGCCCGAGGAGTAGCTAACCAAACATGAAGCGGAGCATATTATGCTAAATTAAATAAAAACACGCGACTAACGAAGTCGCGCCAAAAGGTGCACAGTGGGCGAAGGTAAACAATCCTTATTGGGCATATACATTTTTCAAGAGTATTCCACATTTAAAGTTAAGCTTTTTTTAAACAATTAAATTTGATGAAATACTAGAAATTTTTTTTAAATATTTGATATTTAAAAATAATTTTTAAAAATTACTAAAATGTTTTAATTATATTTTCATTAATTGATCAGCTATTGAATTGAGTTTATCCCTGCTAAATTGGTGACTGTGCGGTGAAGCCAAATGTCAAAGGCGACGAAAACATTGTCAGACCGCCAGGACACTCAGGACTTTAATGAGCTGTGGCCACAGGATTGCAGAAACCTCTCGACGATGATTTTCATAAATTTAATTTGCGTCGCAGCCTCCCGGAACAACTGCCGAGCCCAGCTCGATGGCCATACAGCAATTTGCATTTTAATTATACAAATTGAAGTCGGTCCGGCCAGAGAGACTTATTGAACCAGATTAAGGAAACTAAGTGAGTCAATTGAAGAAAAACGAGTACGTGCAGTCCCAGAACAATTGATTTTCCCCTTTGTGAAATCAAATTCCTGTTTTTGGGGGCGGCGGGCGAAGAGAGAGATAGAGGCGGCGGTGTCGAAAGCAAATCAAACTGAGATGCATTTCCCGTGTGGAAAGATACAAAACTCCGGGGCCGAACCAAAAAAATTTGCATGCAAATTAGCAAAAGGGCAAAAACAGAAATTCTATTTTATTTAATTTGTATTCGTTTTAGTTTCAGTATCCCGGCAGCTCGGTAGAAGGCAGTCGGACGAAGGCAAGGCACAGACGCAGTTGGCTAGTCGACTTCCACTTCATTAGTTTGAAGTTCTGCTCAAAAGCAAATTTTTCAACTAGTTTGCCGAGGTTTTTGTGCAGCGCGATTTCCTCGGTCGCCCTCTCACCATTTCCCTATCCCCTTCCCAGTCGGGGCCAAAACGCAAACAAAAAGAATTCATTTTGTAGTACAAAAGAATTTCAATTGCAGTGCATACAAATTACTTTGTGTAAACTTTGTACAACTTGCTTGTGCATCTACTTGTGTTCCGGAGATGGAGAGAAGGCAAGGAGCTGGGATTGGATTCAGGACTCGCGGATGTCCTAGCAACATGTGGCTGAGGGTTTGCTGTGCGAGTTCATAAATTCCCCCTATGTGGAGGGCAATGAGAAACCGAATTCCCTCTCAATATTTATGTGAGAAAACTAAGGTAATTTCCTATCTTAGTTTTCTTTATCAAATATTTCAATATAAACTTATTTTTTAAAATCTTAAAAAAACCTCTTTATAGGTGATTCAAAAAAATTATTTTAAATTATAATTTAATCTTAATCACTCTTAATAAATATTATATTATTCGTTATATTTTCCGATTTCCATATACAGTAGATCCCTCTCAATATTTAAGAGAAAAAACTATGACTACTGCCAATCGTACACACAAAAAAATTTGATTGGTAAAATTGACCAACAAAAATAGTTACGTAACTATTAAAATAGTTACGTGTACTTTGTTTTTGCTTTGGGTTTGTGTCTTTGCTAATTGTGTGTATTTTGTTGTTGTGAAATGACTATTTACTTAGTAGAATTGACAATTTTGCTGGGTGGGGACTGTTTGACAATTATTACAGTTGATTTTACCAAGTTTTTTTTTTGTGTGTACTTTTTGCAAAAATTCCGTATTAAAATATTATTAAATATTTCAGTATGCACTTATGTATTTTAAAATCTTAAAAAAACTTCTAACCTTTAGTTATTCAAGAAAACATTTAATCTTTATTACTCTTAATAAATCTGATATATTTCGGTTTCTGCTATTTTTCTCGAGTGCAGTCACAAAATTTGCAACTAAATTGAAACAGAAGCAATGGCAGAGGGCTGGCAAACATATGTAGACGCACTTAAGCCAACTCACACACCTAGCAGGCATAAATCATTTATTTGCAAATATGCATATTAAATATTCTATAAATTTATTGCCCGGCAGGCGCATAGGCCATAAAACAAAAGCCAAGGCAGGCCAAACAAAACCTTGTCAATGGACCTATGACCCGGTCACTTTCCTGCCCCTCCCCCTTTCACTTGCCACCCAGAAGCCGCAGCCATAAACAACTGGCCACTGCAGCTGGTAGTAACATGTGTTTGTTCACATATAGGCACACATATATCTGGGTGTTTTGGCATTGTCGGTGTTGCATATTACGGATGCTCTCGTATTCAGGGCCCAAAGCATTTAAGCATTCGGACTAGCTGGAGCTATTTATTTTATTTAACGCTTCAAGTGCAAAATGTTTCTGCAAGAGATGCAAATTTATTGGGCCTAAACTGACCAGAAGGCTTAAGAAATATATATATATATATGTTCGCCTATATATATATGCAGGCACCTATGCGTATGCGCAATATGGGTAAATGCTGCCTCGCAAAAGTTTGCTACGAAATCTTGGGGCAAAAAGTTGTTTGTTTGTTTCTTTCTGCCGTACTTTCAGCCGGAAATTGCGTTAAGTGTCCACTTAAGTTTCATACAATTAACTTTAACTTAGACTTTGGCAACTGCAACAGCAACGGCAACTGCAACAGAAATTGCAGCTGCAGCAGCAACTTTAACGGCAACAGCAACTTGTTGGGCATTTCGCACAAGTTCAACGACTTTAGTTTGTTGCATTTTTACGAGAACGCGAATTTGTTGTTCGCTTTTGCATTCACCGAATTAAGCCAAAAGTTTGTTCCCAAAGTTGTTTGCCGTAATTTGTTTGTTTTGTGGCCCGAGCACGGAAATCGTTAAAATTAAATTAGTGCACAAATAGTTGGCAAAGCAAGTGGATAGTCAAAGCGAAACAAGTTATTAAATTTTGAGCTTTTCGTCAAATGGAAAAACAATCCCTTAATTCTCTCAAACTGGAGCGAAAACTAATAAAAAGCAAAACAATTCCGGAGCTATTCGATGGAAATAATGAAGAACGTGAGGCATTTGCCGGTTCTGGTTTAGCTGGCATATAAAGAACTCCAGAACCCCCCTTCCCCGCCCATGCAGGGCACATAAAAACAAATTTTATGACAAAAGTTTCGTCCTCGTTGTTCGAAGGCGACGAATGAAAAACCAAACAAAAGTGTAAATAAATACAAAATAAATTTGATGAAAATTGTGCAGAAAAGTTCATTTAATATGGATTAAAAGTTTTCTTGTTGTCTGGGCGAATCGTGCGAGCTGGCAAGCGAACTCCCTCGAGTTCGTATCTGTCTCTCCACGGCTTAATTCGATCCGATTTGATGGGCGTGGGGACTCGAGAACGGCCCCAAGCACTGCTTTATGATGATTGGCATTGGCATGCGAGACCACTGTCACCAGTAATTGGATTTTTAAGCAGTCGAACTCTTGATATTTCTATTTCTAAGCCGGCAAATTAAATTATATGGAAAGTTTGCAACAGTTATCCCCGGCTAGATGCCGCTGCATAATTCATTACAACTATGTGGAAATTTCGATAACTCACAAGTTTGGAAATTTGTGCGCAAATTAAATTAAGCTGTCACTGCCCAGGCCACACAGCCACCATCCACTACCCACTTCTCACTTCTATTTCCCCCCACATTCCCATCCGCTTTTCCTTTTTCCTCACTCACAACACTCAGGCCACAGAAACTTTCTTTGCAAAGTGTCAAGTTTCAGTTGTCGTAGACGTTGCCGAAATTATTTTTTGAAGTTTATTACACGGAGGCGTGCGCGTGTCCAAGTATCTCCCGCCCAGATATATGTACATATATAATGGCAACTCCTACTCCAAATCTAATTCTCTGTGTCATGTGTGTGATGCTCCCCGGTGCTTAGAGATCATTGACCAGTCCAGCTCCTCAGTTCTGACGTCCCAGAGTCCTGGACTCCTGGAGTCCCGGTCGTTGGTCAAACTTTTCCACACTCATTTGAAGCACTTGTCCGGCGATGACAAAAGTTGCCCAGTGCAAATTCAATAAGGCGACACTTTGCATAAACGAGGCAGGTCCGGCCAAAGTTTCCAGTTCGCCCCGAAAATCTAAAATGTTAAATGTTAATTTAATGAACCCTTTTTTCCCGAGGCCTGAGTGCGAAGTTTAGTTAGGGGGATTTTCAAAGAGCTTACCTTTACATGCCAAGGAATGCGAAAGGAACTTTGTTTTCTATGTCTGATAATAAAATATTCAGATATTCCAAAGAGCAATATATTTTAGCAATATCATAAGTATCGAATACTTTAATATTCGAGATTTTACATTATATAAATACCATGCGTCTGAGATTTTTGAGAGATGGACGTCTTCTCCATTTTGCCAGCTGCTGCATTTCCTTTCTGGCCTTTCCTTCCTCTTCCTCATCCAGATATATTATATATATTAAGCATCCCTTCGCTTTCGGCCCATTGTGACCGGCACTCAAGGAATTGCCAACTGACAACTGGCTTTCAGTCCGTTCGAAGGCATCACATCTCATTGCACTGTTTATTCATGAGGCTGCAACACTTTTCTTAATAAGTCTTCATGTCCCCTGTCCATTGTAAATTGTCCAGTGTCCAGAGTCCAGTGGAAGGGCCTCGGTGCAAACAATTCCGGATGAAAATGTCCATCTGGCATTGAGGTCCCGCATTTCGCCCATTTGCAGTTATTGTATGTGAAAAGTGTCGCATCTGCCGCTGGAGGAGACATCATGTGTGGGGGCTCAGCCTCGCATTTATTTATTTGCCTTGCGCCGAGAATATTTGTGATAAAAAGCAGGCCAAGCAGGACAACAGGCCAAGTAGTTTCTCTGTCAATTAAAATGAGTTCGAGGCGTGTCAAATCTCCCCCGGGGCGCCCCTGGATAAAATGTGACTCGTACTGGGACTGGACCACATCGCTTATCGGCGCTGCATTGTCATTACTCGTATTTATTGTGCACTCAGCCTGCCTCATTTGCGTTTTGCTTTAAGTGATGGCAAATTTGCTCGGCAGCGGCAGCGGCATCGGCAGCTTTAATGCGGTCCGAGTCGAGTCCTTGCTCTATTAATCAGAGCATTCATGCACACTTAATGCACATTTTCGTTAATCACGCTCCGTGCACATGGAACGCTTTTCGTCAGCACAAATATTACCATTGGGCGGCGATAAATATCGCACATCCGCCGTGTGTGCATCACGTTTATGGGGGTTTTCGAGAAGGCCCCGCGGGAGTCCTTCAATCACGCTTAATAACTATGCACTGGCAATTGAGATTGCTACCTGGTTTTATCTAAGCCCATAAAATTATTTGTAATTTATTTCAAATCAAGGGTAGAAAATCTATTCTTTATCATCTAAAGACTGATCGAAAAATAATTTATTTTAATTTCAAACAAGAAAATCTTAAAAAGCATCTTGATGCGATTTTCCCTCGGTGCAGCCAGCCATCCTGCACTCTGCTCTCTAAACTCTACTCGATGATATTGAGGCGAAAGTCAAGTGACAGTCCCCTCGGGCGGCGGGTAACTATAAATTTGAGCGGGAATCAATGGAATCAATTTACCCTGCTGGCCAGTGCAATGTCTGCTTTTTGCTGAAGTGGCGGCCAGAGGGGCTCGAAAGGGGAAACTGGGGATCTCGATTGGGATTCCAGTGACGGTGAAGCGATGACGCGACAACAGCGTTAGTTGGCCATTTGAAATGCACACTTGACATCCTGCGACACGCAGGTCAGGAGGATATCGCAGGAGGATATCGTGAGAAAGACAAACAGAGGGAGAGAGCTGGCGGGGAAATCAGAAATCAGGATAACCACCAACCACCGGCGATTGTGGCGGGGTTGGAAACATCATAAATAAATCAATTTGTAATTCGATGCGCGTAGCTAATTGATTTTAATTGTGCTCTGCGGTCTGTCAAACTCAATTTGGTTCACTCTTCGCCGTGCGTTGCGGATTTTTCCCGAAGCTTTGGCAGGACACGTACTCGCTGCCGTCTAATGGCACGTAAATAAGCCGCGGTCCAGTATCATTCGAGTATCATTCGAGAACATCGGGCACTGGACATGTTCATGCCTTTTCCGTGTTGCCGCCATCTGCAATGCAAATTAGTTGACTTCAATTAGCAGGCACTGCATCATTTCGCTGCAATTCGGCTTCTGTTTCGCACTGTTTTGGTATCGAAAACACAGGGCCGTGTCCTGCCAAAGAAATAAAGTATCTAATTGGCCCTTGCCAAAGCCCAGTTGCAATCAGAGCGGATGTTCGAGGGCCGGAACATGCGTGGCAAATGTTGATCGAATAATTGAAGGATCTTGTTGCTGTGCATAGGCTGGCCAGCTAATTGATGGATGCATATTTAAACTCGAGATAGAAAATTAAAGACTATTAATAAATCGAATGATTATTATAGTTAAACAAATACCTCGCTTGCATAATTTATTTTATTTTAAGAAAGTAGAAAATTTCCACACCACTGCTTCTTAGCTTTTTTAATTGCCAAGAAAAATACAGTTCTTGATAAGAATAATTCCACTATGAGCATTAGTAAGAAGAGATTATTTGTGGAAGTTCAATTTAATTAGTGAAAGGAGAAAGCCTAGTTTCCTGTCGAAGTCAAGGATTTTTCGAATTTGCAACCGACACAGAGCCGCATAACTTCAGCCTGTATTGTGATCCATTCTGTTGCCATCATTTTCAGAGTGGTTGCCATTATTTTGGAGCTTGTTTGTTTGCAATTTAATTTAAATACACAACACAGAACTTTCCAGACGCTGGGCAAACGAATGGAAATTTGAATGTATTTTTATATTTGCTCGCATTTATTTGCTAAAATATTTTCTATGCGAAATCACGCACAATTCAAATGTTTCTTTCGCCATGCAACTTTATAAACAACTATTCTATACGTAAGGGGATCCTTGTCTATATGTATGTGGCACAATTCTTTGTGATAACAGGCAGAGGAGAACGAACCCTCTTGGAAAAAGGAAAAGCAACGACTTCTCTCGGCCGCAATTGAAAAGAAATAACAAAGCGCGCTTCAATAATTTCGGAAAAGCGTCGGGGAAAACTAGGAAGCACAAAATATAATACAAAATGCGCATGCAGAACGGAAATGGCAAAAAAAGAAGGAAAAGTGCAGGAAAAGCGGAACGGGAGTGGGAGTGTGCATCGCATTGTACTAGATTCCTTCTTCTATATTTCTTTCACATCTTCCGCTGCGTAACGGCAAGTTTTTTCACACTTTGCCAGGCAAACTAAATGCAGACAATAACCAGAAAGGGTGGGCTTCGAGAAAAAACTCTCCTTTGTTGCAAAAATGTTGAGTAAGAATTCCTAACGCCAAAAATCAACAGTGCAAATTTGTTGAATCGGAAAATCCCTTGGGTCACCGGTCATAAAAACTGGCCGAAATAGAAGAAAATGGGTAAGAGCTTAAAATTAGCATTTTATTAAATTTCATAATGACCTTGATAAACTTACCACAAGATAGTAAATTCTCCAATTTAAATAAAAATCCATTTGTGTTTAAAATTAACACACATTTTATTTAATTTCACCACCATTTACAATATGCCCATACGAGGCTTTGATTTATTTACTTTAAATTAAATTAATTTAATATGTTTCTTTAAATATATTTTACACACATTTTCCTCTCCCTTCGCACACTCATCTTTGATTTCGGGCTTTTATTTTTGGTTGTTCTGCTCTGTTTATTTATCTGTTCTGTTATTTTGCACATTAAAAGTAGAATCAGTAATTTCATGTACTTAGCATATTTTCGTTTTACGTTATCTCGTTCGTGTAAACATTTATATTTGAATCGTGTATGTCCTGCTTTATAGGTTTTAAACTCATCTGTTCGGCTGTCCAACCTCCGGTTTCCTTTGTTTACGACTAGGCTAGTTTATAAATGTTTGCTTAAACTTAATTTGTTTTTTTCTCTTTAGCTCGCTAGTAGACACCACATCTTCGAGTGTGGTTTTTGGTGTAAAATCAAAGTCAACATGAAAAGCAGTCATCGAAAGAAGATACTTGAAATTAACAATGTAGGGTGTTCACTGGACCTGCTTAAATAATAAATGCTGATGGCTAATGGATTCGTAGCTGACTAAGAACTTCAACTGGCTGCTAAAATGGTTTATTACGACTAGAATGACTTTAGGTATGTTCAAATGCGGCGTGATAAACTTTTAATCAAGCCCTCCGTTCGCGTTACGTACAAGTTGAGTGTGGATCACTTAAATACTTATTAATTTCTCAGGTCCAGCGAACTGCCCCCAGACAATTTAAATTACTAAGGGCTTTAACTAACTGGTAACACACACGCCTAGGCCAGATTTTCTGTCCGTGGTTCTGGCCAGGCCAGTTGCTGTCGCGACGCCTTGGAGGCTCTGCAGCTGGACAGAAGAGCTCGACGCTGCTCCTTTTGCTCCTTGGAATGCCTTGGAATCGAGTGCCTGACCTCTGACCTCTGGCTGGCATCGCAGGTCTCAAATGCAGCCTCAATTAGCCGGAATAAGCCAGCCAACATGGCCATTATAAGCGGCGCCATGTAGACGCCGGGCAGGAGTCGCGATGCCGCCGATGGCGAGGTCGAGAAATACGAGCTGAAAAAGTTCTTCAGGCTCGAGTCGGATGAGAGCGTAACTGCAAGCGGAAAACCGGAAGTGCCGGCAAAAGAACCGGAAACGGAAGTCAGTGCTGGGATCTGGCGTAATTGAGTCGCGGCCATCGGCTGGCCCAGCCAACTTACCACGTGCCGGTATCGGATCCTTTTGCGGTGTGCCCAGCTCGATTTCCTTGTACTGGTCGTACAGATCCCCGACATGCGCCGAGCAGCGCAGGACTAATCCTCCCGGATTCGGATTTGGAGCATAGACCGGACCGCCATGGCCGTAGACCGAGTTCAGACCGTAGCCGCTGTTGTAGATGGCCGGATTCGCGCTGGAGAAGTGAACGCCCTGCAGTTGCAGCTTCAGCGAGATCCGCGAGGCAATCAGATTATCGACGGTGCGTATATACTGGGTGTCCACATTGGTTATCTATTAGAAATAATAATTTTTAAATTAAAAAAAATATATTTAAAAGATATTTTACAAGAGGAGATGTTTCTGAATGAAGAATTCTGAATATTCAAAGTTAAATATTTCAAGCTGCTTTGTCGCTGTAAAATTCTTAATAACAAAACAAAAGAATATTTCGCATATAAGTTTAATTTATTCAAAACGGCTTAGGATTTGGTGTTTAAGGTCTTACACTTAAAATCAAGACACAATTTCATATTTTTATAATTTGAAAATATTGTTTTTTCACTGAAGCCTTGAATAAATACTACAACAAAGTCAAATAATTATTTGATTCTGGCAAAAAATGGTATTTAAAATAAATAAACTACTAACTATTCTTTAATGCTTTTTTTCGTTGGCTTTGAAAGTCTTATCATGATTTAAAGGCAAGTGTTTTCTCAGTGCCGGACGAAGCGTACAAGGGGATTATAATTTTAGACTGCGCCTGTTTATTTTACGCTCGCAAATGCATTTGCATATTTTAAGGCGCTCGAGGGGGTTGGGGGCTGTGGCGAGGAGAGGCTCCAGCATTTGGCAACGTTTAGCCCTCACGCTCGTAATACTTTTGTTTGTACTTCTCCTTTTGGCCGTTTGGACGGACCGAGCAGAAGGAAAAAACTTTTGCCAGCCAGCATCTTGTCGCCATTTGCAAGTTGGCACAGTTTGCCAAAGAGCAGTGGCGGCGGGGTGAGGGGTAGTGGGTGTTTTAGGGGGAGTATCGGGTAGTCAGGGGATTTGCCACATGTGCTGGGAGACACTTCTGTATGCATGGAAATTATGTATCAAGGAACTTTATCTGTGTTAATGCAATGCAGCAAAAAGCAGCGGCGTCTGAGCACAACACAAACACACAAAAGGATGGAAAAATGAGTTGGAAACTTTGGCTGGACGGAAACATGCCCTTCAAAAACAACCCAACTCAAATAAAAGCCAAGCGAAAGTGCTTGAAAAATTCAAAATCTGTACTATCCTTTTGAGGGTTTTTGGGGACTTTTCTAATATTTTATTTGTTTTTATTCAATTAATGAAATGTTAAGCGAGGCTCCATTCTCTACTAAAATCCTTGAATTTATATTAATACTAAAGATTTTGTTTGAAACCGTTTGGCTTATAAACTATATACCCTCCAAGTACAGAGTGATCATAAAAAAGAAGGATCCTGAAGCCCACACAATTGCACACATTAGTGGCTGCAAGGACTGCCGCCAGGACATGGGACTCTCGACATGGAACTTGGGACATTGGACATTCGACATAGCCTGGCTAAAAAACGAAAGAGGCCAAAACTGTGACGCATTTGACGAAAGTTCGAGCCAGTTGTGTGCAGGCCTCGCCAGCTTTTCTGAGCCTTTGGTTCGGCGCTTCCGTTTGCCTGCTGTTTGGAACTGTATTTCTTATGCGCCATTTCTGCCATTCATTTGGCCAGCATCCGTATTGGTCCGCATCCCCATCCGCATCCGGATCTGTTTCTATATCCTAGCCAGGGCCACGTCCATGTCCTCGCTGCGTAAGTCCACTTTATTTGCGCCAGCTCTAAGATGCTTAAACTTGCATTTGGCTTAAATGCTGCCAGCAGCTCCTTCATGCGAGAACAGCTTTTATGCTTAATGGCAGTTATTTAGTGCAATTCACTGTAAAATTGTTGCCATAGGAGAATCTGCCACTCGCCATCTCCATCTCCATCTGCATCGCCAAGTCTCTTTCCTCTGTGTGTGCAAAAGGATTTGCGCTTTGATAAATAATTTTTCCCCATACGCATGTGCATGCCAAAAAGCAGATGTTTAAGCAGTAGAAGCACAAGTTCTCCCTCCATTTCCGTATTTTTCTTGCCAGTTTTCTTTATTTTTTTAGCCCGGTCTTCTCTCCCTCTCATATATTTTTAATAATTGTCTCTGAAGAATTCAGGCCCAAAACTTATGTGTGAATTTCGGCCATGGTTGCACTTCGTGTTGCAGCTTAGCAGCACTTTTTTGAAATTGTCAAAACTAATGGAGAGTGGGTCCGAGATAAGCCAGAAATAAAGCTACTTTATGAGACGCTCCGGATCGCCCGGGTTTCGCTATGGAACCCATTCAAGTAATCCGCTTTTTGCTTTATTTTATTTATTGCTGAAATATGAGCGCATTTGGGACATTTTTTGTTCAGAGAAGTTTTCGCAGCAAGGTATTCATTTATGAAAACTTATGTATACCTTTGCAGGAAGGTCACAGAATTCAGATTAGAACCCAAGAGAAACTAAAGCACTTTAATTTCTAATGTGGGAAAAGCTTTGAATCGCTTGGACTTCGATTTAAGCCCTGAATTGTTCTCCTTATATATATTTTAAGGCTGACTGGAAGTTATGAAATATTTTGTTTATTTGTATGACGTTTCCCAAGCTCATGAAAGAATTTGGGGTATTATTGTAGGCAGTTAGGCATATAACAAAAAAACTTTATCTCTAGAAGAGAATTATCTGAGCTAGGGTTAAATTTGTAAATAAGTAATTTAATAAGAAGTAAGGTAGTAATAATAAATAGGTTTTTAAAGTTCTTCTTAATCCATTTCTCCACTACATTTAACTATAAAATATTTCTTTCAATTGTTCTCCAACGAATGCACACTTATGTATTTTTCTCGTATTTATGTTATGCATTTGATATAAATATTCAATGTGAAACTGATTTGGTGCTTGAAAATGCAAAACTCGAATAAGAATTTAAGAGCTGCCCTCTATTAGTTTTACTTATTTATCTGGTAACAAGACTGAATAATATCTGAAATTTTGGTTTTTACCAATTTTGTTCCCCCGTGCCACTTGGTTTGCAGGCATAAATTTCCATGCGTTCGTTCAACCGAAACCCTGCTGGCTCCGCCCTCCCAGACGATGCAAAAATACAATAAATATATTTTATATTTCATCCAATATAGTGCACAATTTGTCCCTCCGCCCTATATATATATATATATATGTATGGGTCTTTGTGTGTGCGATGCAATGCCAGCGTATCAATAACAAATAAATTGTGGATAGCACTGCAATATCTCTGCGAATGGTTACTGGTAACGGGTAACTGGTAGCTGGTTTACTGGCTGCCAAGAGTGCTCGGAGGTATGGCATATAGGGCAGGGCAGAGCAAAAACTATGGCATCGAGGAGCTGCCAACTGCTGGCTCCGAAGCTTTTTTCAATTTTCCGCTAAATTTGGCAGGGCTCAAGTGCTATTTGTCTTCATTAATGCGAATGCGCCTAGAACTTTGGCAAGCGCCCTGCAAGATTCCGACGTTCTTCCGACGGTTCGTTCAACCCTGATGATGGCAAATTCTGCGTGGCATTTTTAAGCCGACGCCAAATGACATGCAGCAGTTATTAATTGGCAATTTACATGCGGAATGATTAATGCCTGGGCCCCAGGGCGGAAACAGCCAGGAGCCCGAAATGGAGCCATAGCAGCAGTCTTAAACCGAAGGCACATATGTCACCGGGGTGAATGTTAAGTCACACATGGGGCCACAAAAATAGAAACAAGCATTTTGGGAAATAAAATAGGAAAATCTTGAAAGGCACACAAATATATTTTAGCTTTTCTACGAAATATTTAATGTAATTTTAATTAATTATATTTCCCCAATTTTTTTGAAATATTTAAATATTATCTGATCTATTCTTATCTATTATGATTATCTATTTCCTTCAATTTTCTTGGTTATTCCTTAGTTATAATCTTGACCTCTGCTGTTTATGTGTTCGAATGGTTCTCAGGGCTTTGAGCGGGGGGGAGTTTTGGGTCCGGACCTCTTGCAAATTACTCCTGTGGCATTTCACCGCAAAAACTTTTGTCAACAGAAAGTTGTGGCTCCTTGCCGGCGCACCTTTTAACGTAAACTTTGCAGGAAATGTCGGAAGTGCCTGAGTGTGTGCGTGGGCGGAAAACACACCCAGCACCCACACCATCCCCTCCTTGTTGATTTGCACAGCATGAAATATTCATTTGTTTCCTGTGATCGGCAATTGTAATATATCTTCCTCCTGCGGTATCGTTTTCTACTCAATTTTAGTCAATGTCTGCCACGTTTGCTTACTGTTTGTTGTCTCTCAGCCATTGGCTGCCATTGCCAAAAGTTCTCGATGTCCTTGCAGCCCCCTGTGCCCCTTGTGCCCTGCCCCCTGTGGACCCCTTTGGCACCCCTCAACCCAAGACCCCCTGTAGCGCCCCTGTAACCCGCAACAGCCCCACCGCACAGCATCATTGGCATTTGGAGAGGCATTGCCGATAAGCTATCATTTCATTTCCAGGCAACACAACCCGTTTGAATATTCTCCCCCAGAAATTCCCCTTCGTTCCGGCTGCGAGTTATTGCGGTGCAAATGATTTGAATTCATTTATCATGTTTAATGCGAGATTGCCAAGTGCGCTTCTGGAATGTGGCAACCATTTTTCAACGGCATTGACAACAGCACAGCCTTTTTAAGACTAATAGAGAGCGCTGCCTTAAAGGGGATTTGAGCTAATAAAATCAGCATCCAGAAACAGGCGTTGCTGTCCAACAGACTTTATATAGATACAATAGAGAGAGCTACCTTAAAAGAATTTTATTTCGAAATATTTATAAATACTTTCTGCTTGCATTTTGTGGTTTAGTTTTCCTTTTATTGTAGTGCATGGCCCCGACCTTTACTCGGTGATAACGATATGAACTTAAATCCCAGGCAGTCCACACACGCACCGGCTTGGTTGGTTTTTCCACCCGCATAATATTTTCCCAACCGCAAACCAATCAGAAGCTTGTGCGATAGAAAATTATGCATTCATCCTAAACTAAAACCCAGCCATAAACAATTTGGCCAACCGCTCAGCAGAACTCATCTCCAGCATAGCAAGCAGCTCGAAAATCAAGCTAGGGAGGATTATGCAGCTGCACTTGCCGTTGAATGGAGAAGGAGAAAAAAACGTGGAGAACCTGTTAAGCACGTGGATTCAGGGTCCACAGACTCCTTAGTTTCAAGTGGCTCTGGCCCAGACACAACCCTTTTCAAGCGCAAATAGAGCGAAAGGCAGGGGATTCGCCTTGACCGATTCTGAACCTGAACTGCTCTTGACATCGGGGCCTGTGTCGAAATTATAAGCAGGAAAATAAAGGGGAGCAAACATGTGGCATGCATATTCATAAAATTGCAATGGAACAGCTCGCAGGACAACAATGGCAGCACGACAGCAAACCAAGAGTGAAAATCCACAAGGAATGACAGCCATGAGAGTTTCGGAAGGAGCCAGCTCACAGCTGCGACGGCCCTCGATCCTCAGCGTTGGCATAATAGCTAGTAATAGCTATCTTCTAGCCCGGAAAAATAGTATTACAAAGCATTATTCTACATAGGATGAGTATGGCACTCGGTGTTCACCACTACTAAATTTAAAAATATTAATTTTATCACATTTTCCATCGCAATCGGCCAAAAAATTAAATAAATTGTTCTATTATAAAAATATCTTTTGGTAGCTTTAAGTAACAATTAAAAATAGACTTTTTTGGCTAAAAAATTGCGACAGCACTGGCAGGCGACAATGGATATGGGGTTCTGCTTGCGACCGCATAGAAATCTGTACTTCACAGTAACTAAATGACAAAACGGGCTTTCGGGCCACAGATGCGGCCGCCTTGCCTCCTCATATGCATTGTTAATACACATGACAATCCTTACGCTGGCAGGCTGTGAAATTGCGCATACGCCACGTTGACGGATGGACGAGCCCCCAAGGCAAATGCTCGCAAAACAAAAAACCCAACAGAAAATCAAAAAAGAAAGAAAACGGAGCAGAACCCTTTTGATTAAAGTCTTGTCCTAGCCCATTTTCATGTTCATTTCTCAGCAGAATAGACAAGCACTTCAAAGGATCTGCTCGGCTTTGAACACAAAATAGCCGCTGACCCGCTGTCAGATTTGTGTTCCACTCTCCCCGGGAACATGAAATAAATTGAAGCAGACCGTCCAGCCAGGTCGGTAATATTTCATTGGAGTGATTGCGGAGCCGAGGCGAAAGTACTCACCACCATGTTGTTGATGCTAAATGTGAGTTCTGCCCGCGGACGCGACGGGGGAGTGCTGCAATTGGCCCGCAGGACATCGCCGGGCTCGTAGCGCGTGTGTTCCGTGAAAAGCTGCGGATGCTTCTCGGGCAGCTCTGAAAAATAGGGAAAACGTCATCGAAACGGTTAATAAATTTTGTTACATTTTTATTTTTCTAGCACTATAGATTATACGTTTAGAAAAATATATTCGTTGTCGAATATAAACGAAAAACAATAAAAAAATTACCTTTTTTTCATTATATTTTTTCAGAAAAGGTATCAAAACAATGCTTAAAATAGCCCTGGAATATTATACAGCGTTGAGTCAAAATAATGAAACCCATTATAAAAAGTGTAAAAATTAGGGACCATTTTTTAATCTACCCCAAAATTGATGTGGATTGTAAGCTTATGTTATTAACAGAACAAAACAGTCAACATTTTATCCTTAAACCGAACTAAGTATAAGTGATTGGCATTCAAAGCATACTTTCATAAAGTCAATTTTAAAATTCCATTGATATTCCGATTTATGAGATTTTCCAAAAAAATGCAGATGACAAATTTGATATTTCTCCTTTTGGAAAATGGGAAAACCTTGAGCTGAGACAATTCAATTAGCTGACCCGACTGACACAAAACACATTAATAGGCGCATAAGTGGAGGCGGAAGCCCGGCGAACCCTTCAATCACAACCGCAAGACGAAGATCCTGGCTCTCGCCACGCCTAACTTTTTAATTAAGTCAACCGGGATGGAGCCAGGATGGGAACAGCCAGGCAACTACTACTACTACCACAGGACCCGGAGAGAGCAACAAAGTAACTAATGAAGAAAGTAATTTCCATGACAAAGGCGGCGGCAACTTTGCTCTTTTTCCCGCCTCGAGGCAACTTTCAGCTTTCTGGGTCTCTGTGTGGCTCGCTTCCTAATCCCCATCCTCCTGTCTCTGTCGCCTGCGCTTTTTGCCTTGCAGATTTTGACCTTTTTGCGGGCCAGCATCGAATGCCTCTTGGCCGGGCTTTTGCTTCGGCTTTGCCTTTGAGACTCCGCCGTCAAATTCCCCCTAATGAGGGTCAGTCTGAGAGTACACACTGTTAAAAAAATAGTGTACTTTGGACAAAATGCAGGGATAGTACTCCATTTGACAGCAATATTTTGTTCCATATACCAAAAGACTTTTAAAAATTATCTAGGGAATTTTTTGTGGTCTAGCAAATCTATTTATATTAAGAGTATTTCACCAAAACAATTTCAACAATATTTATAAATTATCCTTTCTGGCAAGTAAATATTCTTTATAAAATATTAGCATTATTCCTTAAAAAAATGTGTTAGTTCTTTCAGAGCCCAGTGTAATTCCGTCCTTTTCGGGCTTAATTTAGCAGCTGACCAGCCTACTTTGCACTTGGTTTTAGCCTTGACTCGTGTCATTAAGTTATTAAACTTAAGGCTGCCCAAATGTTTGCCAACTATAAACTTTTGACTCGTGCCAGCCGAAGAAGATGGGCGGCGGGTCTGTGACTTAATGAAAGCCCGAATTAGCATAACTTTTGGGTCCGAGCCACCCCCTGCCGCCCGCCCAGTTCCACCAGCCGCCACCCCCTGATGTCCTTGACGGCGGCTGAATGCCTCGTATTGCCCGCCCCGCAAGGACAAAGTGTTTATTTTATGTGCCACGCCGACGTCGAGACGCTGGCTTGCCTTCAACCGCCTTTCGGTGGGCTCCTCGCTGGATCCTTGGGCCGCAATCTGATTGCCACTTGAGCTCATTAACACACGATTAAACCTCAGAGTTATTTACACCAAGGACGAAGCGGCTGCATAAGCGAATGAGTGCGCACAACTAAACCTGGCTAAAAGCGGCCGACTGACTCAGAACTTGATGCATAAAACATCAGGCGGCCATCGGGAAAAACGGAAAAGTGGGAAAAACTATGCGCTGAATCGATGAAATTAAAGCGTAAGTTTACGCAGATGAGATGACTGTCAGTCGTTAAAGCCAAGAAAATCTGATTTACCCAACAAATACAGAGAACTGCATAGAGAAAAAATATTTGCCATTAAATAGGGAAAGAATTAGTGTAAGATATATTTCTTATAAATATAATAAATTAAATTTAACAAAAACAAACAAATAAATACAACTTTATTTTACCGCTGTTCGATGTTAATTATATATTATTTAAGAAGAGTTTTTCTTCAAGACTTTGTTTTGTTAGTAAAAAAAGTGCTTTGTTTTCATTGTGAGGTTTTTATACCCGTTACTCGTAGAGTAAAAGGGTATATTAGATTCGTGCAAAAGTATGTAACAGGTAGAAGGAAGCGTTTCCGACCCTATAAAGTATATATATTCTTGATCAGGATCACTAGCCGAGTCGATCTAGCCATGTCCGTCTGTCCGTCTGTCCGTCTGTCCGTCTGTCCGTCTGTCCGTCTGTCCGTCTGTCTGTCCGTCTGTCTGTCTGTATGAACGCTGAGATCTCGGAAACTATAAAAGCTAGAAGACTGACATTTTGCATGCAGATTCTAGGAGTTCCTACGCAGCGCAAGTTTGTTTCAAAAGGGTGCCACGCCCCCTTTAACGCCCACAATCGCTTATATACGCTTTTAAAAATTTCAATATTTTGGAAAAGTAAAAATGCAGTTTTATTGTGTTTCTTAATACCTATCGAAATGTAGAAGAAATTTTTTTAATCGGACCATTCGTTAAAAAGTTACGGCGGATCAAAGTATCTCCATCTCCTTCGCTTCCCTTTAGCTGAGTAACGGGTATCTGATAGTCTGGGCACCCGACTATAGCGTTCTCTCTTGTTTGGGTTAGGATTTTCCCTTTGTGTACCAACAATATGGTGTCCATGGCTGCTTCTGCCTGCTGTTGGCTACAGTAATTTATTGTTTAGCCGGCAAGTTATTGGGGTTTTAGTGTCGACGACATTAGGCCTAAGCCGCAGAAGCCCACAGCCGAAAACACAGCCAAACGAACTTACAGCCCGCAAGATATAGATACCACCTACCACCGAGTCGGGGGCATAACCGCCAAAGCCCGAGATTTGAGGCTGGTTCGGCTGGGGCTGTCAGTGTGTCAGTTCCCAACTGGCTTATCCAGCATTGATGTATGTATGTAGGTCCCAAGGACCAAGGACAGAGGGCCAGAGAGCAACCAATTAAATGCCGCAGCTTGTAATGAAACTTTAATCAGTTGCGAGGCGTCCTTGAGCGCGGCCTCATGAATTTAAAGCAAATACACAAATACGCGATCAAAGGCTTTAATCCCCAGATGCTAGTTACGCAAAAGCGGCCAATTAAATGGGCTAAATGCGGCGTTAAATATAAAGCAGACAGCTGGCGGGGGGCAAAAGGCGGTGGCGATGGCAAAGGCAATGGCAATCTAATAAAGGCCAGGCCAGAACCAGAACGGCAGACATCTGAATGTTTAATGCCGGGCAACAAGCAGCCAGTGAGCCATTAACCCAGACGAGCTCTCAATCAAACACACGCACACACAGCGGGCTTTCCTTCTTCCCTCCGAGGGAAGGAAGGACCCTCGAAAGGGGTTCAGGAATGGGAATGGCTGTGGATAAATCCTGCCCAGCAAGTGGCATAAAAATCAGCGACTAAAGCACAATTTAGCTGTCGGAGCGCATTTCTCGAATGCTTGAGGCCAAGCGGATAGATAGATTAACTCCGACGAGCGCTGAAGCTGCGCCATCGATTTAGGTCGCTTTACGCATACGCCCCATATGGCTGCAGGAACCGACACACACACACACACAAAATTCAGAACGTACAAGAGGATGCCCCATTGTTGTGCCTTTAAGAACATGCACTCTTGGTAAAATGAGGCTGTAATTTAAAAAATCTAAAAAGGTAATTTATTGATATAAATTGGAGAGTGCAATTGTGAAATCTCTCTACTTAATATCTGAAATGCACAATTTTCCAACTAATTTCAGAATTCTTTGAAGCCTGTTTAATGGCAAAATTAAACTTCTAGTGTAGCACTTTCGGCAGCTGCCGGCTGCTCAGCAGGCAAATAATTGTTAAGCCGAAACGGACTGGTGCTCATTGGATTTCATGACCCTGGCGCGCTGATTAAATTCGTAATTCAGAGCGCGCCGCTCCACGCTCATTTAAAGCGCATAAAGCCGTGAAATGCGTGGGGCACAGGTAAGACTACTAAATGACCCCAGACAGGAGCCCCGCCCACAACCACGGAGCCAAGGTGGTTCCTAGCCACCGAGCCACCGCCTCATTGCCGCCAAACCCGCTTATCTGGCAAAGACGAAATGGCCTGTTAATGACGCAATTTTCAGAGCAAAACTTTGGCAGCCAGCAGAAACAGCTGCTGCGACCTTGGGCCCGGCCAAAAACAAATTGCCAAGGAAGCGAAAAACTTTACCTCCCGGTCGAGAAGCGGCCACAGGATTCTGTATTCTGTACTCTAGATTCTCAGTTCTGAATTCTGGATTCAGCCACGGAACGCTGCCCCACGATCAAAGGCGAGCCATGTCAAAGGCTGCCCCGATATAGCTGATACACTCTGCGCTCCTTTGAAAGCTTTTAAGCGCACTTTAGGCCAATTTGGTTGAATCAGCTTAGAGTCAGACTTACCAACAACTTGCATGGTGTCCACTGCGGTGGCGGTCGAGAAGAGCGGTGCGTCGGCGGTCACTTCGCATGAAAAGTTGCCAGAGAGACCGAATCCCACGTTGCGCAACAGCACCTGGGTGGCATTAGAGCTGCTTACCTGTTGAGCAAAAGAGCAGACCCAGTATTTAAGCACGGGATAAGTAACAAGTCTGAGCACCCATGGAAAAAAACCGTTCTATAAAAAAAAAATTTACAACAAAAACCTATGAAATTATGCTTATTTACTGCTCAATAAGTCTTCTGTCATAAGTTAACATAGTTAGAATTTAATCTATATCTATATTTTATTATAAAAATATCATTAAGTAATTTTGCACCTTCTAAGGACGAGCTACATTTTAGTACCCACCTATAAAGTTCTTTGTATTCTCGCACTTTGTAATGTTATGCTGCACTAGGAAAAACGATAAATCGACACCCACCTGCAATCGCTCAGCTGTCCGCAATCTGACATCGAGTCCAACAAAGAAATGCACTTAAATTTATTAAAACAGCTTAAAAAACAAACAAATACAAACACAGCCAACAGCCACCAGTCAGAAGAGGAGGAAAAGGACAGAAAAAATTGCCTCCGGCTGTGTAAAGTAAAAGTTTTGGACGACAAAGTAAAAAAACAGCCAAATGAAATAAAAAGGAGAGTACAAAAACTAAAGATAAACTCGCTGGCACAAACTCAATAGCCTGATGAAATATTTAGCCAGATTCGGAGCAACTTTATCGAAGCAACGAAATTGCAAGGACCTGGTGGCAGGCACCCACACTACTACTACAACTACCGTCGGCTGGATAAACTTTTTCAATAATCTAGCCAAAGTAGAATTACCCCATCCGAGACTCAATTCTCCGACCTCAGCATCAGGCCCCCAACCGCCCAGTCTCCCAGCCACGCCCTCCTTCGCTCGGCAGATTGCAGTTTTTGCAGGTGGGCGACAAAACTCAGACGCAGCATGCAAAAATTTAAATGAAATTTTTGCCGCAGATAGCCGCGCGTTGATAGCGCCCACAAAAGCTGGCATTCCAGCATCCTGGCGTCCTGGTGTCCTGGCGGCCTGGCGTCCTAGCCAGGTGTCCCCTGGCATTTTTTGAATAACCGCCAATAACAATAAAACTGCCAAACTGAATATGCATGAGCGGAAAGTTTAAAATATACAATATAAATAAATGCAGTGTGCGCGCAATTAAGGACATCAAAGTGGAGCTTTTGGATCGGATCGGATGGGTCCGGTTGTTGGCTCCTTTCTGACTGCCTCCTCATCGACTGGCTGAGCCGAAGTGATTGACCAGCAAAAAGTGCAGCCTGCGGGGCCGAAATGCTTTAACGATTTGTTCTCCTGGAAAATTCGAGTTCCTTCAGAGGGGAATTTTTATCCTTTTTTATTCTTGTTCTTGACGGAAATATGATAATTTATTTATAACTTCCTTTCTAACCAATAAAAATAAATAAAAATTCCGACGAAGCATTTAATTTATTATAATAAATTTGTAAAATCCAAAATTTCACTGAATAAAATGAATTTATTATGTCAAAATAATCTGGGATATCCCACGATGCGGTTCCAAAATCAAAAACCCCCCTAATAGGCACTTTTTAATTAAAACATATACTCACATCCACATGAATGCCGGGGAAGGGAAAGACCTTCGTGTTGGGGAACTCGCCGGGAGTGTAGCGGTAGAACTCCAGCTGGCCGCGATAGAACTTGGCCGAGTACAGTGGAGCCCCGTCCAGGTCGTACATGCAGCGCAGCACCACATGTTGGCCCCGTCGCACCGCCGGTGGTTCGATTATTAAATTGACATTGCGCAGCGCGCACTCGACGAGCTCTGGAAAAGCAAGGGGAAACGGAAAAACATAGGTGAAAAAATCGCTGATGGAATTACGCGCGAACGCAAAGCCGGGGGATTCCAATTTAGTGTATTTATTTTAATAAATTATTGAAATATTGTCCGAAAGCGGACTCGACGGCGACACTGATAACACATAATCCGGCGCTTAAATGCGCCGCAATTGCTTGCATTTCAGTTGCAGGCGTTTGTTTTTGGCATTGGTTTTCGCGGTGCTGGGATCGCCTGCGGCCAAAATGCTTAAAATGCCATGCAAATATGCTGAAAACTCAATTTAGCTGGTCAATTTTTTTTAATACCCTTCAATCGTTATTAGTATTTGGGCTCACTAGTTTGTCTATATCAGTTTCAAAAAAATATATTTATACCCTTGCAGAGGGTATTATGATTTCAGTCAGAAGTTTGCAACGCAGTGAAGGAGACGTTTCCGACCCCATAAAGTATATATATTCTTGATCAGCATCACTAGACGAGTCGATCTAGCCATGTCCGTCTGTCCGTCTGTCCGTCCGTTTCTACGCAAACTAGTCTCTCAGTTTTAAAGCTATCGGGATGAAACTTTCGTAAAAGTCGTATTTCTATTGCAGGTAGTATATATGTCGGAACCAAACGGATCGGACAACTATATCTTATAGCTCCCATAGGAAGGATCAAAAAAAAAAAACGTAAAAAAATTCTAGCTCCGGTGTTTTTTGAAATTTTACCTTCTACTCTTGGGAACAATTTTTTTTATATATTTCTGAATTTCGGTTTTTTTGTTTTTTAAATCGGATCAGTATATCATATAGCTGCCATAGGAACGGTCGAAAAATTAAATGGAAATTAATGGGAAAAAAATTATATCTTTGTTGGTTTTTATTACAGTTCCTTCTACTCTGGGATATGACTATTTTGAAATATTTCCGAATTTCGATTTTAATTTTTAAAAGATCGAACTACTATATCATATAGCTGTGATAGAAACGATCGAAAAATTAATGTGAAATAATAAGAAATTTAACATTTTTGCGATTTGTAAATTAATAGAATGATCTGCAAGGGTATACAAGCTTCGGCTTGCCGAAGCTAGCTTCCTTTCTTGTTTTTTACTTTCTTTTTTTAGGTTTACTACGAATTTAAATTTTGTTTAAGATTTATTTTAAAATATTTGTACAACCTTAAATATAAAAAAATGATTTTATACCATCTTAATAAACTGGTAAACTGTTCAAATACTCTTCATGAAATCTAAAACTCAATAATAGAAATGCAATATAATTCAAGAGTATTTAAAATATCTGACAACAAAAGCCCCAGCCTCGCCTTGTTTTTGTTCATGTTTCTCGACAACTGATTGTTATATTTGGCGCGTAAATGATTTATAAATGTTTTTTCAACCATCGAAAGCTTGATAGATTATGGTGGGATTTCGATGGGGCAGTTATGCAAACGAATATTACTAAATTGAAAATATTATAACAAAAACGGTTTGGCCATTTGTAAGCCCAAAACTGAGGCAGATCGTAACTGAATTTTAATGGTAAGCCAAAAATGCCAATAGAGGGGCGCAACTAAAATGGTGTATTATAAATCATTTCCAGCAGTCTTTAATGTTTAAGACAAACGTTTTTCTAGATTTATGGATCTTGGGCCTGAGTTTTGCGCGACCTTCACTTACTTAGGCAATTTTCTTGTTTGCTCGCCAACTTTTATTAATTACCAAACAATCAACGCCAATTTCCGGCAACTTTATGACCGCCCATTTCAGAGTCGTTTGTCAACAAATGCGTAGCATAACTCAAGGCGCCAAGGCAGTGAATCCTTCTCTCTCTCGCTCTATCCCTCGGCCTGGCCAATAGTTCTGTCCCGCTCTGGAGATGGTGTTTTACAAGCGTTTGCCAGCATTTCCAACATAGCCTAACAAGGCACTCAAAAATTTTTTATATCTTATTTGGGTCACATTTCATGCGGCTGTGCCCTTAAGAATAATGGCACATAATTTGCGGCTTTCCCAACAGTCCCTTTGTGGGAAGGGAAGAGGGAAAAAGTACGGAAGAAAGCCGGAGAAAAGTCCGTGGAATTCGAGGCAAGGATTCGGTTCCTTGTAAATCTCTCGCGAGGCGAATAAAATAAAATTGTTTTCATTCTTTTTCTACATGCCAGCCAGCTGTGCGTAATTCATTACCTTCGGGAGTTGTTTGCATATCGGACGATATCTTTGTCGACTGCATGGAAAATTCCAGGGAAAATCAGCATGATTTTCATTATGCCAATGCCACTGTCGAGCTGTCCTTTAACATTTACTCCATTTGCAGGCTGTAAAATGAATTCTTGCACATTGACCTTAATGACCAGCGGGGCCTGTGTGCATAATTGGCCCTCTGCCTCTGAGTCCTGGCCAGGGACACTGGTAGCCAAGCATGAAGGAATTACAAAAAAGGAAGGTTGCAGAACTATAGCCCAGTGTAAAGACTTTAAGCTATCTACTCCTCTTGGTATCTTAAAAAATTATCGATGTAATTTGAAATTATAAAAATTATTTTAAATAGTGTACAAATTTATAGGAACATAACTGATTTAAAATTTATCTTTGTATATCCTAACACATTGTATATCCTACTCACATATTTTGTGTTCTACAACCTTTTCTGTATACTTTTTCATGCACGATCTATATACCCTTAATCTCTACGAATACCTGGTGGGAAAACACCTGCCTTAACTAAAGCACTACCTTAAAGTCCTTGCTAGCCGCATAAATATTTGCACACTGAAATCGAAAATTCCGCTTGTTTGCCAATTGAAAATTGGAAAGTGTAGTTGCCGGATCCCGCCCGCTGAGAGTTTTCCCAGCAGCAGCAGGAGCCGGCGAAATGCAACCGCAAATACTTGCTTATTGCTGGGAAAACTTTGCTTGTTAGTGTTTAGGTGCAAGGTGCAGCAGCAAGAAATCATAGCACAGAGTTCTGGGTACTCGGCACTGGGTTCTGGGCCAAAGCAACAGAGAGCAGCCAAACAATGTCTATAAATCCACACGCACACTCGAGATATAGTTGGAAAGGTAAAAAGTTTGTGCAAAAGTCACATATTTGTTCGATTCTGCTAAGTGCCAGCTTACAAGTGCCTTGTCCTTATCCTTTTGCGATTTGTTTACATGGCAGTCAAAGTGAGGACCCCGGAAAAAAGAGAGGAAAGTATCGTCCTGGATTGGGGATTTGCCAGCCTGCTAAATATCAATGCACCTGGACCCTCCCCCTTCTTGTTTGTTTCCATTCTCGTTGTCTTGCTCCCTGGACTCCACCTACCGCTTTTCACGCTCTTTTCACAGCACTTTTCCGCACGGTTTCATTGTTTTCCAATCTGGCCGGAGTGCGTCATTCGTCGAAGCCGCAAGTGATACCAAATTGAAAAGTTAGATGCCATTTTTTGCCGCCCTTCCCGAAGGGCTGCTGAAAATTTACACTAACCACAGGTTGCTTTGGAAAAGTTTCCGATTTTTTACCCAACAGTGATAAAAAACCATGACCCATACAATATATAGAGATTACAATTTTGAATATTTAATAAAGTTCTTTAAGAAATGTATCTACCTACCACCATTTTTAATAACTTTTTGAACGAAATTGCCTTTATATTTTAAAAAGATTTCATCTGTTTTCATGTTTACAACAAACATTTTTTTTCAGTGTTGCCATAGGATACCTGAAAAGGGAACCACATTTTGTTCGGAGAATCTGTATATTAGTTTTAGTTTTAAACTGATCGATTGCCTTTGAGGACCTGCCGTAAACTGTGTTCAATTTGTTGCGAGTTGGAAACTGCTGGCTAAATACTGCGTTCGCTTACGGATTCCTGAAATCCTGAAAACGTGGCAGCCACCCAAGGCAAACAAGCAGCCGAATTGGAGTGGGCCCATATGAATATCACAGCATAATAATTTGCCGACTCGCTTTCCACATCCAAAGGACAGGAAGGCCAAAAACAAACAAATATCGGCCCAGCTGGCATGTAATATCTATGTGCATTCATGTGCACGTGTGGGTGGCATTGTCTCGGTATTTAATAGGCTTTTGTTGCAGCTTTCCATTGAAAATTGAGATTGTTGAGCCCCGCTTTGCTCCTTGGCATGTTTACCAGGAGTCTTCGTAACCATTCTCCTGTTTCTGTTTCTGTTTCGGTTTCCCATCAGCGTCCTTATTGCTTGACTGGCAGCTCATTGAAAGATTTATCATTCACCAGAAATAGCAAGCTTGAGGACTTAAGGAGGGATGCATGCACCGGGAAAAATACGGATTATTTCATTTTCTTCTTGAAATGAGCATAAAAACATTATATTCGCAGTTATGCAAATTTTCAAAACATTTTCATTTATTTTTAATGTAAAATGTTTTAAATTATTACCTAGTTTGTTGTATTTATATCTTAGAATAATTAGCAATAACTTTTGATAATTTCTTTTATTTTTTCCAGATCTTTCTTAATTATTTTTCGGACAGTATGCATTCGCCAGTGTATCGCAGATGACGAGCCACCTGTCCGGGGTCCTGATTCCCGACCGTGTTGACACAGCCCACATGGGCGGCCCAAACACATGCATAATGGAATTTCTAATAACTGCCACAGCTCCCCGACTCGACTCCTCCACTCGACTCGAATGGAGAATTGAGAAGACCAGAACAGGAGCAGCCAAGCCTTCCTGATGGGTCAACAGCATTTAGTGACAATAAGCGTGCTGCAGTTCATTTGCTCAGGCGGGTCAAAGAGCGGTTCGTGTGTCGGTTTGCCTTCGGTCAGGATTGAAATGGCTGGCCAGCTGGATGGCTGGCTGGGTGGTTGGTTGGCCAAGTGCACTTAGTCAGGCATCGACGAACATGCACTTCAGCAGCCAGACTAGAAATGGCAGTGAAACCCCCACCAATCGGAGGCAAAGCAATTTAATTAACATAAAAAACGCAACTCGCACAATTCGAAACCATAAATCAAAAACCCGCACACGCCCAGCACTAAACTAATGCCTTGGAAAGAAACTAATACTGGAGTCAAACTGGAAAAATGTCTGGCAAAAAGTGCAATCGGCAAGAAAAAAGGGGTAGTAAATGGGGTAAAAGGGAAGGAGAGGCGGAGAAAAACTGGGAAAAGCGCTTCTAATGAAACCGAAAATGCTAGTTTACGATACCCAGCTCTTATGGCAGTTCTGGAAACGAAGTTGGACTTCGAGAAACATTTGTTTTTCCGCTGTGTTTTTGTCACAACCCCAAAGGAAAAAGCACCGTAGGGGGCAGGGGGCCCAACCCAACCCAACCATAACCCACATTAAAATCGGAAACATAACTGCGAGTCCGAAAGCGAGACCAACCCGTTCGTGACGTGTCCAGAGGGCATCAGCCTAAACAAAGGGCCAACATAATTTAGTTAAAATTCCCTTTGTCCGTGGGCGTGGCCTCAACTCGCCGAAGGAAATGAAAAATGCTGATTATGAAAACGCAAACCATAATTTGTTGTGTGATATGTCGGCTAAATGAGCCGTTCGGATGGGTTGGGGTTGGGGTGTGGATTTGATTTGGATTTCACAATTTTCATTTACTAATTGCTTGATGATTAAATTCAATTACGAATGACAATTTAATTATGTGCTGGTTAATCAAATATCCAATCAAATGATTATAGAAAAAAAATGCCAACTATTTAAATTACATAGTTTTTAATCGTTTTGGTAATGCGTGCTTAAAGGTTTAATTAACATCGCATGATTTTAATTGATTGCTAGTCGGCTCGTCCTTTTGAGCCCTGAGTAAAATTTTATTTTCAAATATTGATTGCCCTTCGGATGATATAAAGTGAAAAAGGAAGCAAGAAATTAAAATTCCTGATTCCGAATTCCCTAACCGATTACTAATTTAAGTTACAAGTACCTTCATTCGATATCATATTTAATCCTACCTTAATTAACTGCAAAATTATGTTATTGATTTCACTCCGCTCACCCTTTTTACCGCTCAATAATGTTCATTTTTTAGGGCTTTCCTTGCCACTCGGCAGTGGTTTATAAAAAACAAAATCCAGACACACTCGCACTACCCTCAAGGGAGGCAAAACAAAAAAAAAAATAAAACGTAAGAAAAAACACTCCTTGTCTGCTTTCTGCAAACAGACATTGGACAGGGTAAACAATAGGAATATATGCGATAAATGAAAAAATAATAACAAACATTAATCCGAGTGTTGCCAGCTCGAGTGGATGATGATGATGGCGATGATGATGTGCCGAAATGCCGTCCTTTAACCCCGGTTATCCTTGCACTGCTCGAGCACCGGCACTCCTTGGTCTCGAGATAGTCTTTCGTTATCCTCCGCTTTGCACAGAAGCGCTAAGCAAATAAAACAAAAAGGATAACTGTGCAAATATCGTGCAGACTGGGTGCTCGCTGCGCGGGGAGTATGGCAAACAGTCACTGCTAAAAACATAAATATGTGAGGGCGTTTGTGTTTTTATTTTTACTTTCAAGCTGGTGACATTGCAGTGCACAAAAGTTGCCTGCTTGCTTAGTTGGATATTCCACCCCCCCCCCCCGCGATTCGCAAATTTTCATTTGCTTTACTCCTTTAGCAAATAAAACTACACTGCACTTTTTGCAGTTCTTGTGATAAAAAAATTATTGTGCTTCTTTTTAAAAAATTTTTATTTAGCCCCTTTATGGACAACTTTTGTGAAGAAAATTCCATGAAATGTTGTATAATAAATAAATAATTCGTATTGAATTAAATTCAATTCATTTATTCCTACAAAAACTTTGTTTTTTTTTTTTTTAAGTTCATTTTCTCAGTGCACTTATCCACATCTGCTGGGTCGTATTTATTTAGTTTGTTTTCAGCTTCTTTGGCCCTGCTCACTTGGCGTATACGCAACGCGGGAACGCCGAAGACTGCGAATACGACTCAATTGAGGCTGGGCAGCAAACATTTTGTTATCTCGGCACCAGCATCGATGCCGAATGGATTTTTAGTTCAGCAAGTTTTTCGCATTTTTTTTTCCTCTGCCTCTGCCTCCCCAACTGCGTTTTGTGTGTGCACGCCGACTGTGTTTCCTTCCCCTACGACTATATTTTTTTCCGGCGCTTTTCTTCTTCATTCAGTTCAGTTTTTCCATTTGGCCCAGCCGGAGCGTCAGAGCGCTTATCTCGCATGCCGCATCGCGAACTGCTTGTAAATAGCATTCATGGCCTGACACTAATGGAACTTTTGACCGTTTGTGCTATCCGCTGCCCATTTCCATTCCCACACCACTGGGGATTCCCAGGCCATTCCATTCCATTCCATTCCAATTGCCCACTGGCCCCATGTCCGCTGCAGGGACAAAACTTGGATCCCATTCATCGAGTACACTATGAATCGCCTTACTCGAAGCACTATTCTGGTACCCTAAGTGATATTCTACGGTTACGAGTAGGCTAGGGGACTTTATCGCATACCTACACCCAAAAAAAAATCGATATGAATCGTAGGTCAATTTGACCTTTTTTAAGATCATTTTTAACTTGATATGGGGCCAGGTAAATGTGATATGGTCGAAAATGTAAGAACGAAAATTTGCATTATTCCTGACCAAAACTTATTCTAGTGCGAGCGAGAAAACATGCTTGAAGTACGTCAGTTCGAATTTCGAATACGTCTTTCTCGCTTCCACTCATGTCATTTTGCTCGCCATATTGATTCTTGCGCTCTTTTTCGAAGTTAGAGAATCTCCGAGAGAGAGAATTCGGCAAAATGATATTATTTAATGTAAATTTTATGAATATTTCAGGTAAAAACGATATGAGTAGGAATAACCAAAAAATTACCTGGACTTATCGATTTTACGGCGACGTGCTTTTTTTTGTGTGTATCAATTTCAAAAATATTTTTCATAATCTTAAAAACTGTACAAAATTATGTTAACCTTTTACTTCTCTGTTTTTTCGTTCAAACATTTCTCAAACATTAAAAAGTTTATATACCCGGCAATATTCTAAATAATATATTTAATATTTTTCCTTGCAGTTATTATTAAAAATTTTAGGGTACCACAAAATTCGTTAGTAAATCAAATAACATTTTTAGAAAAAATAGTTTTTTTCTCTGCTTTATGGTAACGCGAATTCACACAATTTCGAATGTTTTTTCAAGGCCTTTTTCTTTCATATTTCTGTTTTTCTTGCTGTTTTTCCTATTTCGCTGCTGGTATCAATTTTGCGAGCCAACAGTTTGTCGGGTCTTTCAACAAGTCGTTTGCTGGCGGTTCTTTTCGTGAAAATGGAAAATCCAACTGCAGCGAAAACAAAGCAATCACCTATCATATCTGCGGCCCAAGAGCTTTTGATACTGTTTTGGCATCTGTCGATTGCAACATATATCTAAAAGTGAAAATCCCGCTAATTAGCAGTCAATGCTCAATATTTGTCAATCGCAATTTCGATTTGCCGCCAACTCTGCACTTTCCACTCGAATAAAAGTTATAATGAATTTTCCCCCCAAACCAAAAGATTGGACTCAACATTCTGTTTGATTAGAAAATTAATCTGAACGCTGTTTTAAATGCAATTTCCAATTGGCAAAGGGTGGGAAAAGTCGGTGAATGCGGGACAGGGCGCGATAAGCGACAATGGCATTCGGAAATTTCATTTTTGGTAACCAGATCTCTCGACACAGTCACACGAATGTGGTGTCAATGGGTTCAGTGGGAAATCCAAAGGGTGGACTGTATCCATTTCGTTTTATGTTTACAATTTGGCATAGTTTTTGTGCCTTCTGATTTATGCATAAATTGATGCTACTAGTTGTTTGTTTGCCTATTTGTTTTGGCTCGCTGGCAAAAAGCGCATTTGCCATGGACATCCTGTCTGTTTTCCCCGTTTTCCCGCTTGCCCATTTCCCACCGACCACCAACTTTCCCATTTCCATGGCTGGTTTTTGGTCATGCCAGAGATTCAGTGGCAAAAACATTCATAATTTTAATTAAGTCATAGAAACGTGCTGCACACAAAACGCAGATGTATTACACTGTAGGAAAAAAAGGGTCTGTAAATACAGAAACAAAGTATAACATCAAATAAAAATGGTAACTTTTCTAAAAAAAATTTTGCTTTGTTCAAAAACTTTTTTTTATAAATTAATACCCATTTTAAACACTTAATTTTGTGGTTGAATACAGTAAAGGCTTTCCTTCAAGTTCAAAGTTTCTAACAATTTAGTTACGTTTTTTTCCAGTGCATCCAAACCAGTACGCTTAACTTTTGTGTGCGAGTTTTCCCGCCAGCCGGCGGCCGTTGGTTTTTGTTTTGTTTCGAGTTGTATTTGGTTACGATGCTCACAAAATTGCACTTGAAATTTATCCCCGAGCCTTATTAGTTATTTACGCAGCAGGCGCATTCTCCGTAATGTGTGAGTGTTTGCTTTGTATGTGTGAATGGGTCTGTGCAAAGGACCCAGCGGCATTTTTGGCCAGAGACCACCCACCACCCACCGCCCCACAAGGAGCACGGAGCCACCCATCCACCCACCACCCATTGCAGATTTATAGCCTGCAGCAGTTTTTAGTGTTTTCCCTTTGTTTCGCCCTACGTTTTGTTTATTTGGTTTTGCAATTGTTAAAAGTTTATGTCGTTTTTGTTGCGGCTGTTGCATTTCGCACACACAGTTTCCACTTGGACCCTACGAACAACAAGTTTTTGTTATTCGGGGGAGTGGCACTGCCAGAAATACCTAGAAAAACAAAATGAAAATAGAGTAAACCGAAGTAAGCTACAAAAAAACTGTGGTATTTCTGGGTGCACCAACTGTGATTTTGTCGCTCTGATTTGTTCCATATATTTTTTGGCAACGTTGCTTAATTAAACGTGAACTATTGCCAGATGGAGTTTAAATATCGGCAAATTTTGCCTGAGTTGGCGGTAAAAATCAGAAAAGCTGTAGGTATAACAATGTGTATTTTTGGTTAAGCCTGTTTATTACTTTATGCCTAGTACTCACTTCAATCGAAAAGCCTACGAAATGAAAATCTCCATACAAATTTTTGATCACGAAATTTATCGCCTGTCATTTTTGTATAGAAATTCTCGTTTCGTTGCCTTTTTGATTGAAGTGAGTACTAGGCCTTAAAAGAAAAAAAACTTGTAGAGACGTTAGGCTGAAAAACAAACGAATAAATATTTTAGCAGCCCTAATTACACTTTCATTTGGACATAAAATGATTCTCTCTCAAATAAATATTTCCAAGAATGCTCCAATTTAATTCGTTATAATCGCCCAAAGCTCTGTTCACAGTTCTCCCCTTTTGCCAGTGGCTTCTGAAGTTTCCCGAACTTCTGCATTAATACCAATTTGCACTTGTCAATCAGGGCAACACTCCGCAGCCAGAGACCTACGAAACTTCTAATGAGCCTAATTATTTCAACTATTTAGCCAAATACACAGACACAACGCAGGGCGAAGTCTTTTTGGAGGGCGGAAAGTGGGGAAAAGCATTCCAATGCTTGCCAAATTTTGCTAATGATAAATAAATTATGCGACAGCAGCCGCACAAAATGCCAAGCTACCGACCCCCTCCCAAGCCACCAACCCACCGACCAAAGAACCACAAGCAGAAAACAAATAAACTCACTTCGCAATGCCAAAAGATAAGTATACGCCCCATGGTCCTGTGGCCCCTCAGTCCTTAGCACATTAAAGCCTGGAGGGTGCGTGAGTGTGAATGCGAAAGCGAATGGTATCGCATTACCGAAAGCAAGCGCACATGCGTTAATAAACAAAATCTGTTGCTAATGTACAAAATAAGTTAATTATGGCAACGCAAATGCGAAAATGCGAAATACTCTCTCTGCTGGCGACAACTTTTGCAGCTTTTCCAAAACTCCCACCGACACTCTCTGGGTTTTTTGGACTGTGGATTTTGAGGGTCGGGAATCGTGTTTATACAGTAAGAGGTGCACTTTTCCTGCACTCTGCTTTGTTCTTTGTGCGCGATAATTGCGTTTTATGGCGTTGTGGCAAGCAAACAAATAAACAAGCCGGTAAACAGACGAGATCGGGATGGGAGTGCGAATATATTTGTGCACATAGTGCTTGCATGCTGGCAGTCACGCCACCGAAACAAATAATTACAAATTGCATTAATAATAAACAAACAGAGACGCGGGTCTCTAAGCCTGCTTTGCGAAACCCCCCGATTTCGATTTACCTTTTGGCAATTTTTGCGTGACTAGCATAATTTGCTTGGTGGCCGAATATTTTGGCCCAGCCACGCCCACTCGTATGCCACTGGCATTTTCACAAGCCCAGAACCGCAGGAAATTTGCATATTTTATTTGTAATTTGTTTGCCGCCCGTCAATATTATTTTGCAATTAATATTTCAATGATAAAACCGATGCAGTTGTGGAGAGGGTTTCCCAATCATTTCAAAATGCACAAATACTCTCCACATGATAAAATATATCGTTATGAATACAAAATACGAAATAACCATTAACTGATACTAAAAAACTTATTACAAAAATGCATTTTTAAATAAAGGAAGTTTATATTAACTTAGTCGTGAAGAATACAACTTCTTTTTATTTATTGAATTCAATTTATTGAAGGTAAAGTGCCAATAATGATTTATTCAGTATTTCATAGTCTGCCCTATTTTATATTTTCATTGTCAGCAACTCGATTTGACCAATAAAATGTTGTCTTTTTTATTTGACGCATTCGAGTGAGTACTAAAATTATATTTGAATTGCATTTTATTATTAGTGAGCAAATGGCGAAATTGATTACGAGTGTCCAGTGTTGGTTTACCATCGGTGTGCTCATGGGATTTATGGCATTCATATGTCCCTGATTATTATGCACTTTTGGTAGAGCATAAACGGATGGAAACGAGTTTATAGAGTCGGCGGACCGTGAAAACCCCCTTCACAATTCCCGGGAAAATCAAATCAAATTTATTACTAATCCGCACAGCTTTCAATGCACTGATTTATAGTCGCACTTCTTGGGGGAATGGCAATGGCTTTGGCCTGCAGTCCGTCGTACATCAGAACAATAGCAGCCCGCTTTTGGTTCTAATTCACTTTTACTAATACACCACTTTGCCGCCAACCCCAGCCCATTAACCCCATCCATTAGCGCCACGGCCTCCATTTAATAGAGAGCTGATGCCTCAGATTCCCGTTCTGCTGATGCCGGAATGCACTTCCCCGCCAATCCTCACAATGCCGTGAACTGGAGTGCACTGGATTTTGGGGCTGAAAAAGACCTACAATGACGCACTCCAAAGAGTCACGGATCACGATGCCTCAATCCCTTCCGCTACTCCCATAAAACTCCCACCCCCTCCGCTGATGCCGAAAAATCGGAGATGTGTAATATTTTAGACACCCGACTCTAAATTATATTTATTATTATTATTAGGGAGGAGAGTCTTAGACCTTTTTTAACCATACAAAAGTGTAATAAATTAATATTTATTTTCTAAATAAATAAGTATTTTGTTTGTACAATAAACCACTTGTAAAGAAATTAAAATAAATAGGTATATTAATGTAGTTTTTCAAGACAAAATAATTGAATAAATTAAATATACCTATGCCTTAAATTTTTTCTAACATTTTAACTTTTAAAATAACTTTTCTAGTCCTGAAAATATCTAGAGCGACAGCACTGACTGCGAATGGGGAAATGTCCCCATTGAAATGCTGCTTAAGCTGTTCATTAGCAGCGGAGTAATGGAGCAACAGCCTGACACAGATTCGCTTTGGCAAGTGAGGATTGCCATTGCCCCTCGATTCACCCCTTTTCGATGCCGCATTCGATTCTATTCGATTCGACTCGATTCGTTTCGATTCCGGGCGCCATAGTGTTCAGTTTTGTGGCCATGGCGACACGGCAGCCGGGGGTCATTAAAAACTTTTTACAAGCATTCAGCATCAGCATTAGCGCTGCGCTGCCCGAAAGTGGAGTGTGTGTGCGGGATCTGATTCCTCCGCTGATTGCCATTGACAGGCTGCCTGGAGATTGGATCCCCATTCCCATGCCCATGCCCGTGTCAGCCCTTCGCTTCTCCTTCTCCTTCTCAAAATCGAAACCCCTTTTTGTCTGGCTGTGTGACACCTCGCCACCGCTTAGAACCGCCTGTCAATCCCTTTTATTGCCCAGCACAGCACTCTCCACTTCCCACTTTCTCCCACTTTCCACTTCCCATCCGCCAGATCTTTGCCACTTCGTCAATCAATTGGCGGCAGTGTATCGTTGTCCCTTTTATTTGTATTTTATTACGCCAAAGTGTTGTTTCGAATGTCATTTCAAGCATCGATTGTTTGTATCTGCACTGAGAAAACACACACTTGACAAAAAACTGTTTGTCTTCTAATAATATTTTAACAAATGCGCTTTTAGATGCGACAGATATGTAAATAGTCTATTTATTTATTTTAAATTTGAAAGAAAAATTAATTAAATCATTTTTTACTAAATATCATTGTCGAATGCTAGTGTTTTTTTATTATTTTTTTACTAAAAATAATCGGTGATTATTAAGTCGCCAATTAACAAATGAAATTATTTATTTTATTTTTATCTTTGTATGAGTATGGGTTTTTCGTACTTTTTTAATTTCCAAAGTTAGTGGGAAGATCGCCCATTCACTCCATACTTGGAGTTGAAGTCACATTCGAGGCACTTAATTGAGCAGTCGCCGCGGCGGACTTGGCAAAAAATAAGTGGGGCAGTCAATTGAGTTAGGGGTTCGAGTGTGGTTGACAGTGTCCCATCCCCACAGATGCCCAGATACCACTTGAAAAGGGATGACAGCCGGGGGGAGGGGGTGCTGACTAGGGAAGCCCGACAAATACTTCATTAAATTGAACAAATGAAACTCCTAAAGTGCCTTTCAATGGCCTCGAATTCTGTACGCTTCGGAAAATAGTTAAGATGCTGCGAAGTTGCCATGAGATTTATTGGAAGCATTCGCAGAATATTTATTAATAGTTTAAAGAGTCGTGAAAAATGTACTACTACTACGGTAGGATAAAAAATAAATTAATTGAAATAAATTAAATTATATTTTAAATTAATAAATAATAATCGGGATGATTACATTAAATTATTAATTTTGTTTTTAAACATAAATTTTATTTAGGAGTGTTAGTCACCTTACTGATGTGAATAAAACATTAACTAAACTAATGTTTAAGATTTTGTGATCATGTTTATGCCTTTTATGCAGTATATTCCTTATATTGGCGCTGATATAACTTTTAAACTTCTCTGATTTGATGGCCTTTCAAATTCCATCTTTGATGTTTTGCGATTGGTAAACATTATCGTTGGCATTATAATTAGACTAAACAAGTTGTGGACTCACCCATGCTCAGCAGCAGAACGGAGAGGAGCAGCAGGAGGAATCTGGTGGGGATGGTCCGGCAGACTGACTTTCTCCGGCTCTGCCGATGTCCCGTTTCCGTGGCGGCCCTTCGGTGTCCCATTTCGGGAATTTCGCTCAAGTCGCCGGCTGACAAATCTCCGCTAAGTTGAAGCTCCACCATTCCGAGGGGGCAAGTACTATTACTCCGCTTGTCGGGCAAATGTCTTGCATTTGCGGCAAAGACCATTTAATAAACACTTCAACGCCACACGCCGCACTGTCTGTTCCGTGTGACTCTCGATGGGGTTGGGGAAATGGGGGATGGGACGGAATATGCTAATTATTAATGCACGACTGGCAGCGATTCGGTTTTATTTGCGTTTGGCAAATTGGCTCATAAACAAAATGTCTGCGCTGAATTTCCCTCGGAGAATCGCGCTAATAAGCAGCCGGATAATTAATAATTTGGCCGCGCCGCAGTTTTTCACTTTCACTCAAGCTGGCTTTCGATTGGCACTCCACGAATTTGCACATTTCGCTGATTGTTTATACATTTCGATTTCGATTTCCGCCCGTTAATTGTTGCACGTCCCCGATGTTTTTCCTCTGGTCTTGATTTTTGTTTCTTTGATTTCGGCTCTAGACAACATCTATTTGCCATCCGCCGAGTACTTCACTTCGCGCACTCATAAATGGCCCTTGTGTCCAGCTGTTTTGCTCCCGGAAGTGCTCTGCAAAGCGGAATGAATAACAAACAAACTTTAGTTATTGTGTAATTAAATAGAGCAGCCGTCGTCCCCCAACCGCAAGTTTTTGGCATGTAAACAAAATGTGAAAGCCGAACCGAACCGAATTCAAATCTGAGTCTAAATTTTCCCGAGAGCGACACTCCGCGCCTACGACAAGTTGACAGCAGACTGAGGAGTTATCAGGACGGTCCCCAAGAACACACCCCGAAAACATGAAAACATGAGGACAACCAGTGGTGTGACGTAGAGCAGCGTTAGCGTTTCCAAAATTAGCACGCTGGAAGGCCGACGGCAGAATGTTGCTGGAACCGCAGCAACATGTTGCCGATGGCAGCCAGAATATTTCCAAAGAAAGCAAAGGGGATAATATTTAAAATAAAAAGGAAAAATGGTGTGAGAGAATAGATTAAAATTAAAAGAAAATAGTTTACAGAAAAATATTTAAGAAGCCGTTTTAAAATAATTAATTAATTTATTCAAATATATTAAAAGGTTTTCTGAAATTGTAACCTTTATTCGGTTCAAATTTTAATCTTTTGTGGTACAAAAAAAAACAAATCTAACCAACATAATTTTAACAAGTTTTTTATTGCTCTTAATTGTCCCTTAAAAGCATTAGTATTTTAAAAATCATCGTTAGAAAATCATACACGAATATAAATCAAATACCGAATATTTAAGCAAATGAAAAATTTTATAACAGAATATGTGAAAATAATAAAAATAATAAAATGAATTTGTCAACCGACGTTAGGCTTCTAAAGAAGTGAGATACCTCTATGCCAAATTTTTTCCCTGTGCATTGGCAAAGCAATTCAAAAATGATAAATAATAACAAATCATGTGAAACACAACCCGAAATGCAAACAAATCAAGGAGCGGAGTTTAATTTAACGAGAACAAAGTGAGTTCTTTGTGAGTCCCATTTTTGTTCCTGCTAATGAGGCTGTGCACAAGTGGCAGCCTCTTCAGCCTCATGTGCACAATGCGATATATGTGAGCTTAACCCTTTCAGGGCGACTGGAGGATGCGGCCACTTAACCCGTTACGGCAACTGTTTGTCCTCCGCCCTGCGGTCGCTGCTCCGGCGTTTTGTTTATTTAAGTTGCAATTACTTTTTGCCACCCCCATGCAACAAATTTCCCGGCTTTCATTGCTCTGCGTTTTGTAAGACTTCGGGGGGAGTGGGAGTTGAATAGAGGGCGGCGGTGGGGGTGTGAAGGTTGCCCTGCATAAAGGAAAACACAACTAGATCCACTCAAGTGCAATGACATCATGGCAAGCATTCATAATGCTCATTAGCTGATCCCCTACCCCCTAGCCCTTCTCATCGCATCCACCCGGCGGCCATGTCAAAATGCCATTTTTATGTGGCACACGCGCTGCACTCTTTTTCTGGCAGCTTATCGATGCTGGCTCCATTTCCATTGCCACTTCTATTGTGCACTTGAAAAAATAAATACATGATTAAAATAAAATTCCATAAACAACGAAATATTGTTTTATAAATTTTAATACAAATAAATTACATTTTACAACTTAAAGAGTTTTTCCCAAAGATGGCATCCTTTTTACTCTCAGGTAATTCCCGTTATTTTTCGAGTGCACCCACTCGCCACTTGGTTTTTATGGCCGGCATGAAGCACACCTCGATTAATGCATATATATGTGGGGTAGAGTAGAGCAGAGAGGGGCCGAATAGAGCTATATGGAGCTATATGCCACAACAACATGCCCATGCACTTAGCAGTTTTATTGTATTGTATGTCTCGATGTCGGGACAACTTCCACTTCCACTGCTACATTCACGGCAACCCCTTGACAAACGCAACACGTGCGATTTGAGAATTTTATAAAAGTGTTTATTGGCCTCCTTAAGATCGTGTTGTTGGCGCTGCTCCCCGCGGATCCACATTCTCCCCCAGAAGTCCCCCTGAAATCGTCCAGGAATGGGAACACGCTGACATTGACGACGCTGACAAGTTTTTAGTGCTCTAATGAAAATTAAAACACATAAAAATGGCTGAGAAACCGCACAATTAAATGGGCGGATTGGCAGATGGGCAGGAAATTGGGGGCGGTAAAGGGAGTAATTCCCGAGAAACATATGGGTGTGTATTAAATTGTTATGTGGCCTCTGCCGAGGACTATAAACGGTTCGAGTACTCCAGTTTTACGGTGGGTTCAAGGCCAGGTACTTTCATACTGCTAAAATGTCTACTGGGACAAGTTATAAAGCTCTAATTTAAATTTCAGCTTGGGACCACCAAAACGTTTGCAAATGTTAAGTCTTAGAGGTAAAATAATAAGGTAAGTTGTGAAATTAAATGTGATACAAAAAACCTTTTAACTATAACTTCCAACTAAACCTTATTTAATAGCGGAGAATACTTATATATCACTCATATCAATCAATTTATGCATCACAGACATTCACTATGAATATGCAAATTGACATTATATGAAAATGATTTGATCGATTTACCCAATGAGAAATCTGCATTGTTTGGGAATACATTTTTGGTTTCGAAAATATTTGTTAGCACACACAGGGCCACATTTCGAGTTCAAAGGAAAGTGTTTTAATTAAAAAGGCAGGGAGATCGCATGCCATCGGGTCCTTGGCGAAGGCCACAAGCACTCCTCCACTCATAAGCCCTCAATGGCTCTGGTGTCTGTACATTTGAAAGTTTCAGCTCGTATCTGTGTCACATTTGCTGGCAGCTCTCATCTCATTGTCATTGCACATTGTTGCTCTATTTAAAACAGACCCACACATGCAATCTAGCACCTTGTCAGTCCATTGTGGCAGACAATTTGGTATAGGTATATGTATTGGAACTGCTGCCACACGTTGACATCGCACCACAGAGAGTCCTGTCTACACGGCTGCCACCGCCTCCTCCTCGTCCTCCTCAGTCGCCCTCGAATACGCCGCCCTTTGTCAGACCGAAAAATGCAAATTTTCTTTGACATGGCAAGTACAAGATAATAATTCTCTCACACATACTAACTGCGGAATGGGGAAGGGTTGCACTGAGAAAAAATATGGCCTCAATAGTGAATATTTTACGGAATTTAAGAAGAACACTTTCTTAAGTTTAAAAGGATAGTTTTTTTGAAATAATACATTTTTATTTTATATTTATTTATAATATTTATATTAATTTAAATTATAAAATAAAAGAAGCAAATAAATATTTTCTACGAAATAACACTAATACCATTAGTCCTGATGTTTAATAATCCGTTTGACTAAATCAAGAATTCTAAGACTATTTTTTTAAGTAGATAATTAAAAAGAAATTTAATTATAATAATAAATTCCATGTCAAAGGTTTTTCATTATGTATTTTCACTGAACATTTTTCTGGGATTTGTACAAACTTGTTAACTCGTAAATATTTGAAAAGAACATTACAGATAATTTTACGAATACTATTTTAAATTAATATTTAAGAAACAATATAATTGAAAGTTGCATTTTTATTTTGAAGTTTACTTTGTTTTTGAATTTCAGTGATTCCCCACATTTTTTCCCCTACCTCGCCACATAGAACACTGACAATTTCCGGTTGCTGCGGAATGTATTCAGCCTCTGTGGCAGTTCTTCAGTATCTTTGTCACACACGAAGGCTTGCCAATTGAAATTTATGCGTTACCTTGGTGTCAATTAAAGACGCTTATGCTGCTGTTTAATTTTCACAGAACAGAACAGAGGACGCTTTTTGTACAGAATATCCCCGAATGGCCCATTATTGGTTGCTGTAATAGTAATGGCCATAACATGTAATGCAGGATGCCGCCCCGCAGATACAGATACATTTGTATCTGAAAATGGATCCTTGGCACATTAATCGATTCGCCCGGCGGCCCAAGAGCGATTTCGCTTTGATTAGCGTTGCACAATTATACGCTGGCCGTAATCGAATGCAACTGCAGCTGCATCGCTTGTATGCGAAACCGAATCTGAATTTCAATCCGAATTAGACGGCAGTTGGACAATGGGCTACACGCAGCGGAATGCAAATGCGACATGTTTCGCCCATCACTCCGCATTTTGGGCCGGAATGCACACAGGCACGAACTTACATGTATCTTCAATCCGCCTTTGTTGTTTGTTGCAATAAATAAATTAACCATCAGGGATCAGGGCGGAAAGCGGGAGTTATGGCAATAATGGCCTGGCGCAAATATGTTAATGTGTCATAAGGAGGGCAACATTTTTTAATTATGCACACTTTTAATGGCTTTAATTGCAGTTAAAGAGCTACAAAGTAGGCTTTAATCGAAAGTGGCAAACGGCCTGGAAAAAGTAAAAAGCGGGAAATGCAAATGGTTAAAAAATTGAAAATGTTGAGCAAACAGCGGCGGATGTTCAGGTTGTGTTAAATGTTGATTTATGGCCAGGAAGAGCGGCGCACAATGCCTGACTGCGAATTAAATTTACATATTAATGCCGCAGCGAACTGAACTATCGAGAAGGGCCAGTCTATTTAACAGAGCTTCCTTTTCATCCGCTTGAAGCACCACAAGAATTCCATCAAAACGGGGGCTCTTCCCTTTCCTTCAAAACCTCTTCAGAACCAATACAAATTGGATCACGGGAAAAAAATTAGAAAAGTGCTTAAAGGATATACATACAAATAAATTAATAATTTTTTTCATTTTAAATTGTATACCTTGTATCAAAAATATTGAAAATAATCAAACAATGAGCATCAAAGAAATAAAAATTCCAAAAATTTCCTTGACCTTTGATCTTTGATCATATTTTTCTCTGTGTAAGTCCCACTTGTTTTTCCCCGGCACTGACTATTTTTGGACACTGTCTGCCATTTTGCATGGGCGGCATAATAATCATTGACCTTTTTATGGCTGCCTCACGCGCCTTTTAATAAATTGAAAGCGCCGAAAATGTTTACTTCCTACAATTGAGGCCCCGACAAAAGGGAAAATCAATGTTCCAATAAGTCAGCGGCAATAACCATTCAAGATGTCGTCATTCCCCGCACTTTTCCGCCTTCCTCGACGACGCTGGCTTTGAGGAATTTTGAGTGAAGCCCTGGGAGGAAGATACAATTGAATTTCAGTGTTGGCAATTTAATTTCTTTTGTTGTCAGCGGCATAAACATTGATGGAAGTGCCATGATGAGGTACGAGGTGGGTGGTGGTAAAAGGTGGGAGGTGTAAGGGAAGGGGAAGCTGTGGCCACGCCCACACTTTATGTTACTGTTATTGTTGCTGGCATTTCGGTGACAGCAGGACAATGGCAAGAACACGCTGGGATATCCGGCATACAAAATTAAACAAACAATGACAAGACAAGAACTCGGCCGGGAAACTGCGTGCCAAGATGAGGAAAACTGACCCCGAAAGGTTAGAGAAAATGATGGTGGGGGGAGGGGAGGAAAACAGTTTTCCATGGGGGGAGTGGGCGTGTCTGCAGCTGCCACTGCGGAAGTGTAAGACACAGCAGGCGCTGCAACAATGTGTATGCCACATAATGACACATGGACCAAAAGGGAAACGAGAGCCGAGCAAAAACCCAACCGAGCTCCAAGTAATATAAAAGCAATTTTCCCTAACATACACACACACGCACGCACGCAGGGAAAAGAAAATGGGGGAGGTGGGTGAAAAGCGGGGCAAGGTCACGCCTTGTTGACCAAAATTTCACTACAAATGAGTACCTATTGTGGCCGCTGTTGACACAGTGCCAGTCCGAGACTCCGTGCCACAAGAACTCGGCTCAGTCTCACGGCAGACTGCACAGAAATGAACTTGATTTTCCAGTGGAAAAACCCAACGTTACCAGTTTAGTCAGCCACACGGAGAGAAAAGCTTTAGTTTATTTAATTTAATATTTTAAGTTTGATATTATTCGTCTCTTTGTTCATATTATCTAAAAATCCAAGTAAGGGTAGGTGCAATATATGATCTTTGGATCTTCGTATTATAATAAAGAAGAATCTAAAGAATTATTCGTTTCTTTCTTCATATTATCTAAAAATCCAAGTAAGGGTAGATACAATATATAATCTTTGGATCTTCGTATTATAATAAAGAAGAATTTAAAGAATTTTCTCAACAAAACTTTTAAAGTCTGTGGAAAATAACGGAGGAATATTTTCTACATGCTGACCAATTATAATAATAGTTTTTCTCAGTACTTCCATTGTTACTCTCCGAAGGCCAAAGAAGCAGTTGATGACCCGACTTGTGGGTGGCTGTAGAACAATTGTTGTCGCTCGCTACACATTTCTGTGGCCAGGCCGCTTGACCCAATAAGCCCGGGGTCGGATCCTGTTTGAAGCAAGCAGAGAGCAAGCAGAAAGTACGGAAAAGCAGGCAGAAAGCGAGCTGAAAAGCCAACTGAAAAGCCAGCCACTTCATGAACAACTGAACACAGCACAGCAATCAAAAAGCCAACGTGGGCTGGCGAATTCCTTCACCACCTGCAGATGGCATCCAGAAATATCATGCAAATGAGTCCCAATCAATCTAATCAGGATGCACAACCCCACTGAATATGTAAATAATTACGAGGCGAATATTTACATATCCCAGAGAGGAAGTCAAATCAATTTAAACGTATCGCAAATTCGAAGAAAACCCCAGTACGCACTTGAGCAGCTCATTCAACTGATTTCTAAGGAACCTCTCGATTCGGCACCACCTCAAGCAATGACTGTGGGAATTGTGCACATGGAAGTGATCTGGTCTCTGAGTAATGGTAATAACGGTATCAAGAGAGTTCTTAAAAAGGAAGAAATACCTTAAGTTATAGCGTTTTTTATAATATATTTTTTATTTCTTAACCCTTTTCTTAAGAGACATACACACAAAAAAAACGCGGTGATCCAATCGATATGCGCATGATAAATTTCAAGTCAAATTGGATACCACCTAACATCAAATTGATCATCATTTCAATATCAATTTTTTTGAGTGTAGTTAAATTGCCCAGATAACAATGGGAATGTCGGAAAAGCTGACCAATCCTTTATTAGTTTTTATACCCGTTACTCGTAGAGTAAAAGGGTATACTAGATTCGTGCAAAAGTATGTAACAGCTAGAAGGAAGCGTTTCCGACCCCATAAAGTATATATATTCTTGATCAGGGTCACTAGCCGAGTCGATCTAGCCATGTCCGTCTGTCCGTCTGTCTGTCTGTCTGTCTGTCTGTCTGTCCGTCTGTCCGTCTGTATGAACGCTGAGATCTCAGAAACTACAAAAGCTAGAAGGTTGAGATTTCCCACACATATTTTTTGGCTTCCTACGCAGCGCAAGTTTATTTTAGCCGAGCGCCACGCCCCCTCTAACGCCCACAATCGCCCACTAACGATTTTAAAATGGGTCCTGCGCCCACATCTTTAAAGATTTCCGAGAAGTATAAATGCAATTTTGTTGTGTATATTTATACCTATCGAAATGTAGAAGACATTTTTCAAATCGGACCATTCATTAAAAAGTTATACGATTTATAAATTGTCAACATATATCTATCTCCCTCGCACTCCCTTTAGCTGAGTTACGATTATTAGTCGGGACACCAACCCGACACAGCGTTCGCACTCCCTTTAGCGGAGTGACGGGTATTAGATAGTCGGGACACCAACCCGACTATAGCGTTCTCTCTTGTTCCACCTACTAACCTTGGGCAAAGGAACTTAAGCTTCGATTTCGGGTCCTTGTCATGGAGATGCCTAATGAGCGTCAGGCCGCCAATCTTATTACTATTTGGGCTCCCTCTCATCTGCGTGGCGACGCTAACCGAACACTATATACACAACAACAATGGCGCCATTAGCGTCGTCGTCAGTCGCCACTTTCTCCCATTTTTTTCCACAAGCCGCCGCTCTCTCCTGGGCGGATGCTACGTTTCCGGGAAATTGTCGGAAATGGCATTTTCAAAACGAAGATTTTGTTAACCATCCCACCGCCTACCGACCCACCGACCGTCCACAGCCATACATTGATATAACGACCCAGAGATGATGATGATGATGACAACCAGGCGACGGGATGGGGTGGCCAGTTGCCTAGGCCAGCTGTTGTTTGTATAACTTTTGGCTCAGGTAGAACGCTGACAGCAAACAACAGAAACCAGAAACCACACAAGCAGAAAAGAAGGAAGCCAATTTATTATTAGCCCTTAGCAAAAACATAATTTAAAATTTATATTCCTAGTATTTTAAAAATAAATTAAAATACCATTTCTCGGTTCCGATATAACCCAAAATTCATTTGGTTTAAATTTTTCCCAGTGCAAGAACAGAAACAATCATAACAGGAGGCTTTAAGTCCTGGCCAGGAAATGGCGAAAAAGACTCGCTTAAGCGGCTTTAAGAGGCTTGCCCTCTCGTCAGCCTGACCTCTGAACTCAGAGCCCGAAAACACTCTGATCTCGACACTCGGCCAGCCACTTGTCGTCTAATGCAATCACAGCAGCCAATGCCAGTGCAGTCGGGCTGGGCTTTAAGTGCCAAAACACTTACTTAATGGAAATTACTTGAGAACCCTCCCCGCCACTCGACACGGCTCAGTACATCCATCGATAGGCGGTGAGCAATCTCGATGGGGGGCTGGAGCTGGGAACTGGGATCGGAATTGGTAGCCACTTGAGTGTGTCATGTCCGCACGATTTTTGCTAAAAATCATTTAACGGCTATGTGCCGGAAATGCGAGACTTCCTTCGAGCCCCGAACAACACTGGCAAACATCTGCGATTGACACACCGCGCCAAATGCCTGTTAGGGGGAATATTTTCACTTAAAAAGGAACATTTTAAAATCAACTAAAGAAAAATTGGAATTATATTTTATTTATTATATTTAAATTTTATGATCATAAATACTAGGTTTCTTTTATTTTTTGTAAATATAAAAATAGTTATATTTTAAATAATATTCAAAGATTTCCAAAAATCAAGGGTATCAAGAATCATTATTATTCCAAAAACCTACAAGAAAATTATGTTGTTGGAATAATGAAGCAATGGTAAAACATTTTCTCTCAGTGCCGGCTGGCAGATGCGAATTTCTGCCAATTGATTGAAGCCAAAACACAGGTCTGCTTAAATTTTTCACTTGCTCGTTTTCGCCACTAATGTCACCAGCACGTAATGCGAACGTGTAGAGCCGAAAGCCCAGCCCACTGTACTTTTCCATTTCCCGCCCACTCGGCCTGCGAGTGTGTGTGTCTGTGCGAGTGAGTGTGCGTGTGTGCTTAGCAATTTCAAAATTGTTGTGTTCAATCAGAGCCGTTTTGCCAGGGACTTTGGAAAACAGCAGCATCCACACTCACACTCAAGCTAACCCACCCATCGCTTCGAATCGTCGTCGTCATCAACATCTCTGGAGATACTGGGAGAAATGCGGGGAGAAATGCACTGAGAAAGTGAGATGGGGAAGAGGAGGCACGTTATCGATGCTTGAGCAAAGCTTGTTGAACTGCGAGTCCGGCAGTTGATGTCCAAAGTTCAGATTGTCGGACTTTTGGTCTGTTTGCCATGCAATCGAGGGGCATGTTTGATGTTTATTGGAATCTGTGTCGGTAGCTCTCTTGTGGTTCACATCCAAAACCGATCAAAGAGGCGACTTTGAAAAGTTTTAAAATATAGAGCATTTTTAAAGCTAAAATCATCGATCTACTCTGTTTTCAGTTAAATTTTATTTAGTTTTTAATTTAGTTTTCCGAAAAAAGAGAACGAATATTAATAATTTCCCATTTTTCTTCCTCCACACAAATTTCATTCATGGCAACATAATGGTCAAACTCCCATTAGTATATCATTCCAAAATGTATGCACAACCCATTGACCTAAAAACACAGTGACACACTGTGAAATATACGCAAAGGTTACACGCAAAATGCATAAGAAAGCGCCAAAAAGTTTGTGCATAAATAAAAATTGAGAAACACGCAAAAGGATGGGAAGTTGGGCAAGAAGAAAAATTTGTTTAAAAGAAGGGGAAGGTCCCAGGTCAGGTCAAAGATAATAATAATAAAAAACCGCTCAAACATGTTGCCAAAAAAAAGGGAAAAATGAAAACACAAGCAACAACAGCAATAAGCGAAAAACAAAAGAAAACACAAGAAAGTGCGAAGGAAGAAACTTGAAATCTTTCTTCTTGGCCGTTTTGAGAATTTTTTATTTCATTTTGCGTGGAGTTGAGTGAGTTAGCGTTGGCATTTGTCAGTTGCTAGCTGTCAGCGCTCACTTCCTGCCACGCCCCCTTCGCCGCCCGCCCCTTTAGCCCCCTTCTCCCACCATTTAACCCCCCTTTTGTCCTTCGAGGGGAGTGAGAGCCCCAAAGAGTCTGCAACTTGCCGCAACTTTTAATAAACTTGGCAAGCTTTTTTTACTTCAACCATTTTGTTTCGCTGGTTCAAAGGTTACGCACACACGCACACACTCTCCCTGATTTATATAGATACCTAAAATGGGGCAACGGACAGAAGAAAAAAATACCCTAACAGAGGGAAAGTTTTACAACCAAACTCAAATTGAAGCAGTTAAATGGCGTATTGTTTTGCAAAATACTTGACCAGGGAGTGAGAAGTTTTGACCAACAAATTGTCAAGTTTTATGCACGGCCATTTGGTGAGATTTCATTTTGATGTCTTGCCTGTCGTTTCATGCGATTTTTATTGCCCCCCGTCTTAGCATCTTGATCAGGAATCACAAAATGTAACTGGCAATGGCATCCTTAGGGCCTTTAGGAAAATAGGGGGGTGGCCCGTGGTGAGGCCACATTATTATTGCTGTCGCTTCTGCATTAGACGCTAATTAGTGGCAGCTACAAAAACAACGCCTCGCAAATTAGTGTTGCATAACTCCAGGCGCTGCAAGTGAAATATTTGCACATTTGCGAAAGCAAGCCGCCAAGTTGTTGCAGACACATGCTCGTCGTCGGCGCTTGTGTTTGTGTGTCCGTCAAACACGGCGTATACACCCACAGGCAGACACATTTATATACACCGAGAAAAACTATAAAGACGGGAGAGAAAAATATTTTTTGTAAGTAATTTATTAGTGTATATTTTAAACAAATGCGGTCTAAAAATAAAATTTATTTTTTGGTTGCACATAAGTTTTTTAAAATTGCTATATTTGATTTATATTTTCACATCACAATTGTTAAATACAAAAGTGAAGTAAAACCAAATATATAAATGTTTATATAAATTAAATAAAATAAAATTAAATTTTTTTTATTTTTTAGTTATTAACAATTTTAAAGATAACTTGTCTTGCATTTCCAGTAAAGCTATGATACTTTTCATTTTAGATTTTATTCTCAGTGTCATTTTGTATTTAGTTACTGCTGCTGATGTGGCAGCCGCTGCTTCTGTGTGGCTGTTTTCGCTTTGCTGCGGTTAAGGCAGCCAAAACTTTCAAATGAGACCCTGCTGCCGTTGCAATTATGTTCAAAACAGCATTACACCTTCACCACGCATTTGCATTTGCACCCCACCGTTGCGCACAGTTCGTCGCACTAATTAAAGAAAATTCCACCGCAGAACATCGAAGTATGCAGGGCGACTACGGGGCGTATGCACTATCCACCTCAACAATGGCTCAAACATTTGCATAAATTGTTGCCACGAAATACAACTAAAAGTAATCTGTTTTCTCTTGCGGTTGCTCAAATATTTGCCCAGTAAATTCAAGCGAAAAAAAAGAGTAACCGACAGAAAACTAAACTAAAATGTGGCAAGCCCAACAAAGATGGAGAACAGGCAGTCGACATGGCCCATTCATTATTCATACATTCCCGGCTGATTTATTTATAACATATTTAATTTGCCTCTGTCTGCGTCTCTGGGGACCAGCTGTTGCTTTTATCTGGGGCATAAATTAAAAAGGAGTGCAAATTTAATGAATTGTACATGGAAACCAGCCCACACACACACACCAACGCATTTATGTCCGTGTAATTAAGCATTTTGTTTTCCTGCTAGACTTTTTCGAGGAAAAGGGTATCAGGTTCTTTGCACAAGGTTGTTTCTTACCAAATCAATAAAATAATTTTTTTTATAATGATTTGTATTTTATGTCCCAAAAACCAGTGAAAGCAAACCCTTTCAAGACTTCAGCGCAAATAAAGACCCACTTTGTTTGATATAAAATAATTATTATACAACATTTTCTGTGCCACTTAGGAGATGCTTAATAAAAATTCCCTGCAAGGGTATCCAAACCCTCAAACAAAAATGTAAGCTCTTCGTTACTTTTTGTTGAACTTCTTAAAAATGCTGACATTAGCATACATATTTGATATGCAGAAGCATGTGCATGTGTCTAGACGATGGCACTTTAATAAGCAACCATCTCCACGGTTTTTCCAAGTGGGTTACCCACTCTCCTCCTGGAGGAATGCCTTTGATGTCATTGGGTCCATGTGTTGGAGTTGGGTCAATGAAACTTTCGGGGGAGAAGAGGCCTTCTCAAGTACTGACAACGACTAGCAGATGGGTCACAAGTTCAACACTCGACGGAAGAATCAACTACCGCCATTCAACCGCTTGGCTTTCATTTAATAATTCACTTTCATTAGCGAGGAGTGAAATAAAACTGTACGACCGCAACTTAATGAGAGCACCACCCACCTTTCTCCCGCTTTTCCTACGCCCACCGCCAATGTTTCATCTGCCGAGAGCCACGCCCCGCTCATTAAAAGTAACCAAACTGTTGGGGACCGCAAACCAGATGACGACAACAACAGAGCCGTCTGCAAATAGGGCCAACAACACGTGAAAAGCGGCCAAAAAGGCAGCCGGCAAGGAGCTATCTCTCCTACCCCCCATTCTACGGGTGTACGAGTATATCTCCCCCGACTTCCTGTTCACGTTACAGCTATCAACGCTAATGACAAAAGCGCGCAAAGTTTGCATTTACTTGGAAAGTGAAAGGACACTAAACATGCCCACAGGGTGTGTCCAGCACAAAAATCACAAAAGAGCATAAAATTAGCGAACGATGTCGCCGTACTCCGCACTCCTCGTCCTTGCCTGTTTATCCCCCTGGAGCGAGCAGGACTTTGTGTCCTTGCACAGTGAAAAAACAGATTTTAAATCAACAGTCCAGAGAAAGCAAAGAAGAATTTTCAGATTCACGATTCTTTGTTTACAAGACCTAATACGTTTTGGGATTCTTAGTGACTTTAAGGTTTTTTTAAAGAAGTGTTTTATATTTTTTTGAAAGATATCGATAAATATTTGACTGGCTAGGTCTATAAAATTATGCCAGGACATATTAAGAATATATTTATTAATGGAATAAGCATGGCTTTTATTAGCCAGTGTTTTATAATATTTAATTTGATTACTGATCTGTAAATATTTTAGGATCTCAAATTGCAAGTAAAATCGCTGGAAGTCTTTGAACAACGTTATCTAAACTTAGGATATATTATCTTTTAAAATACCATAGAGAGTTTTTTCTTTCCTACTGTTATTTCCCTCAGTGCACTTTATTTTAAATTTCCTCCAAACAAAAACCGTTGGTGGAGTGGTCGAGGAGCTGGAAAACAAGGATTGGGGACAGAGACAGTGGAAAAGTCCGAGTCGGTGGCTCTTTCCTCCCAGCACTCCCATGATGAATTCATGCCATCATTTTGCTTGTAACAAAACTTGTGATTGTTGCTGTTGTTTCGTCGCTGTGTGTGTGTAGGTTGTTGGTGTGTTTTTTTCGGTGGTTACTGTGTCCTGATTTTTCATCCTCTATCCCAGCAACCGAGCGACCGTCCAACCGACCCACCGACCATCCATCCATCCATCGCACTTACACGAGTTGGTCATTAGCTACGCCTGCCAGCAAATTATTTGGCTGGGTGCGGCAATGGGCAACCATATTGTTGCTGTGGTCCTTGTCATTGTGGTTGTTGTAGGCGGTTATGATAAACATCAGTGCAGCATCGGACTGCGAGGGGGACTCAGGGTTCTGGGATCTGAAATTGGAAATCCGGAGTGGGCTCTTCGCAGTGAGGCACGAGTTTTCGCGTGCGTTTAATTTTACAGATGGGCCTGGCTTGAGGTTTGTTACACAATTTTCATGTCAAGTACTTAAAATTGTTGCTGGCCAAATCATCGGGGAGTCGTTTGGGTGCACAGGGAAAAAAGCGTTGACAAAGAATTCCAAGTACCAGGAAGTTCAAATAGTATCATTTTCTAAACTTCAAATAACATCAGAAAGTACTAGCGCCACAGTATCACCATTTAAAATTATTTAAGATTTTTTTTCTATAGAAATAGAATTTTAAGTAGATATTTTCTCAAAAATTATTTCCTCAGTGTACATAAAAATAGGAGCCACCAGACAAATTGCGTTGGCCATGCAACATGCTAAAAAATTAACGCAATTTTTTCATATTTTATTCAGTTAATGCGCGGGGAGTGGTTTCTCGGCAAATTACGCGAATTAGCGGGTGGTGGGGCGACTCTGCCTTTTATACAGATACGGATTTATTTTTGTCTGGTTTCTTCATGATTTATTAGACTTTCTCTGCTTTCTGTTCTCGTCGAAAATAAATCTTGTCCCCTCCTTAAAGCCAAACTTTAAGTGCGTTGCCCACATCTAGTGCTCATAAAACGACTGACTAAAGTCGATTAGCATTTTAATAAGTTATTTCCATGGGCAGTCAGATCAAATTATATACGAATTTCATATTAGAGCAATGCAATTTCATGGGCATTACACATACGCAAGGTAAGCCCGATTGGATCGAATATTAAATTGTATTGACTAACGATTTTTTCTGCTGGCCGCCGTTGCCGCCTCTCCTATAAAAATGTAAATTTTCTTTTATTGTTCCGAGATTTATTAGACGAAATGTATGTGTCCCAAAAACTGGGAAAACTGCTGATTTGGAGGGATTATTCGACCAGCAAATGTCGAGGCCATATATCTGCCGAATATATATATGTAAGACCAAACACGTTGTGCAAGGGGGGATCGGTGGTTTTATGTCGCACCCCACGTGGCACAGTTTTTATGCCTTTGTGCAAAATTTATGATCGTTGCTAACTGTTTTTATGATTCTATTTTGATGATTGTTTTGGTTTTTTGGTTTTTCGGTTTTTCCGGGACTAAGCCCTTGGCTCAGATTCCTCATCGCTTTTGCCGCCGTCCAGTGAAAACATAAATAAAATTCCACTTCGCTGGCGGTGTCAGATTTGCATTGTCTCGTCGCGTTGCTAGGGATTTTGGGGCTTTGAGCATGTGTCTGGAAATAGATCACAACTCAATCGATTTTGCGCGCTTTGGCCGGGTAAACAATAAAATAAACGTTATAACAAGCATAATAGAAATGTTAACAACGGCACGTACTAATCAAAGGCGTTTCCGAGTGGGAAACGGGGCGTGGCCCGACAAAAATGCCGACAGGCTGTCTATCAGGCCCCAAAAGGCCGATAAATTGACAGATTCCCCACTTTGGTATGCCAGCAATGTAGTCTGGAAATTGCATAAAGGCATGATTTAATGAATTTCCGGCAATAAAATAATTTAATTTCGGCCTAGTCGGGGTTCTTTGAGGGGGAGGGCGAGTAGCTGGCTCTGGCTCATCATTAAGAACGTCAAGAGGCTTTCAAAAATCTAAAGAAGAAGAAAAAAAGTGCGCAAATCTCCGCATAATTTAATAACGTCAAAGTTGGGCCGGGTGATGCCTCTGCTCCATTGCTTTTTGGGCCAAGGTGGTTGGGCTGCGTGTCGCATAATAAAATGCCAGGCTGGCTGACAGGAAGAAGACGCCTTTTGGCCAGGATTTTCTTGGCTCCGCTTACATGGCAGCCCGGCTAATCTATGAGATGTGCTGGCTGCCACCTAAGCCAGCAGCTTTGATATTTCAGCATTAGCCCCATTAAAGTCAACATTATGAATTTTAATTTCGTGCACTTTATGCGAGAGAGGGTACACTGGGCAAAAAAATATTGATGTTCAAGATAGGAGTAGTGTGAACATTTTATTATTTTAGTAATAATTTAAAGACATGTCACATGTAGATATAAAATTAGAATTTCGTTAATAAAACGGTTTAAAAATAAATCTAGAAAAATAGAACAACTTCTTATATTTTCGTCTATAAAATATGATAATATTTACTTAATGTTGCCAACATTTTATGCTCTCTGCAGCGGTGTGTCAGCCTCAATTAAGTGCGAGGACGTGCCGAGGACGAAGCTCGCTTTCAGGACTGCCAGGGCTTCCTGCATTTGTCAGATGCTGCTAATGCCACTCCCACTGCATTGGCAGTGAAAACAAAGCCACAGATAAAAGTTGGGTGGCAGAGGGGCCAAGAATAAGGGAGGGGGGATGTCAAGCAGAGTCTCGGCAATCGCCTTACAAGTGCAATGTCAATTTGTGCACAAAGGGATAATAAGGATTTATGTCAAATGCTGGCGCTGTTTGAGTTTTGCCAATATTTTCACAGATGACTGCACTTGCCTCAAGTGAAAATAAAACGCGGCTTAAGCAGCAGTCACAAAAATATAAAAGAAACCAAAAAGATTCAGCGAAAACACAGACTAGAGAGGCTTGTGTTTCTTCTCAGACTGCACTGGGAAAAACCAGATGTGCGCTAAAAAAGAAACAAAACAAGAAGAAAATTAAAATGTTAAAGTTATTCCTAACTGAGAATCTATAAATATTATAAAAAGGTTGCTGATTTAACGGAGTAAAATATATAAATATGGAATATTCTTTCCCAAGTACCTTAAAACCATTTTGAGACTCAAAGTTAGGCGATTGAACTTTGCACTCAGCCACCTAATGGCTACTTAACTTATTAATTTCCTGTATTAACAACAACCTCTTCACAAGCAGCTCTCATTAAAACTGCATAAATACACCAGCCAAGCTATCAGAAAGCAATTTCGCCAATAGCTAGACCCAAAAACCGCCCTCAAAACTCACTTGAAAAGTTGTGAACTTTCCACCGGCAGCAGCAGCAACAAATACAACAACAACAACGAGAGCAGTAAAGGAAACACTAAGGATACAACAACAAAGGACCGAACAAGCCCAACTTTTCGAGCAGAGAGCTCAGAAAGTGCGCTTTGATGCTTTTACAAGTTTTTAGTGATTTTTTTATGTAGCCTGCTTTTGGGGGCTAACACACACACACCCAGCTACTCACACACCCACACCCACATCAAGGATCTTTAACACACAGACAGTCGAGGGAGCACCGAAAGCAATCAGTTTGCGGTACACAATGTGGAAAAAGGGTTGGGGATTCCCCCGCCTTGATAGAAATCATGCTGAGTTGTGAAACGTAAAATTGAATTTACTCTGCCGCATTCCCACATTACCCCACTCACACCGAGATTTTCCATGTGGCCGACAGTTTTTCACGCTTTTCACCACCAATTGTGAGCGGGACAAAAGTCTGCTGACTGCGTCGGCCCGTTCCAGTCATAAATCATTGGGCATTTGCCATATGCAAGAGGCTCGCTTTTGCTTTTGCTATCACTAAACCCGGCATTAAACTCGGCTTTGACTTTCATTTACCAAAAAAGATAAAACATATACAGCGGTGTGCAAAAAAATAATAGTTTTCCTATAGGAAATGATAAAATCATACAAACTAGTTTTATAACCAATGGCTTTTATGTTTTAACCATTTTATTCATATATTAAAAACTACATATTATAAAATATTTATTATTTTTTGAAAGTGATGTAAATCTATAGATTTACTATAGTTCCTTTTAACACTACTAACATTTTGTACAGCATTGTGTATTGTCCCTTCGTCTGATACCCTCATCAAATGTACAACATTTGCCTGCTAAGTGGAATTTGCTGGTTTTGCAACAAAAGCTAATGGTTTAGTTTGTGCAAAATGTATAACTCAGCCCCAAACTCAGGCGGTAATCAGCTTAAAGTAGCCAAATAAAATTGAATTCAATTGAATCGAGACGAGTCGAGTGTAGCTGAGTTGAGTGAGTTGTCAGTTGTCTATTGTTGTCTGTTCGGTTGAATTGTTCATGTAACTGTTGCGGTCTTGGCCATGTTTGCAGCCATTCGTGTTTATTTAAATGTAATTAATCTCTGCACAGACTCTCAGACTTTGGACTGGCCGCAGATCCAGCTCAGTATCTCATTTGGATTCAGGTTGGAGCTTAGGCAATTAGTTGCTGGCTAAGTGGGCGCTGTGGAAAGTGGGCGGCGGAGCCTGCCGCTCCTGGTGGAAAATCTCATTTCCTTCGGCCCAGCAGGATAATCCTTATTTGGCTCTACAAGCTATTTATGTTTAGTTGCTGGACGCCCATCCTTATCGCCCAGAGGAAACTGTGGCAGGTTCATAAATACTACATAGATAAGTGAATAATCGGCTCGGGCCAACAGCTGGATGTTCAGCAAGAGATAAGCTATTAATTCAGGAAAATATTTCCAATCCACCTTATCAAATAATATTGAAAAGAACAATGTTATTTCTAAAGATTTTCTAAAATTAGAATATAATAATTTTGGTAATTATGTTGTACTTAAAAATATCACATTTTTGGTATGATAGGTACCCTGTGAACTTTATATTGAGCGACACTTTTTCTCCAAACAGGTTTTTTAAACGAGAATTCCTCGCTTACCATCGCTTTTGGCTTTTAAAGCCAACGCAATCTAAGCGAGCCCCAGTGTAATTAATCCAATTTCGCTGTGCGATATTTCACACTTAAAAATCAAACTCTGGCAATTTGTTACACTCACTCGCACGCACCCAGCCAGGAATATCCAGAGCCAAAGCCAAACCCAAAACCGATGCTGCAAAACGAGCCAACGATACACATGAGACGGAACCGCTTGAAGTGGAGTAAATGGAGATGGTTTCGGATCGGATCGGATCGGGGATATGCGGGTGCGTTCGGTTAGCAGTACGTGAGCCCCGCCAAAAGTTGCGCAAATAAATGACAGTGAAATTTTATAGCACACTTGATAATTTCAGCAATAATTCAGCTCGGCTAATCACCGCATAAATAATCTTAAGGACAGCCCAGCTTAGCCCCACTCACCACTCAGCACCGCAACTACATCGGACCAGTGCGCATATAGCCGCCCGATTTATATATATATTTATTTGTGTACGCCGCACAGTATGCACAGTGCACAGTGAGGCGGTAAAAACAAACAGGGCGAGATCCAGACAGTTGGAGACAAAAACAGGAATAGGAATAGGGATAAATACGTATATATTTAGAGGGGAGCGATGGCTAAGCGGCGGAACAGAGAAGCAAACACGGACCAGCAGCAGCATCCAAAACTCATGAAATCGAGAACTCGGTCGAATGGAACGTGAGCGAAATTTTTGCTAACGAATGTTGACTTTGCCAAAGTACTAAAATCAAATAAAGCCAACAGCTACAACCAAAACAAAAACAGCAAATCAAACAAAATCAACAATCACTTGGTAAAAGTTGGACCAAGTTGATGAAGACAAACGCGCGGGTCTATAGCGAACATAGGGCCAAGTTTGGGCCGAAAACTATTTGGACATAATACAAAAATGGACAAAAATTAATATAGAGCACCGCCAACTTGTGGATCAGTCGGTATTTCAGTATTTAAGCCAAGCAAACAAAGGTCGTAAATCCATAAAATTAACTCTCAGTTCTCAGCGGGCAAAGTCACAGTTACAGGGTCGTCGTCCCATCTCAAGATCCTGTTTTCGGTACTGTCTGAATGTCAGTCTGTCACGGGAAAAACAGCAAGGACCACAAAAATGTAGGTTATACACACACACACAGGCACACAAACCAGTAGAATAGAAGCGTATACATTGCGTATACGCCGCATGTGCCACGCGAATAGCGGAAAGGAAATAAAAGGCAGGAAAACAACAAAATAGGAAATTTAATGCGAACGCTGCGTGAACCGAAAGTTTAAAGCCAACCAAAATGGCAGACAGAAAGGCAATAATTTGTATAACTTTATGACGGCAGAGGATTCAGAATCTTAGGCTGCTATTACCCCCGGAAAAAATAAACTTGCTTGAATAATTTACCAGCAAATTCGAAGACTCCAACTCCAAAGTGAAATGGTGCCACTTGATTTTATATTTAAAGTTTAACTGTTTAACCTATGGCAATGTTTGAACACTTTTGCAATTCGATGTTTAAACTCTATTTATATCGATTGTTTGAACACGAGAGTAAAAACTCTGACTGTTTGAACACTTTTTATTCTAAATGTTTGAACACTGTACTGTACACTTGCGTGTAGTTATTTTCTGCTTTAATTCACTTTCATACTCCTTCGCTATGTGTACATTTTTGTTTTCTATTTTTCGCACCAAACAACTCTCGTGGAGCAAGGCGATGGCTTCCACTTTCCACTTTCACTGCCAAACCGACCGTTAAATTCAACGTTCGCCACGCATCTGACTGATTTGCTCGCTGGCCATCAGATATGCACGGAGGCTGTATACACGCACCCAGAAATCGTATTCGGGATGTTTCGTCACCCGAACGGAGTCCTCGCCTCCATTCGTTGAGCTTCGTGTGCTCCATCTCTCGTTTTCCGGACGGCGAGTATAACACTGGGCCACGAGTTTTCTTCTCGGCTAAGGGAGAAAGGCCCTTCAATTCGCCGTGTTCGATGGCAAGCCATTCTCGGTTATCTATGGTCAGGACTAAGAGAACCGGTCCCCAAAAGAGCACGTCTGAATCAGCTGAGCGTAGAACAGTTGTTGTTTTCGTACGTATAATAATGGGAACGCGTTTTTGAATTGAACAGCTGTTTCGGCTCGAGTGCGCAGAATCAGATTAAATAGGAAATTGTCTTAAATAGTGGGAACAGCATGGAAACTGGTTCTTAATAGTCATATAGATAGTAAACTTGTACTTACAAATTAAAACAATTTAAATTCTGAGAATAAAAAAAAATTAAAATATAACTTGCATTAGTAACTGTTATAAATATTTCTGCTCAAGCAACTTTTTCTTTAGGTAGATGTTTAAAAATATCATATTTGTATTTATTAATGTAATAAAAAATTCAAATTTATATCTGATTCAAATTATTAAACTTTAATGATTGGACTAAGAAAATAAATTGAATCTTAAATCTACATAACGTTGCCTAATTATTTAAAGACTCTCATTTTCTGACAGGCTTGCAAAATATATAAATGATAAGAAGGGGTTTTTTCGTATACTTAGTACGTAGCCCCAATCACCCCTCCCCTTAATTGCTGCACTCATAAAACAGTTCCATTTAAACCTGCTGCCCACCCACCTTTCCCCAATAATCAGTTCGCCATTCTCGGGGCACTCAAATAAAAATGAGTGTGCGAAAGACGTAGAGCAAACAGCCAAGTCACAGATCAATATAATGAACCGAAAAGTAAGCCAGAAGCCGCAACAAATTGCCAGTGAGTCGGGTTGGTGGCCAACGTTTGCTGCAGTGGCTCAATGTGGATTTTGATTTAAGTTTTAGCACTGCGGCGCACTTATCGAGCAATTGGGGGTAAGAATATCGAGGGGGGGCAAATGATTCGAGTACATATAGCGGCCATATGCGGCATTCCAATGAGAGCCGAAAGTTATTTGCAATATACGAATCGATACGATAGGGGATATGGCCACCCATAGATGATGTATGTGTGGCGTGCGGGTATCATCCCAAAGTGCACATCATGATTTTATTAAATGGACTCTGATGTATTTATTGTCCAGCAACAACGTGACTTGTGAATTGATTTCATTAAACTGAAAAAGTTAACAAAGCACCGCTCGCTCGGGCCTGGCAACATTTTTTGGACAAAGTTGCCCAGATAGTCGGATGGCTGGATGGCAGGACGCAGTGCTCTGGCCATATATCGCCATATAGATAAATATTTTTTTATAGCAATATGTGCGAGTGTATGTTGGCTTAAGGACATCTATCGTTAGTGGCCAGGAGTGGAGACGAAGGATGAGTGAGCCTCAATGACCAATGGCAACAGCGGCGCGCATCGAGCGTGGAATATCAATGTGGTCCAAAACCAGAACCATCAGAACCGAAACCAGGACGGAGCATACAAATCCAACCAACTGACCAGCTGACTGACAGACTGACCGAATGTCAGTGTAGTCCTGGATGGTCCTTTGGCCGAACTGCTTTTTGTTGACCGCCGTTCGCCACAAATTGCCAAATTGTGTGAGTATGCGGCTTTGGCTTTGGCTACGGATTCGGCTTCGGCTTTGGCCGGTTTCATTTTGTACAAATAATGATGATAATGTTGATGCGGCTGTTGACTTAACGCACATAACGCTGATTAGCCACATAGTCCGAGAAAGCAATCGCATTCCCAATGTGATCCGAGAGCTAATTGAAGGAACTCGGTGGAAATACCAAAATATTCGCCCTGCGTTTAACTTCTAGTGCCAAAGAAATAGTTTTAGTCAAATTAAGATGATAATATTTTATTATTCTAATCAATCCTTGATTTTATTTTAATTGAAATATTAACTAAAGGCATTTACTGAAATTAATCAGTAGAATTTTTATAGATGATAAAAAGAGTTCTGTATAAGAAATTAAAATTGAAATATAAAAGATTTTCTTTCCTTACCAATTTAATTTATATACTTTCTTTTCGTGCAGACCAGCAATCAAAAATGCGAGGCAATCGATAGAGTATACCCTTATAAGGGCAAGGTTTGGGCCACCTTAGTCAAGGGCCTTCTGTACTTTAGATGTCCTTGGCATGCGATTGCACTCAAACAATTTCTATTAAATGCGCTTTTAATTGCAGTCGAGAGTCTTGAAAGGCATTTCAATGGCAATGACTCCGGCCAACGCGGCGTATGCGCGATGCTCGAATAAAAGCTAATTTCAGCATTAAGCAAATGTCGCCTCTCGCCCCGCTAAGCTCTGCGAATTATACTCGAATGGCGGAGTGAAATGGGAAATGAAAAATTGCCAAGCAGAATGGCGAATGTTTACAACGGACGGACAAACAGACAGACACGCCGCCACGCCCACCACTCTCGAACTCCCACTTTCTCCTCGCCACTTTAGCCCCCTTTGGTCTTCTTCTAGCCGCTTTGCTGTTGTTGCATTGTAAGTTGTCCTGTTTTATAAATGTTGGCGGCAAGAACCACTTACATGAGCCATTTGCATCATATTTCTGTTGTCATTTGTTGACATTTTACTTGCCTTGTCCTCACAGCATGTGTGTGTAGACACTTAATGTGCAGTCATTATTTTTCAAGAAACAAGCTCGGTAGCAAGCCGGCGGAAAAAACAAAAGCATAACAGCCAGAACGTGGGAGCATAGTGCAAAGGCAAAAGGCAGCAGAGCAATAAAAAACCAACTGCAGAAGCGTTTCACATATAAAACGGAAAAAAAACACTGAAAAAAAAATTACTTACTGCTATTAAAAGAAGTATGATAATGATATAATATCAAATATTTAATATTTTTAAACGCTTTTAATAAGATAATTAAATATTCTTCCAAGGGTAATAAACCTTCTCGAGGCAATTAAAAAATAACCCTGAAAGCAGTATTTTTTAAATCTACTTACGTTTAAGCTTAAGTGATTATTTTCAGCATTCATTTCCCCAGTGAAGTAAATAAAAATATGAAGCCGCCACCCACAACCACTTTTCAGAGAGGGCTTAAGCGAGAGAGAGGGGGCGAGAGTGCGAGACTGAGACGGCAAGAGCAATGGAGAAAGCGGCGGCAAGGGTTCATCATTGTTTGCCTTTGGCCTGGGCCCAGAACTTGGCTAATTGCCTCGGCCCCGACTATCGTTTTTCACCAATCAGCCGAGTGAGTATTAATTAATTATCTTACCATATGCCATGCTGCATTGAAAGCGGAATTTTCGCTGATTTTTATTTAACTTTGCACGCTAATTAGCGTCCATTCTGATGGCATCCTTTTTTGGGGTTTTGGCTGGCTGGCGAGGATATGGCCAGGATCTGTCTGTCATGGCCTGGCAGTTGGCTCAACTTCAGTCTGAAGTTTTTCTCTGGCTCTCCTTCGTTTCGGGGGAAAGTTTGCGGCGAACTTTATTCAAGTTTAGCTGTGTTTCCATTTATTTAGCATCTCTTGATTGACAGTTGATTTATAGTGTTCATCGACACCACAAAATTCGCCAAAGGGGAAATCGCCAACGTACGAGTAGTTCGTGCTTTTTTCACATTTTCAACTGTTTGCAGTGAAGCTTTAAGTTCGTTTGCTCTGATTTAATTTACCATTAACGAATCCATTGTTTTCCATTTCCCTTTGCCAGCATATCTAAATCAATGTGAGAGCCAAACTAAAATTGAATTCCTGATCGAAAAATACATTTATTGACCTGGGCAAAATTCTACTCAGTTTTATTATAAGCTTAATTGACTGAGAGTTAAATAATAAAATGCATACAAAAAGTTAGGTTCAGTAAAGTTAATATCAACTGATACCTCTTAGGTGTAAGTTAAAAAATAAAATATAGATGAAAGATTTTTTCTTTATTTTGAATACCTATTTATATGGAATGCTGAAATCATATTTTACAATATGAAATTAAGAAGTTGCTTTACCATAGCATTACCAGAAAAGTTTTTTAAAAGGTATAAAGCAATTTTCATGGCGAATGGTGTTGCATTTGCATTTCTGGGTATTTAATTTAACGAGAAATACTCTTTGGACAACTAACTGTAAGCTTTTAAAAATTTTTAATTCCATCCCTTATCTCCGCAATAAATATTCTGACGGATAAATTAATAGAATCACAAAACTTTATACATCAAAAATAGAAAACCATGCTTAAACTAATTATGTAATTAAAAGGACATGTTTACACGATTAAATTTGAATTCATTAGAAGTGATAACATGGTAAGTAGATACTGCGAATACATACAAAAATCTATGGTGTTTTTAGTTGAATTTTACACTCATAAATAAAACTAATTGAACATTACTTCGCTTAAGGGTGGTGTAAACTGTCATTCTGTTTTTTTTAGTCACAATTTATGAGTGGATTGCCTGCATATTTATGTATTTAATTTGAATCGCAGCGACAATTAACTAAGTGGCTGTCCAAACTTTTAGCTAAATTAGCCTGGCGTCTGCCTGACCCCAAAAATTGGCGACAAATTGTTATATTTATTTCGTTCGGTCAGCGGCGGCGCCAAAAATCCGCTAGTAGTGCACTCCAGATTTTTTCGCTGCAATAACACTTTTTTCCCCGTTATTTTTTTTTGTTTGCCTGGCTTCTGGCTGATGTTTGCTCTCTGGTGTTTTGTTTTATTATCTATTAGCAGGTCAATTTACGATTACGGCAGCTCAGTTACCACCCAATCTCCGCTGCCAGGGGTTATTAAAGTCGATGTCGCTTATCTGCCCCAGCCATAATGCTAAATATGCTGGGTCCTTACACATTACGCAGTGTTGCACTTAAATTTCACACTTAAATAAACAACTTCCAGGCTGCTGCTGCTGCTCGCTGCTCGCTGGTTGCTGCTTGTTGGCTGTTGACTGTTGGGGCTTGCACTTGGCCAGGTCCGGGTGCTTGGCCTACTTGGGCGCCCACAAACTGCTAACTGGCGAAAAGCCGTGCCAGCGCGGAGGGAGCGTAATGGTGGCAAGAATAACTCCTGAGTGGAACACGCACACAAACACGCATAAATTGAACAATACCCGGGCCCCAGGTCCTGGCCTCTCAGCATCCCCATCCCCTGGGTTCTTAGCCCTGCACTGAGAAAAGCGGATAGGGTACTCAGTGATTGTAAGTCCTGGCGACCTGTTAATGCTAAATATATATTCAATTATTTTAATTACTAAACAAGCATAGACCCATAATATACAAACTTGTCTTAATAATAACTCAACTGTCGAAATGACGTTAAAAAGTTATATTAATTGATATATTTAGATATCCATGTGATTGCACAAAATTTATCAAAAATTGATTTTAATATACAAAAATGAGTAATATTATTTTAATTTAATTAAATTAGTCAACAAGCTTGAGCCATTTTCAGTGGCTTGATCCTTGATAGTTTCCTTTGTAAATTAGTAATTATTATACAAATTTGTACAGTAATATTAAAAAATACCCAATATTTCTGAAGACCTATAAACACCGCATATAAAATTAATTTGTTCTTATTTTTTTAATATTATTACTTATACTAAACATAGAAAACTACAGAACTTGGCAGTGTAGTTCCATGACACGGCACAGAATGCGGCACATATTATGGCCCCGTAGGATCTGGAGATCTGGGGTGGGAAGGGGGTGTTTTCTGGGCGAGGTGCTGCTGCGGTGTTAGCGGTGCGGTCGTCGGTGGTCCAGAGTTTTGGAGTGACGGAGGGGCGGAAGGGGGGATTGCTTAAAGTGCTTTTACTGCGCTTAATTCGCATAATTAATTTTGTTAGTAAACTTCGGGGGCTAATACATATTTTGCCACCGTTGATGTTCATGTTGCGTTGTTCTGCCCATTGTTGTTGTTGTTGTTGCTCCTGCCTATTTCGCGGCAAACACCCAACTCACGCAGCTGCTGTTTATGTATGCTGTGTGTGTGTGCCCCGGTCTATGCACGTGTGTGTGAGTGTATCTGCTTTTTCCGTTTATGTTTATTCATTGAATTTATGACATTATCGTTGCCTACTTTGCGGCGCCCAGCTAACGTACATTCATGCAGGCGGCCTTACAGTCGTGGTCAAAATAAAAGGTATACCATTCTAAAAATGAATATGGGTCTTACCGCTTGCAGAAATAATAACTTTTTAATCTTGTCCTAGATAAAAGTACTACACAGTTTTAATACACATAAAATGTAATTATTTCTTCTTTTGCAAGCTTCATAACTATTATTATTTAAAGTTTTTTATATAAATTTTAAAATTACTATTATCTTGTTGACCTCAGCTGTTGGGAGAGCAGTGATCTGGGTGCATGTGTGTGTATGTGCTGAGCCTGCAGGCCAGGTAATTGCACTTGTGTTTTGCAATCACAGCCTTGCCTAGTTTGCCAGGCACTTTATGTTCAATACGCTGCCGGCCATAGATGCATGAGTACAGTAAATATCCGCTAAAGCTATCTACTACAGTGTTACAACAAAATAAAAGGATATGTATTTTTTCTCATTAACAAAAAGCTTAATATTTACTTTCTAATAAAGTTATATTTAATTTAATATATATTTTGTATGTACCTAAACAACCTAATTTTCCGTTACAGAATCTACCCTGTAATTCCGTGCTGTTTTTGCATCTTGCAGCTTAATGGCGGCTGGCAAGCGTTTATTTACTTTATTACTGCATATTTGCATGCAGGCCCAAATGTGCGTGGTTTATGGGCAGGGTGTGTGCGTGGGGCAGGACAATTGGAAATTGTCTGTTAACTGCCACTGCATCGCAGGATGCGTGCCTCCGCAGATGACTGCAACTCGCGCGGTGGCACTCACCTTGTGTTGCTAATGCCAGGCCATAATCAGCAGCCTTCGAAAGCTGGCCAAGACCCCTTTCCCTCAACCCCTTGACCCACTGGCATCTTGCGGCTTAAACAGTGGGCAAACACTCGCCAGCGATCCGCTGATTGGACAGGTCGTCGCCATTACCAACGTCATTTATGGTCCCACTGCGCCATCGACTCTGAGATTTCGAAGGACTGTTAAAGTGTAAGCATGTGTTAACTAATGGCCTTATATTGGCCAGCTCCACAAGTCTATTTGAAGAAGATCTAATATTCAAAAGTGTGCCATTAGCTGAAATTTTTGAGATATGAAAGTTTAAACTTTGAGAATTTATATTTACATCGTTAACCGCAAACTTAAGAAATTATTACAAAAAATTGTATTATTATTTTTATACAATTATTATTGAAATCCTTTAAAATTTCATAAATAATAAAAGAACATTTGTAAAGCCTTGTTCAAATAATGTAAACCAGAACTCAATTATTCATTTGAAATTAGTTACCGAAACTGTAAAAAAGACAGCCGAACTAAATATAAAAGCTATTAAACTCTCACTTTGTCATTGAGACCGTGGGCCTAACCCACTTTAATAGGCCAAAACAAATTACTAAACAAAGCATTTAGCGGCTTAATTAATGGGCACGCAGGGAGAACGCGTTTTAATTATTCATCGGGCCGAAATAACACTCGACAGCCGAAAACACAACATAATTAGCGCATAAATTAGTTGGCCCACATAATATTGAATCACAAATCAAACGCAAAATTGAAGGGTAGCTTTAAATTGTTGCAGACTTTTGGGTCGGCGATAAAACTGCACTTAATGCAACTAATTTGTCGGTGCAGTCGGACCTAATTAATCAGATTTCCAGTGCTTAATGTCCATTTAAACACTGGGCGTGGCAGAAATTAGGGCTCTCGGCAAGGGTCATCCACGGCGTATACTTAATGCAGTGCACTTTAAGCGTATTAAACGCTCTGTTCTTTCATTTACCCATTCATTTGTGTCCCCTCCGCCTGGCCAGCGGATTCAACGGGATTCAACAGGCACCCACACAACTTATTTTAATTAAACGCATTATTTTCGCATTTTCGGTATTTGCCGCTGCCGCTTTATTTGTTTCCACTTATTAAATACTTTTCAAAATGGTCTCCAGCGTCGCCAGCAAGTCCACCGAGCGTGGCAGCCTGTGGCTGCTGTATTTAATAATAAACCAGCCAAATCCGCAAATAAAGTGTAAATGATAAAATTTTTATTGAGAGAAAAGGCGGGCAAAAGCACCGGAAAAAAAGTAAATCAACAGATACAAAAAAAAAGAGCACCCAACAAAATCCGCCAGAACTGTGAAATGACCTCAGCTTGGCACATTTTTAATTAAACTGCATTAAAATATATGGCGAGCGTTTGTTCAATAAATACCATATATTTTATATTGAATTTTAGCGCGGCAAAGAACGCTTTTTTAATTAATATGCCGCAAGTGACAGTCGACGGGAGAGCGAGAAGCAAATTTAAAGGTGAGCGACATCAATACCCTGCTTATGATAAACATGCCCAAGAGATATAATAGACAAGGGATATTAAAGCTACTTCATTTAACTTTTCATAACCACATTTATATTGGTTTTTTAAATCTGCCTTATTTATATTTTAAACTAAGAAAAGTAATGATCAGATTTTCGTTTAATTCATTATGACACCTCTGATTTAACATGACAAAAAAAGTCCTGGAAGAAAGCGTGCACAAAAGCAATAAAATTATATCATCAGGGATTAATGCGCTTAATCGGGCGATTATCCACATCAAATGGCGTGCCAGGGAAGCAGCAGGACGAGCTCCCCTCTGTTTAAAACCGTTCCCAGCGGGCTGCGCATAAATTAGTCGCACTGACCAGGAAACTTCCAAGTGGCTGGTCAAGTCAAGATGTCTACTAATTGCCATTTTACTGTCACATTTGCTCGGGGATTTACATGTGCATACAATTCACATTATCGTTGCAACTTGCCAGCCAGCTAAGCCTGTTCCGGGAAATGGAAAATGGCCAGGGCCACGCCCCACATCCAGGACTCTCGAGCGGTTCGTGTGCATTTTATTAATAATTATCCTTGGTGCCCAGACTGTGGGCTTATGCAAATTAGCGAACGGGCATTAAGTGCAGTTAACTTCAGCCTTCAGCCTGCTTCGGCAGCCATTTGGCGAATTTCAAGTTGAAAGCGGGGAAAGCTGCTCGCCTGTTCTCAACTTTACTTCCGGCATAAATTTGTTGAAAAGTGAAATGAATTACATGTTCTCCGAACGGAAAAGTTGCAAACATTTTAGTCGTAATAAGAGAAAAGTTTAAAGCGAAAGTTAACTACGCATAATGAAATCCATTCGATAATTGACCGTTTTTTGCATCCAATATTAATTTTTAATAAGAGGGAGAAAATTAAGAAAAGAAAAAGTAAAGTAAAATCCAAGCCGAATTAATTTTTACATATTTATTAAAATGAAAATGAGACTTTTCAGTACACACAACATATTTTATACTTTTACCGATAAGTCATAAACTTAATCCTAAAGTAAAACAATAAAGTTAGCTAATTTGTTCGGAATAGAAACTCGCTTACAATTGGAAAATCTCCCCAAACTATGCTGTACTTTATGGGAGCGCTGATGCTGCTGACTTGCTGAACCGGAGGCAAGTAAATTAACACTAATTACAACATAATAACTATAAAATCGCAGAGACAAGTGCTCGGCAGACTCAACAGCTCATTGCCGGGCACTTGCCACTCAACGTGGAGCCGGGCCAAGTTCCTAGCCGGGCCAACAACTGAACTTGTGCCGTGCTGAACCCGTGCTGAACTGGCCGCCTGCAGCGCCGGAGAAAGGCAAGCAAAACAGAGTGCAAAACATGATTAAGAGTGAAATATTTATTTGCAGCACTTGGAGGCGCGCCACGGCAGCGCCAACAATTAGAAGCTGGCTACAAGTACCAGTCCAAAGTGCACGGTAGTTCCGGCTCAGCGCCTCCCCGCCGCCGACATGGCTTAAACATGTAAATGGCTGCTAGGAGCAGAGTAGGCCATGATTTAATGGCCCTGCAAAGGAGTACGGCTGCAACAAGTGCGCGGCCCTTAATGCTTAATTTAATTGTATTACGAGTAGGTTGCTTGCTTGGTTACTATAAAAGATGTGTAGATACTAAAATGCTTTAAATTCTAAATGCCTAGTATTCCTCCTCCTCGTCAAAGCCATAGCCGAACTCGTCGTCGTCGCCGCCGCCCGTGTTGAGCATGTCCTGCAGGGTGGCCTCCGGTTCTGCCTCGGGCTCGGCATCAGCCTCTTCAGCTTCTTCGTCCAGGTCATCTGAGAAGGAAATGTATGTAGTAAATTGGAGGAAAGACAATAGTTACTTGACTTAACCCACCTGCTTCCACCACCACCGCTGGCTTGGTTTCCGGCTGCTCCTCATCTGCCGCCTGGCTGACTGGCAGACCAGCCTCCACCTTGGGTCGCTTCCTGCTGGGTCCTGGCAGATCGTATGCTGCCCTGGTGGCTGCCCTGCTCTTGGGCGCAATCGGTCCCTCCTCCACGATAACCGGCTGCGCCTTCAGCTCCTCCAGGGTACTTGGCTTGGTATCCGCACTGGTGGCCGGTGAGTCATCCGTCAGCCCGCCAATGCCATCGGTCAGGGTCTTGAGTATCTCATAGTTGATCTTGCTGGAGATCTTCTTCTCTTGCAGCATCTTCTCGATGGCCTCGCCGGCCGTGGACGACGGGCCGATGACCTTCTTGCGCGGCTTGCGCTTCTTGCGCTCCGGCTTGCCCTCCTCACGCTCCTTGGCCAGCCGCTCGTCGCGCTCCTTCTGCTCCTTCAGATACTCGGCATTGAGGTTCTTCCACATCTCCAGCTTGGCCACCGCCTCCTCCTCGGTCAGCACATACTGATCGAGCTCGTCGTCGTTCAGGTCGTCGGTGATGAGTTCCTGTTCCTGCGGCTGCTTGGCCTTCTCCACATCCTCCAGATCGCTCTGGGTCACCCGGCAAATGGCCTCGATATCTGGACGAAGTCCTTCGATGCCAGCCACCAAACCGCCGGCTTCAGTCTTCTTTACATCCTCGTTCTTTTCTATCAGGTCCTTGATGACCTGGGCATTGGACTGATCGATGAACTGCCTGGACTCCTCCAGCTCGAGATCCTTTTCCGAGGTGCTATTGGGAGTGCCGGGCGAGCTAACTGGAGTGACTCCCTTTCCCTTGGTCAACTGACGGTACACGGAGTTCGAGTACTTGCCCAGGTCCTTTTCCAGATGGGCATCAATCTCCTTTTGCAGTTCCGTGAGCTCATGCTCGCCCATCTAAAAAGAAAGAGGGGAAAGTAATAAAAAATTTTAGGGACTGACTTATACTCACATCTTTGATCCTCTCGCGATCCTTCTTGCGCGCTGCCTTGAAGGAAGGCGGATCCTGTTCGCGCTCCAGATCGACGGTCATGAACTCCTCCAAAGTCAGGCCGCCCGAGGGCGTTTCGGCAAACTCCGAGAGGCGTTTGCGGAGCGTTGACTCGTGGATCTTGACCACACCTATCACGTCCAGCATGGTGCGGCTGAAATCGTGCATGCGGGCCGCAATCAGCAGCGCTTAAGGTCGAAGGTAATCCCCTTTAGTTGTGGCTATTAAACGCGATTTCGCAGTTCACTCACCTGCCCCACAAAGGCCAGTGGGTCGTCGTCCCGAGTGCATGCAATCCTTCTTCATGCGCTGCACAATCCGCAGTGCCGTCATCGAGACCTCGTGTGTTTTGGCACCCAACTGCAGGCGATTGGCGAAACGCATGATGTACAGACATGGATCTGTGCGCAAAAACAGGAAGGAATTAAATAGGTGGGGAAAAAACCCAAGAAAATACCTTGACGACTCATAGAATTACTTTTACGCCATAGTTATAAATAGTTAGTGGAGTGATATTAATCAAATTAAGATGATCAAGGTGGAGGCAAATTAGCAAAAACATTTAAGTTCATTTTAATTGCTTCATAATAAATTTTAAAGTTCTCTTATATGATTCTCCCAAGTTCTAATATTTTCTCCATTTTATTTAAAGTCTCTTTAGAACCCAACTTTATTTGGTGATCAAGGTAGAAATACCCTCAGCAAGAGTATCGTAATAAAATCAAAAGATTCCAATAAGATTTACTAACTGCAAGAGCATCAGCCGAAGAACTTGTTCGACGACCTTGAAGCCGGGTCGGTCTAGCCAATGAAACCGAAAACATTCAATAACCGGCCCACGTCTCCATGGACAGCTGCCGAAATAAACAATCTTGAACCCGAACTTCAGGTCCGATGTTATTCAATTCATTCAACTTTTACATGGCAATGAGAGGTGCAGAGAGTCGGCGATCTGGAGAGTGAGCAGACAGAAGACTTTGAAAGCCGAAGACTGCCAATTTCTATCATGCGATAAGTTTTTGTGCGCTCTGCACGAACATCACGCATCCGTCACGTAGTCCCGCCAAAGGTTTTGGGCCATTCATTGGCCTATTAAACCGATAATTAGCTATATTTGCACTAGATGAAAGACAGGCCCAGCCAAGGAAACCCACAATACAACATGTGCAATTAACACTTGGCCCAGTCATTTCGGCCAGAGCAAAAACAAAAGCCAAACGCAAACGCAAACAGCAATTAACGCACAACAAATACGGCTGAAAAAAACAGTGCGAAACGCATTGGAAAATCAAAGCCAGCAGACACACGACCTTGCCAAAGTTATTTGCCAATCGTTTTTTTTTATATTTTGTACTTAGACCACGGTTTATAATCTACCTACAAATTGGTCTGGGAAATGTGGCTGAAGAGGAGGAAACTCAAGATTATAAAGCCGATTCTCTTAGAGTGGATGGTCACTTGAATTATACAATTACATTTTACACAATGGTTTGAATAATTGTTTTACTTAATGACCAAGTAAATGGTAGACCATATCGGTTTTAATTATTCATATAATAATGCCAGACGTAAGACTTACATCGTTTATACTCAATAAAAAGAAGAAAACATAGCGGAATAATCTGTTTACTTTAAGCTTTAAAATAACTGCTTTTGTGCAGTTTCAGAGTTTTTTAATATACAGAAAGGCTTGACATATAATAATATTACCAGAATTATATTAAATATCAACGACATGTATTTCAAATAAATAAAAACAAAGACATTGATGTTTGTTTATTGGATGAGTGGAAAAATAAATGTTAAATAAATTCGTAACCTTTTAATTTTAATAAATGGTTTCTGAAGTACTAATTTTGCAACTATTTTTTATACTTATCCACCCCTAACCCAGGGTTTAGCACATTATCCCGGAACTTACTGCTAATCCTCCGCCCCTCCAGCCCCCCAGTCGGTGGTTGTTTGTGCAGCGCCACTTGACACACAAAGGCAGATGCTGTTAAACGTCAACCCCCGCTGACCGAGAGTCAAGAGGGCGGGGCGGGGGCGGATGTGAGAGGATGCTTGTCAAAGTCTCGCCAACTGTACTCCGCAAACAAAACAAAAAAGAACTCCGCAAAGGAGGAAAAAATTATTTATTAAACCCTAATGAATGGGCACATTTGTGGAGGCCCAGAAGCAGCAGCAGCCCTCAAACTCTGGCGCCCCCTGAATGAACCCCCACTTAGCAACCGCCCCTGCTTTTTTGTTGCTACTGCCGTCGAGTGCTCCACTTGAAAAATGATGCCGCTGATGCGGTGACTACGTACTGCGAACTGCGATCGGAAACTGTGACTGCATTGACCCTTCAGCACAGCGCCCACTCATTTGCCACAGCTGTTACTCGAACTGCTGCTGATGCCGCCATAACTGTTACTGCGGCACTGGAAAAATTAATTTCTTGTTTCGGATATATATTATTTAAGAACTAGAATTGCAGAACTAAGTTTAAAAGACTCGTGTAAAAGTAATATATATAAAGTATTTAAACAGAAATTGTTCATATTTTTATTTATTAATATGAATCATTTTATTTTATTATTATTTATTTTGATTTATTTTTATTGACACAAATCCATTTCTTACAAAATAAGAAGTTTTAATTTAAATTAAAAAAAAAACAAAACAAGATTTTGTAAATTTTTCCAGTAATTTGTAAATGATTTTTAAACCATTTCACTATTAAAATCTTAGGAGATTAAATATAAATAAGTGAAATATATTAGATTATAATGTCTTTAATTTTTAGATGGAAAATCTGATTTTTTGAGTGTGCTGCTACTTCTTGACAGTTGCCAGCACGGCTGTTGCTAATGGTTTCTTAATGTCGCCCGCCCCCTGCTCTCAGCCACTCCCCATCCCATCCTGGGCATTCCGCAACTGCAGCTAGTGAAATTATTATTATTTAAACTTTATTTTTGCGTTTGTCATGACAGCAATTATCATTTTGGGTGCACAGTGCACCCTGCTCCTCCTGCACGGCTGATTACTCTGCATTTTGCGAAAAATGCCAGCGATTTGGGTTCGGGTTTTCCTGCCACCGCCAACAATTAACTGCGTTTTGCTGCTTTAATTGTTTTGTAATTGACCAAGAACGCGAGATTAATGAGGAAATGCAATCTGAGAAAATGTCGCGTTCAAGAGTCGTGCTGGCCAAAGCAAAACCATCAAAATTGGTTAGCACTCAATAAAAATAAAAATAAAAATCAAATCGTGGTATTCTTTTATCGCATGCAATAAATGAACGTCTCAAGGCGAGCGCAAAAAAAACCGAACCCAAAACCAAATAGTCGATCGTGGTCGATCGGGTGGCGAGTCTCGAGTTGCCGGTTTTGGATCTCACTTGAAAAATTAGTAACTCACTACGAATTCGTTCGTTGACTCGCGCAGTCGCAGTCGCCAGTCGAGAAGTAAATCCGAAATTAAACAAAAACGTGGCCGGTCGTCGCGCATGCGCAAACCAAAAACCGAGAAAAGAAAAGAAGAAGCTGCTGCGAGGAATATAAAAAAACCCTCCACACATATGTGAAGCCCATCATTTCATCAGTCGTCTGCGGTCTGCCGTCCATCCCAACAAATTACAAAAGTGTGTATATATTTCTCCGATTGCTTGTTAAAGTAATAATAATCGTTGACAAAGTGCGCGTAGCTCGTTTGTTTGTTCTTCTGTTGACGTTTTAATTTATGTGCAGCTTTGTTTTTTTCACTTTTTTCATCACTCAGCTGACTGACAGCTTTGCGATGCCGGTTGAGCGTGAAAAAAAAACAGCGCTAAAGAAAATTGCTTTAAGTGAAGTGCAAATACAACAGAGAAGCAAAGAAAAAATCCCCAAAAATTCCACACAGTTAATTGTTTCTAATAAGTGCGGATCGGATTTGCCCCCAAAAACACTGTCTTCTCCACCTGACTCGAATATATATTCCCTCACTCGATATTCGATTACGTCAGAACTCATTGATTTTTAACTACCAATTAACAGTTGCTGCGTTTAATTAATTGTTTCAATATTTAACCCATTAAGTGTCACCCGGAAAATGCTTGGCAATGCTAAAAATAATTTAGAATTTAGAATGGTTTCTGCTTCCTCATCGAAACCTCTTGAATTACTAATGACTGCCTAATGATCAACGCCTCCGAATCGAAAAATAATCAATCCGAGATCCCAATCAAGGCTAAACTCTCTTATCACCGTGGAATATTCAGCCACGCCGTGTAATTATCCGTTAGCTGCACTCTCGGTTAATTGCCGAGCATTTGGCTGTAATTTACTGCTCATAACTATGATTTGTGTTTGGAGGCGCTGCTTTTAATGACAGCCCTCCCAGTGTTTGTACTTTTGAGTTTGAGTTTTTTCGAAAATACAGAAATTTCCCGGCCAGCCAAAGTCCCACACTGTTTCGTGTTTGTATTTCAAAACAAGGTAAACTTTAGAAAAAACTAAAACAACCCCACCCAAAATAAAAATGAAAAAGCTGGCGAAGCAAACAAAAAACACAAACGCCTTTTCACTCCATAGACATCGAATTCGCATTTAGAATTCCACTCAAGAATCGCGCAAGCTGAAGGCATGAATACCTAAATATTAAGTAACTCGATGACAATTTTTAAGTTTTAACTAATATTCAGGCAGAAAAGGAAACGAAAACGGGTTCCAGCTGAAACCGAAAAACAGCAATAAATATTTGACAAAGAACATGTCGCCCATAACCGCAGAAGCGAAACAGAAAAAGATTTAGAATTCAGCAACTCATGCCAAGTCGAAAGACCATTCAAATGGGGATTTTTCTGGGCCATAAAGAATCGAATACAAACAAACCAAAGTTGACGATTGTAAAAAAATGTTAATTCGTCGAGTCATTAGACAAAATGCAACATGACTTACCAAAAAATCCCAAGAAATATGAAAAGTGAGTGAGAAAAACTGCATGTTAATGTCTATAAAATTATCTGCAAATTAATGCGTCTAAAGCCAAAGACGCTGGCTGAAAAGCCGATAGACTGAGCAACTGAAAAGCTGAAAAACCGAAAGACAGAGCCACCAACCGACAGCTGACGGTCTGAATGATTGCGAAACGACCTAAGGGCACTCGAAGCGAGGTCCAAACTCACATGGAACCACCTCAAACAAAAGTCGAGACGCTCACAAAATGGAACTTTGGCTGTGCAGCTAGACGAGAATTAGATACTCTGGTCCAGAATTGTTGCTAAATGAGGCACTAAGCGTAGCGAATGCAAATATATTCATAACGTAGAACCTTTGTAACAGCGTAACGATTACTCATTAGAACTATTTTTCCACTGGATAGGTGGTTTTAAAAACAGCGGGATTTTTTATTGATAAACAATTTAAACCCGTTAAAATGAATGAATAGGAATCTTTTCAAGGAAAAAATGTAATTAGTTTGCACTTATTGTTTTATATTAAATAATTTAAAATAATTAAGATTTTTTTAAGAGTAATCAGAAAACAAAGTTTTAGCTTTAAAAATAATATTTAAGAAAAAGCTCAAAATGAAATGAAAGATTATTTCATAATTATTCTTAACCCCATGAACCTGTTAAACAACCTGCTGATTTGACCCCATTTCGATTGTTTTTTAGCTCGAAACCTCTTTTTATTCGTTCCTTGAAGCCCTTATCAGATTTCCGAGTTGGCTTGCAAGTCGCCATAAAAACCCAAAAAAAAAATTACACAAAGTTAGCAAATTGGCCGAGTAAAAATAAAAAACAAAAATCAGACAAGCGCGAACAATTAAAGTGCAAAATCGGCAAATCAACGAGCTCTTTTGCTGGCCACTTGACCGACTGATCGCCCAATCGACAGTTCGAGTGCTTGGCCAAGAGAGTTCGACAGGTTATTTTATTTTTTATTTTTTATTGGCCACGTGAGCGAATGTCTGGGAACTGCGATGTGAGGGGCTTCAGAGGTCGATTGCTTTCGGGGCTTAGATTTAATCCAGAGAATCGGGGAGTTGGGCTTTATGACACTTTTGGTTAATCAAGTAAATGCGTGGCGATTGCAAAATGCTCTGGCCAGGGGAAAAATGCAACAAAAGGAGCTCGTTAAAAAAGGGCAGCGAAATAATGAGAAAACAAAAGACTCGGCACACACAGTAACTGCAAGAAAAAAGATACAAACTCTTCACTTTTTTTGTGTTTTCTGCTTTGCTGTGATCTTGTGGATGTGGTTGGATTTTTTATTTCTTTTTTTTTTTTTTTGGCGAGCATGTAATGAGGAAATAAAAATCGAAAGTGTTACGCGGGCGTTTCTTTGGGGTCTCCCCTTTACCACCTTTTTTTCGGCCAGTGTGTGTGTGTCCGACTCTGACCCGAGAGACTTGGCCAAAAAGTGGGTCGCACCATTTGCAATTAAAGAGGCAATGAAAAATGAAATAAACCCCGGGCCGAGGAAAACAACGAATACAATTAAGAAAAGGGCGGCCAAAGTTAATGCAAGCGGCAAATTCGAATTGCACCTTTATACCAGCGAGTGCAATGGCAGAGCGGAAAATACGCATTTAAAGTAAAAATACATAATACAAAATACAAAATGCGATATACGAAAATCCGCGCTCACACACGCGAGAAAGAAATTAAACAAAACATGCCGAAATTGAAATGTGGCTGGAAAATAACAAAAGCCTACAGCTGATGAATAATAAACGTGACTCGATTGTTAAGCCATGAAATTAATTTAGCATAAATTGTATATGTGTTTTGCATAGCAACTAAGAGGGTTGAGGGGTTAAGGAGAACCATAGGGGTTTTGGATGAGGAGTGCAAGCAGCTGTCTGGAATTCTTTGCAATTTATTTTAGCGTTAATAAGACGCAATAAGTTTAAAAAAAAAACACATAGATTCTGATCTTTCATATAAAACTGCACCTACATTTTTATAAAGTCTGTACAAATTTGTATTTTAATTTAATTGTTTAATAATAGTTAAAAAAAATTAAATATATTTCAATTCCATTAATCAGAAACAATTTAATTAAATTATTTATCATTTGAAATGCCAACACCTCTGATTTGACCATAAAATGTTAACAAATTTATAGCTTGCGCGTTAATTGATCTTTGCTTTGTTATATTTATTCTGACAAATGACAGATGAATGATGCAGCAGATTGATAAAATCAAATTATTAAATCGGAAAAATTAAACTGAGATGTGCTTCATTAGCAGTTATGCAACACTGTTAAATTACTGAATTCTAAATAATTAAAATAAATTGTTGATTCCAGTTAAATATTATGACTATAACCCACAAAAACACAAGTTCATATTAACTATTACAGTCAAAAGTTTTTACTTATTAGTTAATCACTCGAAATGTCGTCATAGGTGAATCTTCCACAGCTAACCAAAACTAATACCAGTCAAAGATCTAACTCAATCCAAAGCCAAAGACCAATCGAAGCATGAAGAACTTCATTAGGCGTCGACAACAAATTTCTTTGTTTCTGAGGGCGTGGCAGCGGGGGAGGGTGCAATACATCATTTTGTCAGGTGGGGAGAGATACCTTTATCCATATATATCGCCCTCGCCACAAACTTGTTGATTGTGGCAAAGACAGGCCGTGACGAGTCGAAAATAAAGTGAGAGAAACAAAAATTATGTTCATGTCTGTCGCCGTTTTGTTTTGGTTACGGACTTCGCCGTGCTGCCAATTAAAAATAGCCGCTTGCATAATTTCCGCTGGCAGAGAGTCAGGTGCAAGAGTTCTCCAGTTGACCCAAAAACTTTTAAGCCCAACTGGTGGGGGGTCAAATAAAAAAGTAAGGAAAAAGAGAGGGGCCCGACTTAATTCACTTCCTGAAGCTAATAAAATGCGACAAATGCGTGCGAGCCGGAGTTAAAATTGAAAATCGTAATGGAAATGGAGAAGTGAAAGTGCAGTACGCAATTGGCCATTTTTCATTTGAGAGGCAAGCTCGCAGACTGAGCCAAAATTGATTCGAAATTGTATCATTTATATCCATAAAAATCAGATTATGTTACATATTGAAATAACTATTGCGGTCAAACTAATAGGAGAGCTATTACAATTTGCGGTTGGTCTTTCACATTAGCGAGTAGTCTATATTTTGTGAAAACTAATGTGGTAAAATGGTATATCTCGGAATAGAAATTTATTTGCCATGTCCAATTGATTTTGTAGTTATGTGGAAAAAAACAAAGTATGACTAATATATTAACTTCTTTATTACAAAAAAAAACTATATTTTAGTAATGTTTCTATGTTAAAATTCTTGATCGCTTTATGTCAATTTCCTACCCTTCGTAATTAAGTGTCAATTAAAGAGAATGTATCAATGCTACGGAAATGTTGTAGACTTGCTTTTTTTATCAAATACAAAAACATTCTAAAGTCTACATGATTTATCCCCTGTTATTTGCAGCCAGGCGTGGGAGTAATGTGAAGATGACCCCGCAGCTGACCGTAAGATGATCGAGGCCTTTGCGAATCATTTGAGCAGCCACCTGGGACGCCACCTCTTCTACTGGGCCATCGAATCGAGCAGCGCCACTTCGGGAAACTACGGCCTCAACCTGCGGCTCTCCGAGCTGATCAACAAGTTCCACGGCCCCCTCGAAAGGGGAGTGCAGGTGCTGGACCACCTGCTGACCCTCGAGGAGGACGACTTCGCCGGCCACTGGGGCAGCGCCTACGCGCACAACTATGAGCCGGAGTACGCCGCTCGAGTGCCGGAGAACGAGGAGCTGCCACCGCCAGAACACAGTGAGTAGACCCGAGAAAAAGACTCTGGTAAAAGAATCTTTCTCAATATGAAGACAGAAAGAAGTTAATGTTATAACACAAGTTTTGAGGTGCAACTTATTTGTATAAGTATTTTGCATAAAATATAGAAGATATTCAAACTTGAATTTTATTTCCAGTCTTTTCTAAAGTTCATATGTGTCTCTATAAAATGATTAAATTTCTTAGCAAATATGTATACCCTATTTTGAAATTTTTAAAATATTTATAAAATATAAAGATGATATCTAGACAACAGAGAACATTTTATAAACAGAAGCTTAGATCACATTTGAAGTAATTAATAATAATATTCGAGGGTTATTAAAAGCAATGACCTAATTATTGTACCAAAGACAACCTTATATTTGTTTTATCAAGAGCCCGCCCAACTTAGTTCCAATATACCAGAAAGGGAGTTGACAGTCTGTGACTCAACAATTAGCTTAGGCAAAGGTCAACAACATGTTTTATATTTTTTTCGGCACACATCTTCGATCTGCTGCCGGCTGGTGCTTCTGTTGGTGGGGCTGCTGCAGAAACAGGTTTTACTGTACACGAATGTGCTAAGAGATAAACAAACCTTGACAAGTAAGCTCGCTGGCCAAGCAAACACATCAAAATCGATTTCAAGTTCAACGATATGTTTCTTCATAATAAATATTCGCAGGCCAGGCAATAAATAATAGACCAAATACGATTCGGACATGCAAATACCAGGTAAAGCCACCTGCAAGGCTGATCGAAAAGAGACAGAGACTTGTAAAATAAAAGATATAAAAACATAGAGGGACTTACAGTCAGAAAAATATTTATTACAATAAAAAAGCTATAATGGAACTGTTAAAAAAAAATTGGTAATAACTCTACTGATAGAAAAAAAGTTAATTTGGTCTTTTGACCAAATCTTTTTAGATATGATTCTTGTTTTTTGCAGAAAATAATCATACGATTCAAGATCATGTTTTTGTCTGTGTAAAATAATCCTCTTGAATCGGCCCTATTAGCTCCCACACGTACGACGTTTTATGGCGCGCCATGACGGAAATACATATTAGTATCGAGTGGCCGTGATATAATCAAAATGGGTTGCGAAATCCACACTTGACGTACTTTAGCTAATTCAAATTCAAAACAGGCGCCAAAGAATGGCGCCTTCCAACACTTTTACGAATGCGTTTTGCAGAACTGGTGCGATAGTATCGCATAGGCTTTACCATCTCCAGCTGGTCACTTTCAACCACCATAAATTCACAAATTTTGTGTAATTTTTCGGTGAAATTTTCAATTTTCATTCGTTTTAAATCACGAAAATCAATTAAAACTGTTATTTTCCTCTGCCCGTCTGGCAACGCTTGCCTTCAACCTTCAAAGTCAGCTGTTCCAAATACAACCCTGGTACACAACACCTTCCAGCCCTGGAAAAATATATATTCTATTCTTGGGGAAAAATAAAAAAATGAAAATATCGCTGTAAAAATGTCATACGATTGACTTAAGTGAAGGCAAATGTTTGAACAGCGAGCACTCGAGTGAAGCCTGACTAATTCTCTGGGTTTTCGCCATTCGGAGCGCCTCAAATCGCACTTTTCCCCAGCGATGGCCAGCAGTAGTAGTAGCAACAACTCCTCGGCCAACAATCACGGAGGCCACAATCCGCTCAACCGACTGTCCCTGAAATCCGCCGGAAAGCGAAACCAGGAGAGCATGTCCCATTCCCAGCCGAATGGCGGATGGATAAATGGTAAGGCGGAAAAACTAGGGGAAAACATCAAGGAAAAGCGGGAAGGGGAGCGGGAGCGGGAGGAGGGGCAGACAGGTGCCCTGTGTCTGTGAGTTATTGATTTTTCACACAACTCAAACAGTGTCGCCAGGGGGCGGAGGGCGTAGCGAAGGGGGGCGCTGTCTGGCAACACAAACAACAACAACAACTGCAGTCGACTGCGTTGCTATTTTGAGACGCTCCACTTTTAGAGTACAGCAGAACCCCTGTAACTAGAACTCCATCCATAAATCAGAAAAATTATGGATAATTCAGAAAAATTGTGGATAATTTAGAAATATTATGGAAGATTTTAAAGCAATTTTATTGTAGTTAGCATAGACAAAAAAAATGTCTTAAAATGTCTCATAAATTGAAAAGGTCGAGGTTAATTAAACCATAAATTTTTACGAAGTTAGGAACGTAAATATACTTTATAGCTCCTCATAAAAAATGGATCCATAAAAAAATAACTCGTAACATCCAGAACCATTAATAATTCCATTAAGTTGTATTTAAATAATTGGATTATTTTTCCTGACATGTAAAATAAAATTATTAAAAAATAATTACTCATAACATTCAGAACAAAATTCCGTTAAGAATACCATTAAAATAACAAGTTAAAAGAGCGTTGCACTGAACCCCTATAATATTTAATCTTAAAAAAACAGAATTTCTTCAGGTGTGCTCTTTCGCTTTTCACCAAAGCTTCACTGTATTTGGGGTGTAATAATTGTGGAAAAAAGGGGAGACCCTGGCATTTGTTATTTACGATGCACGCGCAGCGGAAGTTGCACAAATGTGGCCACGCGTGCTGCTGGTTCTAAGCGAACTGGGTGGGATGATCAGCTCTAGTACAAACCGAGTAACCCAAATTTTAACCCACTTTTCTAATCTCCTCCGCAGTGGAAACCCTCAACAATGGCAACGGGCTGCTCCACTCGCCGCCCCATAATCACCAGCAGCAGCAGCAGCAGCAACAACAGCGAGGCGGAGGAGGAGCATCGCCAGCTGGAGGCGGAGGAGGGGCCTCTGCCTCCGCCGATCACAATATCCAGATAACGCAGCCCATCAGCGCCCCATCCTCGCCGTTGGCCTCGCCGGGCGCCCTGAACAGCAGCAGCAGCAGTGGCGGCGGCACAGGAAGTGGCGGCGGAGGAATCTCCGGCAGTCCCACTGCCTTCTGTCTGCCCTCCAGTTCCGCTGCGGCGGCCGTGGCTGCCATTTCGGCAACGCCAACCAGCGGCAGTGGATCGTATGTGTGCTCCGCCGGAACCAACTGGCATTTCGCAGCCGTGGCGGCCTCCAATGCCATCGATACGGCGGATCCCAACTGGCAGGCCAGCAAGGCGACGGTTCTCGAGAGGAACGCAGCCATGTTCAACAACGAACTGATGTCCGATGTCAAGTTCATTGTGGGCGGCGAGTTCGGTAGGTGTTGTCTATACTCCCTAACTCACTTATCTAATCTGTAAAAGTATCTTTCACAGACATTGATCCCATTCAGACCATTCCCGCCCACAAATACATTCTCGCCACGGGCAGTTCCGTGTTCTATGCCATGTTCTACGGCGGACTGGCGGAGAACAAGCAGGAAATCAAAGTGCCTGACGTGGAGCCCACTGCCTTTCTAACGTTGCTGAGGTGGGATATTAAAATTGGATTTTAATATAAATATAAATTTGATGTTTATGTCCCCCCTTAGGTACCTCTATTGTGATGAAATCAAACTGGAACCTGAACACATTCTGGCCACTTTGTATGCCGCCAAAAAGTACATTGTACCGCATTTGGCCAGGGCCTGCGTCAACTATCTGGAGGTGAAGTTGACGGCAAAAAACGCCTGCCTACTTCTCAGTCAATCGCGTCTGTTCGAGGAGCCCGAGCTGATGCAACGTTGCTGGGAAGTGATCGACGCGCAGGCCGAGATGGCGGTTAAGTCCGAGGACTTTGTGGACATTGACCTCAAGACGTTCGAGTCGATACTCTCGCGGGAGACGCTCAACTGCAAGGAGATCCACCTGTTCGAGGCGGCCCTCAACTGGGCCTTGAATGCCTGCGAGAAGATGAGCATCGATGATACGCCGCAAAACAAGCGAAGGCTGCTGGGACAGGCGCTGCATCTCATCCGCATTCCCACCATGTCGCTGGAGGAGTTTGCCAACGGTGTGGCCCAGACGGGCATTCTCTCGTCGCAGGAGACAATCGATATGTTTCTGCACTTCACCGCCAAGATGAAGCCGTCGCTGGGCTTTCCCACTCGCTGCAGAGCGGGACTGAAGACCCAGGTCTGCCATCGTTTTCAGTCGTGCGCATATCGCTCAAACCAGTGGCGCTACCGCGGACGCTGTGATTCCATTCAGTTCTCAGTGGATCGAAGGTGAGTTAAGGCACTCAGTTAATAGATAATATAGATAAATTAATATCTTCCCATTGTAGAATCTTCATCGTGGGCTTTGGACTCTATGGCTCGTCGACTGGCGCAGCCAACTACAATGTAAAGATCGAACTTAAGCGCCTGGGTCGCACGCTCGCCGAAAACGATACCAAGTTCTTCTCGGACGGATCGAGCAACACGTTCCATGTATTCTTCGAAAATCCCATCCAGATCGAACCGGAGTGCTATTACACCGCCTCCGTAATCCTCGATGGGAACGAGCTCAGCTTCTTTGGCCAGGAGGGAATGTCGGAGGTGCTCATGGGCAACGTGACATTCCAGTTCCAGTGCTCGTCGGAGAGTACGAATGGCACTGGAGTGCAGGGTGGTCAGATCCCGGAGCTGATCTTCTACGGACCCACCACCGTGACCGCAATGAGTTCGCCCACCAACTCGGTGTGTGCCACGCCCATCGGTGGTGGTGGATCAGGCAGTGGAGGAGCCACTGCAGCAGCAGCGGGAACAGCTACGTCAAATGGTAATAATGCCAACGGTTCTGGGGAGGATCCGGCCGGCGATGGAAGCACCTGATGCGCACAGCTCTACTGCGCCGAGTGGCAGGGAGCGTGTTACTACCGCCAGCAGCAGCAGCAGCAGCAGCAACCGAAGAGACCAACACAATACAAAACACAGCAGCCGCAACAGCTACAGATACAAAATCGAAACTCATGGGTTTTCAGTGCAACACAACAAAGCAAATTGGAGTTTTAGGCGCATATACCTATATATATATATATACCAAGATAGTAGAGTGCTCTAGTTTTCGTAATAGTCCTATATATAGTCATATATACACGTAAAAGCATAGACACATATATATACACCTCGGCAGTGCGTTTTAGAGCTTTGAGACGGTTGTCCGAACAAGAAAGTCATTCGTTGCAAGTCACTCGATATTAGGATTTTTTGGACAATTATCCCAAGTATGTTAAGCAAGTTAATCTCAACGGTTTTGCAGTTCTAAGACGCACTGTACATAGTTTGTTGGCAATGCATATAAAAATATTTTCAAAATCGAAACAAGTTGAACATATACACCCAGAACTATATAGATGCAGATTAGTAGTTGACTCGAAAACTTAATACGTTCCACGATTTGAGAGGGCGGGATGGGGGTAAAAAAAAGGGCGCTAAATAGAGACGCATACATAAATGCAATAAGTGAAAATCGGGCAATCAGTCAAGCTAGCGTTAACCACTATTCTAAAGAGAGTTAAGGGGAGAGTGGAAATAAACTAGTACGATATATACCAAACATATTTTTGCCAGCATATACCTAACATATATACACATCTGATCTGATAATGATATATACACCTATAAACTCGAAGGGATAATAAGCCATGTTAAGAAATGCATACGACGAATTTGAAAGCCAAGTTAACCAGTTTACGCAGTAGGAAACGACAGATGAATCAAAGGATCTAGTACGAGTATGCGCACAAAATCCCTAAATATATATTCGAATATTAATCTTGTAGTATGCATTATCTCTATTTCGTAGTTGTTCCATTATAGCTCTCAAACATACACATATGCCTTTCTACTGATATTAAGCCCCGTACTTTGCTCCTGTGCATTATTATATAGGCTGCTCTGCGCAACAATCAGTTTTACGTTCGACTTTTGAATTCCTTTGGAAATTGTACTGATTTTTTGCTTTTGATAAGACAACTACCGTTTTTTTATATACATATAACTATATGAATGAAAATGTTATCCTATACTGATTATGAATCTATTACCATTATGTACTTTAATCAAACAAAATACATTATTAGATTTTTGCGAATTTACGTTTCGATAGTTTGAATTGGAATTGGTTAAGGGAGTTTTTTTTAATGGTAAGTTTGAAGAAAAACTGAGAATTTAAACACTACCTTTAGTGAAAGATAACTCCTTTGAAATTTAAATTTGCCAAAAGGACCACATGATCAATATTTTGTGACGATTGTCCTTCTCTCACCCTCTTAAAAATTTGATATTTTTTAAAGATCAAAGATATATCATTTTGATATGAATAAAGATTATGTTAATCTTTTTTATATTATTTGCTCAAAAAATACTACATTTGGTATATTTGATGATATGATAAAATATCATGTTGAAATGTTTAAATCTTAAATTTGACTTCGGCTTTTTATTGATATGAAATAAGCTAGAAATAACACTATTTCATATCGGTTTTTTTCTGTGTACTATGTTCTATCTTATTTTCACTTTTGCTAAGAAATTACTTGATAAACTGTGCATCCTAATTATGGCTTCAAGTCGAGATAATTTAGTATTCATGACATGCACTCACCCACAGACGGTATGTTGATACAAAGGGCGTGTGATAGCTTCAAGTAGGTTCGACCCAGCTCATAGGAGCAGATCTGCTGAACGTCGCTGATGTCGATGAGAAGATCTGGGGGCAAAATGAGCCAGGGATTAGATACTCCATAGAACAAAACAAATGCTAGACTTACGGGAGGTGCCCTCCGTCCTGCAGGTCATGTAAACGCAGGCGGCGTAGATGTGGGTGCTCTTCCTGCCTCGGGTCAAATGCCTGCTCAAGGCCATCTTAAAGAAGTTCAAAGCAGTATCCGCATAGTGCTGGGATAGCTGCAGCTGCTGGCAGAGGAGGGTGATGTCCTTCTTGGCCTTCTTGATGGTCACCTCGCGCGATTCGGTGCCCGAGCCCACCTGGAACTTGCCGTAGCCGTAGTTGGTGGCCCCGCCCGAGGACTCGGCGGACACGAACTGGCCAATTGCGGCTGCTCCATGGCCAACTTCCTCGAACTGAACCTCCGAAACGATGAGGGAGTCCTCCAGCACAGAGCCGCAGTTCATGCAAACTACAATGGGAATGGGATATGGTAAATCACATGGGCGTTTCTATAAGTACATCCGTAACCTACCCCGATCTCCGCGAGCATTGTCCTCCTCGATCTCGTTGGATCCGCAATTGCGACATTTTAAACCCGAAGACATGGCTGCTGTTTTCTTCTCACTTTATCAGGGGTCTCTTAAAGTTTACAGTATCAACAGAAAGGTTTTATTTTGAAGCACTGTTTAAACAGTTTTAACCACTTGTTGGCTGTCAATTCGGAGCATTTTACGTGTTTTGTTTAAACAATTTGCAATTTGTTGCCAATTGAACTTAACACGCTTAGAAATCAGCTGTCCCGGGAACGTTTTGCAACACTACGCTAAATTACCTAGAGATGTGCATCTGACATGCACAAGATACTCACGAAGCAAGGTTTGAAAAACTCACGATGGTTTAATACAAATATTTAGTACCTAAAGAGTCAAAATCTGCCAAGTGGGCCACCCCTGTTCCGAAGGTCCGATTTTCATCGAACTTTTTTACTTTTCCGGTTCACAACGAAAATATAAGAACTTCATTTGAACGGTTTTGCGAAATTTTGAGTTTTACCGGAGTTATAGGGGTCAAAACATGGCATTTTTGACACTTTTTCGAAAAAGTTGCACTCAGTCATTAATTCATAACTTCGGAACGGTAAGAGATATCTTTATGATGTTTTCACTAATCGCTCAAGAATTATTATGGCTTTCCATAAAAAAATTTAAAAAAAAATTAAAATTTATTTTTCTTAAAAATAAATCAACATTTTTTTTTAGTTTTTATTTTTTTCAGTGTTCTTCACCAGCTATAGAGTTTAAAACCATTTGAAAATGAAGTTTGATTCATTACGAAAAAGATCCAAAAAAAAAAAGAGTGGCCCGGACAAAGGTTTTTCGCAATATCGATTTGAAGAAGGGCGCACAGCGGTTTTCCATACAAAACGACAAGAAGTGCCCCATTGACAGCTGCAGTCGGCTGACGCTACGCGCGCAACGGCATGTGTTGACCAGCCAATTTTCATGAGCAAGCCGTTTTTGTATGGAAAACCGCTGTGCGCCCTTCTTCAAATCGATATTGCGAAAAACCTTTGTCCGGGCCACTCTTTTTTTTTTTTGGATCTTTTTCGTAATGAATCAAACTTCATTTTCAAATGGTTTTAAACTCTATAGCTGGTGAAGAACACTGAAAAAAATAAAAACTAAAAAAAAATGTTGATTTATTTTTAAGAAAAATAAATTTTAATTTTTTTTTAAATTTTTTTATGGAAAGCCATAATAATTCTTGAGCGATTAGTGAAAACATCATAAAGATATCTCTTACCGTTCCGAAGTTATGAATTTATGACTGAGTGCAACTTTTTCGAAAAAGTGTCAAAAATGCCATGTTTTGACCCCTATAACTCCGGTAAAACTCAAAATTTCGCAAAACCGTTCAAATGAAGTTCTTATATTTTCGTTGTGAACCGGAAAAGTAAAAAAGTTCGATGAAAATCGGACCTTCGGAACAGGGGTGGCCCACTTGGCAGATTTTGACTCTAAATATAACAAATAAAAATGCGAAATTACATTCACATTCACGCAAAATGCTCCATGCAAAATGCTCACATTTTGCCAATGGAGCATTTTGAGACTGGAGCATTTTGCGACTGGAGCATTTTGAGACTGGAGCATTTTGAGACTGGAGTATTTTGAGACTGGAGCATTTTGAGACTGGAGCATTTTGAGACTGGAGCATTTTGCCAATGGAGCATTTTGCCAATGGAGCATTTTGAGACTGGAGCATTTTGCGACTGGAGCATTTTCAGACTGGAGCATTTTGAGACTGGAGCATTTTGCCAATGGAGCATTTTGCCAATGGAGCATTTTGCGACTGGAGCATTTTGCGACTGGAGCATTTTGAGACTGGAGCATTTTGAGACTGGAGCATTTTAAGACTGGAGCATTTTGCCAATGGAGCATTTTGCCAATGGAGCATTTTGAGACTGGAGCATTTTGCGACTGGAGCATTTTGAGACTGGAGCATTTTGAGATTGGAGCATTTTGCCAATGGAGCATTTTGAGACTGGAGCATTTTGAGACTGGAGCATTTTGAGACTGGAGCATTTTGAGACTGGAGCATTTTGAGACTGGAGCATTTTGAGACTGGAGCATTTTGAGACTGGAGCATTTTGAGACTGGAGCATTTTGAGACTGGAGCATTTTGAGACTGGAGCATTTTGCCAATGGAGCATTTTGCGACTTGAACATTTTGCGACTGAAGCATTTTGAGACTGGAGCATTTTGCCAATGGAGCATTTTGCCAATGGAGCATTTTGAGACTGGAGCATTTTGCGACTGGAGCATTTCGAGACTGGAGCATTTTGAGACTGGAGCATTTTGAGACTGGAGCATTTTGAGACTGGAGCATTTTGAGACTGGAGCATTTTGAGACTGGAGCATTTTGAGACTGGAGCATTTTGAGACTGGAGCATTTTGAGACTGGAGCATTTTGAGACTGGAGCATTTTGAGACTGGAGCATTTTGAGACTGGAGCATTTTGAGACTGGAGCATTTTGAGACTGGAGCATTTTGAGACTGGAGCATTCTGCGACTGGAGCATTTTGCGACTGGAGCATTTTGAGACTGGAGCATTTTGAGACTGGAGCATTTTGAGACTGGAGCATTTTGAGACTGGAGCATTTTGCCAATGGAGCATTTTGCGACTTGAACATTTTGCGACTGAAGCATTTTGAGACTGGAGCATTTTGCCAATGGAGCATTTTGCCAATGGAGCATTTTGAGACTGGAGCATTTTGCGACTGGAGCATTTCGAGACTGGAGCATTTTGAGACTGGAGCATTTTGAGACTGGAGCATTTTGCCAATGGAGCATTTTGAGACTGGAGCATTTTGAGACTGGAGCATTTTGCCAATGGAGCATTTTGAGACTGGAGCATTTTGCGACTGGAGCATTTTGAGACTGGAGCATTTTGAGACTGGAGCATTTTGAGACTGGAGCATTTTGAGACTGGAGCATTTTGAGACTGGAGCATTTTGCCAATGGAGCATTTTGAGACTGGAGCATTTTGCGACTGTAGCATTTTGAGACTGGAGCATTTTGAGACTGGAGCATTTTGAGACTGGAGCATTTTGCCAATGGAGCATTTTGAGACTGGAGCATTTTGCCAATGGAGCATTTTGAGACTGGAGCATTTTGCGACTGGAGCATTTCGAGACTGGAGCATTTTGAGACTGGAGCATTTTGAGACTGGAGCATTTTGCCAATGGAGCATTTTGAGACTGGAGCATTTTGCGACTGGAGCATTTTGAGACTGGAGCATTTTGAGACTGGAGCATTTTGAGACTGGAGCATTTTGAGACTGGAGCATTCTGCGTCTGGAGCATTCTGCGACTGGAGCATTCTGCGACTGGAGCATTCTGCGACTGGAGCATTTTGAGACTGGAGCATTTTGAGAATGGAGCATTTTGAGACTGGAGCATTTTGAGACTGGAGCATTTTGCGACTGGAGCATTTCGAGACTGGAGCATTTTGAGACTGGAGCATTTTGAGACTGGAGCATTTTGCCAATGGAGCATTTTGAGACTGGAGCATTTTGCGACTGGAGCATTTTGAGACTGGAGCATTTTGAGACTGGAGCATTTTGAGACTGGAGCATTTTGAGACTGGAGCATTCTGCGTCTGGAGCATTCTGCGACTGGAGCATTCTGCGACTGGAGCATTCTGCGACTGGAGCATTTTGAGACTGGAGCATTTTGAGACTGGAGCATTTTGAGACTGGAGCATTTTGAGACTGGAGCATTTTGAGACTGGAGCATTTTGAGACTGGAGCATTTTGAGACTGGAGCATTTTGAGACTGGAGCATTTTGAGGCTGGAGCATTTTGAGACTGGAGCACTTTGAGACTGGAGCATTTTGAGACTGGAGCATTTTGAGACTGGAGCATTTTGAGACTGGAGCATTTTGAGACTGGAGCATTTTGAGACTGGAGCATTTTGAGACTGGAGCATTTTGAGACTGGAGCATTTTGAGTCTGGAGCATTTTGAGACTGGAGCATTTTGAGACTGGAGCATTTTGAGACTGGAGCATTTTGAGACTGGAGCATTTTGCCAATGGAGCATTTTGCCAATGGAGCATTTTGAGATTGGAGCATTTTGCCAATGGAGCATTTTGAGACTGGAGCATTTTGAGACTGGAGCATTTTACCAATGGAGCATTTTGCCAATGGAGCATTTTGAGACTGGAGCATTTTGCCAATGGAGCATTTTGAGACTGGAGCATTTTGCCAATGGAGCATTTTGCCAATGGAGCATTTTGCGACTGGAGCATTTTGAGACTGGAGCATTTTGCCAATGGAGCATTTTGAGACTGGAGCATTTTGAGACTGGCGCATTTTGAGACTGGAGCATTTTGAGACTGGAGCATTTTGCCAATGGAGCATTTTGCCAATGGAGCATTTTGAGACTGGAGCATTTTGCCAATGGAGCATTTTGAGACTGGAGCATTTTGCCAATGGAGCATTTTGCCAATGGAGCATTTTGCCAATGGAGCATTTTGAGATTGGAGCATTTTGCCAATGGAGCATTTTGAGACTGGAGCATTTTGAGACTGGAGCATTTTGCCAATGGAGCATTTTGCCAATGGAGCATTTTGAGACTGGAGCATTTTGCCAATGGAGCATTTTGAGACTGGAGCATTTTGCCAATGGAGCATTTTGCCAATGGAGCATTTTGCGACTGGAGCATTTTGAGACTGGAGCATTTTGCCAATGGAGCATTTTGAGACTGGAGCATTTTGAGACTGGCGCATTTTGAGACTGGAGCATTTTGAGACTGGAGCATTTTGCCAATGGAGCATTTTGCCAATGGAGCATTTTGAGACTGGAGCATTTTGCCAATGGAGCATTTTGAGACTGGAGCATTTTGCCAATGGAGCATTTTGCCAATGGAGCATTTTGAGACTGGAGCATTTTGAGACTGGAGCATTTTGCCAATGGAGCATTTTGAGACTGAAGCATTTTGAGACTGGCGCATTTTGAGACTGGAGCATTTTGAGACTGGAGGATTTTGCCAATGGAGCATTTTGAGACTGGAGCATTTTGCGACTGTAGCATTTTGAGACTGGAGCATTTTGAGACTGGAGCATTTTGAGACTGGAGCATTTTGCCAATGGAGCATTTTGAGACTGGAGCATTTTGCCAATGGAGCATTTTGAGACTGGAGCATTTTGCGACTGGAGCATTTTGAGACTGGAGCATTTTGAGACTGGAGCATTTTGAGACTGGAGCATTTTGCCAATGGAGCATTTTGCGACTTGAACATTTTGCGACTGAAGCATTTTGAGACTGGAGCATTTTGCCAATGGAGCATTTTGCCAATGGAGCATTTTGAGACTGGAGCATTTTGAGACTGGAGCATTTTGCCAATGGAGCATTTTGAGACTGGAGCATTTTGAGACTGGAGCATTTTGCCAATGGAGCATTTTGAGACTGGAGCATTTTGCGACTGGAGCATTTTGAGACTGGAGCATTTTGAGACTGGAGCATTTTGAGACTGGAGCATTTTGAGACTGGAGCATTTTGAGACTGGAGCATTTTGAGACTGGAGCATTTTGCCAATGGAGCATTTTGAGACTGGAGCATTTTGCGACTGTAGCATTTTGAGACTGGAGCATTTTGAGACTGGAGCATTTTGAGACTGGAGCATTTTGAGACTGGAGCATTTTGCCAATGGAGCATTTTGAGACTGGAGCATTTTGCGACTGGAGCATTTCGAGACTGGAGCATTTTGAGACTGGAGCATTTTGAGACTGGAGCATTTTGCGACTGGAGCATTTTGAGACTGGAGCATTTTGAGACTGGAGCATTTTGAGACTGGAGCATTTTGCCAATGGAGCATTTTGAGACTGGAGCATTTTGCCAATGGAGCATTTTGAGACTGGAGCATTTTGAGACTGGAGCATTTTGCCAATGGAGCATTTTGCCAATGGAGCATTTTGCCAATGGAGAATTTGCCAATGGAGCATTTTTCAATGGAGCATTTTGCGACTGAAGCATTTTGAGACTGGATCATTTTGCCAATGGAGCATTTTGAGACTGGAGCATTTTGAGACTGGAGCATTTTGCCAATGGAGCATTTTGCCAATGGAGCATTTTTCAATGGAGCATTTTGCGACTGGAGCATTTTGAGACTGGAGCATTTTGAGACTGGAGCATTTTGAGACTGGAGCATTTTGAGACTGGAGCATTTTGAGACTGGAGCATTTTGAGACTGGAGCATTTTGAGACTGGAGCATTTTGAGACTGGAGCATTTTGAGACTGGAGCATTTTGAGACTGGAGCATTTTGAGACTGGAGCATTTTGAGACTGGAGCATTTTGAGACTGGAGCATTCTGCGATTGGAGCATTCTGCGACTGGAGCATTCTGCGACTGGAGCATTTTGAGACTGGAGCATTTTGCGACTGGAGCATTTTGAGACTGGAGCATTTTGCGACTGGAGCATTTTGAGACTGGAGCATTTTGAGACTGGAGCATTTTGAGACTGGAGCATTTTGAGACTGGAGCATTTTGAGACTGGAGCATTTTGAGACTGGAGCATTTTGAGACTGGAGCATTTTGAGACTGGAGCATTTTGAGACTGGAGCATTTTGAGACAGGAGCATTTTGAGACTGGAGCATTTTGAGACTGGAGCATTCTGCGATTGGAGCATTCTGCGACTGGAGCATTCTGCGACTGGAGCATTTTGCGACAGGAGCATTTTGCGACTGGAGCATTTTGAGACTGGAGCATTCTGCGACTGGAGCATTTTGAGACTGGAGCATTTTGCGACTGGAGCATTTTGCGACTGGAGCATTTTGCGACTGGAGCATTTTGCGACTGGAGCATTTTGCGACTGGAGCATTTTGAGACTGGAGCATTCTGCGACTGGAGCATTCTGCGACTGGAGCATTTTGAGACTGGAGCATTTTGAGACTGGAGCATTTTGAGACTGGAGCATTTTGAGACTGGAGCATTTTGCGACTGGAGCATTTTGCGACTGGAGCGTTTTGCGACTGGAGCGTTTTGCGACTGGAGCATTTTGCGACTGGAGCATTTTGCGACTGGAGCATTTTGCCAATGGAGCATTTTAAGACTGGAGCATTTTGCGACTGGAGCATTTTGAGACTGGAGCATTTTGAGACTGGAGCATTTTGAGACTGGAGCATTTTGCCAATGGAGCATTTTGAGACTGGAGCATTTTGCCAATGGAGCATTTTGAGACTGGAGCATTTTGAGACTGGAGCATTTTGAGACTGGAGCATTTTGCCAATGGAGCATTTTGCCAATGGAGCATTTTGCGACTGGAGCATTTTGAGACTGGAGCATTTTGCCAATGGAGAATTTGCCAATGGAGCATTTTTCAATGGAGCATTTTGCGACTGGAGCATTTTGAGACTGGAGCATTTTGCCAATGGAGCATTTTGAGACTGGAGCATTCTGCGACTGGAGCATTCTGCGACTGGAGCATTTTGAGACTGGAGCATTTTGCGACTGGAGCATTTTGAGACTGGAGCATTTTGCGACTGGAGCATTTTGAGACTGGAGCATTTTGAGACTGGAGCATTTTGAGACTGGAGCATTTTGAGACTGGAGCATTTTGAGACTGGAGCATTTTGAGACTGGAGCATTTTGAGACTGGAGCATTTTGAGACTGGAGCATTTTGAGACTGGAGCATTTTGAGACAGGAGCATTTTGAGACTGGAGCATTTTGAGACTGGAGCATTCTGCGATTGGAGCATTCTGCGACTGGAGCATTCTGCGACTGGAGCATTTTGCGACAGGAGCATTTTGCGACTGGAGCATTTTGAGACTGGAGCATTCTGCGACTGGAGCATTTTGAGACTGGAGCATTTTGCGACTGGAGCATTTTGCGACTGGAGCATTTTGCGACTGGAGCATTTTGCGACTGGAGCATTTTGCGACTGGAGCATTTTGAGACTGGAGCATTCTGCGACTGGAGCATTTTGAGACTGGAGCATTTTGAGACTGGAGCATTTTGAGACTGGAGCATTTTGAGACTGGAGCATTTTGCGACTGGAGCATTTTGCGACTGGAGCGTTTTGCGACTGGAGCGTTTTGCGACTGGAGCATTTTGCGACTGGAGCATTTTGAGACTGGAGCATTTTGAGACTGGAGCATTTTGCCAATGGAGCATTTTTCAATGGAGCATTTTGAGACTGGAGCATTTTGAGACTGGAGCATTTTGAGACTGGAGCATTTTGAGACTGGAGCATTTTGAGACTGGAGCATTTTGAGACTGGAGCATTTTGAGACTGGAGCATTTTGCCAATGGAGCATTTTTCAATGGAGCATTTTGAGACTGGAGCATTTTGAGACTGGAGCATTTTGAGACTGGAGCATTTTGAGACTGGAGCATTTTGAGACTGGAGCATTTTGAGACTGGAGCATTTTGAGACTGGAGCATTTTGAGACTGGAGCATTTTGAGACTGGAGCATTTTGAGACTGGAGCATTTTGCCAATGGAGCATTTTTCAATGGAGCATTTTGAGACTGGAGCATTTTGAGACTGGAGCATTTTGAGACTGGAGCATTTTGAGACTGGAGCATTTTGAGACTGGAGCATTTTGAGACTGGAGCATTTTGAGACTGGAGCATTTTGCCAATGGAGCATTTTGAGACTGGAGCATTTTGAGACTGGAGCATTTTGAGACTGGAGCATTTTGAGACTGGAGCATTTTGCGACTGGAGCATTTTGCGACTGGAGCATTTTGCCAATGGAGCATTTTTCAATGGAGCATTTTGAGACTGGAGCATTTTGCCAATGGAGCATTTTTCAATGGAGCATTTTGAGACTGGAGCATTTTGAGACTGGAGCATTTTGCGACTGGAGCATTTTGCGACTGGAGCGTTTTGCGACTGGAGCGTTTTGCGACTGGAGCATTTTGCGACTGGAGCATTTTGAGACTGGAGCATTTTGAGACTGGAGCATTTTGCCAATGGAGCATTTTTCAATGGAGCATTTTGAGACTGGAGCATTTTGAGACTGGAGCATTTTGAGACTGGAGCATTTTGAGACTGGAGCATTTTGAGACTGGAGCATTTTGAGACTGGAGCATTTTGAGACTGGAGCATTTTGCCAATGGAGCATTTTTCAATGGAGCATTTTGAGACTGGAGCATTTTGAGACTGGAGCATTTTGAGACTGGAGCATTTTGAGACTGGAGCATTTTGAGACTGGAGCATTTTGAGACTGGAGCATTTTGAGACTGGAGCATTTTGAGACTGGAGCATTTTGAGACTGGAGCATTTTGAGACTGGAGCATTTTGCCAATGGAGCATTTTTCAATGGAGCATTTTGAGACTGGAGCATTTTGAGACTGGAGCATTTTGAGACTGGAGCATTTTGAGACTGGAGCATTTTGAGACTGGAGCATTTTGAGACTGGAGCATTTTGAGACTGGAGCATTTTGCCAATGGAGCATTTTGAGACTGGAGCATTTTGAGACTGGAGCATTTTGAGACTGGAGCATTTTGAGACTGGAGCATTTTGCGACTGGAGCATTTTGCGACTGGAGCATTTTGCCAATGGAGCATTTTTCAATGGAGCATTTTGAGACTGGAGCATTTTGCCAATGGAGCATTTTTCAATGGAGCATTTTGAGACTGGAGCATTTTGAGACTGGAGCATTTTGAGACTGGAGCATTTTGCCAATGGAGCATTTTCAGACTGGAGCATTTTGCGACTGGAGCATTTTGAGACTGGAGCATTTTGAGACTGGAGCATTTTGAGACTGGAGCATTTTGAGACTGGAGCATTTTGCCAATGGAGCATTTTTCAATGGAGCATTTTGAGACTGGAGCATTTTGAGACTGGAGCATTTTGAGACTGGAGCATTTTGAGACTGGAGCATTTTGAGACTGGAGCATTTTGAGACTGGAGCATTTTGAGACTGGAGCATTTTGCCAATGGAGCATTTTGAGACTGGAGCATTTTGAGACTGGAGCATTTTGAGACTGGAGCATTTTGAGACTGGAGCATTTTGCGACTGGAGCATTTTGCGACTGGAGCATTTTGCGACTGGAGCATTTTGCGACTGGAGCATTTTGAGACTGGAGCATTTTGAGACTGGAGCATTTTGAGACTGGAGCATTTTGAGACTGGAGCATTTTGAGACTGGAGCATTTTGAGACTGGAGCATTTTGAGACTGGAGCATTTTGAGACTGGAGCATTTTGAGACTGGAGCATTTTGAGACTGGAGCATTTTGAGACTGGAGCATTTTGAGACTGGAGCATTTTGAGACTGGAGCATTTTGAGACTGGAGCATTTTGAGACTGGAGCATTTTGAGACTGGAGCATTTTGAGACTGGAGCATTTTGAGACTGGAGCATTTTGAGACTGGAGCATTTTGAGACTGGAGCATTTTGAGACTGGAGCATTTTGAGACTGGAGCATTTTGAGACTGGAGCATTTTGCGACTGGAGCATTTTGCGACTGGAGCATTTTGCGACTGGAGCATTTTGCGACTGGAGCATTTTGAGACTGGAGCATTCTGCGACTGGAGCATTTTGCGACTGGAGCATTTTGAGACTGGAGCATTTTGCGACTGGAGCATTTTGAGACTGGAGCATTTTGAGACTGGAGCATTTTGAGACTGGAGCATTTTGAGACTGGAGCATTTTGAGACTGGATCATTTTGAGACTGGAGCATTTTGAGACTGGAGCATTTTGAGACTGGAGCATTCTGCGACTGGAGCAATATGCGACTGGAGCATTTTGAGACTGGAGCATTCTGCGACTGGAGCATTTTGCGACTGGAGCATTTTGAGACTGGAGCATTTTGCGACTGGAGCATTTTGCGACTGGAGCATTTTTAGACTGGAGCATTTTGAGACTGGAGCATTTTGAGACTGGAGCATTTTGAGACTGGAGCATTTTGAGACTGGAGCATTTTGAGACTGGAGCATTTTGAGGCTGGAGCATTTTGAGACTGGAGCATTTTGAGACTGGAGCATTTTGCGACTGGAGCATTTTGAGACTGGAGCATTCTGCGACTGGAGCATTTTGAGACTGGAGCATTTTGAGACTGGAGCATTTTGAGACTGGATCATTTTGAGACTGGAGCATTTTGAGACTGGAGCATTTTGAGACTGGAGCATTCTGCGACTGGAGCAATATGCGACTGGAGCATTCTTCGATTGGAGCATTTTGCGACTGGAGCATTTTGCGACTGGAGCATTTTGCGACTGGAGCATTTTGCGACTGGAGCATTTTGCGACTGGAGCATTTTGAGACTGGAGCATTTTGCGACTGGAGCATTTTGAGACTGGAGCATTTTGAGACTGGAGCATTTTGAGACTGGAGCATTTTGAGACTGGAGCATTTTGAGACTGGAGCATTTTGAGACTGGAGCATTTTGAGGCTGGAGCATTTTGAGACTGGAGCATTGTGAGACTGGAGCATTTTGAGGCTGGAGCATTTTGAGGCTGGAGCATTTTGAGACTGGAGCATTTTGAGACTGGAGCATTTTGAGACTGGAGCATTTTGCGACTGGAGCATTTTGAGACTGGAGCATTCTGCGACTGGAGCATTTTGAGACTGGAGCATTTTGAGACTGGAGCATTTTGAGACTGGAGCATTTTGAGACTGGAGCATTTTGAGACTGGAGCATTTTGAGACTGGATCATTTTGAGACTGGAGCATTTTGAGACTGGAGCATTTTGAGACTGGAGCATTCTGCGACTGGAGCAATATGCGACTGGAGCATTCTGCGACTGGAGCATTCTTCGATTGGAGCATTCTGCGATTGGAGCATTCTGCGACTGGAGCATTTTGCGACTGGAGCATTTTGAGACTGGAGCATTTTGAGACTGGACCATTTTGAGACTGGAGCATTTTGAGGCTGGAGCATTTTGAGACTGGAGCATTTTGAGACTGGAGCATTTTGAGACTGGAGCATTTTGAGACTGGAGCATTCTTCGATTGGAGCATTCTGCGATTGGAGCATTCTGCGACTGGAGCATTTTGCGACTGGAGCATTTTGAGACTGGACCATTTTAAGACTGGAGCATTTTGAGGCTGGAGCATTTTGAGACTGGAGCATTTTGCGACTGGAGCATTTTGAGACTGGAGCATTTTGAGACTGGAGCAATTTGAGACTGGAGCATTTTGAGACTGGAGCATTTTGAGACTGGAGCATTTTGAGACTGGAGCATTTTGAGACTGGAGCATTTTGAGACTGGAGCATTTTGAGACTGGAGCATTTTGAGACTGGAGCATTTTGAGACTGGAGCATTTTGCGACTGGAGCATTTTGCGACTGGAGCATTTTGCGACTGGAGCATTTTGCGACTGGAGCATTTTGCGACTGGAGCATTTTGCGACTGGAGCATTTTGCGACTGGAGCATTTTGCGACTGGAGCATTTTGCGACTGGAGCATTTTGAGACTGGAGCATTTTGAGACTGGAGCATTCTTCGATTGGAGCATTCTGCGATTGGAGCATTCTGCGACTGGAGCATTTTGCGACTGGAGCATTTTGAGACTGGACCATTTTGAGACTGGAGCATTTTGAGGCTGGAGCATTTTGAGGCTGGAGCATTTTGAGACTGGAGCATTTTGCGACTGGAGCATTTTGAGACTGGAGCATTTTGAGACTGGAGCATTTTGAGACTGGAGCATTTTGAGACTGGAGCATTTTGAGACTGCAGCATTTTGAGACTGGAGCAATTTGAGACTGGAGCATTTTGAGACTGGAGCATTTTGAGACTGGAGCATTTTGAGACTGGAGCATTTTGAGACTGGAGCATTTTGAGACTGGAGCATTTTGAGACTGGAGCATTTTGAGACTGGAGCATTTTGAGACTGGAGCATTTTGCGACTGGAGCATTTTGCGACTGGAGCATTTTGCGACTGGAGCATTTTGCGACTGGAGCATTTTGAGACTGGAGCATTTTGAGACTGGAGCATTTTGCGACTGGAGCATTTTGAGACTGGAGCATTTTGAGACTGGAGCATTTTGAGACTGGAGCATTTTGAGACTGGAGCATTTTGAGACTGGAGCATTTTGCGACTGGAGCATTTTGAGACTGGAGCATTTTGAGACTGGAGCATTTTGAGACTGGAGCATTTTGAGACTGGAGCATTTTGAGACTGGAGCATTTTGAGACTGGAGCATTTTGAGACTGGAGCATTTTGAGACTGGAGCATTTTGAGACTGGAGCATTTTGAGACTGGAGCATTTTGAGGCTGGAGCATTTTGAGACTGGAGCATTTTGAGACTGGAGCATTTTGAGACTGGAGCATTTTGAGACTGGAGCATTTTGAGACTGGAGCATTTTGAGACTGGAGCATTTTGCGACTGGAGCATTTTGAGACTGGAGCATTCTGCGACTGGAGCATTTTGAGACTGGAGCATTTTGAGACTGGAGCATTTTGAGACTGGAGCATTTTGAGACTGGAGCATTCTGCGACTGGAGCAATATGCGACTGGAGCATTCTGCGACTGGAGCATTCTTCGATTGGAACATTCTGCGATTGGAGCATTCTGCGACTGGAGCATTTTGCGACTGGAGCATTTTGAGACTGGAGCATTTTGAGACTGGACCATTTTGAGACTGGAGCATTTTGAGGCTGGAGCATTTTGAGACTGGAGCATTTTGAGACTGGAGCATTTTGAGACTGGAGCATTTTGAGACTGGAGCATTCTTCGATTGGAGCATTCTGCGATTGGAGCATTCTGCGACTGGAGCATTTTGCGACTGGAGCATTTTGCGACTGGACCATTTTGAGACTGGACCATTTTGAGACTGGAGCATTTTGAGGCTGGAGCATTTTGAGACTGGAGCATTTTGCGACTGGAGCATTTTGAGACTGGAGCATTTTGAGACTGGACCATTTTGAGACTGGAGCATTTTGAGGCTGGAGCATTTTGAGACTGAAGCATTTTGAGACTGGAGCATTTTGAGACTGGAGCATTCTTCGATTGGAGCATTCTGCGATTGGAGCATTCTGCGACTGGAGCATTTTGAGACTGGAGCATTTTGAGACTGGAGCATTTTGAGACTGGAGCATTTTGAGACTGGAGCATTTTGAGACTGGAGCATTTTGAGACTGGAGCATTTTGAGACTGGAGCATTTTGAGACTGGAGCATTTTGAGACTGGAGCATTTTGAGACTGGAGCATTTTGAGACTGGAGCATTCTGCGACTGGAGCAATATGCGACTGGAGCATTCTGCGACTGGAGCATTCTTCGATTGGAGCATTCTGCGATTGGAGCATTCTGCGACTGGAGCATTTTGCGACTGGAGCATTTTGAGACTGGAGCATTTTGAGACTGGACCATTTTGAGACTGGAGCATTTTGAGGCTGGAGCATTTTGAGACTGGAGCATTTTGAGACTGGAGCATTTTGAGACTGGAGCATTTTGAGACTGGAGCATTCTTCGATTGGAGCATTCTGCGATTGGAGCATTCTGCGACTGGAGCATTTTGCGACTGGAGCATTTTGAGACTGGAGCATTTTGAGACTGGAGCATTTTGAGACTGGAGCATTTTGAGGCTGGAGCATTTTGAGACTGGAGCATTTTGAGACTGGAGCATTTTGAGACTGGAGCATTTTGAGACTGGAGCATTTTGAGACTGGAGCATTTTGAGACTGGAGCATTTTGAGACTGGAGCATTTTGAGACTGGAGCATTTTGAGACTGGAGCATTTTGAGACTGGAGCATTTTGAGACTGGAGCATTTTTAGACTGGAGCATTTTGAGACTGGAGCATTTTGAGACTGGAGCATTTTGAGACTGGAGCATTTTGAGACTGGAGCATTTTGAGACTGGAGCATTTTGAGACTGGAGCATTTTGAGACTGGAGCATTTTGAGACTGGAGCATTTTGAGACTGGAGCATTTTGAGGCTGGAGCATTTTGAGACTGGAGCATTTTGAGACTGGAGCATTTTGAGACTGGAGCATTTTGAGACTGGAGCATTTTGAGACTGGAGCATTTTGAGACTGGAGCATTTTGAGACTGGAGCATTTTGAGACTGGAGCATTTTGAGACTGGAGCATTTTGAGACTGGAGCATTTTGAGACTGGAGCATTTTGAGGCTGGAGCTTTTTGAGACTGGAGCATTTTGAGACTGGAGCATTTTGAGACTGGAGCATTTTGAGACTGGAGCATTTTGAGACTGGAGCATTTTGAGACTGGAGCATTTTGAGACTGGAGCATTTTGAGACTGGAGCATTTTGAGACTGGAGCATTTTGAGACTGGAGCATTTCAAGACTGGAGCATTTTGAGACTGGAGCATTTAAAGACTGGAGCATTTTGAGACTGGAGCATTCTGCGACTGGAGCATTCTGCGACTGGAGCATTCTGCGACTGGAGCATTCTGCGACTGGAGCATTCTACGACTGGAGCATTTTGAGACTGGAGCATTTTGCGATTGGAGCATTTTGAGACTGGAGCATTTTGAGACTGGAGCATTTTGAGACTGGAGCATTTTGAGACTGGAGCATTCTGCAATTGGAGCATTCTGCGACTGGAGCATTTTGCGACTGGAGCATTTTGAGACTGGAGCGTTTTGAGACTGGAGCATTTTGAGACTGGAGCATTTTGAGACTGGAGCATTTTGAGACTGGAGCATTTTGAGACTGGAGCATTTTGAGACTGGAGCATTTTGAGACTGGAGCATTTTGAGACTGGAGCATTTTGAGACTGGAGCATTCTGCGACTGGAGCATTTTGCGACTGGAGCATTCTGCGACTGGAGCATTCTGCGACTGGAGCATTCTGCGACTGGAGCATTCTGCGACTGGAGCATTCTGCGACTGGAGCATTCTGCGACTGGAGCATTCTGCGACTGGAGCATTCTGCGAATGGAGCATTTTGAGACTGGAGCATTCTGCGACTGGAGCATTCTGCGACTGGAGCATTTTGAGACTGGAGCATTTTGAGACTGGAGCATTTTGAGACTGGAGCATTCTGCGACTGGAGCATTTTGCGACTGGAGCATTTTGAGACTGGAGCATTTTGAGACTGCAGCATTTTGAGACTGCAGCATTTTGAGACTGGAGCATTCTGCGACTGGAGCATTCTGCGACTGGAGCATTTCGAGACTGGAGCATTTTGAGACTGGAGCATTTTGAGACTGGAGCATTTTGAGACTGGAGCATTTTGAGACTGGAGCATTTCGAGACTGGAGCATTTTGAGACTGGAGCATTTTGAGACTGGAGCATTTTGAGACTGGAGCATTTTGAGACTGGAGCATTTTGCCAATGGAGCATTTTGAGACTGGAGCATTTTGCGACTGGAGCATTTTGAGACTGGAGCATTTTGCCAATGGAGCATTTTGAGACTGGAGCATTTTGCCAATGGAGCATTTTGAGACTGGAGCATTTTGCGACTGGAGCATTTCGAGACTGGAGCATTTTGAGACTGGAGCATTTTGAGACTGGAGCATTTTGAGACTGGAGCATTTTGAGACTGGAGCATTTTGCCAATGGAGCATTTTGAGACTGGAGCATTTTGCGACTGGAGCATTTTGAGACTGGAGCATTTTGCGACTGGAGCATTTCGAGACTGGAGCATTTTGAGACTGGAGCATTTTGAGACTGGAGCATTTTGCCAATGGAGAATTTTGAGACTGGAGCATTTTGCGACTGGAGCATTTTGAGACTGGAGCATTTTGAGACTGGAGCATTTTGAGACTGGAGCATTTTGAGACTGGAGCATTTTGCCAATGGAGCATTTTGAGACTGGAGCATTTTGCGACTGGAGCATTTTGAGACTGGAGCATTTTGAGACTGGAGCATTTTGAGACTGGAGCATTTTGCCAATGGAGCATTTTGCCAATGGAGCATTTTGCCAATGGAGCATTTTGCCAATGGAGCATTTTGCGACTGGAGCATTTTGCGACTGGAGCATTTTGAGACTGGAGCATTTTGCCAATGGAGAATTTGCCAATGGAGCATTTTTCAATGGAGCATTTTGCGACTGGAGCATTTTGCGACTGGAGCATTTTGAGACTGGAGCATTTTGCCAATGGAGCATTTTGAGACTGGAGCATTTTGAGACTGGAGCATTTTGCCAATGGAGCATTTTTCAATGGAGCATTTTGCGACTGGAGCATTTTGAGACTGGAGCATTTTGCCAATGGAGCATTTTGAGACTGGAGCATTTTGCCAATGGAGCATTTTGAGACTGGAGCATTTTGAGACTGGAGCATTTTGAGACTGGAGCATTTTGCCAATGGAGCATTTTGAGACTGGAGCATTTTGCGACTGGAGCATTTTGAGACTGGAGCATTTTAAGACTGGAGCATTTTGAGACTGGAGCATTTTGAGACTGGAGCATTTTGAGACTGGAGCATTTTGAGACTGGAGCATTTTGCCAATGGAGCATTTTTCAATGGAGCATTTTGAGACTGGAGCATTTTGAGACTGGAGCATTTTGAGACTGGAGCATTTTGAGACTGGAGCATTTTGAGACTGGAGCATTTTGCCAATGGAGCATTTTGAGACTGGAGCATTTTGCGACTGGAGCATTTTGAGACTGGAGCATTTTGAGACTGGAGCATTTTGAGACTGGAGCATTTTGCCAATGGAGCATTTTGAGACTGGAGCATTTTGCGACTGGAGCATTTTGAGACTGGAGCATTTTGCCAATGGAGCATTTTGATACTGAAGCATTTTGAGACTGGAGCATTTTGAGACTGGAGCATTTTGCGACTGGAGCATTTTGAGACTGGAGCATTTTGCCAATGGAGCATTTTGCGACTGGAGCATTTTGAGACTGGAGCATTTTGAGACTGGAGCATTTTGCGACTGGAGCATTTTGAGACTGGAGCATTTTGCCAATGGAGCATTTTGCGACTGGAGCATTTTGAGACTGGAGCATTTTGAGACTGGAGCATTTTGAGACTGGAGCATTTTGAGACTGGAGCATTTTGAGACTGGAGCATTTTGAGACTGGAGCATTTTGCCAATGGAGCATTTTGAGACTGGAGCATTTTGAGACTGGAGCATTTTGAGACTGGAGCATTTTGAGACTGGAGCATTTTGAGACTGGAGCATTTTGAGACTGGAGCATTTTGCGACTGGAGCATTTTGAGACTGGAGCATTTTGCCAATGGAGCATTTTGCGACTGGAGCATTTTGAGACTGGAGCATTTTGAGACTGGAGCATTTTGAGACTGGAGCATTTTGAGACTGGAGCATTTTGAGACTGGAGCATTTTGCCAATGGAGCATTTTGAGACTGGAGCATTTTGCGACTGGAGCATTTTGAGACTGGAGCATTTTGAGACTGGAGCATTTTGAGACTGGAGCATTTTGCCAATGGAGCATTTTGCGACTGGAGCATTTTGAGACTGGAGCATTTTGAGACTGGAGCATTTTGAGACTGGAGCATTTTGCCAATGGAGCATTTTTCAATGGAGCATTTTGAGACTGGAGCATTTTGCCAATGGAGCATTTTGAGACTGGAGCATTTTGCCAATGGAGCATTTTCCTTGTGCCATGTTCCATGTGCCATGTTCCATGTGCCATTATTGGCATCTAGATTTCTAGGTAGAAACTAAAACATTCATACGGACAGACAGACCTTTACTTCAAAAGTAGGAATCGCATCCTTCTCTCTTTTAAATACTTTAAATCGAATAAAACATATATACAAGAAACGGGGATAAAAGTATTAATAATAATGCTAAATGTAAAATGTGTTAAAAATTTAATTAATATGGTGAGACGGCAACAACTGTATTTTAAGACTAGCAGGGCAAGCCACATTTGATAAAAGAACACTTTTAGCTTTCCAGGATTGTTATTGGATCCCGTAATATTTGTTTTTGTCACTCCAGCTCTCACCCTCATAATTTTCTGTTGCAGACCCCGTACACAAGATAAGATATAGTATGAGTGCTGTTCAGAAATAGCACGGTCCACTCCCTCTTCGATCCGGACCGATCCGCTCAACTCAGCTGGCAGGCAAAACCCGACCGGAAACGGGAAATGCAATATAATCTGGTGTCGCCTTGCGCTATTCTTAATCTCCCTTTCCCTCTCTCGAATTTGATTCTTTGTCGCGCAAGGAGCTCTTAACCCTGCGACCTTGAGAGCCTCGCAATTTTCCCAGCCAGACTGAATTGTTTTTTGTAAGTGCTCCTTGGGGCCGCACCTGCTCGAATTTTTTGGTACACTCAAGAGTCTTCCAGCAGTCTCGCTTGTTTTTTTGTAGTGGCACACATGTTGCTCATGTGCCGACATAAGTAGCTATCCCTAATTGGCGCTGCTCCAAACTCATATTTATTAATCATTTTCCGGCGCTTCTCTTTGCTGTGACCGTCCGACTTTTTAGGTCGAAGCCTTTGTCACTCTTGACCTTTAATTCCTTGTACGGGAGCGACTTGTAATTCTAATTAATGTAATGCTCCATCAACGTGTCACTTAATTGAACTCATTTACAGCTGTGCCACATTCTCGCACTAAACGCAACATTTTTGGAACGTAAGGCGGTCTTCGGTCTAATTACCGTAACATTGGGGTAAGTATAAAGCCAAAGTTTTGGCGGCACGCACCGGCGAAATGTCGTTGATTAATTGCTAGCACATATTCCAGTTGCACGGAGATTATGCAAGCGAATTAGTTAAGTAGGTTTTTCTCAGATACTCGCATTTCTCAGAATATATATGTGCAATTTAATTACAATGTGTTACTAAGACTTACTCAAAACTTGAATTAAAAAACCCCTTTGTAATATATCTCCGTTGACTAATAGAAGATATTTTATACTCTAGATTCAAAATGCGTAAATGAAAAACCGTAGAGTAAATTATAAATAGGTATAGGCTCATATGTTAAAATAAATCCAAATATAGGAGATTTTTATATGATTCTGTGTTCTTATATTTAAGAGCAGCACAAACAATTTAAAAATATTTAAACTATTATGCGAATATTGCGTCTCATTCATGACTAATTAAAAAACTCCCAACCGCAAGCAAAATGTTCTCAGTGATGTGTGTCACATGAAATTAAGAACAAATATTCTGAATTTAAAATGTAATTTTTTGGGCTAACTTTTTGACTTAATGGTAGTTGGTTTCAATACTCTAACATAAAATCGTACATAAATTCTAGCACTATAAAATTCAGGATGAAAGCTAATTTAAATTCGAAATCAATTTTCTGTTGACTTTTATGATAATTCTAACCGAAATTGATGACTAAATACTATAGTAGTAAATATATTGATTGTAAGGCGTTTCGAAAGAAAGTTTGCAATAATCAAAGGCATTCGTTCTTCTAAAACTTTAAGAGTAGAACTTCAAAATCCTTAAGAAATCCTTATCAAGAACCAACAACCGCTGATAAGCCAAATTGGAGACCGAGAGCAAGTGGCTAAGAGAGCCGCTCCAGCGCAACACACTCTCTTCGCTCACTCATTGCGTATCCGTGAGATACTCGAGCTGCGAGTCAGAAATCGCTGCAGGTTTCGAGGCTGGTGCTCAGTTGTTTGACGACATCGCGAGCGATCGGTTGTGGCAGTTTGTTTATCCGGTTTGTGTACTCTCGCCGCCGTTAGTTCGAGTAATCTCCTCCACACTGCGATCAGGCCGCACGTCATCGCCAGACGTGTTGTTCGATTGGTTATTGCGAATAGTACGAATAAAAGTACGGCTACAAAAGCCTCGTATCTATAAGTACGTGCCTGTGAAAAGCTACTACGGTTACGATACCACTAAGTTCACCCCCGGAATCCCAATCCCGATCCCCCATGGAATGGGCTTAACACCCAGCCCAGTGACCTTGTGATGGTGTGGGCGCTCTGTGGTTGTGGCTGCTCGAGTGATTATAATAACAACATTTATCTTTGGTGTAAACACTGTTAGCATAGACCAGTGGAAGAGTAAACTTCGTGATCTTGCCTTTATCACCTGAGTCACTTTGTATGGCGCTCACGTCACCGCCCCCACCAACCCTTCCCCCCATCCCAACTTATCCGATCCGATCCGTCTATAGCTCTGGAATGCCAAACAGCTTACGATCCCAGCTCTCTCTCCCTCTCTCTCCGTCGCTCTTCTGGGGCTCTCCCATTCTCAGTCGACTGGACTCTCAACTGGGCATATTATATCCACCCAAATGGGTCCGTTACCATTTTTAGCTATCAAACAATTATATGGTTACACAGCCATTTAGAGGCCATCACAGGAAACAGAGTACGTGAAGCGCAGTCCCATCCCCCAATCGACCACAATGTCACTAATCAATTCATTCCGACCTATGGCACAATAAATACTCCGCATTAACCTCAATTAATTTAACTAATTGGCAGCGCGTGCCCTTGCAATCTGCCCGGATCCATTTGATTCTGGATTCGCTTCATTTTTTTTTGACCAGGTAACCATAGGTTTTCGCCATGGTTCCACTTATCGCCGTTGCTCTTTCAAGTCCAATTCCCTATGTACACCGCATTCACCGACATCTATCTTATCTAATCAGTTTATTAAATACGAAAACCCATGCGAGAAACCATAAAAATACACTCACATATACAATTCGTATATTTTTCGCAACAAGAAGCGGACCTGAATAGAATTTTTGTGCACCGGCGTAGACGTTGAATAGCTATCCATATAGAAATGTACCCAAGTAGACGATCTAGAGTACCAATTCGTTCTGGTTTTGGGTGTGAAGATTAATTTTATTGCTCTTGGGCAACAGGCTTTTTAAAGGAAAGCTAGTTTGAACCTTAGTCTGAAAGAAATATATTCTAGTTATATTTAATTTCTTTCTTAAGAAAAGACAAATGTATTATCTCCGCATTAAAGCCTCAAAATAATTGCTACTGACGTCTTTGCTTATTCGTCATTACAGTAGCCTCTTATAAATCCGATTATGGCAATTCTTTTGAATCGGCAAAGTCCGGAACTCTTGCGATAGCTCTCAATAAAGACCGATGATCAACACTTGTAAAATGTTCTCATAATTCACTTATTGACTAACCGACAAACCGCCTTTGTTTAACTTATTTATTTACGGATGATTTAATATATGAGAGCACAAAACATATTGAGTGATGCACCCATTTGTTAAAGAAGACGCTGATAAGAAGCCACAAAGCCGAGGGTTGAACTGAAGTAACCCAACTGAATTGCATGTGAATCGCATCTATAGTGCAGAAGTGTCGCTTAAGTCGAATAAAATCTTCAAACCTTTTCATCTTGGGAAATCATCGGTACAGAATGCAATGAAAGAGAGAGTGTGAAATGTGGCAAGTCTTCCGAGAACGACGAGCTCGTAACTTGATATGAAAAGTTTACAAGAGGCCAAGCCCGCAAGAACAACGACAGCCGATAACAAAGAGCCGGAATGATATGTTCGTGGACTGGAGGGCATGTGCACTTAATATTTCAAGGGAGTGTATTAAAAAGAGAGCAATTATGTTTAAATAATTTATTATGTGTATTAATTTCAAACCGAGCTTCATACAATTTCTGTTTCAGACGCTACCCCGCTTGATAAAGAGTTTCCGCTGTTTTCCGACTCTGTAGAACTGATACAACCGAATAAATTATGATGCACCATATAGGGTAACATGGGGGGTATTGGCATTCACTTGGCTTTCCTGGAAATGTTTCGATTGTTCCCACACCTGTTTCTTTATCCACAAGTTTACATTATGGAATTTTCACTCATTCACGAATTCTTTTCCTCGGTATTGCTTAATCAGCTGGTTGTATAAATAGAAAAATTCGGTAGTCCCAATGCCACTTAATTATTTGCACTCTTCTGTACTCACTAAAACAGTGCCCAAAGCTGTTTGTTTATAATAATTTAAAATGCGTCCAAAGAAATCCAAAACACAAGTGTGCTGTTTATTTAGTTTCGTTGTTGCTCCCTGGCCAAGTTTGTGTTTTTTTTAATTTTGGCGCTGTTTGCTACCTAATGGCCGATTGTTCAGTTGGCTTTGTTTACTAATTTGGCCGAAAAAAAACCCGTTTCTATTTGCGGATTTTTGTTGCCTTTCTGCAGGCACGAACTCATCCGAATCAAATTATTGGTAACGTCATTCTAACAAAATAGGAAAGTAATTTGTTTAAAAGCTTGTATGTTGGCTTAAATTTCCTTCAATCAAATGTATAACAAATAAAATCGAACATTTTATTGTGGAAAACTTTTACGGCTCTTAAGGCAATTCTATTTGTAACCTATGCAGAATCAGAAAAAAGCGAATCGCCAAGAGAATAGCACTTAACCCCAAGCGAAGACCCTCGCATCAATGATTAGACTTAATTGTGTTGACCCAAGCATCAAAGTGCTCCCAGTCAAAGTTTAACATCTGTAGATCGCGTGCCAGTAAGGCATTTTATGTTTATTACTCACGCATGCGCCATCCTAAAAGCATAAAAATTCTTTGTCAAGTTGACATTTTATTAAAAATAGCTGAAAGGGAATATCTCCCCCTAGCAATTACAATTTTTGTGTCAGAATTTTTAACAACTTGGTTCTTTCCCTTTCTGCACCTTTGCAAATTATCTAAAAGTTATCATCTATTTATTGTGAACTGATAAGTCCAATATTTTTATTGTTTTATATATTTGATATCAACAGTAAATTTGGTCGTTTTTTTAATGTTTGTTGTATTTGTCATCTTGGATGGTTTTGTGGTTAAAAGTTAAAAAATGCAACACCGTCGAACGGTAAAAGGTTGATGAATGTCACAATGTAACCGGTTTTAACTTTTCTTTCCTTTATTTCTGAATAATTTGAGATGCAGTTCGCTGGGCTTAAAGATGTAATTTGTTGTGGGTAGTATCGTAGCAGGGTTTCCAAGCCGATGAGTCACCGACAAAAGTGTGGTCTAGGTCTTCTAATAAACGCTTCCACAACTCAGATTCGCAATTAAATCAACTGAGTTGTGTGCGAGACATCAACAAGTGCCGGTCGATGAGTCATACCCCAAACAGTGAATAATTCCTGGTATTCGTATGAGTTTTCTGCTTAAGCGGAGACGCGGAGACCCCGAGAATCCCCAGCCACAATACGAATACCTAACGGCATCTCCATCTCTCATTTGTAAATCGGTCCAATGTCTTTTGATTTTGGATTTTGTGTTGTTTTGGAGGCTGGGTAGGGAAATCTAGTTTATGTTTTGGGTCAACTGGAAACCGACGAAACCAGTTTTAATTAAAAAAGAAAAATTTATGAAACAAATGCGGTTTTGTTACTCTGTTTTTGTGGCTGGACGACAGATGGTGAAAGTCTATTAGTTTTGGCCAGGCCTTTATTTAATTGTTATATAAGCGCGGACAGCCATAAAAGCACATTTATTTCCATTAGAGATTTCGCAGAATCAATTGCGCTTGATGAAGTCCAATCCACAGTTGGCCCCTCGTAAAAGCTCGAATTCCCCGGTCTCTTGTCGTTGTGTGGCCTTTTTTGTTTTAGCTCTCGATAAGATTAAACCATTTTGAAGTTCAAGTGTGATATGGATGTGTAATCAACAAGGCTAATGCAGGTGGCCCATTTTTTATTTTGTAAAAAAATATATATTTCTTTATGATTTTTCGTTCTTTTTTCCCATAAGAATAGTTTGCTGACAATTTTATCTTAAACTTTAATTGAAACTCAAGCTAGAAATATTTTTTACCACTTACTCAGCAATATTTCCAGCTAATGATATCTCTTGGAGTTAGTCAATTTTTTTATATTTTCTGGATCGGGAGGAGGGCTTTATACATTGTTCTTCTTTTTGCTTTATGTTGCAAATAAGCTAGGGGCAGGGCCTGGAGATTTCCGGTTGCCTCAGCCGCAGGATGAAAGTGTGGGTGCGCCAAGATAAACACAGAGCACCAACATCTGCCGCCAAATGGCGCAATCTCGGGGATCTGAACTGTCAAGCCAGCAGCCAATGTGACGCCTCTATTTTTCCCTCTTTGCAGTTATTTCCCAACAAAGACCAAGCAAATAATCGGGAATGACGACGAACATCTCGAAGAGTCCGCGCCCGCTGAAAATAACCATCGTGGGCGATGGCATGGTGGGCAAAACTTGTATGCTGATAACCTACACACAGAACGAATTTCCAGAGGAGTACATACCCACAGTGTTCGACAACCACGCCTGCAACATAGCCGTAGACGATCGGGACTACAATCTGACCCTCTGGGATACGGCCGGACAGGAGGATTACGAAAGACTGCGACCGCTGAGCTACCCAAATGTGAGTATGATAAGGGATACAAATTCCTGACACTCATTTTCTTCTTACAAAATAAATTGCATACATAAAGGCGGGGCTATTTGTCTTTATCGGATTCTTCAATCTTCAATCTTTTCTCAATATCAATAAAAAGTGTTTTCGGCTTGCAAGAGTAGTTTCATTTCCATCTTAAGATCGCTTCATCTCGAAAAGCAAACTTAAGGGTACTTTCTTCTTGATTTCAAGAACTTTTTTTCTCAACTAAGTTAGGTCTTGGCTTACTTACTTTGTTTTTAACCGTTGCTAATCGATTGTGTTTTCCTTTTCTTCACCCAGACAAATTGTTTCCTGTTGTGCTATTCGATCAGCAGTCGTACCTCGTTCGAAAACGTTAAGAGCAAGTGGTGGCCTGAGATCCGTCACTTCTCAGCCCATGTTCCCGTGGTTCTGGTGGGTACAAAACTGGACTTGCGCATCCCCAACTCGGAGAAGTTCGTGACCACACAGGTTCGTTAATATTTGAAATAAAATATTTACTATATTTACTAACTCTTTCTGTCATTTTCAGGAGGGAAAGCGACTGCGTAAGGAAATCCACGCCTCCAACTTGGTCGAGTGCTCTGCCAAGAAGAAGCAGAACCTGCAACAGGTCTTCGAAGAGGCGGTTCGAGCCGTTGAAAGGAAACCTAAGACGACGTCCAAGCAAACGTGCACCTTACTGTGAACTAAGTGTATGCTAATGTTTAATATTGTTATTATGCTTAATGTATTATGTAACTAATTTGTCTGACTATTTGTGCTTTGTTTTCGCAAAAAAAACTGTGTAGAAAATTTAACGTTAAGTTATTATTTAAGTGCCAATTGTTTGAAAACCTTATATCTTACGTGCAACCAAAGGGCATTACTTGTAAAAAAGAAGAAATAAAAACCAATATAAAATAAATATAATATACGCAAAAAATACAAACACGTTAAAGGATAGGTCACTGAATTTACATCCATATGGCAAACAATCAGATCTATTGTACATTTCAATAAAGCCCTAGTCATTAAAACATCTTTTTCTTTTTAATTTAAAAAATCGTGACCAAATTGAATATTAGATCAGCGGCGAAACTCTTCCACTACCAACCATTTCGTCATATAAATTAGACTTTATGTCTAATAATAATAATTTTAAAAATAAATTAATCAATTTAATGTCATAACGGTATATTAAGTGCAGACATGAACCTTTTTGTGTAGAATTAGATTGGTGCAGAACCATGACTGAACCGACTATCGATAACATTAAAAATAGTGGTGTTACCGTTCGCGGTTTGGCGGGACAGTATCGATAGACAGTTATAAAGTTATCAATTTCAAAGTACTTGTTTAAATATGAATTGGTAACTATTGCAAATCCATATCTGAAAAATCTGAAAATTGAAAATCCTCAGTTAAAGAATAGTTTTCATCTCCGTATTCTTAAGATTTAAATAATTTTTTTTAAACTGTTAAATCAAATACCAAACGAAAAACTCTTTTAAGATTTCAAGTATTTATTTTAATGTCCCCCCTTAAACTATGACTTAACTAGTGGCTTCTCTCTCAAACGAGAATAATACCCTGAGACTTCTTAAATTCTATTTGAGCTTTGATCTCCGGCCAGATTCAACGCGGTCTTCTGGCCACGCCCCCATCCACGCACATATTACGATCACTGAGGCAGGAGGCGTAAGCGAGGGCGTGCGGAATAAAGTGCTGTTCGTAGACTCCAGTGAAAAGCTGGGCATAAGGCCCACTGGCGAAGACGGCGACGTCATCGCCGCCATGCGTCTCCGATTCCAGGGGAACTGTGCTGGGGAACATAAAGTCCTTGTTCTTCATGTTGATGGCCCTCAGATTCTTCCTCCTCACAGCACCTCCTTCCCTCAGGTAGTTGCTATCGTAGCCCGGCCCATTGGCATAACTCAAAGTGGCATATGGCAGATCATCCGCCGCCAGCTGTCCGTCGTTGATCCCGAAGATGTCGTTCTTCCTGCTAGAATAGCCCGCCAGCGACATGGTGTGCGAATGATCCGAGCTGACCACAATCAGGGTGTCATCCGTACTCGTGCTACTCCGGGCAAATCTCACCGCCTTGTCGAACTCCGCCGTCTCATCGATGGCCCTCAAGGCCAGGGTGTCATGGTGACCATGATCGATCCGTCCGCCCTCCACGAACAGAAAGTAGCCACGTCCCGCGCTCTGCCGCTCCAGGATGGCCATGGCCGCCTGAACCATCTCCTCCAGTGTAGGCTGCTCCTCCGGCTTGGCGTCCAGATGGTAGGCCATGTGGTAGGGGGCGAATAAGCCCAGCACACGAGAAGTGTGATTGGACAGTCTGAGCAGATCCCTGCGATTCTCCACATAGTGTGCACTATTCGTGTGCTGACTCTTCCACTCCTCGATGAGATTGCGTCCATCCAATCGGCGACCAGGTGCTCCGCTGCCATCTATCACACTTTTGGGCAGAAAGTTCTCGCGACCACCGCCCATTATCACATTGAGCTTCTGACCCACCGGGCTGTTTATCAGCTGGTAGGCGGCATCTGGACACAGATCGGGGTCACCATTGTCTCCAACGACCTCGGCGTCGTTCTCCCAGTTCCGGTTGGCCAGGTGGGCGTACACTCCGGCTGGCGAGGCATGGGTCACCGAGGTGGTGGTGACCAAACCCGTGGCCATTCCCTGTTTCTGGGCCCAGGCGGCAATGGACGAGACATGGTGGGCGGTTTGCGCCTGCGCCTGGCAATCCTTGAACTGCACCGCTGCACTCACTCCAATCGTTCCGTAGTTGGCCTTGACTCCACCCAGATAGGCAGTGGCTGTGCAGGCGGAATCGGCCACCTGCATATTGGCGCAATACGTTTTGCTGAGACCCACATACGGGAACTGTTCGAAGGCGAACTGCTTCTCCTCGCCGCCGAGATAAACGCGACCCGCTGTGATCGTCGGTATGGACATGCCGTCGCCAATGAAGAGCATCACATTCCTGGCCAGCTGGGTGTTCAGCCGCAGCTTGCTGTCCAGCTGCTGGTCCAGCGTCTGAGCCGCCAATCCCTGCCAGTACTCGGCGTAACGCTCCTCTGCCCGCAGGGCATCGAACACGATCTGGGGCATGGCTCGCTTGGAGCGACCTCCCATTCCGGATGGGGATACGGATCGGGAAAGGGAGAATACCGGATGCATACGCCGCTCGGCATCGTGTGAGGTTTCTGTAAGTACAGTTGGTGGGTTTAGTTTCGCCAGGTAGACAACACGGCTACAACACTTACCTCCTCCACTGACTAGAGCACTCAGGCCGAGGAAGAACAAGAACTGCAGGCTCATCTTTCTAGTTTTTTGGGTCTCCGAGCTGGCTGTACGCTGCCCGGCACGTTTTCTCAGCCACTGATAGCCGTTAGCACGAGACCTGCGATATTTATAGCGCTCGGATCGGCAGGTCCGAGATTTCATAATGCTATGCCGCCATCGACCTGACCGCCGGCTGATAAAGGAAAAGGCCCGCTGCCTTGGTTGTACTCCGGTTTTGTTTTGTACCCAGGGAGCTGGGCACAGTAGAGCCTTCTTAACAATGAAGAAGTTTTAGGTAAAAATAGGAATATGGCTAGGGTCATTAGGAATTGGCTTCATGGCGCAATAGCTCATTGATAAAACTTATAAGAAGTGATTTCTGAGATTTTTGTAATTTTTATATAGAATGTTGTAAGATCTCCATAATATTTATAAATTTATATCATATAAAAGTTAAGTATAAAAATACAAGTTAAAATAAACCATAGTTCTGAAATCATCACAATTTTCTTTAGCTCTATTATTTTTTTCACATAAAGGATTTACAAAAGATTCATTAAAATTGGTACAGTTAAGGTGAATTTTTGTAGTTCGGTGTTAAGTCATCTTTCGTAATTCTTTTGAAATTATTAATAGGTGGAAGTTTTAAATATATTATTTCCGTGTTTTTTTAAATTAAAAAAGGCCTTAGCTTTTTGAACCTGCTAATAATTTTTCATTAAATGATTTAAAAATGTTTACTTAAAAGTTATAGAATTAGGGTGCATTTTTGTAATTCGGTGCTGAGTCTTCTTTCCTAAAAAACATCCTTTTTGAATTATTGATAAGTATAATTTATAAATATATTGTTTCTGTGCTCTTTTACATTGTTTTTTCTCTTTTATAATATTTATAATCTAGACCTAATCTAGGCCCTAGCTCTCTGAGCCTGCGAGTGCCTACTGTAGATATTATTAGAAATCTGTTGTTTTTCAGCGGCATTCGTTATCATCAGACGCCGGCGTCGTTTGCCTGCTATCTCCGCCCGTTTCCCGCAATCGATTTGAGATCGCTCCGCCCGTTTTCCTGCTCGTCTGCCTGCCGCATCCGCCTGCCTTTTTTCGAACACGCGAGTTCTTCACGTGATCGGTTCTTTGCTGATTGTTGCTCTGGCCCGATTTTGTATTTCAGGCTTCCAGTGAAGTCGTAAACACAGGCTAATTACCCCTAACCCTAGACCGAAAAACAGATTTGAAAATGCGCGCCAAATGCCACTGTGAGTGGCATCCCGCCGCATTAAATATGGCAAGTCGCGTAGAGATTTATAGCGCAAGCGCCAGCATCAAAACAATGAGCAGGAACCAGCCGATTGTATCTGCATCTCGCTTCCGCCCACCGTCAGATGTATCTCGAGGTACAAGAATCTCAGAGTGGCAGTATCTCAGTATCTCGGAGCACGAGTATCTCAGAAAGCATCCATCGGCATCCATCGTATTTCGGATGCTGAGCGAGAGCTTCTGCTTTGGCATCGCGCACTTGGCCAAAATAGTTGTTGGTTCGCATGCAAAACGTTAAAATCGCATTAGCTGAAAGACATTTTTATACCAACGGCGCGTTTTTAATTTTTTCTACACTACAACAACATACAAAAAATATATAAAATAAAGTAGACAAAGTAGATGGCAAAAAGTAAAACCAAATAAAAAAAAGCAAAAAAAAAAAAACAACGAGCATAGCTACACTAAACTTTTAACGTTCAAAAATTCAATGCGTACACATAAGAATAAATAAATAAGCGCGTGTATGTATGAATACATATAATAAATGATATTTCAATAATTTTCAAACAACAAAAGGTTCGAGCAACTTTCTGTGAAAAAAGTAAAACATAAAAAAGTGCTGGTGAAAATATGAGAAGAAAAACGCAAGAAACCAGAAGTGAATGGCATTGATTTTTTTTCAAAATACTTGACAGAAACCTAAAGTTCTAAAGTTGTAGATTTTTGTGCATTCGTGTGTATAACAACTGTATAAAATGCAAGGACTTTTGGCCTTCGCTTTTCTTTTTTATGCATGGGATCAGCAGGGAAAAGGGTTTTAAAGAACATCGGAGATGTAATGCCACACAGGAAAATTCATACATAATACAATACAGTAAATTGCTAACTGTGTTTCGGGCTCCCAAATTCGTTCGTGTGTTTGTGTTCGTCGGGATTATGTGACTCTGCGTATACATATTTACAATGTCGGTTGGCAGGGATATACGATATATATATATGTATATATACCTATAGCCAAGTTGGACGCCCAGCTGGCTGCCAACATAGTTGCACGTTTGACAAACGATTTTGGTGTGTCCTTTAAATGCTTCGCACGAGGATGCTGTGTTAATTTACCTTAAAAACTTCTTAAAGCTGAACAAACCTCGAAAAATATAGGGGAAAACCCCGTGCTTAAAGGGAAAATTTCTTCTTTGTGGTCGCACAACAATCTGGCAACTTTCAATTGCCTTCATTGACAGTTAAAACGAAAGTTATCAAAAACACGAACAACCAGCGAAGTTGTACCATGATAATAACAGCAGCAGCAGCAACAGCAACAACCATGGAGCGTTGACAACTACAGCAGCAGAAAAAAATTCAGAAGTCAAACACGAGACAACAACAACACAAACACAAATTAAATAACAACGAAAAATAAAAGTAGCCAAAAACTTTGCCAAGAGACACTCATACAGACACACACACACACACATACGCAGAGGGGGCGTTGGGCGGGGGGTGTGGCCGTCCTTTATGGGGAAACAAACTTTTAACATAGTAGCCCACATACATATACAAACGTACGCCCGTAAATTTTGCGCACACACACATACACACGAAAAAACAGAGATGAGGAAAAACAGAAAGCCCCAAAGAGAAAAGGAATCCAAGCGAAGGATGCGAGGGGGCGAAGGGGGCGCCAAAGGACGATTGCACACTGTGTCAATTCTGTAACAACATTCGGAATACTATAATGTAAAATGGAACATACCCGTATCTTACAATGCCACTACAATGTTCCAATAATGAGATGTCTGCGAGAGTGTGGGTGCATTTACAGTGGTGTTTGTGTGCATGTTGTATGGCTGTTTTCGATGAGTTTAAAGTTTTCCCATTTTTAAATACATAACTTCTATTTTCAAAACGTGTCTACATTTTGTATTAAATATAAACATTTTTCATGATTTGTTTCCAATTAAAAATCAAACCTAATTTTAGGAAAGATTTAATTTATTGATGGATCTATTTTTTATTTAAAAATTATTATTTGACTCAAATAAAATATTTTGATAACTACATTATTTTAATTGTAATTATATAATGTTATTTGGAATGAAATCAATTGGGTTTTAATTTCTATTCTGATCTCAAAGTTCTTGAAACATAATATAAATAATTGAAATAATTTTAACAAGTTTGATTATGAGAATCAGAAACTCTTAATTTTTATAAGGATTTGAATAATGTTTAAAAATATCCATTATTTTAATTACTCAAAATTAATTCCTGGAATCCATTAGAGTAATCCTAAAAATGTAGTTTTCCCTTGGGTTGAGCACATATATTTTCGTGGGAATTCCCCAGTTTGAGTCGGTGATATGCTAACTCCATTCCATGGTACATCATCAGTGAGCATTGTTGTTGAGTGGCAAAGGATGCGCGATGCGGGACGCACGAGCGGTTGAAACGAACGCACGACCAGAGCAGTGCGGCACGACTGCTTTCTCCCCGCTTTCTCTCTGGCGCCACCCCACCCCAGCCCGGCCCCCTTTCAGCCACCCACTCCGCCCCCAAAAGCACGCGCTCCAGCAGCGAGTTAACTTTGACGTTATGCTGTAAGCGTTGGGTGCTTCGTTTAAATGAGTGCTCGTTGAATGTGTGAGTAATTGGAGGGATGCTGGCTGGGCGAAAAGGGGGGTGGTGTGTAGTTCGCAGGGGGTGGCTTGGTGGGCTGGGGGGTTTTCGTGTGTCTTTGGGGATTGCTCGGAATGGAAGAGCAAACGACAACAAGCAAAACATTGATGTTACTGGCGGAGGTTGCCAGCAGACGCTGGCTGGCTTTTATAGTTCGCTAAAGGAGTGAAATGGCGCCAGCTGAAGATTTATGCATGTATTTGTATTCCTCTGTATGTATTTGCCTGTGTGTGCGTGTGTTTGGGAAATTATGAAAGCATTTGTGTGCGAGTTTGAGTAAACATGACCACTGTTTGGTTGGGGGTTGTTTTGGTTGCCGCACGTCCCACACGGCGTATGTGTGTTTTTGGGCTGTTTGGTGTATCTGTCCTGTGCTTGTGTGTTTGCCCACCTTCGCTGCATTTGCTGATTTTAAGGCCGCCGCATATTGTTAATGGCCTTCTGCCTCCGCCACTGCCCCTCCCAATCCTCCAGCGGCGATGATGATGAGGAGGATGACGGAGGCCATCCAGCAGTGGCACTCACTGCAGCGCTGACCTTCACCCATTTAACGGCACTTAACCATCGACAAGCCGACCGAAAGTTGAATGTCATCGCAATTTAGTTGCTATTTTTGGCTGCCAACACGGCACCGTTCCTTAGGGCACATAAAAATTAAAATCATATCTGTATTTAGCATTCGTTATGAAAATAATCATTTTTATCTGTTCAAAATCGAAAGGAGTCGATTAAAAATGTAATTTTTAGTAAGAAAATCTTAAAAATACCAGTAGTACAGTTTAGCTTTTGTTTACTCTCAAATTTTCCTGACTCTCGGCAAGTCGAATAAACATTTTTAGTGGCAGCAGTAAATTAGTAGTAGCAAAAATATCTCAACGGCTTTTCTACATAATTAAAAAAAGTAAAAAAGCCTCTGCAACTTTGATATGTGTGTATATCTCCAGGTCCAATTTCATGACCAAATGCGGCGATGCCTGTTGACCTTGGAGCACCGCTCTCCGTGTTCCATAAACACTGGACTCTGCACAATGCACAATGCACAGGTGGGGATGGACAGCTCAGTTTAAATTTAGAATCGGAGATATGCATGCAGGGAAATTGAGCGGCTCCCGGGAATAACCATGACAACGGCCAGCTGCAACCAGGACCCTTCGGAGCTGCAATGAAGTACAGTTTTAGTCGGATTCCGGATTTACGGTCAAGTGGTCGCTCGTCCTGATTGATTGCCTTTCGGAGGAAACGGTGAAATTTGAATTTATTAATCAATAACGGATCAAATTAAATTTCTATAAAAATCGTCGGATAAAAAATATCATATAAAATGTATGAACGGCAAAATAAATAGGACTGCCATTCCGATTTTATATATTATGGCCAATGGCAAATTTAATATCATCCGCGAGCGGGCAAAATTGCTGTCGTTAAAATATTTTACAACATCCTACAAAGATTGAAAACGAATCAAGCGAGCATGCATGCGAGTGGGCGTGTGTTTATGGGCGTGGGTGTGTGGGTGTGGGTGGGTTGGGAGGCGTGCCGCTTTTGGGGCAGTCCTCGTATCATAGATGCTGTTGCGTTAAAGTAAAACATGAATATTCAAATATTGGCAGAGTCATATGAAAATTGCAGGTTGTTTATTTACATTGTTTGGCGCTGTAAAAGCCAAGCGGAAAAAGCGCAACGTTGTATACACACGTATATATATCGTGCATATCGGGTGTGTAATTAGGGGCCATCAATTGCCAGATTGAAAGTGCCTGTCGCTCGAGAGATTTGTGAATCTTGAAAAATATGAAGGATTTGTGTGTTTACACAGGGAGGAATGCACTGCCTTTAAATCTTGTATTTTTCTTTGATAAACAAGCCCGGAATGAGGAAGTGCTGCCAAATTTATTCGATAGATCCTTTAAGTCTCTGTAAGCTGAGGGCCAAAAACTTTTCCACCTGGTTCAGTTTCATTGGAATTTAAAGCAATTAAAAAGTCACACACAAAATACCCGCCCATACACAGAAAAGTTGAACTTAATTTAGCAGCAAAGTGAATAACAATTTTAGACAACACCCCCTTCGAAGGGGCTTTCCATTTCCCATTTTCCGCCGCTGACAGACAGCTGTTACATGGAAATGAGGACTGAATTTCATTTAAGCCATTGAAATGCCGCTGTTTACTGTGTTTTCCGTTTTTCGGTTACTTTTCAAGTTATTGAACCCGTAAAAGTTTTTAATTAAAATTCAAATTAGACAAATTAAATTGCCTGCTAGGTGGTGGCCCCGATTGCCATTCGAAATGGAAGACGTATTTTTATGCGGAGATGTCCTGGGAACGTGCGTTAAATTTTAATTGATTTTTCCCAGCGAATTGTGGGTGTTTGGGTGTGTGTGTGTATCTGTGTACCTGCTTACTCGCAAAGTAAACGAAGCGAGATGTGAAAACAGAGATGTGGAGTACAGAACAACAGACACAGATACACGGACGCAGGGGCACCAATACACAGGCAGCCCCACTGCGAACTGGCAGACATTCAGGCGTGCGAATAAACGCACACACTCTCCCGTGGCCACACACATACACAGACATACATACAACAGGACTCGGCATTCGTATTCGTATTCGCATTCGCATTCGGTTCTCTGAATGAGAAGCTGGATGTGAGTGTGTGTGGTGGGTGGTGGGAGGTGGGGGGCGTTCGTTGAAAGGACAATTCAAGGAGGCAAACGAAAAACATTTTCCCCGCCCCTCCCGTTCTTGTTGTTGTTGTTCGTAGGCTGTTTATTGCCCAGCCTTCTTGTTGTTGCTATCCCGCTGATGCTGTGTATCTATGTAGAATTTATCGATTTATTTTGACTTCTCTTTATGTGCTCCGCCTTCCCTAATACATACAAGCATGGACGTACCAAGGGGGTATATCCATTCGCGTTTTTTTTATACCATGTAAACATTTATTTTAAGAAAGGCTTTAAAGGAGCCTATATTGTATTAAGAAGACCGAGAAGAAAAAAAAGTTGTTAGGTATTTTTTTATTTTGAAACCATTATTTTTATTATTTTTATTAACAATATTTATTAACATTAACCTTGTAAAGAAGAATAAAGAACGTTACTATTACGCGCTGAAAAGCAGGCAACGTTTTTTAACCGGTAAAGAATTAAACCCTTTATAATGTATGTATACCGATTATATCGATTTTTTTCATGCCGATTTTATATGTGAGAGTTTTGTCATTTAAGTGACTTTTTTTTACCATTAAAAATGATATAGCATTATGAAACATTTATATAATTTTTAAAACACCCCCTGAGGTCTGAAAGCCCCTTTAAAAATCCTCCATCGAAGCCGCTGCGTACAGGCGTATTATTTAATACGGGCAGGGCGATAAGGCTCCAAAACTCGGTTAGCAGGCAGCTCACTTTAGGGCGCTTCTGGGTTGAGCGGTTGGGTTTCCCTTCTGCCGTCTGCCCTTTTGCTTTCCCCTCGTCCTTCGACCTTCTCCCTTTTCTGGTTGTTGTTTCTCGCTTTACTTTTTGCGCTTAATGCGCCAATTCTGACAACAGTCGAGCGGCTGTTTGGGAGAGGGGGGTCTGTTTGGATGGAAAGCAAGTCAGCGACGACCCAAAGTCAAATTGAGTAAAACGCATTGAAAACTTAAGTAATTTCCCAAAGAACGGCCCACAGTTCTTAAAAGCTTTTTTCAGCTTTGTTCTAAACGAGAAGCCCGAAGCAAGCGTGTTAGCCTTTTTTTTATTACTATTTTCTGTTTCGCTTCTTCGGTCTTGTTATTGCAGATGGCCAAAGTTGTTGGCCAAGTATAAAAATGTGTTTTATATTGTAATAACGAAGAATGCACTGAAGTCGAAACTTGACTGAGGGGCGGGGTGAAAGCCGAAAAACAGAAAAGCACACAACAATTCATAAACTGTTTAATGAAGCAGAGCAATTACATAAAGCCGAATCCCAAGTGAACGAAATGCAGCAAAGAAATGTTGAAAAGCGATAATAAAGCCAATTAGATTCTGAGTAACTTTTTACTGGAAAAATTCGTTGAGTCCTAATAAAACCGTCTTAATTTCGTTTCCACAGTAAGATGTTTAGATGTAATCGAAAAATGAGTGTGTCAAGCCGTCCTCTTTACAAAGAATCAACCCTAAACTAATGTAAACTACGACTTTTTAAAGTTATAAACCTTGAAAAGGACTAACGAATCGTTGGTAGAATAGCAGAACAAGGCGTGACTTGTGTGCGAGTGTACATAAAGACGGAAAGTATGTGAAACCGAGGCGCAAGAATGGCCGCCCTTTTGCCTCTGGCCCACCTTTTGTGTCCGTGCGTGTGAAATAAAACAAAAAAGCAACAGAAAAAGCGGAAAAAAACGAAAAAATCGGGGAAAACGGCAACTACTACAATCAGCGACAATGGAATAGCGATTCAATGTCACAGCAAGCGAGATACAGAAACGGATAACCCATATACATATACCCATACCCACTCATATGTATACCGCTCACGTATGTAGAGAAAAGCTATAGCCGCAGATTAGTGAGCCAGTTTCAAGGGGACGACAACGAAGAAGCGAAGACGACGACGACAATCAACATTCATCATACGCACCGTTGGACGCGGCGCAAAACGCAAATGCAGCCCCCGATCGATCGGTAAGCCGAAAAGCTAATAAAAACCAATTCCCCAGCGGAACTCTACTCTTTCGTGTGCCCTCTCTATCTCTCTCTGTCTCTTTACACCTTGCTCAAGTTTAATTTGTGTCCTTTTTGTTTATTTGATTGGATGTTTCCGTTTGTTTCAGTACTAACCATGACTAACGAAAACGTAGATACAGAACATACAGCGATTTTATAAAATTAAAATTAAATTATCTTGGAAAATTATTATTATTTGAACCCTCTATTAAATCTCCAAAAATATTGAAAATAATATTACAAATATTTGCTCTGATACCCAGGTTTTGATAGAAAACTTTTCTCAAGAAAATGTTTTTAAAAAACAAAATATCATGGTGATTGTCCATATTCTGTCGGTCTCAACTATTTAAGGCTTTAAGCCGTAGCATTTTCGATCACCAATTCATCTTTTGGGATCAAAGTGGATTTTTACGCGCCAACAAAGCAAAACTCGGTGTACCCTGCACTCACAACAACAATAATAACACATACTAATAATAATAAAAACAAAAAACATAAGCATCACCATCGACATCGACACCATCAACAGCATCAGCAACAACAACCATAACAGCGACCACTTTTCTGTGCTCAAAGTTCAATGACGTTGGCATCGTCATCCAAGCAATTTGTGTTTCGAACTAATGGAAAATTTGTATTTGTTATGTGGCTTCAATTTCCACAGAATTTCATGGGTATTCAATTTTCATCGAGTTGTGTTCCTGGAACAAGCTTACAATTTTAATTTGGTTGCCAAAAGTTTGAGTTTATTTGTTGAGAATATGCAATGGGAACGGGTAATTGGTACGGTTAACAACTAGACCTTAAAATTTAAATGCAAATGTTATTTTTAGCGAATATTTAATGCAAATTAAATATTGTTCTACTTATCAATTTAAGAATTCTGGTTTATATTGCGTATTGTATGTTTTTTAAATCAGTATAAACTAACATTACTAACAAAAACTAACTTATATAATAAATTAGATTATAGATTGGATATGTTTTAAGAATAAGTTATTGCTTGAAAACAAAACCATTAGAAAATTCACAATAAACTTCATTTACAAGCTGCTCAGAGGCACTTTATTTCCTTTTCCATTTATTCCATCCATTAAAGTTAAAATAGTTATCTTTGTGGCCCTAGAAACTGAGGTTGCTGCTTCAAAAATGAACTCTCGTATCCATAGAATATTTTAATATTTCGTTTCACATATTGCCCACAAATTCGATTAATATTTGCTATCAGAATTTAAACAGTTACCTTGCTTTGGTAGTTGCTCTTTTGTTTTGGGATTAAGTAAAGGGATTTGAAGCTGGATTCCAAAACCAAATTATTTGTAAATGCTTTGTTCAGTCTCGTAGCAATATAAACTTTTTCAAGTTATTTGTTGAATTCTGCATACAATTATTTTCTATTTGCTATCATATTTGAAACAGACACCTGGCTTTAGAATCGATGCTTTTGTTTTGAAGTTAACCTAAACAATGGGTCACAATTCGAAGAACGAAACAATGCAAATAAATCCTATTATGGGTCAAATCAATTCAAAACGTTTATTTAAGCTTTGCTATTTTCAAGGCAAATTTAGAACCTATTTTACATTGCCAGTAATATTGTTAGAAATGTAAAACATTTCATATTTTCTTGGAATTCCCTTTAAACACACTTGATTAACAAGGAAGAACTTCAAATAATTGAGTCAGCAATTGAAATTTATTAATTTTGATATGAAAGTGACCTTAAAGAATTGTAATATTACCAGTTATTTTTGCTTTTTCGTATGTGGTTTTCGATCTGCAGTGCCGCGTCCCGTCTATATAAGGCGATTCCTTTCAGTGACCAATGCCTGCCAGTCAAATTTATGACTAAAGCGAAATAATAGACAATTGACGTCACCGTAAAATAGGTATAGGAATTTCTTATTTATTTATTATATTTTTATTTGGCTTCTACGTGGATGACTTTTTTTTAGTATATTGCGTATGCGGTAATACTTTCCTTGTTGCGTCAAGGGGAAATCGAAAAAAAGTGAACGATCTCCGCAGATGACTTATGGAGGACGCAGCGTTGATCTATTGCTGATAAAGTGAAAGTCAAGTTATGTTAGAAATGTAATTATTCATGTCGGCTGCGAGACAAACAAACAAACAAACAAACAAAGAATCTGGCTTGGATTTTTGAAGAACATGCTAAATGTAGTCGCCCGCGGAATGTCAATGGGCAGCAGCGCCTTTTTGGAAAATATGTAGTGCTTTTTTTTTGGTTTTGGCTGGGTTTCGCCTTTGCGTCTGGCGTCTCGACGTTTGATGGTCGTCGCGTCATTTATCTGTCAGCGTTTGCCTTTGCTTGATGAACTATTAATTTCTGGTTGCCGAGGCAGGAATTTATTTTCGTCAACTGCGGCACGTGTGCGGCGAACATCAGCTCGGATTCGGAATCGGAATCGGACTCTGATGCCAATGCGAATGCGGCTGCTGTGCGTTGTTGAGGTTCATAAAAAATAATTTGAATAAATTCCCAGCGAAGAGTGACAAATCCCTTCGGTTTGCAGCCGTAAAATATGTGGAAATAAAACACGAAATTTGTGGAATATTTATCAGAGACATTTGAATAAAAGCAGTTGCAAGCAATCCTATTTCAATGCGAAATGTTGATGGCCGCTATTCTCTATGCTCTAATGCTGAATACATGCCCGAGCGCCCTGTAATCCGATTTACAGGACACTGCATTTATGCCTCACATTTCAATGAAACCACAAAATTCATTAATTATAATCTGATGCAAAATCTACATACTCTGAATACGTATTTGCAAGGGCCTTGAACATTCGGTTGTGGCATAATTTGTAAGAGCTCTAACTGATTGAATTGAATTTTCGGCTTGATTAAATTGCACTCGATTGTGTTCAAAAATACGTTGCATGTTATTGTGAGCTATGCGCTGTACAAAGGGCCAAATAGGCTGCAACATTGTTCTGAGCATAATTGGAAGGCGTCTGGCGGAAAAGATATGGCAGCTACATCATTTCGACAGGGACAAAGGCAACGGCTGCTTTTGTGTCGTTCTCCTACTGACAACGACAGGTGGTCGCCCCATACACATACACACATCCATATACTGGGGCGATAAAGCGCAGCAGCCAAAGTACCAAAAGTAGCGACGGCCTACACGGCGTATGCGTGTTCCGCCTCTAAGGATGGGAGATGAGATGATCGCACAGGTTTCGCCTCATATTCCGACTCTCGTACATGTTTGGGAGCGAGAGGTATGTCCATTAGCTGATTTAATGAAATCGTAAATCAAACGAGCGGATTGCTAAAAATATATCTGGCGCGTATTTTATGTTTTTTGAAGTGGAACCCATGTACAACAGCAACAAACTAGCAGAAACGGCCAACGGCCGGCGGCAGCCGCTGAACAATAGATGAAACGTGGACGATTATGCCAAAGTACAAGTATGTTCCTGCCTTTTCGGGCACTTGCACATATGCACAGGGAAAAACTAAAGGTATCTTAGTTGGTTTGTAAAAATAAGGGGAAATAATGAGAGGTAAAATCAACTTTAAATAACATCGGGTATAGGAATTCTTGAAAACCAATATTTTTAAATTCCCTTTTTATTTAATATCTAAGAATCAATTAAAAATACGGCACTAAAAAAATGTATCTTTATTATAATAAATTGGAACTTATTTAAAGTCTAAGTTTAAAATACGTTTTAGTAGTACTTCAAATTTATTTATGATACATAAATACCAATTCCACTTTTTTCTCAGTGCACCTGTAGTATGCTTATGTTTTGGTTCATTCTAATGATGAGCACATGTAATGCTTCGTATTGCAAAACTTGGCGTTTTATTTCGACATTTCTCGCCGTGAATAATGCATGCGATTCCTTGGTCGCCTTTCGGATTGGTCTGCTTGGGCTGAGTTTTGGGTTTTGGTTTTGGTTTTAGTTTTTGTTGCCGTTTCTTTTTCTTTTTCTGCCAAAAGTGCAGCATTGTCGCCGCCGTCTTGGCCGCCGTCCGTCTCTCAATACACTCAAAAAAAAATTTTAGAAAATCGCCTATGGATTTGCTTTACTGGCGATTTTTTTCTATATTTCTGGAATATTTCTTGAATTTAATGAATTTTGATTAATTGGAAGAAAATTTTCTTTACCAGTAGAAAATTTTTTTATTTTAAAGAAAAAAATCGCCAGTGAAGCAAATCCATAGGCGATTTTCTAAAATTCAGGGCGATTCATTTTCTGAGTGTAGGCGTGTCCAAGATGCTGTGGCCAAGATTTCGCTTGGCTGGCCGGCGTCACAGTTTTCGCGTCTGCGTCTGCACTTTCCCATGGATGTGGACGTGGATACCAATGGGTGTCCGCATCTTTATTTAATTAACATATTTTATTTGCCCGACACACACACACACACTTGTCCACAGGGGCGTTGTGATTTATGCCTGGCGTTTTGTGCACTTTATGCTGCCTTTCAGTCAGCGTCGAGATCATGGCGATTGTCATCTTTAAGTAGCTTCGTCCCAGAGCCAGATCCTACCTCCTATCCCCCAGATACAGATTCCCTATCCGCCGAATTAATCGCCTGCATTAGTCAGTTTTTGGGCCTTTGGCTGTGTGGGTCTCGTCTCCCATTGTTGGCACTGGCCGTGTGACTAATTTGATTACACTCACCAAGAATTTGAATATTTCGCGATTCTGACTTTATTTTGAGGCATTTTATTGTATTGTCCGCCCGAGAACTGTCGACTTTCTGCATTAAATTAATGCTCACTTACTGTGCCAGCCATCTAATGTTATTTATATAGCAAATCAAATACGGCCGGTAGTCTGTATGTAGCGTGTAGTATGTGTGCATACTATCGCCAGTATCCGTGAACATTCCTCGAATGATATGTCATCAAAATGTGATTAATTTTAATGCCTTCAACTCACATGCAGCAGAGTGCAGCATTATTTTTGAGGCCTTCTAATATTAGTGGTGTCAACAAATATTTTCATTCGTTAAGGATCAAAAATTGGAAATCAAAAAGAAGCTCTTCAAGAGCTCGGCATTTATTAAAATAATTTCTACTGAATTTTATATGCTTAAAACTGAACTACTTGTATTCAAACAATGCCTAATTTAAATAAAGAATATTTAAACATTTCCTTTCCATGTTCCAAATATGCTCAAAATTGGTCAGAAGTTGAGAAACTTAAAAGTTTTTATTCCGGGCCATTAAAGCCAGGCCAAATACAGGAATGCTCCACACACTCTGTACCGACAATTAACCCAATTCAGTGGGGAGTACAAAAGAAAATGCAACTCTCAAAAGCCATTTAAGCATTATGTGCAATAAAAATTATAAATAAAAGCCAGCACACACACACACTTTAGCAGGGCTCACTCCACGCGGAATGAAAATGGAAACGGAGGCGAATGTTTATGGGTGGCGCGTTCTCATTAGGCAAAGTGTTCGATAATTAAATAGAAATGTAAATCAAGGCATTCGATTTTCCCCTCCTGCTTTTCCGACCCCCCTCCTCACCTGCACGTGTGGCAATTAGCGGGCGATCAGCGCGCAGCTGTTTAATTGACACTAAAGCTAAAAATTAAGTATTTGGGAAAAGTCCACCGATGCTGTTTATTAAGCGGCAAATCAAACAGCCAGAAATTAGCTTATACAAAAGCTTATATGCAAACAAACAGCAACATTATATTAAGTATACATCTTTATTCGCCGAACATATAAATTCTGGGGGTATATGCTCCGTATATTGATGCGGATGTGCGATAACTAAAAAGTGTGTGAGAGTCTGTTTATTTTCGGTGCGCGCGAATGATTTTAATTGGATTTTGATTCTGATATTCGGATATTCTGATATGAAATATCCAACACGCTCCACAATCCTCCAATCTCCACTCACCTTGGCAGAGGCCTGCCGCTTTCGATCTGTCTTTAGCATTTTACACACGATTATTTTTAGGCTGTGGTCTAACATTGAAAACGCGAATGTTTATATGTTTGCCGTCTAATTTTGCGCATAGTTATTAATATTATTTTTATGAGAATTTCTTGTTTGGATGATGCTGCTTCTGTTGACATGGCCAGCGGGGGTGTGTTTTATGCGCCTGTCTTGTTTTTTGGTAATCGGAGTGTGAAAATGCGAAAAACAAACAGTTTTCAGAATTGAGGAAACCACATTCAACGGCATAATCACCAGAGAACTATAAAAAATTCACGATCAAAATATTTGAGGGCTTTCCATGGGATTTCCACCTTCGAGGGAGGGGCGGGGGACACCATTGTTTTTTCGTACCCTGTTTATTGTGGTCTTTTTATCGCCTTTTTCCGCCAGTGGTATTGGTGTTGTATCGCGCCTTGGCTTCCTTCATTAGTGTGTTTTAGTGGGCGCCTTGCCAACGATTTTCCGAAACAAATTGTCGTCGCGCTCGACAACATTCCGCACGCTTACGGCCCATACACGATTCGCGAACAAGGCGAAGCGACCCACTGTGCCAGTACCACAGTACCACTGTGCAGAGGCAATGTGCAGCGTGCACACATCGCTCATATATATTTTTAATTAAAATCAACAAGCGCTCTGGCAAGATACAAATACTCAGATACATTGACTTGGCCCTCACATTTACCGCACACTAAAAGAAAAATAGAAAATACAGATACATTTATATTGTCAATATTTATAATACATTTACTTACAAAATATATGGGAATTCCTGTCCTTACATTCTTGTGTTTCTTAAACTTTAAAAAATATTTATAACTCAAAACAGGAAGGAATCCATTTAACTTTTCCTAGTTGGTGGTCTAAGATTTCCTGATGGTAAGATGGTCTATAATACCTCGAAGATTACCTAGTTTTTGTCTCTGTGCACCTGTCGAAGTCGCTTGGGAAATGCAATGCGAGCTGACTGCAAATATCCAAAAGCCAGACCAAATCCAAATGCAGTTGCAAGAGGCATCTGATGCATTTGGCATCCCCCTTGCCTGTTGCATTTTGAGTACAATCTTCCCCTCGTCCCCTCGTCCCGTCACTCATGTCGCGCACTGTACTGTACCAATGTGCGTCTGATGCCCAACAACATGTGTAAGAGCGTGCGGAGCTCCGCACCCTGCATCCCCTTTCGTTCTCAGATAGCCAGATAGTTCCCTTGGCCAACTGCGCCTTTTGACGACGCTCGTGTGTCTCTGTCTCAGTTTGTGTTTCTGTTTCTGTTTCGTCTTCTGATTTCGCAATCGTTTTTAAAATGCTCTACTTATTGCCTCGAATGAGTGGGTTTCGTCACTCACTTTGAAAAAGAACTGGAACCTTGCCCTTTCACGTTGTTTTGGCCTCAAATAAATTAAACCTAATGCTTAAGAGATGTATTTAATCAGCATCATTTAAACATTTGTAGAACTAAAGTATTAATAATTTCGCCATTAATTCTACTTTAAATATAGATTTTTCCATTTCAATTATCTATATATTGCCATATTTATATCCCAACTAGAAAAGTTACTCACGCAGAGTATACAAATGATGTACGAACGCCCAATAAAGATTTGTCATCTTTGCCAATCTTTTTGCACAGCTTTTTGTGGCATTTGTGGCGCATGTTTCGCCAAGCGTTGCCGAAACGGGTGGGACGCAAGCCAAACATGAATTAAATTAAAAATAAAACTATAGAAAATTGTAATTAAATAACTAAAAACAAAAATAAGCATGCACGCTGACAGACAAAGACTATTGTGTACCAAAATAAAATTTCATGAGGCGACAGCACGAAGACAACGACAACAACGAACATCGACAGCGGTGAAAAGCGAAAAATGGAAGGGGACGGCGGTATCGATAGAGGAAAATTCGCCAGAAATGCAAAAGAAGCGAGTGCATAGAATAATTGAAATTTTCAATGCTGCAACTTGAAGCAGCCGAGCAAAATGTATCGAAGAACATTTTACCTTAGGGCCCTTCAAGAGGAAAATGTCATGATGAAGAAATTTAAAACGTTGTGCAAGTATAAAATGTTATAATTGGGAAGATATTGTCCTTAAATAAACATAAATTTTTCCTCTATATAAATGAATACCCCTAAAGCCTGCCTTAAAGTTTAAACTGTGTTTTACAAATGTTTTCAAATCGATTTTAATGTTTTCAAGTAGACTAGGGTGAATTTGATTTATTAATTTTCAATTATTTTATAATTTTTAAGGCGGGGACGACTGTCGGAATTCTTTTAAAATTATTTATCAATATAAATAAAAATTATTTTTAAACAAAAGTGAGAATACCTAAAAATTGATGTGATCTTATGATCTATCAGTGGATTTTTTAGCACTGTATTAGCTAAATATCCCAAAAAGTATATTAAACTAAAACATATTTTCAATGCCATATTTTTTTGTTTGCTAATCCTGCCGACATGCTAATCCCCCATGACTGATCAGCAGATTAGTCAGTCAGTTAGTCAGTCAATCAGTCAGTCAATCAGTCAGTCAGTCAGAGTCATCACATCAGCCAAAAACTAAGACTAACCACCATTTTCGCCCACCGACCCCCTCCCCAATTTCATTCTCGAGAAGTTTTTATCAACTGACGCGATTTTTCCCATACTTTTGATTGTGTTTTGCATCGTGTACATCCATGTGCGATTTTCCGATTCGAGTGTGCCAGTGTGTCGCCTTTTTCTTGTATGTGCATGTATTTGATTTCTTGATTTCACTTCGTTTTATGCGCACATTTTTTATGCATAAATTTTGACATTTGTTTGCTCTTTGGTTCCTCTTCACGTTTTTATGTCACCCAAAAAAACGAAACGAAAGAAAATAAGAGAAGCGGCTACGAATCCGAATATGTTCAATCATACAAAACTTTTTTCAGATTTTTGATTTTGTATCCCCATCATCACCACCACCACTACCACCACAACTACAACAACAACCAGTACAAGCACCAACAACAACATCAACAACAACCAGAACCTCATCGACGGCAATTGCGACGATGGCTGCCATAAATACGGTAAGTACGCGACATCGACAACCAGAAAATATAAAAAAGTAAATCAAAGCCAGAAAAAATAACAATTATGGGGCACAAGAAAAAGAGAACCACAATTGCGTGCAATCAATCATAGGAATACATTATTTATCGCACATGCCGATATATATTAATATTTACTCCCAAGCAATTTGTTTCTGACATTTCCAATCAATGTTTCATTTCTGAGCCATTTATTTTTTTATAAAACGAACCAAGTACTTAAAGTTACAGTTTGGGAAGTTACAAAGTTGGATGCAGAATTATTTGAATATTTCCTGTGAATATTTACGTCAATCTTGAATTATAGCTTCCCCAACTAATTGGGTTTCCAGGGTTCCAAAATTAAAAATTAATAAAAATAAAAAAAAAATCTTTTTATTTTTATTTATTTGTTTATGAAGAGTAAATAAAAAACACCAATTTATATGATTATTTCTCTGTGTGTGGTATCCATAAATTTGCATAATTACCGCACTTGCGTAGACAATAATGTTAATGTCATAAAACGTTTAAAAACCCATTTTTTAAATGATTAAAACTGTGATATTACGCATACGGCACGTTGAACGCCAGCTGATACCCGTGTCTTTGAAGGCCTAATCATAAACAAAATTGAAAATTGAAAAACACAGGAAAGCGGACAGATTGCGTGCCATATGACCAAGTTACCCGATGATGAATCTGTTGTTGATGATGACGACGGCGGCGGCTTTTCTCAGCCCTTGCACAAACATGTGTTTCAGCTCATTTTACTAATAAGCAAGAGGAAAAGAGAAAAGCCCGATGACAAATTGCCGGCCAGCATATTCAATTTTACGCTGACATCATCTCGAAATTTTCATTAACATATCGGCAGAATGGTGGAATGGACCAATGTTCAAACCAGACCCGGGACCTTGCCAATTTCATATCTGGCCATCAAAACTGGTCCAAGTCTGGCTGCAATGGAAATATGATTTTGGCAGCGCCAAACTTTTCCTGCAACACGGCCAGCTCATTCATTCAACATTCTTCTATGCCAGTTTTTTTCTGGCTTGTTTTTTGTGGAGTGACATTGACATTTGATTGACACGTGAATCACGCCGTAAAAATATGCCCACCCATCCGAAGAGTTCAGGAGGAGGATGGGCAATTGGTGTGGGTGTAACAGGATATAAGACCCTCCTCCCCCCCCCCCCACTTTCACACCTCTCGCCTTTCACATGTGACAAACATGGGGATTTCCTAACAGACGACGCTCGTAAATCTTTTCGCTTGTGCAAGAGAGCAAACATATAATTACTTGATACCTGAATTGATTTAGCGTGAACATAATTTATGATTCCGCTTGATTTGGGCGATAGAAGATTTGCCAGTACAGGAATTTAACCTTTAGGTTAGGTTGCTGTTAAGCTAAGCATTTCCGAGAAATCGACTTGCTCATTTCGCCTTTGATTATTCTAAGCATTTCAAAGCAGCGACAAGGTTATCACAACAATTGATAAACATAAATCTAATTTACTTCTTCTAATAGCCCCTGCCCATATATATCTCATAGCCCACTGGCATATTTAAATAAACAAATTGTGTTGTCGAGAACATTAATGCGGGGGCGTGCCACTTGTGGCTCCTTTTCCAGCTCGGTTCATTGAGGGAACTTTTTCATTTGGCTAGCCGTGTTTTTTTTGCCCACAACTTAAACAATAATAAAATTGCTGTTTATTTATTTAACGTGAAATTTTATGCGTCCGAAACGAATTTATGCCAGTGTCTTCGTGCTGGTTTTTTCGTACTACATACGAACTGTGTTTTTCTTTTTTTTTCTCAATTGTGGTCAGCGTCGCAGGCACTTTTTGGAAATTAATGCGCTGCTGCTTTATTTATTTTTATTCGTGTTTTGTTTTGCGGCTATGGGCAATTGCAGGCCACATTAATTGGCCATCGGTTGCGGTTTATAAAGCATTAATTGCCCCATCTAACAACGGATTCCCCTGCGACCCCATATTCCCTCTCTACCCAATTTATGAGTGCACTTTTATTGCATTTAAATTAAAATATGTCGGGGGGCTGCCAAGTATATGCGGCAAATAAATGACGGACTAAAATACACCATTGTTTTTACAAGTGCCAAATGCGACGAGGAGCACACTCAGAAAAATTTAAGGAATTTTAAATAATATGGTAAATACCGCTAAAGAAATATGCAAAAATTAAATTGTTTTTTCAATTCTTCATCAAATTATTTTTTAAAATGTTGATAAAAAAAAATGTACTTAAACAAATATTTTTAAAAAGAATGTTCATTTAAAAAAAAAAATTCTTGTCCTTACGTTTTCTTTGAGTGATATGATATATTGGCCACACGGCGTATGCTTAACGTGCTGCGGTGCTTACTGCCCTCGGGGGGCGTGGCACAGTAGTCACTTGTCGGACTTGAAGTGAAATGCATTTAAATTCAATTAATTATGCGAAGCGTCGTCCATTAGGCGACAGTTGCTGCGAATTATCAATAATCTCGACTAATCTCGCCTGACAGCCATCGTTGCTGTTGCTGTCTCGCCACTTGGCAACGATTTTGGGTCTCTCCATCTCCATCTCGAGCCCCCTGACCCCCTTTAAAAACACATAGTTTCGAATGAATTATCATCAGCCATATCGAGATGCCTGACGTTATGCATTCCGCACTTACCGCCCGCAGGTACCAAAGAGCATCCACCTGCCATTGACAACTATCAGCAGCGCGCCGCGCGTGTTGATGTGCAGCGCTTCCGTGGGCAACGAAGGATCCGTGACTCTGCAACTGCGGGATGCCAACGCCTTGGAGGCAGCGGCCACGAAAACAGCATCAGCATCAGCAGCAGCGGCAGCCACATCAACGACGTCACCGAATGGCGCTGCCAGTGCGCCAGCGTCGGCGCTAGAGAATGCGCTGAACATTGGCTATCCGGATCCGGAAATGTTGGCAGATGTCTTGGGCACCATTCAGACAGCCTGTAAGTAAACTAAAATAATATAATAACAATAGTCACCCGGCAGTTCTACAGGCCCCTTGTGCTTTAATCTATAACTTGACCTCTGTCATTTAAAAATAGGAACATTGTGCATTTGATCTAAATGGTTTAAAATGATCTAAATGATTGAAAAATCTTATAAAAACTATAAATAAAAAAAATATTTTTCAACTTAAATAAATAAAATCTTTTCAAATATCAAAACAAATACAAATTTAAAAAATAATATCCTTGTGGGTGAGATACATGCTTTATCCACCAAAGTTTTTTTAAGACATAGTTATTTGCTTTATGGAACTGAGGGGTGTACATAAAATTCATTATTAATCTCATTTATTTATCTTAACTTTTCAGCTCTCAAGAACAACAACTCAATCACAGCAGCAACTTCAAGCAATAGCTCAGCCAAGTCGGCGGGCAGCAATCATTTAGCGAACCCCAACAAGATAACCATAACCAGGCGCAGTGTCCAGTCGGTCAGCACCTCGACGAATTCGAGCATCGGTGGCAGCGGCAAGACCAACACCAGCTACATCAAGAACTGCTTGATCCGCAGCAGCAGCTGCAGCAACACGGTCACCAATGTCACAACATTGGCGCAGATTATGAGCAACAGCAGCACGAGCAGCGCGGCCAGTTTACTCAATCAGCATAATAATAACAGCAATTGCAGTAATAGCAGCAACTTTAGCACCGCCTCCTCAGTGGGCAGCAGCATTAGTGTCGGTAGCAACAGCAGCAGCAACAGCAACTGCAGCAACGGCAGCAACAGCAACAGCAACGACAGCAACAGCAGCAGCGGCGGTGGACACAGTTTGAGCTTTAAGTGCACCACCGGACGGCATGTTCCCGCTGGTGGATTGAGCTCATCATCGGGGGCATCCACGAATGGTAGCGGCACCGTCAGCGGTATCGACATCATAAGCGTCGAGGCGCCGCGCAAGAATCGCCCCAAATTATCATCGCCAACGCGTCACGGACCGCAGCAGTGTCAGGTACGAAAGTCCGCTGAGGCTTTAGCTTCAGCTATGTCTATATATTGGGTATATATCCCTGGCCTAATCGCCAATTTATCGCCGCTCATTCTGAGCCATGCCAACATGTCGTACAGACAGTCGTGCAATATTTATAAACAGACATTAAGGTCGTCTCGCTCGAGTGGCAGGTGAAACGCGCACAGTTCTCAAAGTGCCTTCTCGGCCAAATCCGCCGGACAGCCACTTGGAACTAATATTATGGCGAGTGTTTATACAGGGCGTTAATTGAGCGCAGCATTGATAATTCGGGAATTGCGGGAGGACCATCAAAGGAAGGAGCTCAGGGCAGAACACCTCATTTGCACCGAGAATGAGTACTTAACTAGATCGTTTATATGAGCAGATTAAAGAAAATATAATCTGTAAATAAAGATCTTTGTCTTGTTTTAATAAAAACAAGATTTTAGAATTTATTTATATTTAGAATTTGATTATATTTAAGTACAGGTTTATTCATTTAACATGTTATAGGCAAAATATGAGCATTATGTTGAAACACTATAATTTTTTACGTCTTACCCATAATTTTCCAAGAAATCCAACCATGTAGTTCTCGATTTCGAAAGTTAAATATTGATTTTAGAGGGCGTTTCTCAGCCGTGTGAAATTTTCCACACCAAAAACTCACTCGCTCGCCAGGGGCATTCAACACGTCTCGACGTCTGTCAATAAAACTGACAGCCGCTCAAAGTGCTCGGGCTTCAAGTCCTCCTTTTTTTGCGCGTCTAGTAGAGAGTACGGCGGTAAAGTAGATTTTATGACGCGTTTTACGATACTGCGGATGTCGAGAGGAAATGTTTGGTCAGCGGAGGCGGCGGTGGCGGCGGCATTGGGGAATTGAAATTTCACTCCTGCTGCAGGCAATCAAACACACTGACACACATGTTCCTGCAGATAGTTTAGGGTATGAATGTGGAACGCTTTTGGTTTCGGAATTCGTTGCTCGTAATTAGCATGCGGTGTGTGGTGGGCAACACGAAAAATACAAAAAAAAACCAACATAACGTATACGCAATGTGGCTCATTAAAATGTTCGAACGGCGAACGGCGAGCGACGGGCGCAGCGCTTTCAATTATCTAGAGGGCAGCCGACAGCCAGTGCTAATTACATTTCTCCTACGTTCCTCACTCGGACTTTTTATAGATTTGTTGCAAGATCTTTGGAAATGCCTCGGCGCTGGCCAAGCACAAACTGACGCACAGCGACGAGCGGAAATACATCTGCGCGCTCTGCTCGAAGGCATTCAAGCGGCAAGATCACTTGTAAGTAAATGAGGCGCACTAACTAGTGATCTATTGATCTCCTGATCTATGAAACCACCGAACTGATCTTCTAGAAACGGACACATGATGACTCATCGGAACAAGAAGCCTTACGAGTGTAAGGCGGATGGCTGTGGCAAGTCCTACTGCGATGCCAGATCCTTGAGGCGCCACTCGGAGAATCACCATGCCGGTGGAGCAGCCACGCCCACCACCGGCCACCAGTCGCTCTCGCCCACCGCCCACAGCTCGAGCGGCACGAGCGGCAACAGCAGCAGCAGCGGCAGTAGTGTGGCCACCAGCTCCCTGAGCCTCTCGCCGGCCACCGCGAGTGGAGATGCCAGCTCCCCCGATGGAGCCACCTGCATTCGCACCTACATTTCCACGGGCAGCTCGGTGGTGGATGCGGCCACTGGAATCGCCCTGTCGGAGGAACAAATCAAGGCCATGAATCTGCCGATTAAGACGGGCGTGACCCTGTTGTCGCCCACCACTTCGACCTCCTCGAATGCCTCCTCCACGGCCTCGTCGGCCAGCTCAACGCTTTCCTCAGCGGGCTCGGGATCGGGATCGGTATCGGGCTTGGGTTCCGGATCAGTTTCGATGGCTCCCTCGCCATCGATGGCCGCCAGCTCGCCCACCATCACGCTCAGCGATGGCATGAATCTGGAGGGCGAGGGCCTGACCCGCGAACAGTTGGATCTCATCAGCAAGATTATGCAGCAGACGAAGCAGACGAGTGCCCAGGTCACCGTCTCCTCGCCCACCAGTGTCAACTCCTACAAGATCAACACCAGCTCGTCGCCATCGCAGAACAGACCGCGCACCTGGAACATGCAATTGGTAAGGGTAGACTACTCATTATAAGATATATATATTTATCTCTTCATCTACAGCTAAATAGGGCCCAGAATGTGACCGTCACCGTTGAGGACAACACGGAAATGGCCACCCCCTCCTCCAACTCACCCGTGGAGGTCAAGGAGGAGGAGCTGAGCCCACAGCTAGTGAGCAACATGAATCCCCACCTGCTCAACATCGTGAAGCTCGACAAGCCGGTCGAGTGCAATCTCTGTCACCGCAAGTTCAAAAACATACCCGCCCTCAATGGGCACATGCGTCTGCATGGCGGCTACTACAAGAAGGATCCGGAAACCAAGAGGAGCGAGAAGAAGGACTCCAGTGGTCCACCCCTGCAGACGGCGAGCATTGGAGTGCGCGCCCTTATCGAGGAAAAGATCATCAGCAAGCGCAAGGACATGACTAAGGTGGGTAGAAGGGCCTGAGTTCAAGTTTGAAAATTACACCAGTTAAAAAAAAAAATCGATGAAATATAAACCTTTGCTTTTCGGTAAGGTACATCTTTCTGATAAAGAAAAAGGCACTTACAATTTTTTGTATAGTAGCAATTTTTTTTAAAAGTCTAAATAACGTTTTTAACGCCCTGTTTCTTTTTTAATTTATAACTCGAGTTGTTATTAACCGATATCGGCCATCAAATACTCATTTTACAGGTAATAGAATGCCCTAAAACTTTCTTAAACACAGCATTGAGAACCATTCATTAGTTTATAAGTTGCACTTCGTCAAAGTTAAAAAATTGGAAAAAACGCAAAAATTCTGACATAAATGGCTTCGTTAAAAATACACGCCTAAAAAGATATTAAGATATTTTCTTAAGAAGATTTAATTATCATAAAGATTCAGATATGCTCCGGTTTTCACATTATTTCTTCGATTTTGTTTTTGTTTCTAGGGCTCCTTTGTGGTTCCGGCGCCTCCGCACAGCAGTGGCACCACCACCACCCTGCGGCGATCGATCAGCGACCTGGAGAGCTTCCTCAACCCGAAGACGAGCACCAGCAGTCACAGCCAGACGATGACCACCACTACGGGCACCACCACAGCCGTTCTCCCGGCGGCCACGACGATCAAGAGCAGCAATGGGCTCAGTATCCAGCAGATTGGCCTCCCGCAGAGCATCGAGATCTTCAGCGGGGGTCAGAAGCAGGCCAAGACCCTCAATCTGGGCAGCGGCACCAATACGATCACCATAACCACCAACAATGTACCCACCACTACGACGATGAGTGCTCTAACTGCCTTAAAGGCGGGCGGCACCATCAGTGGCATTTCCACGGCCACCAATACGGATCCCAAGGACTCCACACTCATCGAGCTGCTCAAGCGGGGCACTCGCATAGCGGTCACCTCGAAGAAGGCACAATCGCAGGGCCAAACGGGAATGATGACATCTACGAGTGGACTGGCCACAAATGCCGTCACCGAGTTGACCACCATAGGAGGCAGTGGCCGGCAGATCATCACCAACAATAACCGCACCGTGATCATACCCTCCGATGTCCAGGTGGTGTCCACCAAGAGCAAGCTGAGCAGTCTGAGCAGTCTGGTCAAGAGTAATATCACCAGTAGTTCCTCGGGAAATCTTTCGCTGGCCGATGGAACGCCTCTCTCGCTGACCATTGCTCCCAACCAGGAGATCACGGGAGGCGGAGGAGGAGGCGGAGGATGTGCCAGTGGAACGGGAAGTGTGATCACGAGCGGAGGCGGGGGCGTCTACACGGTGACCTACACCAGCGACGGGAGCGATCTGTTCGACGATGCCGAGGTATACAACGTTTCGGACACCGAGATGCTGCTGCAGACGGTGGACTCCATGGAGCTGCTCAACGACGAGGAGATCAAGAGCGAACATTCCGAGGACTTTGCCCTGCTGAGCGAAGCGGGCGACAGTGCGCACACCCAGCTGGTGAAACTGGAGCCGGAAAGTGGTCAAGCCAACGCCGGAAACTCTGGCAACGGAAGCATTTCGGGTTCAAATACCACAACGCCGCTGCCCACCTTCCAGCAATTCCATTCCAAGGAGCTGATCATGCAGAACAGTTCGCAGATCCAGGCGATAGCCAGCATGCGGGGAGGAAGTGGAGCCAGCGGTGTCCTGGCCTCGCCGCTCCACTCTCCGCTGGCCTATCCCACCCCGCCCTCGAGCCACGAGAACATGGCCCAGAGTTCGCCCTTCATCGAGGATGCAGCCGCCCAGTTTGTGGATGCCAGCAACACGTTCTTCGGCGACAAGACGGACTTCTCGCACATCTACTTCAAGACGGACGAGGGCGAGGCCACCATTGAGCAGCTGAACGAGCACGACAACGAGAAGATCCTGAAGCTCAAGTCGGTGCTGGAGGAGAGCAGCTTCGATCCCTCTATTAAAGTTGAGGATCTGCTGAATGGCACCGACGATGACACCGAGTGTGATTTGCGCGAGTTCGCCGAGACGAACCTCTCGTTTCTGGACGAGGATCAGGAGTTCCTGAATGACTCGCGCAATGCCACCTCGCCGCTCTCGGAATCCTTCTTCACCAGCGGCATTGGTTCCGCGGAGGATGTGAAGCAGGTTCTGCGGGAAGTCCTGCCCGATGAGAACATGCAGTTGCAGCTGACAAGCGAGCAACAGGGCGAGAACATCATCGATCTCTACTATCTGCCTGGGTTGGGCCTCCAATCCCAGATGATGCCCAATTCGGAGGACCCCTTGCTCTCCTCGTCACCGCGGGAGTTTGGCCAGCAAAGGCAGCAGATGGCTCTGCAGGCCACCCTGGATCAGCCAATTCAGGGGAACATTTACCAGCAGCAGCAGCAGGAGCAGCAGCAACAGGAGCCACAGCAGCAGCAGCAACAGGAGCAACCACAGCAACAGCAACAATTGCTGCTGCCCCAGCAACCACTCAATCAAACGGAATCCCTGCCAGCAGCTGTGGTTCAGCAACAACAGCAGCAGCAGCAGGGTGACTTCATGCTGCCCCTGGTGGGTGGCCATGGATTCACTCAAGTCACCAGCCAAACCCAGTATATAGACAACAGCCAGGGAGCAAGCAACATGACCATGCAGCCCCTCAACAGCCTGCTGCAGCCACTGCTTTATAATGGGGCAGGCACTTCCTCAGCCGGGGGCACTGAATCGCTGCTCACCACCACCAGCGATTGCCAACTGAATGCCAATCAAGGACAAATCGATGGGGGCCTGCTGTTCGCCTGTGGCAATGCGACCACCACGACAGCAACCATGGCGAGCAGACCGCTGAGCGGCCTCCTGCCGAATCCACCGAGTGTGGCCAATCTGCAGCCGCTATCCAACCAAACCAATTCCATACTGAAGCGCCGCCTGCGCTCCAATGCTCCCCAGGAGACGCACAAGTTCTCCAAGTTCCACACCCTGTCGCCGCATCGCTCCAAGCTGCGCAAGCCATCGCGCACCCACTACACGCCGGCACCCATCCTGAATCCGGATCGCAAGGGCACCGGGCTGTACTGCAATGTGCGCAAGCAACTCGGCCAGGGTCTGTTCGATGCCTTCGACGATGACTTCGGGGACTCGGTGGGCCTGGTGGACTTCTCCGATGAGTCCAAGGTCAATTTGGGCTCAACGTACCAGGCGCAGATACCCAGTTGTCGGCCGATGGACGAGGCAGCAAGGGATTCGTCGGGCGCCGAGCTGATGTGGAATCCCGAGGTGCAGGAAGACGACAAGATCCTGATGCGCTACATTGATCTCAGCAAGTCGTCGGCCGTGCCCATGGGCAGTCATTCCGAGGAGGTGGCGCTCCAAACGCTGCTCAAGGCCAAGGGTAACTCGGCGGCGGCGGTGCTTAGTCTGCTGCAGACGCAATCGGGCGCTTTCCAGATGAAGTGGACCGCCTACGAGCTGGAGCAGTTCTTGCGGGGATTGGAGAAGCACGGCAAGGACTTTGGCAAGATTGCCAGTGAGGTGGGTCTTTCATATCCCTAATCCTTAATATTTTTTTACATTTATTAATCATCTCCCTCAGCTGCAGACAAAATCCTCTGGCGATTGTGTTCAAATCTACTACTTCTGGAAGAAACTCTGCGTGGACTACAAGGTGTCGCACTTGAAGATGGAGCCCGTGGTCGTAATTGCTCCCGCTGTGGAGAAGCCCTATGTCTGCGAGATCGCCGACTGCTCAGCGGTAAGTTGTAGGTTCTAAGTACCCAGGATCAGCATGTCCCCGAAGTGCACGAAATGCGGAACCCTAAACCAAAAGCTAAAATCCCCCCTCGGTTAGCCCCTTCTGTTTACTTTCTATCTTGTACATAACGCTCGAAAATCAAAACCAAACTCTTTCCAATCCCCCCGCCTGCGCCGAATGTAGAGCTTCAGTTCGAAAGCAGCGCTGCACGGTCATGTCCGCATACACGCTTATGGCCGCAGTGCCAGCAGCAACACCAACAACAGCAGCAGCAGCAACACTAGTAGCAGCGGCAACATGCAACAGGCCACGGCAAATAGTGCCAATTCCTCCCATAGCAACACCAACAGCAGCAGCAGCTACGCATGTGCAACACTAGCCAACAGCAGCAGCAGCAATTGCAATAACCCAACCAGCAATGCCACGCCAGCAGCAGCAGCAATACACGCCAGCAACATGGGCCAAAACGGCAGCAACTGCAATACCAATTCAAATGCAACGACAGCAGCAACGTCGACGCTTTCGGCCACGCCCAAATTGGAGGCGGTCAATGGCAACACTGCGTTGCCAGTTGCCAAGGAGGGCGAGTTTCCCTGCAAGGTGTGCGGCAAGTAAGATTCCCCCAAAGCAATTTCCATCACAAAAAAAACCGTGAAAATCGTATGAAAATTCGAAAGTCCGCAAGCGATTTGAGTGCCCGTAATTGACTTGAGTTGAGATCGTAAACGCACGCTGTACCGTAAAATAACTTGTGTATCGTATGTCGTATACGAGTTTTTTGGTTAATAGATCTTCAGTTTGATCGTTTTGGAAAAACCTCTTCAGTTGTCATCGTTTGTACCATCTTGAGTTGTCTTATCGCTACCCCTCTCTTTCTACTTCTTTCTATCATTTTTGATTTTTGAGTAGTGGTTACCTCTTGTGAGTCTTTAGTTCCATTCGTATGTAAGTTTCCGACTTCTATGCCATTTAGTTAGAGTTTTCGTCCAGCGATATTAACTGTTGTTATTGTTGTTGTATTGTATTGTTCCATGATGCGAAACCCCAAATATCAAACATCAAAAACAAACCAAAATCAAATAACGAATACAATCAATAAATCGAAATTGCAATTTTAAAGCGAAGAGTCACAACTCGCAAATAGACGTAACCGTAACTGATATCATCTCCACAAGTCCACACGAACAGCTCGCTGGCAAAATGCTCGGTAAGTAGGAGACCTTCGTTTTCCGTTCTCACCTTTCGGTTAATTTCGATATCCCTCTTCCGTTCTCACACTCCATTCACTCGATCTCTGTTCTCTAATTTCGTGTATTATTGTAATTTACCTTCGATAAACTTACTCACAGCGCCAAATGCCTCTGCATTTAAAAACTTTTGTAAATATTTAAAAAGAAAAAACCTTTTCAATCCTTCATATGTATATTGGAATAGCTGGCCTCCGACGTGATCTAAATTTTATGTGGTTTTCAGTCTTTATAAATAAAAAAAAAAAAAGTAAAAAAAAGATTAAAATCCCAATATTAAAGAACAAAAATGCTATGGGAACCCAGAAAAACACCGGAGATTACAAGCCGATACGTCTGTATCATTCAAGCGCACACTCTCAATTCTTCCGTTCTTTCAAAATATATATGTATTTAATCACTAATTTATTTGTTCTTTTTTTGTATTCCTAAACATAAACTCTCTACTTTCCATAGTTAATTGTAACAACAAAGCAAAATTTAACTCCACACAAGGCTAAGTAAGAAGAAGTGAACAGAAATTGACAAGCAGACCAAGCTAAAAGTCTATTTCGTATCTCTGCATGAACCTTTACCAGCTATTTCTTCGCATGTGCTATCTCAATATGTACTCTATGTGCTTCATTTAATCTAAATGTCCATGTAATCCGCCTAGTCTGCATTCTAGTTGGTAGTGATCGAAACCAAGACTCCAGACCTATGTGTTCTCATGGTGCCCCGCTCTATTCTGCTCTTTTCTTCCGCCAGGGTCTTCAATAAGGTGAAGAGTCGCAGTGCGCACATGAAGACGCACCGCGTCCAGGACTCAGATCAAAAACACCAGCTGAATCACCAGGCTGGAACAGGATTGACCACCGTCGCCTCATCAACCATCACCGCCCCGTCGTAGGGACCGCTACCCAAAACGATCGATGGGGAACGACAAGGATAAGGATATGGAATCAATAGGGCGATCATACCTATATAGCAAACACACAAAATCGATTGACAATCGCATTAAGCAAGCAGCAAGCATTGTTTACCACTGTTAGAATTTATGCTTAGACGAATTTGAGTCTAAAAATCAATGTCACGTGTACGTAGTAGTTAAAGGCATTTCTTCACTAGGTCTATCTCTATCCCTACACTTCTCTCTATCAATCACTTCTATCTATCTAACCCTTAAGTAGGAAAACACTGCGACTTGCTCTAGTTTGTAAGTCTAGCCAAAGATTGGTACAAGTTCAAATTGAATTGTTATTGACTATTGTAGGCAAGTGCAATATTTATGTTGAAATAATACGAAAATTCGAATATGTAAATGTATACCTACCGTTTTTTATAGTAGGCGTTTATTCAGCTCGACTCGACTGTAGATGTACTCTATAACTATACTACAACTATGGCTAAAGCTAAGGCGAAATCCCGATCTATGATAAATACTAGTGCATAATTACTGTTAACTACAAGTTTTTCTACTCAAATACTCGTACATAGTTGCAACACACTACACTGATACTTTACTAGGGCGATAAATGTCTAGGACGTAAGAGAATCTCTATATATATACATATATATACTTGATATAATTACATGCCTAGGTCTACGATGTATGCGATATATGATTGTTGTTCTAGTTCTAACGACGCAAGTCAGCAACTCCGAGTAGTTGAAGTTTTACTTAGATTGTACTTACCTACCTACAAACCTAAACTATTGAACTATGGCTTAGAAACCGAAAACCCAGAGAAAATCTAGTGAAATCAAGTGATATTGAGTGAGATCAAAAACGATTTTAGCTAAACGTGAACAAAATTCAATGCACACCAATGTAAATGGAAGTTGAGAAAAGTTTTAACTTTACTTTTAACGCAAAGTTGTAGGTTGTAAGACACTGTAAATATGAGTCTAGCAAATTAACCGATAAGGAAGGATATCTTTCAAATTTCTCCAAAACGCATAAAAGACATTAATCTATTTATAATTCTAGATCCCCTTTGCCCCTGACCGACCCCACGCCCCTCCCAAAGAAAAGAAAACCCAAGAACAGACAACGAGGGTTCGAAGTTCGAGCCCCAGGAAACTCACACACACAGACACTCACAGTGCAGTTTTATATAGGCCTAGGATATACATAGTTATTATATACAAGCATATATTAAATTAAATGGTACAACAGTAAATCTGCCAGTAATTTGAACAACAACAAGAATCACACGTTTTCCATTTGGACAGTGAGCTAATGTACCACAACAAATTGATCAATTGATTCAACGTTTTTGAGGCCCCTGCCGGGTGGTACGAGTATGTTATTGACAATGGCGTAACTTAATCTAGTTTAATGTAAACCAATACATGCAGGGCTAAAACCAAAACCAAACGAAGTACTCACGTTTAGTCTAATACCTTCCGACCCTTTCCACTCGCCTCACCCCGCAGATCCGGATCCGCAGAAATTTGGAAGATGGGAACTATGAGCGATTCTTATGGTTGTATTTGCCAGCTGTGTGCGTGACCTTTTCTCATCGTACAACACAGAACACTACGAATCAGGTGCTGTAAATACAGAAACAGAGAGAGATATACCAATCACCCCGACATAGAAGTCTTAACAATCCGCTGTTCCATTTCCTCGGCCTTGTGTTCGCAATAGCATTAGTAATCATAAATAGTCATAGATTTAGTTGACGGACAACATAATTCTTGCATATTTTCGGTGTTATATACAATAAGCGTAAGCAGATATACATTAAAAACAAATACAGCTACAGCAGCCCACCATAAAGCACCTTCAGTAACTGTTTGTTGTGGGCCTTCAAAGCCGTTTAAAGACTTTCTCGCGTACAAATACAAACCGAACACCTATTACCATCCTTCCATCTGTAGTGGTCATCCTTTGTTGTGTGCATTTTCTCTACATTTTCTTCCGCTTCCGTTTCCATTTCCGTTTCCGCCTGATTTCGTCCAACTATACTGTTCAATTGAATTCTGTTCTATGCTCAAATGCCTTCAAGCGTATATAAGTCTTAAGTATTATTAAATAAAGTATCCACAAATGAGTGTTTATCCTTAAGTAAGTGTTCAAATCTAGGCTAACGTTAGCTTAAGTTGACATGTGTGTGCACTTTGTTGCTTTTCAAAAAAGTTTCCTAAAGACAAAAAACGGATAAATGTAATGTTAGGCTTCTGCTCGAACGTCTAGTCAAATGCAGTAGTTATATTATGACCTAATTTATTTATATTTCCTTTTAAGTTTTACTTACTGTGCCAAAATGTTTATCGTTTACCAATTAAATGATTTCAACTGTTTCATTTTTCATACGATCGTCTTGCCTTTTTATTTTACTAGATGAACGAATGACGAAAATAGTAAAGGACAATCTGTGACATTCCTATTCGTTTCCATGCGATAATTTCCGAAAGCATCTGCAAGAACTCAGCGTCAGCGGTTCCTCCTCACTCACTTTATTCGAAAACTCTGCGTTGTGATTGTTCATTAAGCGAATGTAAAGATAAACTGTATTTATGCAATACAAATACGTATTTTAGAATAACCTGTATATAGATGGCGGCCCACGCGGCTCCAGCTTCCTCAAAAGCCAAACTAATTCTAGCTCAAACGTCGAATTCACTCGAATCATCAGTATATACAATTTGCATTCCAATTCAAAGACACTATATAGTTGCATGGGGCGTTTACTTCTTCTCAGCAGCTGATTGCAATATTTTGTAAATCGTACAGATACACATACCTACTACCATTAATGTCATACCGAATGTGGGAAAACCGAATATTAAAACTAGCAAACGCAACAGAATTACTTCGAAATACAATACAAAACCTTTTGAAATTGAAAACGATTGATAATAGCTATTAGACATATCAATTTTATTTAAAACGAATTGAGAGATCCATTCAAAAATATATATATATATGTATACATAGTCCGTACACCTCAGTGTACACCAGTGCATTATGCATTCCTGTTAGCGAGTAAGAGGACATTTTAAGCGTCATCGTAGTATTTACAGGATCTTCTGTTAGGCACCTCTTTCGAATCTTTGCTTTCAATTCGAAATCTCAGAGTATTTAGACTGACGAGTAAAAAATCAATACGAAATTATGAGATATTATTCTGGACGTATTCCGTATATCCTTTATTTCTGTGCCAAAACAAGAATCGATCGCGATCTGACCTATAGACGTGATGAGCTGCGACAAACTTTACCGCTCAGTATTATCGAAATGCCCGACGTACGGAAAACCGAAAAATACGGTCGGGCGGCTCGGTCCTGCTATGATTAAGTACCATATACAAAGAACTACACAAATCTACGATGTAAGTTTTAACTGTAATATGCAATGAAAAACTTTTATAAAGAAGCAAACTGTTACTTTATGGCATTTAGTTGAGATGCTGTAACCTCTTGTTGATCGTAAATTGTATGTAGCATGTAATAACAATTTAACTCGCAGACACCTACACACGAATACAGCATAACAAAATATAAATGTATTTATACAGTGCTAATATTAATATTCTGATATGAACGAATATTTTATGGTACATCTATATATGTACATAATAAGAGTAAATGTAAACTTAAATGTTTTCATGGTTGTAAACTGATGATCAAAAATAGATTTAAAGAATTTTACATGCTTTTATTTAAACGCAGAATTACTTCGACCTTGCTTTACACTTTTTGGTACCTAATAATATTTAATACTAACGTCACATATATTGCATTTCTTTCAAACGATAACAGATTTGTCTCCTTCGTTCTACATCATTCATTGTTTTTACCAGACTTACAATCTCACAAACGATGCAATGGATAAGCGAAATATTTTCTGAACATCACACACTTTGATAAGAAATGATCAACGTAAACGATATTTAAAAAAAAAAATCATGAATATTCCCTCCAAATAATTTTTAAAAAATTACGTATTTGCTAAAAGTCAAATCTCTGATAACTGTAATGGATGAGACAGAGGGAGTAATGGTTCTTAGGCATACTGAGATGGGAAAACGAAATCTGTCTATAATGGAGAAATACTGTATTTAGCATGATGTTACCAGTTACATTTAACGTAATTACAATTACAATGATTATTGTGTATTGCATGTGTATGTGAAGTGTATGTAATTACAAGTAAACTCTACAAAAAAAACAAGAAAAAAAACTAAAAAACGATAAAGTGGAAAGAGAAACTATGGCACACATTTGCCATTTAATAGTAGTCAATTCTTCAAAACGCATTAGGCTAAGTGTGAGGACAGCATGATGATATATGGACACTATTTTCTAAACGTATTACAACAATAATTTATGAATTTGTTGGTAATTTTATACATATATATACACAGTTACTTTTGTTAGCTAGCAAAACGACAACGACAACTTAGGTAGCGACGAGGTAGATAAACTTTATGAATGTTGTACCCAAAGCCACGCCCCGGACACCCGCGAGAGCACACTGTACAGGCACAGGCCCGAACCTCACGGCAGGATGGGCTCTGGGCTGTAGATCCTCGAGCCTGTCCTCGCGCATCCTACCAAGCTAGTTAGGTCCGCGTCCCTTGAAACACGATTCTCCTCATAGACACTCTATACACTCCACACTCGACACTCACTGATTACAATCTCTGTTGGATCTGTTGTACTCTGCCATTTTTTGGTGTGATATTCTATTGGTTGTGGCGGTTATTTTTAAGCCGCTTTACACATTGTTGCATTTCTACTAATCGTAACTGGCCTAAACTGGGTCAGAAAAAGACGAAAAAACCAATACGGAAAAAACAAAATATTAATAATTATATATAACTTACTCAATTTCCTGTTGTTGTTTTGGTTGTACATGCGTAATGGTTTTTTAACTCGTTTTGACTAACTGTAACTGATTGCCAAACTTTGTTAACTATTTTAGTCCATACATACGTACATACATACTTTTAGGTTTAAGCACTTGTAATTTAATCGAACATGATTTGAGCAAATTTAATGAAAATGAACTAAACTTACAAAAACACAAAAAGAAAATAAAGTGGTGGTCGTAACTAATCAAAACTGGTTTTAATTATCAACGAAAGTTGTTTGGAATCTTTAACTGGGACATCTATTTTAGCAGACCTACGGCGATAAAACACAGAAAAATTTCTGTTTCTGTTACAAATTCTAACTTTCATCTTTACTATTATTAAAAAATATGCAGCAAATTGAAGTGTCACTTCGAATTAAGTTCGTAATATTTCTAGAAACTTTGATAATGATGTTTTTTCAAAAAACCGTTTTAAAAATGTTATTCGTTATATTTAAAATTAAAAATAATTCATGGAAACTAAAATTCTGATTCAACTTCTTTATAGCTAAAAAAGACACATTGCCAGCACTGAGGACAACAACAGCTGTTGCAACCGCTACAAATCGATAGCTATCGATAGGCCTGCCAAGTAATGTAATCGGACGCTGCCGCTATCGGACGCACTGCAGGACGGGATCAGGATACGGAGACGGATTTGGCGAGGATAACACGCAACGATGAGCCTGCCCAGCGCCAGCAGCCACGCCCACGCTGCTTCGCCCGTCTACAGTAACAGCAACAGCAATAGCAACATCAACAAGTCTAGTGCGGGCAGCAAAAAGTCGTCCTCGAAAAACGATTTGCTACGCTGCGCCGTCGGTCTCTTGCTAAAGCAGAAAAACTACGTGGTAAGTGAGGGATAGGCTCCTGAGAGTATTATAATGCTAAATTCTGACCATCCCCCAGAGCAACGAAAGATTTCGCCGCTCCGACTTTCTGCTGCTGCAAAACAAACAGCAGTTCGCGGTAAACAAAATGCTGGACACGGATTTGCACGGCGGTAACAGCTTCACCTACTCGAATGTCCAGGTGATCACCAACAACCAGCACACAGTGGATCAGCAGTTTGGACGCTTCTCGCAGTACGTGGAGGCCCAGGCGGAGCCGCTGCGTCTGGAGATGAAGCGCTTCTATGGACCCATGTTGTGCCACTTCTATCTGGATCTGCTCAAGGCTCGCGAGCCGCGGGGCGCTGTGGAGTTGCTACGCAAATATGCCCACTTGGTGGCGCCAGTGGATCTGTACGATGCACCACCGCCCACCAAGATCAACGGCTGCTCCACCACGGCGAATGAGTCAACCTTCAATATACGATTCGCCAGGGAAGCCCAGGACACTGGCGACACGGAGCTGGACTACTTTATGCGTCTGGTGCAAATCCTAAGTGGCTATACACGGCTGGAGGCAGCAGAGTTGGACGATACAGTGGCTCACTTTCGCTCCTCCAAGTACGAACTGCATACCACAGCCCAAGTGGTGGAGAGGATATGCGGCTATCTGCAGCGGCGGGGTCATGTTTTGATCATGAATCTGCTTTACACCTGGCTGCATGTCCACATCGTGGAGAACGAACAGCGCGCCTTCAGTGAGGATCACCTGCTTGGCCTGACGGACGACCTGGAGGACGAGGAGGCAGAGGAGGAAGTGGTTTCCAAAGCAACAGCAAATACCCGCGCAGACATCAAGCCAGGAAAATCTTTGACCGAGAAGTCCAATCGAAAACGACCCGCTGAGGAGCCAAACATCAAGCTAGAAACAGACATCAAGCAGGAGATCGATGCGGATGAATCTGTGGAGCCCAACAAATCACAACTGAATATTGACGCCTGCTTGGACACCCTCAAATCAGCCACCGAACAGATACTCAAGGCCCAGGTGGAGCTGCCGCGATTTCTGCGAATCAGCGAACGTTCCCGGGGTCTCACCTCCGCCCACCTGGATCCCAGTGAGTGCCACATGCTAGCCGGGTTCGACAACTCTGCCGTGCAGCTGTGGCAGCTTAACCAAAGCAGCTGCCGCGGCAGAAGCTTCTACAGACGCTACCCGCAGTCGAAGTGCCCCTGGGAGCTGAACAATTGCGTGAATGAGGAGGAGGAGACTGACGGGGAGGACAGCAGTGAGGAGGATGTGAAGTGCTCGGAAGAGGAGCGAAGGGAACGCAACAGGGCGCGACATTGCAAATATGCTGATAACTCATAGTAAGTTAATTTAGGATTCGCAAACTGAAGAAAACCCTTATCAAATTCTCCTTTTCTAGCAACGAATACGGCGGACTGCAGCTACGAGGTCACACGAGAGGAGTCACCGACGTACGCTTCTCCGCCCACTACCCACTTATGTACAGCGTGTCCAAGGACGCCACCATGCGGTGCTGGCGAGCGCACAATCTGCACTGCGCCGCCATATACAGAAGTCACAACTACCCGATCTGGTGCCTGGACGAGAGCCCAGTGGGCCAATACGTGGTCACGGGCTCCAAGGATCTGAGTGCGCGCCTCTGGTCGCTGGAGAAGGAACATGCGCTCATCATTTATGCCGGACATACGCAGGACGTTGAGGTGCGTTAAATGGAGCTACTAATATCTTTTCATTCCTTGGGTTCAATTATTTATCTTTATAAATGTTTCTTTCCACAGTGCGTTGCCTTCCATCCGAATGGCAACTACATAGCCACCGGTTCGGCAGATCACTCAGTGCGCCTGTGGTGTGCAACCAGCGGGAAACTGATGCGCGTTTTCGCAGACTGTCGTCAGGCGGTGACCAAGTTGGCCTTCAGCCCAGATGGAAAGATGTTGGCCGCTGCCGGGGAGGAGACCAAGGTGCGGATCTTTGACCTGGCCGCCGGAGCCCAGCTGGCTGAGCTCAAGGATCACTCGGCGAGCATTAGTTCTCTTTCCTGGAGCACGCACAATCGGCATCTGGCCACAGCATGCACCGATGGAAGCCTGCGATTGTGGGACATCAAGAAACTCTCGCCCATGGGGTAAGTTATTAAGAGGAATAAAATTTAACATTTATTTATTGATTCTTATTTATTCCACAGCGACAACAGCAGTGCTGGAAGCTCTTCTTCAGCTACAACGAATCGTGTGCTAACTCTCAATAGTTCCTGCCAGCGTTTGGTCGATGTTTTTTACGGGCGCAGCAAGACGCTTTACTGCATCGGCACCTGAATTAAACGGATGGCACTGCGGGCCGAATGAATTTTCACTTTATGATGGTTTATGTTTGAAAATAATTTATTTGTAATAAGTCTGTATAATATTACTGTTACTATCGTGTGAAACAACTCGTTTGCCTGTCTTTACCATTCTCTATATATACTTAATTTTCCCTCTCTAACAATCCGTGATGTCTTCAAACAAGAGTGATCTTTGATAGCTTCGTGGTTTTGTTTCCGTTAGCTTACTAGTGGAATAAAACGATTTTGAATACAGTGTAATGCCTTTACCTGCATCGCTTACTGGTAACAGCTAAAGAAGCTTTTGAAAATGCGGATATGACATACGTAGATTTAATGACTTATTTTATAAAAGATAAAAAATGTGTAAATATTAAAAATAAGACGAGTATTAGCATTCAGAATAATCGCATTTCAATATTTGTTTTTACTTAAAAGACTAGTATAATAACGAAAATGATGGTGCAGTAAATGTAATTTTTTCTTAATAAAATAAGAACATTTCACCCAAAAATCCAAAGATTTGCGTAACTAAATTCAACTAAAAATAAATATAGAAACTTTTGAATGGAAGTAATTAGCGATGCACTTAAAGACATTTAACTGTACTCCAATAATTTAGGTATTTCGATATAGGATTGGGTTTACATTTATATACAATTGATTTGCTTGGAACCTCTATGATTTTGGACATTCGCACAGCCCTCTGGGACAAAGAACATTGAACTTAGCTTAAAAGTATAGTTGGAGTGATCAGCAGTCTTCTGATCTTAAGTTACATGCACTAGATCAATCGAACAGTAATCAACCTGAAAATAATCATATTTTATAACTCATTTATCTGAGCTTGTTGGCGACCCAGCGGGAGGCAACGTATATCTTATCTTATTCGATTTCAATCGTTATCCGGTTGGCTTACACTTAGTTACTAGTACGGTATAATGAATGTGGGGGCAGAACATGAATAAATAATAAATAGCATGCGTGTGGAACGCATGTAGACAGCAGCAGTCGACTTCCGCGGCGCACTGGGTAACAAAAGGTCAAGTATCACAGTGACTCGTTTTACAGAACCGAAAGTCTGCCAATTTAGTTTGGAGCTAATCCTACTGTGAACGCCTTATAGATCAAGGTAGCTGCTACTGCTGCTGCTGCTTAAGTTGTCGCTGAACAAATTGAGTATAATTTTGTAGCTTTAACGCGTAAACACTTTTATCGTTTGTGACCACGGCGCATGAACTGCAAGGTCTTGGCCATTAATGGTGCCTTCTTGGATCGCCCTGGACCAGCACCTGTGGGTTAAAGATATAATAAATATGTGAATATCAAACTTTAATAAATTTAGCATGTTAGTGGGGAACTAAAACAAATAACTATTTTATGTAGGTTAATTTATTCATGATAGGTTAGATGAGCAAGTCGGTGAAATGCATAAAGATTGTTAGTGAGATTATTTGAGGTTATTCTTGCGGGTAAACAGCTTAAGGAATCTTCTTCTCCTACAGCTTGACTATCATCTCTTCAACTCACCCACTTGGGCCGTGTCGCGGGTGGCGGCCAGCACACGCAGCCGGGCATCGCCCACCTTGGCGGCATTTGGAGTCACGCTGGACAAGGCGGCCACCCGGGCGGCTGGAGTGGCAATGAGCTTGCCCTTGGTGCCATATTGCTCCTGCTTGCGCTGCACACTGCGCGGCGGCTTGACCATCGAGTCCACAAAGGCCAGTTGAGTCTTGCGCACAGGTGCCTCGCTGATCTTCTGCGAAGCCTTGATGCTCTCGGCCAGGATGCTGAGTTTGCGATCCTTCTCCTCTTGGCAGCGCTGGAAGGAAAATAGTATGTGGGCTTAGATGGGGGATTATCTGAGGGATACTGCGATCCCTACCAGGAACATCTCGCGCCACGTTTCCATCTCCTCGCGCCGCTGACTGCGACAATGGCGGCTGACATGCAGCTGCCACAGAACATCGCTGTCGTCCATTAAATACGGATTGTATTCCTCGAAGTTAAGCAGCTGCTGCGGTGTAGCGCGTTCCAAGACAGGACGAAGGACCTCAAAGGGTACGCCACCCGTGTACTCGAGAGCTGAAAAGGGAAAACAAAATGTTATTAAAAGGTAAAGCCATGAAACTTATACATTTACAACTTTTAATAGCAGGATTTAACATTTATTAGACCATCTTAATCTTATCTTATCTGCTGTGCTTACCATCAATGTTCTTTTGAAGCACACGCGTGCACAGATCGAAGAGCGAGGGAACCTGCAGGATTTGACCAGTTCTGACGCCTGAATAGATCTTGGTGCTAGATAAAAAAAACTCTGTTATATACTTTCTCTAAAATCATTTAAGATCTTTACACACCGCATAGTTTTGGAGGAGATGCCTTGGGCTAGGGCTTCCGACTCATTAAAGTAACGCGATGCTTGGGCCTTCTGTGAGCCGCCCTGATTGAAGACCACATCCATCACGGTCTGATTCAACGGCAAAGGCTTGTAGTTGTTCGAAATGGTGGGCAGTTCCAGAGCAATGTTTGGGTCCAAGGGTTCCAGCTTGGCTGTGGATGCTAACAGCTCGGGTTTCTAAAAGGTTATTATATGTTACTCAGACTGTTTATATTTATAGTTCCTAGTAATTACTTTGGTGGAGGTCGGTCGACTGCTGGTGGGGAAGGCTTCCCTGGATGTTCCAGCCGCTGAGGGAGTTGATACAGAGGATTGAGCTGATGGCGGCTTGGAGGGGAACTTGCTCTTGCTGCTGCTGCCGCTGCCCTTCTTGCTGCTCATGGGCATGTTGAGCAGGCCAAGAACATCGTCGAAGTTGGCGCCCATGCTGGAATCGAAACCATCGGCGGAGTCCTCCTCGGATTTCGATTTGGTTTTTGGTATCTTGGCCTTTTGCACATCCTCTTCGGCGCGTTGGGGACTGTGGGATCGCTTGGATGACTTGGAGGAGGATGACTTGTGTTTGCTCGACTTGTCTTTGGCTGGTTTCGGCTCGCCGTGCGAAGACTTGTCCTGAAAGGTAACCTATGAAATATTTCCATTTGCTTTTATCTAGACAAAGGCTTACCTTTTCGTGCTTGCTTTTGCTGTGCTCGCTCTTGTGGAGCTCCGATCTGCTGCTCTTGTGACTGCTGCTGCTGCTGGATTTGCTGGAATCCTTTGATTTGTGCTCGCCATTCGACTTCTTCTCCCTGTGCTCCTTGACCTCCTTGTGACCTTCCTTTTCCTTATCCCTGGACTTGTCGTGGCGACTGCTCTTGTGCTTCCTATCCGAATCTGACTTGCTCTTGGAGTGATGACTTTTGCTGCTGCTACTCCTGTCGTGCTTGGAGCTCTTGGCATGATGCTTCGACTTGTGCCCGCTGCTGTGCAAATCCTCGCCGCTGGACGAGTTGCTGCCCTTGTTCTCCTGGTCGGGATCCTCGTCGCTGGACTTGGACTTGCCCGAGTCCTCTTCGTTGTGGGAGCTGGCTGTTGGTGTGGCGGCGATTGGAGGCTCCTCCTCGGCGGCCACCATGGCCTTCCACTTGGACACCAGCGTCTTGGCCGCCACGCCCACCTCCCCGTTGAACTTGCGCAGGGCATTCACCGTCTTGCCAATTCCGGTTTCCTGCAGGTGCTCGAATTTGATGGGCAGGTTGAACAGCTTGGTGATGCAGTGCAGCAGCTGTTTTGGTTTCGGATTGCGAGAGCAGGTAGAGAAAGAGGTGATTAAGAGGGATTAGCAAGAGAACGTGAGGGTGGAAGGTCAGCGGAAAAGAAGAGCAAGTTAAAGTCTAGAAAAGTGACCTTGGTTGCGGAGTGTCTGAATGCAAATTTCACAAGGTTAAGCAAGGGAAAAGCAGGGCAGGTAATGCATGTGTAGGTGTATTGTTGGTAAATGTGAGGTTGCGGGGTGAGGGGGTGTTTTTGAGTAATAGGAGTAATAGGCAGGGGAGGAATCTGGATAAGCCGGAGGAGGATGAGGTTGCGGACGATGGATGGGTAGCTCACCCGCTGTTCGTCCTCGCCGTGCTTCTCAATGCTGCGCTGGTAGTGGCGCACCACGTCCACCAGGTTGCTGGTGGAGGCCATCAAGTCGTCTTTAGGTTTTCCACACGAAACGAATAAATAAAAAATGGCACGCAGGCAGCAGACTTTGTCGACTTTTCCAGTTTACTTTCCGTTTCTTTTTTGTGCTGGAAAAACCAGGTAAACACACGCACACACGGGCAGACACACGCACAGGCACACGCGCACACACACGCGGAAAAGCCTCCTGACGCGAGGCTATCGTTTTTCAGTTATTTTCACTCGCATTACTGATTCTATCAACAATTTATTGGCCTTTTCTTTTTCTTTTGCCAGCGATGAAACTAAATGAGATTTGCTTTTGACGGCGTGGCGCTTGACAACACTGGGCGAACAGCTGACAGCCAGAGTTGCCAACGTGGCACAGTAGGCCTATGAATATAAATGTTTTGAAAGTTCAACGGCGGCAAAACAAATATTTAACATATTTATTTCATATATTCAATAAAATTTAATTGGTAACAAAACTAATTTAAACCGTTATTTGCTTGCGATAATTTCCATCGCGGTTCCGATTTGCCATAATCGTTATCGCCTATCGATTGTCCTTGCAGCAGATGATTTCAATTTGGCGTCTTTTTGGTTTTTTAATCCGGATTTGGCGCGTCTATTTATAAGAACCAAGGATAACAATACAGTATTTTTGAGTGCCCAAGATGTCCGACGACGACTGCGATATATTCAGTGCTGCTCGCAAGCGGGTTCCCGTGAAAGGTAAGCTTAAAGGTCAAGAAAACCAGGCTTAACATACGGTACGTTCTTTGCCAGCTTTACCAAAGGAATCCTACAATCCTGGCAATGATTCGTTCTCCAAGGAGGTGGACTACGATTTCATAGATGTCAGCCCCAAGAAAACAAGTAGAAACGGCAAACGGAAGCCCCCAGCAGCGCCGCAGGAAAAGCCCCAGAAAAGTGAGGATGGTCCCTCGCCTCCAAAACAGAATAAAGTAAAGCCTGCTGAGAAGGAAAAGGTCGAAGAGGATAAGGGCTCGGAAAGATGCCTGTCCCCCGTGTCCAAGTTGATCCAGGAGATGGAGCAGAAAAATGCCAAAGAAGTTGAAGTAGGTCCTGTGGCCAGACGAACTCGCTCCTCACTGCCCAATGTGGAAGCCCAGCCTCCAGATGTGGCGTCCAATGTGGAAGTACCCGCCCAGGCGAAGCCCAAGAGAAGGGGCAGAAAAAAGGCAGAACCAACTATGCCGATTGACTTGGAGACGGAAACTGTGTCCGCATCTGTTGTATCCTCACTGCAAAGCATTGTGGCCGTAAGTGGAAGTTTTTCCAGGGGTAACCCTAGGTATTTATATACCTCTTACTTTCTAGAGCTTTGGAGACCGGAACAACAGCATACGCCGGACAATGGCAGAAATTGGTGCCCGTTCCAGGGTGGTGGACAGTATAGATCTGGTATCAGCGGTCGCACCGCGAGTGGAGGGATTTGTAAGTCCTCGCATAGGAAACCCCCAAGAAAGCCAATAACAAAGTACTTTCTCAGATAAATCTGGACTCTGAAGATGAAGTTGAAGCCCCTGCTCCCGTAGAAGAGGCAAGCATCTTTGATAATGATAATCCCACCATAGAAGTAGCGCTCTCCTGGTAAGTAATTATACAACAGAGTTAATGTAATTAATAACCTTAATAAACTTTTGCAGGCTCGGCGAGATCCAGATTTACAAACTGCGGCAGCACCAAAAGTTCAAACATTTCTTCAAGAAAGTCGCAGAACGCAATTCAGTAGATGAGAATGATATTTCCGTTGATATGTACTACAAGTTCATAGGACCCGATGATACGCCTCATAGCATTGGTCTCAAATCCTTTCATACACTTAGTAGGTCTCCTATATTCATAATTTCATTTTTTTTTCTAAAAAAAATAAACTATTTTCAGGTGGCCATGCAACAAAGTCTAATAATAATAACAATAAGAAGACTGCCAAGGACGACAACAATCCAGAAGCTCTAAGCAGGAAACCCAAAAAGTTTCAAGTGAAAGTCCAGGCTGATAAATGGAAGCAACCTATGGTGATGCCAATGAAGAAAAAAGATACGTTCAAAATGTTGTACATCAAGTGTGCTGAGGAGTTGAACTGTGATGCCCGCCACATTAAATTATTGTAAGTATTGCCAGCCATCAGACGTAAAAACCATTTATGAAATTCCCTCACAGTTTTGATGGTGAACTTTTGGATCCGGAGGATACGCCCAAAAACCAAGATATGGAAGGCAATGAACTAATTGATCTACAAATTAAGACCTAATAGTTGTTTTTAGTTATATTTTTCATTACTTTCTTCTTGCTGTGCAAGTTTTGAAATTTAAATTATTTGAATATCAAAATGTTCTTTGTATAAATGCATTAAATGTAGTCACTCAAACTTGTATATTTCTCTAAGCAATTATTGTAATTTTGTTCGAGAATATTGTCGATTTGGTTAGATTTGTCTAGCGCAATAAGGATATATTTTTATTTATTTCGTTATACTATGTACTAAAACTCACAAAATTATATTAAACTCATATGAAGATTAGTTGGTTTTGCGAGAATGAGAATTATTGGAATTTATTTTGAAATTCAAGTGTATTTGAACTTCGACTAGCCAAGTGCGATTTGTCACCAAGTAGAGCAGCGGGCAACTTCCAAAAACCCTCAAGCATTCATTATACACCCCTAATATTTTGTTTATCTAGCATATAGCGCACTCACACAGAGCTAGAAACAGATCCCAAATGGTTGTTTATATTGACAGGACGAGAGCGGATGCTGCTGTGGAGTTTTCCCATTTGCGGGGGGTGGTTTTGGGTGGCTGAGAGAGTGGGGGGTGGGTGCAATAGTTGCCTCCTTCCACCGGCTTTCCTCTGCTCTCTCTCGCTCTCTCTCCTTTCCACTCGCCGCTCTCTTTTGCCTTATCCTTGTGCAGTTTCCCTTGGAATTTCACTGCACAAATTCTGACACAGCAGGATAACAATCTCTCTCTGCTGAGAGAAAATAGAGAGTGGAAAGCTCTGGTGGGAAAAGCTCTCGCCATCTTAAGGGAATTTCCTCGACTCGCTTGGCTTTCAATCAGAAAGAGTTTATCCTTCGTGCTTGATGGACGTATTTTATTCGCGCTTCTTCTATATACCAAAGAAAAACCAAAAAGTCATTTTCAATCGCATGAAACTCTTTGTTATTGAACTCGGTTTGTTTTCCCATTTGTTTAACCTCGATTTCGCCGCTCGTTGTGTGTTTGTGACGAAAGGAAAACCCAAGTGAAACGAAAACCAACTCAAATTACATGCAGTACCAAAGTGCTTCTCTATTTGGCGCCTAAAAACGGAAGGATACTCTTGGCCTATGGCTTAAATCATCAGCTCTAGGTAAAACCCAGCTCCTACTCGTGTTGTTTGTATAGCCGCTTTGTATAGAGATCCCCGGAGTCCTCGGAGGCATTTGTTCACTCCATCCCAGCCAAACCATCTATCCATCCGCTGGCATTGACAGTGACGACTGACTCTGACAAATGTGTTTGTCATGTTTACCTTGTGGCTTAAACAAGTTAATTGCCGTGCGCCAGACACAAAAACCAACAGCACACATGAACAGCCTACTCCTTCCGGCTCTACATGTGTCCATCAATTATTCAGCCTGATTGTGGGCATTAAATATTGAAGCTATGTCCTGCTTATGAGCTGGAAGATCGCACCGAACAGAGCTGTCCCATCGTATGTAACCCTCGGCCTGGTGCTAAAAATAAAACGTGACACCTGCAAAAATCCTGTGTCCAGTGCGTACAGCCAGCCACCCCACAAGTAGCCACCCAGCCTAATGGCCTTGGGCCGGACTGCCTGGCTGCCTGGCTGGCTGGCTTCGAATGGGACTCTGAGGGCTCTCGATTCAGCAGTGATTGCTTCAGTCAGCAATCGAATGTGCACCTCCCCACCCTTCTCCACCCACTGGCACTCGCAGCGTCCACCCATCCGAATGACCTTCAATTTGCCTTGCATATGGTCGAAATTAATAATGCCAGACTCACCTAAAAGCTTTTCACAAAAGCTGCACAAATGCAGCTGCGTAAAAAGGTGGCTGATAAGCAGCGGGGGAAAATAAGCCAAAGGGGCCGGGGCGGTCATAAAAAATCCGCTGGCCATTTTTATTTATATTTAGCACCGTGCGACAGACCGGAAGTAACGTAAAACGTAACAAACGACACATTGGGGCACAATTTGCACACGTGTCGCATACGCAACACTCACACACGTTCACCTGGCTGGCTATTTTTGGCTGCAGTGTCCTTTTGGCCAGGATATGTACACAGTATGTCCTAGAGTTGTCCCTGGCCGCTCCTTTTTCGGCTGCTTTGTATGCAACGGGCGCAACAAGCCAAAAAAAAGAAATCACAAAACAAACTGACGCCATTTTGCCATTAATCCCGACCACTTTATGGCCAGGCCAACAAGCAAACTTGCCCCTTTCCGGTATACCCTTTGATTTTGGGGTGCTTTGGCAACTTTTGGAGGTCTAACTTTAATTGGGATTAAAAAAATCTGAATGAGGAATGACATTATATGTAAATTATATTGTTATTATATTGTTATTATCTCATCGTTATTACTAATAATAAGTTATTTCAAGTAAATATTTATTGATTAGTTTTTTATAAAGTCATTAATTATTCACATGTCGCTTCCCACTCATAATCTCCAATGCTTATTAATATGGTATCCTTTGAAAGCCGTAATCACTTAATATAAATAGTGTATGCATAATAAGTATATTTAGTTACCCTTATCATTTGCTTTTACCGTTCAACAAAGAAAGGTCGTGCCCTTTTGCTATGATTAAACAAGTTTTTAATACAATTTACCCCTGATTGGAGACAAATTAAATGGGCCATGTAATGAAACCACTTTTAGAAATAGCTTGGAAAAGTTTTATAGTTCAATATAGTTCAGTAATGGCTAAAGTTTAACTCTCATCATATCTTTTCGCCCTGCGAAAACACACTAGATAATATTATTTAGGGTATTGCAAAAATCGCTGATATTTTTCCTTCGGCTTACATGTGTATTTCTTTGTTTGCTCTATTCATTTGGACTCTTTTGCCCTTTGTTTTTCGTCCTTTGTGCTTTACTTTGTTGCGCCATGTTTATTTTTGAGTTGGCCCAGCCCCCCGGAATGGAGAATTTGCTAATGGTAGAAGCGTTTGTGGGCAGCGCTGGTTGCAAGTGCTTCAAATGGCTGAAAGGTTTATGGCCCGTCCAGTTCCCGGTTCGCAGTTCCCATTTACCAGCTCGTAGTCCGCCCTTCCTATAGTTCTTTATTACGTTGTGTGTTTTACCAACAGCAAACACAATTGCCCAGCCCCGCCTCGACTTTTGTTTCAAGTGCCGCCCCATCAAATGGAGTGGCCATCACTCGGGCTCCGGCTCCGGATCCGGCTCCAGATCCGCATTCGCATCCGCGTATTCCCTGCTCGATTTAACTGGGTCTAGTGCTGGGTCCTAATCCTCAGACCTCTTGTACGAAAGCTACACTCGGAGAACAAATTTATAGAGTAAACCTACAATATTATTGAGAGTTTGAATAAAATATACTTTTTCTTTTAAATCCAAAGCTTAGTTTTGGAGCATTTTATAAATTTATTTTTATTATAAATAAATTGAATTCCTTGTTGCTGTGTTTTATTTACAGTGTAATGTTTTTGAGTAACCGCAGGCTTTACTTTTCTAATTGTGGTTACCTTTTGAGTCTCAGATGAACCTTCACAACACAAACATTTTTGTTTTTTTAAGTCCAAGTTATAATTAAAATTTTAGTAAAGTAAATTGTTATTTGTATAGAATTAATTAAAGTGAGATTTGCAAAGTTTAAGTAAAGTTTTGACAATTGAAACATTTTTTTTCTGAGTGTACTCGTGCATTGAACTGCTGTGGCACACCTCTTCGATATTTTCGCACTGGGAGACCGATGGAAAGTCCCTGACCAGGCGGCTCCTTCGGCTGCTTTCTGCCGACGGAGGTGGATGTGGATGCCTCTTGCAATTACTGTCGACTAGGCAGCCAGGCAACCAGGCAACCTAAGTCACCCAAAGCACCCGCCCGCCTCTGGGACAGCTCACATTTGATGTGCATTTGCATTCGTGGCCCTAAGGCTATCGAATGCTTTTTAGCCCACGACATTGTCATTGTTGCAGCTCGCCTTTTCCTTTTTCTTCTATTTATTACTCCTTTTTTGCCGGGCCACAAAGGACACTGGAGTGCAGGGCAGTGGGGGATTGGGGGAGTGGTGGAGTGCTGGGGCTTTTATTAAAGTTTCGTTTTGTTTGTGCCTGGCGTAGCAACAATGTCCTGGCAGCGACACCCGCCCACAAGTGGCGACATCAGTTGCAGGCTCCATTTTCTACCCCTCCTCTTCCTCCATCTGCCCCACTTTATGCACCGGAAGTTGCAGTCTAACAATAAGTCGAAGAATGCTGGCAACATTTCAAATATATATCTGGGTTCCTACCTATTTCTTATTAATTTTTGTGCAGCCAAGTGGAGTGCAGAACGAGAAATCCTCTGAAATAGATTCTTTTCTTTTGTCTGGCATGTTCCTAAAAGTATTTACAAATACCCACTCATTGTTTTGCTTGCCTGACATAGATAGCTTTCAATAAAGTGCATTAAAGATGCTCCATTTAAGAGATTGTAATAATATTTAGAGGACTTTTTACCAGAAATTTATTTATAAATACCAATCTTAAAATATCTCTTTCCTTTTTTATATTTACCAGCAGAAGGACATTAACACCAGGAACTGGACCAATTTTGAACCGAATACCAAAACCGAAATCAAACACAACAATCAACTCTACTCACCGACCTTTCTAGTCTTCTACATACCCGTTTACACTCAAAACGAATCTTTTGTACCGACCACTTTTTGGACAAACATATCGCTAGTGAAGGAGGACCAGTGAAAGAGCAGTGGCTTAATCCCCGATCCATCCGCCCAATCCTGCCCCTCCAAGCCGGGATTAGTCGTAACCCAACCCAAAACCCAGAGAACCGGACCGTGCCCAGTGGCAAAAAAATCCAAGACGGCGCCACTTAAACCGCAAGCCTACAAAATTGGCCGAATGTTATGTTGTGGCTTCTGCTGTGGCAACATGTCGAAGCGGGATTACAAAGTGGCCACCACCGATGGCATCGAGCTGGAGCCCTTGGGCGGCGAAAAGTGCGAGAAGGATAAGGACAAGGACAAGGAGAAGCAGACGAATGGCGTCACTTTCGGTAAGTCTCCCTAAAATACACCTCAACCCTAACCAAATGCAATTGCAATTGCCTGGGGAGCCCAAAACAAAAAAACGTGCATAATTGCACTTGTGCATAATCCGACGCTTCACGCAATTTAAACTCCTCTTGCCTGCCAATTTCGGGTTTTCTCGTTCGCCCCTCTGGGATTTATGCATCAAGTTGTTTTCTTAATTACACCCCGAATGCAAAACAAAGGCATTAAAAATGCCACGTCTTGCAGCCGTTACTCATACGCCTCGTTGGCCAGAGGCAAAGTAAATGAATGTCAGCAGCATCCAACCCTCATTTCCAGTGCCAGTGCTCTCCCATTCTCACCATTTTCCCAGATATTTTTGCATTTCCTTAGCGCCAGCAGCCGGCAGCCAAGTTGGCGGAATTTTCCGCCCTGACAGATGTCCAACGGATCCGGCGGGCTGCTCCAAACTGGAGGCAAGGAGACCACTGAAAGGTAGACAGCTTGGCGGGGGGCACAAATGTAGACGAGTGCTCTTTAAGCTGTCGCCGATTTTCTGAAATTTTACGCTCGCCCGGAGTTTTGCGAAGGCGGGTGAATTGATCCCCTGGGGCCATCGATTGTGGTAATGGCACTTCAATAACGAATTTGTCTGGGAAATCAATTTGGATTTCAGAGGGGAGCAAAGAGTTGCGAAAGCTATATGATTTATCTTCAAAGCGACATTAAAAAGACATTAAATAGTGCTTAAAAATAAAACAATCTTGGATAATAGGTCCATATAAATTAAAAAATTGGTACAAAATAATACGAATCAAATACTTACAAATAAGAGTAGGATATTTTAGACTAATTCTTAATTATCCCATATTTACCGCACACATATCCCTATCCCTATTTGAGGTTGTCATCAATATCGTGAGTAGAGTTAAATACAAACATATGCAAATCGTGTTGACTTTATCAAGGCGACAAATCGTTCCACTTGGGCATGCCGTGGGCCAAAGTGGGCCAGTTGCCTTCGCCTTCGGATGCGACTGCCTTCTCACCCCACAGACATCCCACTTCCAAATCCCACCATCCACTCCCAAGTCTTTCAAATCAGTGTCACGGGAACAGGACGTGGACGTGTGCTGGTGTCCCAACTGCCAGTCGAGCAATTAAGGATGCATAAAGTGGAGTAACCACTTGACTCACGGCTCCCACAGCGGTGTTTACTTTAACGGAATCCAGCTTAACCTCTATTCGGTGGCCACAAAAAGGATTCTTGGCTCTTTGGAGCCATCTGGGGAATGTTATCCCAATTTTAAACGATCTTCAGGTTATGATTTTTAGATATGTAAATAAAATTAATATTTTCAAGTTAATTCTTATTAGTGTAGTGAGATAGATAGTGTTGAAAGAATATGGTTTTTATTTGTTAGGATAGGGTTTACTTTCCCACTTGAAACACTTACAGAACACAGTCCTTTAAAGCAGGTGCAAAAGGCAGCTTGGAAACCTTTTAACCCCAAGCGATTTAAAAGGTTTCTGTCGTGGGGTGTCTTTCGAGGCCGACACCCGTCAAAGGGTTAATGGAGGAACCTCGGCGCAGGCGGCTGATGTTGATAATTGCAGGATGCGTTGTGTTGATTGCAGGCTGAATGGGCTCAAACACACTCAAACACACACAGATGCCGGTACACGAGCACTTGGGCCGGGGCTTGACTCAAATAAAGAAATCCTGCCTATCCTGGACTGCATCAGCGAGATAAAATGGGTCCACAAGAAACAATTGAAGCGGCAAGAGCCTTGCGCTGCATGCCAAAGTGTGGCACCGAGCTTGCACCAAACACCACCCACCTCCCCCTGCCTTTTCCCATATACTCGTATAGGAAAATGTGTGTGGATGAGTGAAAGTAAAGGATACATAGAAATGAAATGTGTTTTTGGGTCAGGCAACTTCAAACTCAACCAGAAAAGTGGAAGCCGGCGGAGCAGGAAGAGGACTTCACAGGAAGACGGAGCGGATGAGGAGTGCGACTGGCAAATGGAAAATGGAAAATGGGAAACTGACAAGCGAGCGAGCCAAGTCAGCCCGTCAAAACGTCGGGGCGAGCAACAATTTATTGTAGCGAAATGGCGCAGGCGAAACACAATTAAATGCAACTACAAAGGACACAAGGATCCCGAATCCCCCCTCCCCCCCTCGGCATTTTCCCACCTCCCACTGGGCGCGTAATTAAATGGAAATGGAAAATATTGCCCGCGGGCCCCTTAAAACACAACACTCGTACTTGTTGAGGCACTTGAAGCCTTGCCAAGCCGCGTGCATTTGGTTTCATTTGTGCTATATAGCATACCCTTGCCCAGAAGGACTTCTATATATAGTCTTGGACTGCAAGGAGCAACGCACACAGGGAGGGCACAAGTTTTCATAAATTTGTAATATTTCTTCCTAAGAATTAAAAGCTGATGAATTTGCTTGAGATAAAAAGTTTAAAACGGTAGAACTGCTGGAGGAAGAGCTGATTTCATTAAAAGCTCAAGAATTCGCGGTTATCTTAAGTACATACATTTAAATAACATTCCTTTAAATATTCCCTTACAACATTTGTTATAATGTTTTATTATTTTTTTGCGAGCTTAAAACCTTATGTTATTAAGCCTAAGAGCATCGACGATTCGTTAAGAAGCTCTCCAATTGGCTTTGCCCCAAGAGAGCTGAGCGCAGCTTAACTCGGTTTCTGCACAATTAGTTCGCCACCATGTTTGATCCGCTTCAGTTGATCCCAATGCCATTCAAATCGATTGCGGTGCAGGCAACCCAACAACCCTTTCCCCAGAACCTCTCATCGAGCCCTTGAGCTCAACTCTTCCGATTTGCATTATTTGCGCCAGCAATGAGTCTGCAAGTGGCCCTCGAACACGGTCTGCCAATTAATTAAATCATGGCAAATGCCTCAAATTGAGTGTGCAAATAAACTGCCGGACCTCAGGTCACCCCCTTGTACTTCTTATCGCTGACCAAGGAATTTACAGACGGGTTTTTAAAAACATTTCAAGTCGGGGGTCAACGACACCTAAAAATTCAAAGCATCTACTTGCAAAGATTATTATGATTTGTTGTCTCCATGCTTCAATGTATAAATGGAAATTACATTTCAGTAGAGGAATGAAAACGCTAGGAAGGTATTCGTAAATAGTTCCAACATAGATAGACCATAGGATTGATTGTTACACATTTTATTTATTTACATAGTTGGCAAATTATTATACAGAACAAAGAAAAGTCTGGGCGAATTAAAATAAATATACAATCATTTTTGTATTACTTAGAATTGCGCCCCCAAATATTGTTACACTGAGGTTTCTTTATCGCAGTTGAAGGCCTGGGCCAATGGGGGCAATGCTAGCCATCGATCGATTACAAATCCATCTATAATGCTACCAGTTCTTTCCATTGCCTGGACGAGCCCCAAAAAAGATAGCTGACGAAGTGACATCGAGGTGAAGCGGGGATGGATTTGGCTGAACCCTGACCCCGGTGCAAAGTAGGCTTCGTGAACCAAATTCGCACAAACGATGGACAATTCTTGTAAAACCAAAATTAATGATTTACTTAGATTTGATGCCGGGCAGGGTGTATTATGGCTCAGAATGTGGTAATCGTCAAACATTTTATCTAGTGTACCATTATGGCTGCACATACTTGATGTAAAGGTCTGAACCATTGGGCCGATGACCATAATTCCAAGTGATGTCATCCTAAATAAGTCATGACTCTCCGGTTTAATGGCAGGATACTCGAATATGTCGTACGGCACTACGATAATATTGTCACGTCTGTAAACCTTACCAGTTTCCTGTACCCATTGGTTCACACGCTTAAGCCGCCTGAACTCATCAAGCTGGTGAATTAATACTTGGTAATCGTCTTCGCCGGAAAAGTCTAGATCCTTGTAGAACTCGTTTGCGAACTCACGGCGATTGACTTTTTCGGGTATGTTTCCAATACTCAGGGTTAATCCATTTAAACTTTCCATAAGAGCCGAAATCTCAGACACCGGCCAGTTTTGTGAGTTTCTTTCGAGTCTTATTTTGATCTGGTGGCGGAGCGCTTCAAAAATCTTCTTGGTCTGTGACTGGTACTGACTCACTTTTTCGGGGCCCAGAACTCGCTCCTCATAAAGAACGTTGGCGGCTATCTGTAGGTAAAGGCGCACGATTTTAACACAACCCTCGACCTTGTCGATGTTGGGAAAACTTAGTGCGTCCCTAAACATCTTAACATACATCACAGCACTCCTGTCGAAGGATTTAATCCTGTTCAGTGATTCCCAGCTTTTAACATGGACTAATTCGCTTTGCGGAATCGGGTGACCGTATATGTATTCTATGTGTTCACTCAAGGACTGTCCAAGTTTTTGCTCCAGCTGCTGCAGAGTTGTGGTTTCTTCTGGAGTATAAGAAGCCCTATACATATTACTCTTCGCCAAACAAATATTGTAGAGCCGCTGCATCTTCCCCTCGAGGCTTCCGGCTTCAAAGACCTTATCTCTCAATTCGTCGAATAGCTTTTGGAACGTTGGAGTTAATGATGGGATCGTATCTATCTTTAAATTCCTCGCTGCATAATTTCGAAAGTCCTGGCAGGGCTGGACACTTTCATCCATCTGATTAATCATTTTGTTGATGATTACCTCATTGGGATCGACTTTGGCGACTCTAGCACTTTCAGCCAAAACTACAGCACTGATAAGCAGGAGGAAGCTAGTCCACAAAATAGATCTGTTCTCGGCCATTGCTACTAATAAACTAAATAGTCAGTCAGAGAGATAAGTCCGAAGTAGTGGTTTTTGGAAGGGAGACCCAAATACATCAAAACTTAGGCTCAGCTTATCAATTTAGCAACACGAAATACGCCCATGTCCAATGTTTTAAAAGAAATCAAGTACCAACTACAACGCAAATAAGAAAAACACTTTAGAGATTAAGCTCAGCTTATCAACTTAGCAATTTAAAAATTAAATTATAAATGGAATGTACACATATTTTTTATTTAAAAAGCAATATTATTTATATGCATTCTGGTACAACTCAAGAGTATTATTAAACAGAACAGTTAAAAGACTGGGTGAATAATGGCAGCTTGTTCCATAGATTGGTAATCAATTCAATTTTAACATAAAATTGGCTTGTAATTTTCCTCCAGCTCCTGCAAGCAGGCATCATCTGAATGATAATTACTATCGTAGCAAGTGTCTGCCAGACATATATTGCAGAGCCGCTAAACTCTTCCCTCCAGGCTTTCGTCTTCAAAGACCTTATCCTTGAAGTCGTCGAATAGGTTTAGAAACTTAGCGACAAATGGGTGGGGGTCTCGGATGTCGAATATTCTTAGCGGAATAATTTTGAAAGTTCTGGCAGGGCTCGATTCTTTCATCCACAAGCCTCAGCATTTCATTGAAGACTACGATAAAAATTCAAAGATTATTGTGATTTGTTGTCTCAATGTTTCGGCCTTCAGAAAACTTTTCAATGTGTAAAAGGGATATTCATTTCTATAGAACAATGAAAACGCTAAGAAGGTATTGGTAAATAGTTCCAAAATATGTAGACCAGAGGATTTATTGTTATTCATTTTATTTATTTATTTATACAATGGTTATAAGCATATTATACAAAACAAAGAAAAGTCTGGGCGAATTAAAATAAATATACAATATTTTTTGTATTACTTAGAATTGCGCCCCCAAATATTGTTACACTGAGGTTTCTTTATCGCAGTTGAAGGCCTGGGCCAATGGGGGCAATGCTAGCCATCGATCGATTACAAATCCATCTATAATGCGACCAGTTCTTGCCATTACCTGGACGAGCCCCAAAAAAGATAGCTGACGAAGTGACATCGAGGTGAAGCGGGGATGGATTTGGCTGAACCCTGACCCCGGTGCAAAGTAGGCTTCGTGAACCAAATTTGCATAAACGATGGACAATTCTTGTAAAACCAAAACTAATGATTTACTTAGATTTGATACCGGGCAGGGTATATCATGGCTCAGAATGTGGTAATCGTCAAACATTTTATTTAGTGTACCATTATGGCTGCACATATTTGATGCAAAGGTCTGGACCATTGGGGTGATAACCCTAACTCCAAATGATGTCATCCTAAATAAGTCATGAGTCCCCGGTTTAAAGGCACGATACTCGAATATGTCGTATGGCACTACAATAATATTGTCACGTCTGTAAGCCGCACCAGTTTCCTGTTCCCATTGGTCCACACGCTTAAGCCGCCTGAACTCATCAAGCTGGTGAATTAATACTTGGTAATCGTCTTCGCCGGAAAAGTCTAGGTCCTTGTAGAACTCGTTTGCGAACTCACGGCGATTGACTTTTTCGGGTATGTTTCCAATACTCAGTGTCAATCCATTTAAACTTTCCTGAAGAGCCGAAATCTCAGATGTCGGCCAGTTTTGTGAGTTTCTTTCGAGTCTTATGCTGAACTGGTGGCGAAGCGCTTCAAAAATATTCTTGGCCTGTGACTGGTACTGACTCACTTTTTCGGGGCCCAGAACTCGCTCCTCATAAATAACGTTGGCGGCTAGCTGTAGGTAAAGGCGCACGATTTTAACACAACCGTCGACCTTGTCGATGTTGGGAAAACTTAGTGCGTCTCTAAACATCTCAACGTACACATGTATCATCCCAGCACTGCTGTCAAAGGATTTTATCCTGTTCAGTAATTCCCAGCTTTTAACATGGACTAATTCGCTTTGCGGAATCGGGTAACCGTACATGTATTCTATGTGTTCACTCAGGGACTGTCCAAGTTTTTGCTCCAGCTGCTGCAGAGTTGTGGTTTCTTCTGGAACATATCTATCTATATCCATGCTTTTACTCTTCGCCAAACAAATATTGTAGAGCCGCTGCATCTTCCCCTCGAGGCTTCCGGCTTCAAAGACCTTATCTCTCAATTCGTCGAATAGCTTTTGGAACTTTGGAGTTAATGATGGGATTCTATCTTTCTTTAAATTCCTCGCTGCATAATTTCGAAAGTCCTGGCAAGGCTGGACACTTTCATCCATCTGACTAATCAATTTGTTGATGATTACTTCATTGGGATCGACTTTGACGACCGTAGCACTTTCAGCGAAAATTACAGCACTGACAAGCAGGAGGAAGCTAGTCCACAAAATAGATCTGTTCTCGGCCATAGCTACTATTAAACTAAATAGTCAGTCAGAGAGAAAAGTCCGAAGTAGTGGTTTTTGGAAGGCTGACCCAAATACTTCAAAACTAAGGTTTTGCTTATCAATTAAGCAACACGAAATACGCACATGTCCAATGTTTTAAAAGAAATCAAGTACCAAATACAACGCAAATGAGAAAAACACTTTAGAGATTAAGCTCAGCTTATCAACTTAGCAATTTAAAAATAATATAAAATTCTAAATGGAATGTACACATATCTTTTATTTAAAAAGCAATATTATTTATATGCATTCTGGTACAACGCAAGAGTATTACTAAACAGAACAGTTAAACGACTGGGTGAATGATGGCAACTTGTTCCATAGATTGGTAATCAATTCATTTTTAACATAAAATTGCCTTGTAATGCTTTGGGCCAAAGTCAAAAAAGAGAGCTGACTTAGGGTTTTTGTGGTGAAGCTGGGTTGTATTTGGTTAAACTCTGAATCCGGTGCAAAGTAGGCTTCGTGAACCAAATTCGCAGTAATGAGAATAGCCTGCTGTAGAGCCAATAAATCATCACTCCTGTTTTTATTGGGGCAGTAAGAATTTAGTGTATATATCTGGTTATCGTCAAACATTTTCATCAAATTCTCGCTATGTCGGCTGCAATTTTCTCGCTGGAAAAAATCGAACATATTAAAGGCTAATTGAGTTCCCAGCTGTGCCATCCTAAATATGTCATGAGTTTCCAGTGCAAAGGCAGGATCCTCCATAATATTGTAGGGCACTACAATGATATTGTCACGCCTATAAACCATTCCCCAGCTCTGCTCTATTTTGTTCACTCCTTTAAGCATCCTAAACTCCGAAGCCCTTAGAAGCACATCGTCGTAGTAGTCTTCCGCAGAAATGTCAAGATCCTTGTAGAACTCGTTCGCGAACTCCCGGTGATTGACTTTCTCTGGTATATTTCCAATGCTCAGGGTCAGTCTATTTAATTTATCCTGAAGAGCCGAAATCTCAGACGCCGGCCAGTTTAGTGAGTTTCTTTCGAGTCTTATGCTGAACTGTCGGCGGACGGCTTCAAAAATCTTTTTGACCTGCGACTGGTACTGACTCACTTTTTCGGGACCCAAAACTCGCTCCTCGTAGAGGACGTTGGTGGCTATATTAAGGTAAAGGCACACGGACTTCACACATCTGTCGATCCTGTCGATTTCCGGAAAAATTAGTGCTCCTTGAAACAACGATCTAAGCTCATCAAAGGGCTCCACATTTCTGTCAAGTTCTTGTATCCTCTTTAAATAACTCCAGACATTTACATACACCACAGCGCTTTGCGGAATCGGGTGACCATAGACGTACTCAAGATATTTGCTCAGGGACTGTCCAAGATAACGTTCCACTTGCTGCAGCGTAGTGGCTTCTTCTGGAGGAAGTCTATTATCATAGCCTTTATAAGCCAGACAGATATTGTAAACCCGCTGCATCTTACTCTCCAGGCTACCCTCCTCGAAAACCGTGTCTTTAAATTCGTCGAACAGTACTCGAAACTTTGCAATAAAGGGCGGTGGTCTCGCCATACGTATATTCTTAGCTGAATAGTTTTGAAAGTTCTGGCAGGGTTCGACACTTTCATCAAGAAGCCTGTTTATTTCGTTGAAGATTACGATATTGGGATCTGCCTTAGTTACTTCATCATTTTCAGCGTTTATACTCGAACTTAGAAGCAGGAGGCTGCTAATCCAAAAAATAGGTCTGCTTCTCGCCATCGCAATTTTTTAACTGTATAGTCCGCCAGAGAAAACAATCGTAGTAAGCTATTTGTCGATGGAAAGACTCTTATACTTTGGAGAATAAGCTCTGCTTATCAGCTAATGGCTCTGTGACACTTGTTGTATACATTTTTCAGCTTTAGGTTGCCATACATTTTCTAATTATAAAAATCAGTTGTGTAAAATTAACAAGCTAGAAAGTGTTTATGTCCGATTTCTATCGGAATAAGATAAATTAATTTATGAGCACAGTTGAAGAGTATCCCGAAATTTGGTAGATTGCATATGTTTGCCAAAACGAGAGCCAAAATTATAATACAATTAATACGAATACCTTTTAAATGGGAGAACTCTGTTTTTAGAAAGCATACATTTTTTTATTGGAATATACAATAATTTTTAAAGCAAGTTGATACAAAGTAAGTATACTATTATACAGTTATTAACAGTCAAAAGCCCGGCAGAATGAGGGCAACTTTGGCCATAAATTGGTGAGCATCTCATTTTCAACCACAAATTGTTTTGTAATGCTTTGGGCCAAAGTCAAAAAAGAGAGCTGACTCAGGGACTTTGTGGTGAAGCTGGGCTGGCTTTGGTTGAACTGTGAACCCGGTGCAAAGTAGGCTTCGTGAACCAAATTCGCGTTTATAACTATACCCTGTTGTATAGCCAATATATTATCACTTGGAGTCTTCTTCGTGCAGTATGCATTTATTGTACATATCTGGTAATCGTCGAAAATTTGTATCATGTTGTCGCTTTGCGTGCTGCAATTGGGTGGCCTAAGCAAAAAATCCATCATAGTCAGGGCTAATTGAGTTCCCAGCCGGGCCATCCTAAATATGTCATGGCTGTCCAGTTCAAAGGCAGGATCTTCCATTATGCTGTACGGCACTACGATGATATTGTCACGCCTATAAGCCATTCCCCAGCGCCATTGTTCAATTTGGTTGACTCGTTTAAGGCGATTAAACTCGGCAAACTTAACACGGACATCATCGTAGCTGTCTTCGCCTGAAAAGTCTAGATCCTTGTAGAAGTCATTCGCGAAATCACGGTGATTGCCCTTCTCCGGTAAGTTTCCAATACTCAAAGTCAACCCGTTTAATTTTACCTGTAGAGCCGCAATCTCAGATGCCGTCCAGTTTAGTGAGTTTCTTTCGAGTCTTATGCTGAACTGGTGTCGGATCGCTTCAAAAATCTTCTTGACCTGGGATTTATACTGACTCACTTTTTGGGGACCCAAAACTCGCTCCTCATAGATAAGATTCGAGGCTATGTTAAAATTAGAGCACACTGTCTTGACACACCTATCGACCTTTTCGATAATCGGAAATCGTAGTGCTCCATCAAACAACCGTTTAATCTCATTTGAGGTCTCCGCATCTCTGTCAAGGGCTTCTATCTTTCTCAGATCTCTCCAGCTGTTTACATAAACCACCGCGCTCTGTGGAATCGAATGGCCATATACGTACTCGAGGTATTTTCCCAGGGACCGTCCAAGATAATGTTCCACTTGCTGCAGGGTTTTGGTTTCTTCTGGAGTATATCTATTATCATAGCCTTCATACGCCAGGCAGCTAGTGTAAAGTCGTTGCACCTTCCCCTCCAGACTACTCTCTTCGAAGACCTCGTCTTTTAATTCGTCGAACAGGATTCGGAACTTGGCGATAAATGGTGGTGGTCTCGCCTGACGTATATTCTTAGCTGAATAGTTTTGAAAGTTCTGACAGGGTTCGACACTTTCATCCACATGTCTAAGTATTTCGTTGAGTCGTACGATATTGGGATCGGCCTTTTCGATTTTATTATTTTCCGCTGCTTTTATCACGCTAAAAAGTAGGATGTTGATAATCCAAAAAAGAGATCTGTTTCTCGCCATTGCTACTTTAAAACTGAAAAGTTCGTAAGAGAGACGAACTCGTAGTTAGTGGATTTCGAAGGAGAGACTGAAATGCTTTAGAGAACAAGCTCAGCTTATCAACTTAGAGCCACATGACACTTGGTAGAAATTAACATATATAATAAATCCAGTCAGTTTTTTAAAAATCAAGCAAGTGTCATAAGTAGACATCGGATTTTAGGTGAAATCGATTTTTTTAAATACGATTTAAAGCCACATTTGATTGATTACAAATTTTATTTATTATGGTATAATTAGATTTTGGCCAAACTTCATTGAGGTTTTTGTAAAAAATTTTTAACCAATCAAATGTGGCTTTAAATCATATTTAAAAAAAACGATTTCACCTAAAATTCGATGTCTAGTCATAAGGTCTTAAGTGAAATGAGAGAAGCACATATCCAACATACCAATTTAATATCAATATAATACTGTGAAGTAAAATAAACTTGAATATATATTTGTCAATCCCATATTTTATTAGGAAATTATTCATACAGCTTTTAAATAATTGCAAGATCGGAATCACCAGACATCACACTTGAAAGGAGGATTCAAGCCGCCCGAAGATTGAGGACAGTGGAAGGCCAGACCGAAGCCCGCTAGATTGGCGAGCGTTTGATGGAGACGAACCTTATCGGAATCCGCGTTGCTGAAGTCCACGTACTCGTCGTCTCCAATCAGGTTCTGGGCGTAGTTCAGGAAGAACACTTGCTGCAGGGGCAGCCTGGTGAAGGTGGGCTGTGCCTGGCTGTACTTGGAACCCGCTCCGAAGTAGGCCTCGTAGGCCAGCTTGAGGGCCGACACATCGACCACTCGCTGGTCCAAATAGTCCGTGGCATTTCGCTTCAGGCAGTTCAAGGACTGTACATAATTCTGGTTCTCACCGAAGTCCACAAGCTTTCCGTTGGGATTTCCCTCGGCATCGTAGACTATTGCCTCGGGCATTAGGGCCTCTATCATCTTCTGGGCAATCATGAATCCCAGGAAGCTCACCTTGAAGACATCGTGGCTCTGGGGATCAAAATACGGCGCCTGCAGGACATCGCTGGGCAGGACAATAATGTTCTCTCTCTTCACATAAAAAGGCTCTGCATTGGTGGTGGTTATTGTGTTCTCCAGGTAGTAGAAACTATTTCCCTTAACAGCTGGCTGATTCAGCAGCTCCAGGACACGACGTGATCGCACCTCCAATACCTTTAGCTGGGCAGCTGCGTAGTCCTGATCCCTGGCCAAATTCAGATCCCTGTAGAAATTGGTTACAAAGGCGCGGTGATTCTGGTCCCTGGGTTTGTTGCCCAGGTTGATGTTCATGGCCTCGATTTTCTGCTTCACCTGTGCGCGCTGCCGTGGGCTCAGCTTCAGTCGGTTCGCGTCGATCTTGGCCAGAAGTGGAGCTCGCACGGCATTGAAAAGTTGCTGGACGTCGGTGTCATAGTGGGTTAAGTACTTGCTGTCGTACAGAAAATTGCTGCCGAAATCCATGTGGACACGCACATCTTTGACGCATTCCTCGGCCTCATGGCTCTCATTACTTTGGCTGGTGTCCTTCATGAAGCTGGCAAACCGAGCCATAATATAGGTGGCAATCACCTCGGAGTCGTGGGTTTTTAGCAGATTTTTCAGCGCCACAAAGTAGTCTACATTCATGATCTGCACCTCGAAGTCCTCGGGGAAGGTGCGACCGAAGAGGATGCGGAGATACTGCCGCCAGGGAAGACCATTCTGGCTCTCCAGCTCGCTGAGGGTCAGGTCATCGTTGGGCTCGTCCTCCACTTCGGCCAGCTCCCTTACGGCCCGCTCCAAACGTCTGATGCTCCTGGCCAGATGCGCTGCTCTTCCCCTGGCCACGCCCAGTCGGATCAACAGCTCCTTGGTGACGGAGAACTTCTTCAGCTTGTCGGTGTAATCGAACGTGGGTCTTTCGATCGTCACCATATACTTGCTGCTGTCCACAAAGTCCAGTTTCACATTGACCTTCACCAGCAGGTTATCGAAGCCAAAGCGCCGCAATCTGGCCAGGGTGAGCATCCATTGGAACTGCGACTTGGGCCACGCGCTGCGGCTCTTGGCGAACTGCGGCCAGGTGAAGGCCACATCGGGCTCAACCAGCTCCAGGTAGTGCCGTTCCGAGCGGGATGCGTTGGTGGCCGTGCGACAGGTCTGGTAGAAGCGCCACACCTTGGCCTCCACACTCTCCTGGTCGAGAAGAATCTGCGAGCCGAGCGTCTCAAAGATTGTTTCGAAACGATCCTCCACCTTTTGCTGGATCTCGCCCAACAACTCGCTGTAGCTATCGTCCTCGTGCTTGTCCTCGTACTTCCCACCGGCATATTTCTGGAAGTCCTCGCAAGGATCCGCCTTGTTGTCCATGTAGCCCAGCAGGCGATTCATGATCTCCTCGTTGGGATTGGTTGTGGTCAGTGGTGGTGGAGCCACCCATCCTGCCTCCACCGTTGCCCAACTGAGTAGTGCCAGGCAGGTAATCCACTCAATGGTTTTCGATCGCTCCATCTTCAGCGGACAACTAGTAGATCCGCCTGCAGGTGCCGCTCCTTTTAAAGGCAATCGAGAGTACAGATAGTCGGGGTCACCAACAGGTGGAGACACCAATTCGGATGTTATCTCCCCGCTTTCGGTGATAGCCAAGGTGATCAATAATAAGTAGGTCACACTCACATGATTAGATGATTCCCGTGAAGTCTTGGCCAAGTTCAAGGCTATGGCTGATAAGTTTTTGCGTCTCACTTTTGAGTCATAAAATTCTTGTTTTCCAAAAATCAAATTAAATTTAAAAATCATATTACGTCACAGCTATGCTTGCCTTATCTATTTGTTATATTTAGACCATACAATTATAGATTAGAGATTAGTTGGTGGACCATATCTTTTTAATCTCCATTATTTATATTTCGATTTTTCCCACTCGGATTTCGAATGGCCGCAGCCGACAAACCCTTAATGGCACAATTACAAGCTTCGATTACAGGAGCCACCCTCCGCTGACTCTTGGCCAAGTGTTTGCTCTGCGGCAGTGGCAGTAACAGCTTAAATTTGTTGATTGTTTCATAAACAGCGATTATTTAACCACCGCATTTCGATCCGTACTGCAATGACCCAGCCACCCCCACCCCCATCCCAAAGTCTGGCGAACACTTGTGGCCATCTTCAGCATGTTCAACCAGTTAGGACCCCCAGCGATGGGTGCTGAATGGGGGATTTCCTCTAGATGCTCAATGGGATCAATATGTGGCAGTGTGTGTGGGGTGATGGGTGGTGATTGTGTAGCACATGACAAGTCACAAGTGCGGCCAGTAAATTTGCATGCGACACAAATAAACTGGGGGAATGGTAAGGGGTGGGGAAATGGCGTTGAGTAACTCAGTTAGCACGGGTCGTGTGGGTCGTGCCGTTTGAGGGTCAGAGTTGAAAAGGGAAAACCGGAGAATCGAACCGAACATTCGGGTAACGTGTGCAGCGACTTTTGTCTCATTGCACGCAATTCTGCAGCGTAAGCATTTTCGCAAGCCGCACACTTTTTTCTACAGTATACCAGTGTTTCTTAATTTGGTTTCACTTAAAAAACAAAATTTATTTACAAATTTAAACAAAATTATGAATGAAACATCTTTAGACAACTTTGATGATAATTAATTACTCATGATATTTTAACCAATTTTAATTATTTTAATTCGTAATTCATTAAACGAATTAAAGTCATAAAAAATCCTATTTTCTTGTGATATTATAATCAAGTCATCGAAAATCAAAAACTTTCGTGAAGCGTAACCAGTTTCTGTTTAATCGAATTTAAAGTTTATCGCTGCGTTTTCAACGCTTTAAGCCAGCTATGCGACAACCGAAAAGGGGAGAAAAGGGGTCTTTCGACGAGGCGTGGCACCGCCTAATGAACACGATTCAGCTCGATTCAGTCGACAAGCCGCGAAGGGAAAACTTTACACTAACGTGACGGCGAATTTATTGAGTTGAGCCGGTTGCCGCCGTTTGAAGCCAGTGGCTTGGGAAATTGGGAAAACGGCAAGGAAAAGGGGAGGATGAGGGCCAGAGGAGCATCCCCATTTTTTTCCGGCAAGTCACCGCGAACCGGTGGTGTGTTTCTTCTTCTGCTTATGTATATGTATATGTATCCCCAAAAAACTTTCGTCGCATTGCCGAAACAAAGGAGGCGAAAAGGGAAAAAATGAGATTTCATTTGCCGGCAAACTTCGCAAAGCGAATTACCATTTACGGTTGAGCTTTGTGCTCCATTTGTTGATTGTTTCGCCCAGTTGCCATGTCGACCTAAAAGTAGGCAACACAACGCAGCATCAGGACATCGTAAATCCCAAATGGAACAGTTGGGAAACCAGGATATTTTAATCATAAAAATCGCATCCCTTAGCGGCAAACTTTAATGATGGGCCTCCCATTCCGTTTTAATATCAGAAAACACTCTCACGTGTCAACGAAATAATTATAATTCCGTTTTTACGAATTTGTTCTGCACGAAAACCAGAGTAAATCAAATGTTAAAGCCCACGGAACTCATCCCTGAAACGGGGAACATCTAATGATGAGCCCCTGCCAGATTGAACTATTTGGCCAACACATGATAAACAACACAACATGAACAAGAACAACAACAAATGGTTGCATGTGGGTGAAAAGAGAGGGTTTCGGGGGGTTATGGGGTCTTTTAAGGGTTGCTGCGCTATTCGTTCGCCTGGCAACACTTCAATACACGCTTTTCTTTTTATACCCGGTACTTATGGAGTTCAAGGGTATGTTGAATTCGTGGAAATAGTTTGATAGGGTCGACTCAATATTTGTACCTAATTCTTGTTTTTTTAAAAACCTTTAGTAACAAAATTTATTAAACCTTGTTAAATGTAATACTTTAAGAGATACTAAGTTAATTAAATTTAGATATTATTAATAATTAGTTATCAGATGTTGTTAATAATTTACTAACATTAACAATATTTGAGTTGGTTTAAACTTAAAAGAAAACTCTTATTTTAACGGGTATTCGGCAGGACCATAGCTTTTCGGCTTGTATTTGTTTTTGGTTGTATCAAAACAAAAATCCAATCAGCGGGAGGAGATGGAGAAGGAGAGAGAGCGGGGGACATCAAATACAAGGGCTCTCCAAAGAAATTTCATTTTCACTTTTGCAGGTGAGCGAACGGGAAGCTCGCTCACAGAGAGAGTGGAAATGAGCGCCGCAGAAAGGGAGAGAGCGGGTGGACATGCGCCGAACTTTCTTGGGGTTGCCACCTCTCATCTCGCAGGGTTGCTGCATGCCGTTTCGCTGCGGCAGCATCCAGTTGGAAAATGTACGCGCACTCAAACGCAACGAAAAGCGCGTGACAAAGGCGGCGTTCCGAGAAAGAAAGGACTCTAACGATTCGGTGTTGACAAAAAAGGACATACACACTCACACACATACACTCAAGCGAATGCGTCGCGTGCTGCCCCCTCAATCCCCCACCTCCCCCTCCCGCTGTGCGTGTCTGTGAAAAGGCAATATTGCCAAAAAAAAATATATATATATAAAGGAAAAAAAGTGTAGTGAATCAAATCAATTCGTGGCTTTACCAACAGGAAGCCAGCCAATTAAAGTGTTTTATTTCGAGCCAAGGCCCCAAGTAATTAGTGTGTGCATTTCTTTTTATTGATCTGTTTAAATTGACCTTTTTTACCAGAACCCCCCAAAAAAAAATAGCAACAAGCTCTTGAACTCTTTTCCTTTTCGAAAATTAGCAAAGTGAAATGGAATAATGAACCGTTATGCTCTGTCGCCAAGTAAAATGCAACTGCAGCTGGGAACCGCAATTCAGTCAAGTGGCAACAAAAGCGAAAAAAGGGATAAAGGGGAAAAAAGGGAGCAGCTGAAGGCAAAAAAGTGCGAAAAAGAAGGAGAGCGCTGAAAGGGGGGTGGAGAAAGGAGAGCGGGGGCTACTGGAAAGCGCACTATTGACATATATACGCGCAGATTGGAGCGAAAGAGACGAAGAAGAAAACGCCGCATAAGACAAAACAGGAAATTCACTTATACACGCGCACAAGGAAAGGAAATTCGCGCTGTTGAGCTTTGCATTTTGACATTTCATTTCAAAACACAGATTCCAGTGAGAGCGCGCCCATCTTTCTCCCACACTCGGCACTCTCCATTCCAAGCTCTCTCCTATCTCACTCCCAATTCACTCTCCATCTCTCCTTTCCACGACTCCTTAATGTTTTTTTCCTCCATTTTCGCTTAGCAGAATGAGAATGTAAACAAATGCCAAATGGCGGCCGCGTTAAACAAAAATGAAATGGCATTGTGATATATGCATTAACACGTTTCTTGCGTGGTATATGGAATGTATGGGAATGGAGGCAGAGAAAGGAAGAGGGGAGGTGCAGTCACGAAGACAAACAAAGGGGGGCACAACAATCGCGTTCGTTCCACTTGGAAATTAGGATTACGCCTCGTTCTGACATTGACATTAAACAAAAAGAGAAGCCAAAAGCAAATAGAATGCGAAACCTCATTAAAGACCAATTTGGGCCACAACAACAACATCTGGCCAAAGGGAATTGGAATTGAATAGTTAGCAAATGTTGTTGACACCCGTAAATAGTACTTTTTATGGCCATAGTTTTCCCTGTCACATTCAAGGATTCCGGCATGCGAAAAACATGTACAACTGGTTTCCCTTAGTATGTGTACAATGTCTGAACAAATATACATTTTTTATGACAGATTTTATTACCTTAATTCTACAGAGAATATCATACATTTTTTCTGTATTTAATTGCTTAAATATCTACGTATACGTGATTTTATGTACCTCGAATATAAAATCTATAGATAGAAGGCTATAATTCGAGATTTAAGTAAAAGGAAATTTAAGATGTCCAAAATTACAAACGATTTGATTTAAATAACTGAATATAAATAAGATTATTATATACTTACAGTAGTTAGTAATCAAATAGTCTCAGTACAACTTTTGAGAAAGGCAAGTTTATTATGTAAATATTTACTACCAATCTAATTTTTGAAAATAGAAAGAAAACAACATTTTTAACAAGGTAAAATTTTTTAATTTTTGAGATTTCTTATTTGGGAACAGTCGCCAATTTCTTTTGGCCCGCCCCTTAAACAATGAGCCCTGAATCATAGCCACCTTTAAGGTAGGTGCGTTCTTTATCTGCACTTTACCAATTGGCAGGGCCTTCAAAACCGCCTCGCTTCAGTCGAAAATTAACGTTGCTACGCCTAACAAACCTTAGCCACAAATTATGCCTGAATGATGCTACAGGCGGCCAACTTCAGATTCAAGAGGGGTCCTTAAAGGCAGACACAGATGCGGACATTAGGTATTACATACATATTTCATACAAAAGCCGGCTACACAGAGAAAGAGAGAGAGATGGAGATAAACAGAGAGAAAGAGAAGAAAGCATATTTTTTGGGGGGTTGATTTTTGGGCGTTGAAAGCGCTTTTCACTAATTCAATGCGACATTGAAAACAGTGAGCTTGAATGCGAAAAGTGCAGACTCTCAGAAGGGATCCATGGACCATGGAATTACGGACGGGGGCGGGGGGCGGACGGCTGTAGTCTGACTAGACGGAACCGGAAGAGCGTCAGCGTCTGGCTTTCGGCCAACTGAGGGGGTGGCAAAAGAGCCGGCTAAGGAAAAGCCAAACGAAAGTGCTATCTGCATAAATTATGTATGTATATTTCTGTTCGCCCGATTATCAACTCGTCAAAGGCGTCTCAGTTTTTGGCAGTCGATTTGGTGGTCTACGAGGTGGAATATGAAAAATCCATAAGCGTCGAAAGCAAGAAAGGATTCTTTTAGAATAATTTTAATAATAAATAAACAAAACCAAGATATAGATAATAAAGATTTAATTTATGTAAAAGTAAGAGTTCAGTTCAAATAATTTTTTATGTACATTTTTAAGCACCCTATTAACAACTCCTGAAAGGTGCTTCACTTTTTGGCATTCGATTTATTGGCAAAGGGGTGCAAACGAAAAATCCATAAGCACAGTAATCAAGAAATCCATTTCGGGCATTGGCTGTGAATAAACTATGAAGAGCACGTGACTGCAAAGAAAAGGGGGTTCTGGAAAAAGGGTTCGACCTGTATTGGCCATAAAGTGATTGTGATTTCCCTTCTAGAGCAAATAGGTCGGCAATTATTTGCGGTGCGCCAGATTTTCGAGATTCTTGTGATTCAACGGGTTCGCTGCGGTTTCGGTTCCGATTTCGAGCCCCATTTCGTTTACGGCCACGGGTTAGCAAGCGTACGTATTGGCCGGAAGACACAGAGACACCGGCCCCGTTAAGATTTCGGTCGTCGGCGGTGGTCAGAGAGGCTCGAAGATTTGGCGTCGCGAGCGCATCGAGATGACAAATGATCCGGACCTCGATGACTGTGCCTTTCTGTCCGGTAAGTTTCAGGAATCTTATAAAAGGATATATATAATAAAATATAATATTATATAAATATCATACTCTCATATAATCACACTCTTAATTAAAATGATTAGATCTAAGAACCTTGCACTCTGTTGCTCTTTCGAACGGAAATCAAGTACTTTTATTTTCCACAAAGCTGAGCTCAGTTTTGTGTTATTTTTAAGGAATTGCACTCAACTCCAGCGGCAATTGCAATGCAACCCAACCGGATGAAATATTTGCACAACCCCCACTATGACTTTTATGCGGAGTTTAATTACATTTTGGCCGTTTCTCCGTTTCTTTTTGACAGGTGGCGAATCGAGCGGCGGACGGCAGACGCGCACCGGAGTGGCCGTCTGCTCACAGCGCCGAGCTCTTCTTGTGGCCGGAATCGTTCTCGGCTCGCTGCTGCTGACGGCCATCATCATCGCCTACGCCGGACCACAGAACGGTAGGTTTGCCCCGTGCCCCAAGACCCGTGCCACATTACCCGTGCTCGCAGAGCACCGCCATCCTCACTCCGTTTCGTTTCTTTTCCTTTCTTTCTACCAGCTTTTTTTTTCGAGCATATTCACCTCGTTCCTTTTTTCCGTTCCATCCACAAAAACAGAACAGAACAGAAAGGAGCGGTTGGGGTCACCCTCTTTGTTGTTGTTACTTGATTACGCCTTTATTGGGGGCGACAGGATATGTAGTCAATTGGGCGGAGGAGAAAGCCAAGCCGCCTTTGTGGCATCGAAAGGGTCTCCGAAATTTGACAGCTTTAAAAATGGGAAATTGTAAATGAGGGTTTCAGCTTGACGTGAATGGAACAATAGAAGAATATAATTTAGTTTCCTGAATGGAGGTTTCTAGGATTGAGAAAGGGTTTTAGACTTCCTTTAAATAATAAATTTAATGAAGTTCCATGCAAAATATTATCAAGTATATCGATATTTACAATTAGGAAAATAATAATGCCTTAAGTTTAAGGAAACCCCATTGATTAAAGGCGGAAACTTTAAGCAGAATCGTGCCAAATAAAGGTGTATAATATTGCAAATGCTAAAGTCATAAATCAACATGTGTGAAGGGAAATCATGAATAATGTAGCCCATTCTCCACGCCAGCCAAGTATCAATGACTAAAGCCGCCTCAAGGTTCAAAGTTGGGGCCCAATAAATCCATACGAAGGGTAATTGAATTCCTTGACCGGCGGCGCTCAAAGCAGGTCATAAACCATCTGGCCAAGCAATCCATTTAGCCTCGAGTAATATGCTTTTAACCATATTAAGTTTCATTCCGCGTATAAATAGATGCAACTGCATCACCTGATACCCCCTCCTCCCTGCTGTCCCCAATGGATCCGTAGGCCTCGACCTGGTACTCTGTGCCTGTGTCCCTGGCCATATTCAATTGCGGAATTATGCAAAGTGCAAACACTCACATGCTCGCTGGAAGTTTCTGTTGCATACTTAATGGGGCTAAATGCATTGGGGGATAATTGCATTAACCCAAGGGAATGGGAAAACAAGCCGCAGGAAAGAGTGTTTGTGGATAGGGGAGGAAAGTGTACACAGACACATGTCGGGTGGAAAGTTAATTTTCCCTGCTGCAAGCTCGATTATCAATCAGCATTTGCCGCCGCATAGCTTTAACTTCTGCTTCCGCCGATCCAATTAGTGAGTTCGACCAGCTTTACACATTTTCCACGACCCTCGTATACCAGTATATATACCCATAATAATATCTGTTTAGTTTCTCTTGACCATTGTTTGTTTGTTTCCCATTATCGTTTCCTTTTGCCTTCGACTTTGTATACCAAATGTTTATTATATATGAATCTTTGAAAAATATGAAATATTTCTCTTAAATGCTTGTTTGATTGATTGGTTGAAATGTGAGTAACAATTATGCCAAACCCGAATACTTCTAAACTGGTAAATAGCCATGACAATCTATGTAATCCTTCGGCATGTTGATGTCATTGATCATATATTGTTTCCTACTTATCCTTTCCTCTCTTATTATTTCCGTATTTTCTATCTCTAGATGTTAGATCCTTTTTCGGTTATATTTCGCTAGTGGGAAAGATCGAGTTGTTTTAATTTCAGTGCTCATTGTAAATACTAAATATCACTGATCATAAGATGAGTCATTGCTAGGCCAGATATTCGTCATACATAGATGACTTTAATACACACTATTAATTAGAAATTGTGTCGAGAAATTGCACTGATACCACTATATAGAAGGACATCTACAGTTTAAGTACAATACATACAGTGAAATAACATAAGAAACGACAATTTTAAATATTCAAAACAACTTTTTAATAATTTATTTATTATCAATTATTAATCGAATTAATTGTTTTAATTTTAGTACTTTACTTTTGTTAACGTTGTAGATTTTTACGTTGGATTCGAGATTGCTTACGGATTATAATCGTTAGATCTATAACCATTTCCACTGCTATTGATATGACTCCATTCGAATATTCGCGACATTCAGCTAGAATAAATCCTCATTTGTGACCTCCCCCGTTTGAGTTCCGTTCACCCCACTAGATGTGCTAATGACTTGAACCGAATCCAATTATTAAACAGATTTACTGCTAGCTTTTCTTTATGCTAACCCCCTACCCCGACTTAGATGAACTCCCCCTTAACTCTCTCTCTCTCTCTGTTGATTGTGTATAATGCAATTTGCTTTAACGAACTTAGCTACGAATCCCCTAAAGAGTCGTCCGCGAAAAAGAAGAGTAACGAGTCCTGAAACGGAACCGATACTGATTACGCACCTTGACTATCCTTGCAGACTGCTCCTGCGGATCGAAAACGGTTTCCGGTTACGAAACGGATGAAGAGAACAACACGCTGCCCTTCAACCCGATTGCCACCAACGGGGAGCCCTTTCCCTGGCTGGAGAAGATGCTGCCCACCAGTGTGCGCCCCCTGCGCTACATGGTCACCATCCATCCCAACCTGACGACACTGGATGTTAAGGGTAAGTCCTAAAAATATTGCTATTTATTTATTCAAAATATAGATTTATAATAGTTCCAATGCCTAATTAAATTATATTACTTTTTAAAGAAACCTTTTTCATTTGAAATATTCGATTTCTTTGTTGTTCAGTTTGGTTTAATATTTTTAAGTGGGCAGATTTCCACCCTCATCGCAATTCTCGATAGAACTTCAATTCGATTGTCTGACTTTCAATTCATTCGATTTTCTGATTCATATTTCCTCCTGGACAGGTCAAGTCACCATCGATTTGCACGTGGAGAAAGAGACCAATTTCATTGTGCTGCACATCCAGGACCTCAACGTCACCGAGAAGGTAAGTCAGTGCCGGTCCGGCGGCATTCAAATTAAGCCAATTAGCGTTTGGCTCGAGTGCGTCCATTGATTGCATTCCCGTTTCGGTTGCAGGCCATCGTAACCCCGGGGCCCAAGGGATACGCCCTCAAGATTGTCAAGGTGCTGGAGTTTCCACCTCGGCAGCAGCTCTACATCGAGGTGAAGGAGAAGCTGAAGAAGAAGTCCAATTATACCCTCAACCTGCGCTGGTACTCCAAGCTCAATCCGGAGCCCGAGGGTTTCTATGTGGACCAGTACGAGAGCTCCAACGGCGTGGAAAGGTAAAGCTCCTTTTAATGCGCTCCTTTACTTAAAGTAATGGCCAGAACTTGTAGTTTACTTTATGTTCAAGTGGTTGATTTGGCTTTTTTATTTGAATTATAATTATTTCCATTGCATGAAACGAAACGATATACCTAATTAAAAACTTTTTGGGAGCGATCCTTAACTTTTTATCATAAGCTATTTAAACTTGTATCGAATTGTAAATTTGGAATGTAGAATATTTTACATAATTTTTTTTAAATATTTATTAATTTACTTTTATATTTCTCCGATTTTAGATTACTAGCTGCCACAGTTTTCCGGCCGAATGGTGCAAGACGAGCGTTTCCCTGCTTCGATGAGCCGCACGTTCGGGCGCCATTCCGCATCTCCGTGTTCCGGGATCGCTTCCACATTGGCCTATCCAACTCCATTGTGCACACCACCGAGGACGTGGGCTTCTACATGGGCACGGGATTGGTGAGTACAAAGCAGAATATATGCACATAGATAAAAGATTTAAAATTCAATTTTTCCACAGCTCCGCGATGACTTTATAGAGACGCCGCCACTGCCTGCCGATGCGGTGGCCTGGGTGGTAAGCGACTTCCAGCGCGAGTCCCTGCAGCCCTCGGCGGCATATATGCCGACGACACCAGCGCCACCAGGAGCCGGAGTGGGTGGCAAAAAGTCCGCCCAGCTGATTAACTACACCCAGCTGAAGGGGAAAAACCCGCCGGTACGAAACATCACTGCCCTGACTCATTCGTTGAATGTCAACCTGACGCCGCGCCAAAACCTCACAGTTGTTCAGCCCACGACCACGACAGCTTGGCCAGTGAATCTCAATGGTAACGGAAAGCCATCGAATTTAACGTCACTTTCCCAGTCCACCGGGTCGTCGATAAAGCGAGCTCCCTCGTACACCTTCTATGCGCCCAGGGATCTGCTGATTCGCTCCTCCTTTATTCTGCACACATCGCGGGACGTTCTGGAGTATCTGCAAACCTGGTTGGACATCAGTTATCCGCTCACGAAAGTGGACTTTGTGGCGTTGCCTTCGCTGGATCGTAATATGATTTCCTCGCTGGGCTTGGTCACGCTAAAAACCTCGTTTCTGACGGACCCGAGTTCGATAACCTCGGAGCAATATCAGTTTAGCGCCTTGCGTGTTGCCGAGGCGATGGTGAGGCAGTTTTTTGGTGGAATCACTTCGCGCAAGGTGCTCAAAGATGTGTGGCTATGGGAAGGACTGATCCAGTACTTGGGCATCCATGCCTTGGCTCCACTGCAGGAGAGCTGGCCCCTGAGGGAGATGTACCTCTTGAAGATGGCCACGGCGGCATTGGACATTGATGCCATCCAGGGATGGGACAGCATTATGAATGGCACCAGTCACGATGGCAACAACGAGGAGTTCTTTGTCCAGAAGACGGCGGCCATATTCTCCATGTTGCACACGGCCATCGGTGAGGATCGATTTAGGGGCTGCCTCGGTTCGTTCCTCAAGGTAAATCGATTCAGGACCGCCGAGCCAACAGATCTCTGGACCATTTGCACGAAGAAAGCGAATGGTTCGAAGAATATCAAGGATATGATGACTCTGTGGACGCATCAGCCGGGTTTCCCCCTTCTTACGGTTACCAAAATGGGCAATAGCATCTCCATCTCGCAAAGACCCTTCCGACCAGCCGAATTTCTAGCCATTCATGACGACTCGTACGATGGGAATAACTACAATAAGACGGCACTGAATGCCACGGATATGCCGAGTACAGTGGCACCCACAACGCAGGGTAGCAAACACAAGGCAGTGCCACACATGAAGTGGATCTTCCCAGTCACCTATGTTACAGATATAAACAACGTGAGCGAAACCCTCTGGATGCAGAATGTGGATGGTGAGTTCTTAGTAATTACTACTAGTATTACATTATTATAAACATTTATTTTGCAGTAACCTTCAATGTGCCGGAGAACGTCAAATGGATAAAAGTGAATGCCATACAAAACGGTTATTATCGCGTGGTCTACAATGACGATAATTGGGCAAGTCTTATTGAAGAGTTGGCCACAAATCCCAAACGCTTCACCAGTGAGGTAAATACAGAATAATTGATCTGTCTATTTAAACAAATAATTATAAAATGAATTATCTTACAGGATCGCTTGGGTCTATTGTCGGATGCCTTTACGCTTTGTCATGCAAATCTGCTGCCCTGCGAGATCACCATGAACATGATTCAATATCTTCCCAGTGAGACGCACTATGGACCTATGGCTCTGGCACTAAGACATCTAGAAAAGTGGAGACGCATTCTTAAGTACTCAGAGTGCTTCCTTATGCTGAGCGAGTTTATAAAGATGAAGATCTCCACGGTAATGGAAAAGGTGGGCTGGTCGGATGACGGTGATGTGGCCACGAGGTGAGATAGTTTTGTAGATAAACCCAAAAGTTATTACTTTAAACGATTATTTTTTTTTAAGATTACTGCGACCCGAGGTGCTTTTGGCCTCAGTTCTTTGGGAGGATATTGATAGCATAACCAAGGCGAAGAACATGCTAAATCAGTATCTATACTACAATGGTTCCGCCATTCAGCCAAATCTTAGAGAGGTTAGTAATGCCGAGATTTCTCCTTACTTGATAACACACCCATAATAACACTTAAACCCTCCATCAGGTGGTTTATACCGGCTCTATTCTGTCCGGGGAGTACATCTACTGGCAGCACTGCTGGGAACGATTCGTCAACCTGCAGCGCACCTCGGAGACATTTGTGGAGCGGATGCAGTTGCTCCGAGCCTTGGGAAGGACCAAGGACGCTTGGCTGCAGAATCGCCTGCTTTCGCACGTGACAATGCTGCCCACCGAGGAGGTGGTGCAGGTGCTCAAGGCCATTGCCGGCACGCCGACAGGTGGAGCCATGGCCTGTCGCTTCCTTCAGGCCAAGTGGTTCGAGCTGGAGAAGCGACTCGGACCTGGAACGATCAGTTTCGCCAAGGTCATATCGGCCATCACCCAATATGGGGCCACCAAGTTCGACTACGATGAGGTGTGTATTGATAAACAAAATAAAAATACCATTATTTTGATTAACTTGTCCTTTTGCAGCTCAAATCGCTGGTTCATCGCTTCGGTCGAGGTCAAGGGATGTCGGTGCTGAACATGACCTTGAGCAGCGTGGCCTCCAACGTGGAGTGGGTGGCCCGGTCGCAGACATCGCTCTACAAGTGGGTGGAGGGCAACCTGCACTCGCACCGATAGAGGAGATCCTCTCACCATTTAGCTCTTCAGGCTCATTTGTAATTATGTTCCTCTCTCAGACACGAATCTTAAGTGAACACTTTGATTTCGCCACAAGTTAACTAACACTACGGATCTATATATACTCTTTACCATATCATTGCCAGTTCGATCGATCTCCTTGGTTTTTTCTGTAGCTGAACTATAATTTTAGTTCTAAAGTTAACCCACTCAACTGTAAATTACGATTGCTATGATCAAGCAGCTCTTATATATGTGTATATCTATCCAAGTGGAGAAAACCTTTTCTAGCACATGCGAGTGTGTATATCTACAACTGAACATAAGGATCTATCTATATATGTATATTGTATATGTATGTATATTTTACAAACCAAAACCAAACATATTTAGAGCAATGGATAATTGTAGATTGTAAGAACAAATAAGAACATATTTTTTCATAAAAACCAAAACGAAATGAAACAAAAGAAGCCCCAGAATCGATAAACTAAATCGCTAATGAATGCATTCCAGTAACTGTATAGCATATGTATATTAGTATTAGTGAGCACTGCGCTCGTGTGTGTCTCCGTGTATGTGCGCATCGAAATATCACAGAAATCTTCCTTTTGCCCCAAGATTATGTACTTAAATACCCATGTATACCCATGCTGCCTGACCCAAACCGAAGATAATAATAAACTCATGATTTAAGTATACATTTCAAAATCAATATTATCTTCCAATCGAAAAATAATCCCAATAGAACCCGTTAAATATCGACTTATTATTTTCACATTTCAAATGCTATAACATCGGATAACTCATAAATATAAAATCAAAATCAGTTGAAGAACAAGTTTTAATTAGAAAGATACGTTCAGCCAATTAAAATCTTCTCATCCAGCAGGTGGATCAGCAACATTTAACGCCAATCCAATTAGCTTAAAATTTGTTAACGATATTATATGGCTGCCATAGTAATTAACTATCTTAAGCCAATGAGTATTCACAAGTAAAATTGTCAAAAAGCGCATAATTGTGGCATGAAATCAATGTAAACACATACCTTTCTTTCCAGCTCTAGTGTGGTCTGAGGTCAGGCAGGCAGATACAGATAACTTAGGAAATCGAGATACGAAATAACATGTAGACATCCCATATGTACATACATGGCATAAACGCTGTAGTTGGCTAGAACCCAAAAATATTCAACACTTTTTATTTCCGCACTCGCATAAGACACAAAAACTGATTATCAGATTACAATGTTTCGATTACTACGACTTTTTTTTAATTTAAAGACATTTTACCATGTGTTTTACCATCTCACCATATCGCCGCTTATCATTTGATTAGTGTCGGAACGTCTGTCCTAAAGATAGCCCGGTTTTAAGGCCCGAGGTGTTTGTGTAAACTGAGGGAATCCGTCGTTTTCTGCCACTTAAAACTGGGGTACGCTGGCACGCCGGTTTTGTCATTAAAACCCATAGAAACGTGTATAAGTTGTGCCATTGGCAGCGCTTCCCGATAACAGAGTGCCATGCGACTAGATTAGCCTGGGATGGGTCAGAGTCGTAGTCGGGAAAGTTTTCAAGGGGGCGAGATCATTTAGAATTATTAAAATAAATCATGGAACAATGCAGAAGCTATTGAGCAAAGAAAACCTATACTTTTGTAACCCAAATAGTTAACAATCCCCTTTGTAGCCACGCCCGAGATATCTCTGTCTGGAAATGGTTAAGCAAATTCAGAGTTAAACCTTCAACCGTTTTCGACTATGCTAATTCGTAAATGTGTATTTGCATCAAGCCATTTGAGATCTTTGATTTCGTTTTGGGAAGAATAGCGGACGATTATGTGGATGGAGACGATTCGCTTGGCTAAGACACACTAAGACTAACTCAATGATAGTCGAAGTCAATCGCTCAGATACCCCGAAATACCTATATATTTAAAAATTATAGGAACACAGACAGAGAGCTAGAGAGAGAAATACCAAAATAAAACCAAAAACAACTTTATTAGCGACAAAGTTAGATCACAGAGAAAACACAAAAAAACAAGTTTTGGAGCGATTTTACGGATTTTCGACAAATGTATAAGCCAAACAAGCAACTAAAAATGAAAAACGAAAACAAACCGAAATAGAGTTAATACAGAAAGAACACAAAATAGGTACGAAAGATACTCAAGGCCCAGGAAAAACAAAAATAGGGGAAGATTTAGAAAGTTTTACAGATCAACTGACAAAGAAGAATTTGTTTTGGTTCCGACTGCTTTTGATTTAATGTTAACCCATTCATCGTCTAATTGTATTGTACAATGCATATCCGTCCACAGCTTTGATTGACTTATCACCTTTGGGTTCCATTTAGTTCATCGAAAAACCACTCAAGACCCATCCTCAATCCTTTCCTAACCCCCTCGCCCGCTTTGTCCTGGAGTTGAAGAATGGCCTTTTCTGAATTCAAGGATCAAATACGAATTATAGTTAATTTTATTAGACGAAATTTTTTTTAGCATTCGGCATTAATTTATAAGAAATTATTAATTATGCATTGGCTATCAGGTTTTATATAGAAATTCGCGTAGGGAAAATACAAAGTGTATCTAGAATGCAATGGAAAGCAGGCAGAGCAACTCTAAAGACGTAAATCTAATTGTATGCTAATGATATATACACATCTATATATAAATATATATTTACATAATTTAATTTAAGTCAAATGGGAATATTAATAAAAGCGATAACTAATCTGTAAATGTCACGCTTGTATGATTTATCTGTCTTGTCTATCTTTCAGCGAACTTTAACATTTAAAACCATCGAGTCCTTTCATATATCAAGGGCTGAGCATAAAATATATAAATGTCAGCGATAAGAACTCGATTTATTGGCCGGATATTATCGCGATTAATTTAGTGTAATTCACTTTATGGATCAAATTGCTTTGCACCCGCTATGCTATTGTACTCGCATGATTTAACGTCTATTTTCTTTTTAGGGGCTCCAGGAAAGCTCCGGAAATGCCGGTCGATTTGGTAATCACCGCAAATGGATTTAAGACTCAGCGCCAGGTTTCCTGGGAAATTAAACTGACAATATAGGAAATTCATTATTCATCAGACTATATTTTTTTGATAATAAAGGCTAGCGATGTGTAGTATTACAATAAAACGAGATTATGGTTAGTTCTGTAAGCTATGCCGCTTAGTAACTTATTTATATTCTAATCACCAATATCTAGCAAGAACACTTTATTTAATCTATACATTTTATTTGACTTTGATAACCGGATATTTTTGGCTTTTTCAAGAGCCAAAATAGCTTTAAAGAACTGATATACTCGTAGAGGAGACATTCGAAAATAACGTTTTTAATAGTTATAGTTCGTAGCAATAGTAAAATATTTAAAGTTACTGTTGAGTTTTCAAACGCGGTTTTAAGGAATGACACTAGAATACTTCTTAAATATTTTTTCTAGCCTCCTATATTGTTAATGTATATTATGATCTTTAAAAATTGCTTATATTTTGAAAGTAATTATTTATTTTGTATTTTTATATTAAACGCTGGCCACTCCGCACCACTTCCACATCGATTTGGTCACACCAATCGCAGTGATAAGCGCTGATCAATAAAATTCTTTAAATAGAGCAAAAGTCGCGACAAAAGCTGTGATTCAGGGCCCCAACGAATTGGCGCCGTCAGGCGGAAGATGTCGTTTGAATACCACAGGTGTGTTAGCGGATCAATTAAGAAGCTGCCGCTCTCAGCTGGCCAAGAGAACAACAACAACAGCGCCGACAGCGATAGCGACAGCGCACTTGCCCTGCGCTATCTACTCGCTTTTATCAGCCAGTTTTGCCTGGCGATTGGGGCCTCTAGCCCCATCTCTTTCCGCTCGCCTGCTCCCTCTCTTTCGCTCCCTCGCCGCTCGCTCTCTTTCTGTTTTACTGCCGACGCAAACAGCTGAAGCGCCGAGCGACGACCATCGGCTTTTCAGAGGTTTTGTCAGTGTTTTTTGAACAGCCGTTCAGTGAATTACAATCGCCCAGCTATTCGCTCGCCCGCTCACTCACCGTACCGCCACCGCCCCCTCTCTTTCTGGCCCAACCAGCTGATTTCTTGTGGATGCTCTTAAGTGTACTACACGTCGTATACGTAATATCTGACGCAGCTCTCTTTCTGCAAGAAAAAAACAAGTGTTTCGAGCGTGGCGCGCTTTTCGAAAACAAAATCTGTGTTTAAAAACAACAACTGGCCAACCAGCCATAAACAAAACAACAACAAAAGGTTTGAAGCCTAGGTAAAAGAAATAGTTGAATAAAACACAAGTACGGGTGCGAAATAATTACATTTAATGCCGGGCAGTTGAAGGGGCACCAAAAGCACAACAATTGCGTCGTTAAGCCCGTCGAGTTAATTTAACCCCCCATCCCGCCCCCCGGGTGGAAATGACTTCCTAGCGAGTGTGCGAGTGTGAGTGCGCGTGTTTGCGTGTGTATCTGTGTGTGTGTTTTGGCATTCTAGGCATTCGACCTAATCAACAAGTTCAATTTAATAGTAAACTTTTGGATAGAACTGCCGCTTTCTCTCTCGTTCTCCCACATTGCAAATAGTAGTTTATACGCTATGTATATATTTCTGTGGAAATTTTGCGCACAAACAAAATATTTCGCATAAATTTACCGGCATGTGGTCATCAGTTCCGTGCACGTTCTCTTAAGCTCTCTTCGTTTACCGCTCTTCAAAAAATAAGAAAATAAAGACCGACGAGTGTAATGTATAAATATTTACATTAATGGCTTGGCTGTGTGTGTTTTTGCTAATGATAATGATAATGATAATGAAAGTCCCTTTGGCTCTCCAACAATTAAATAATATTGGAAACAATCAAATGTGACTGAGTTACGCTTCAGAGACTCGAAGCTTCGTATAATACACAAGTGTTTACAAAAACATATACCTCTAGTTAATAAACCCCCAATTGAGACGCCCAATCTATTATTATGTGCGGTAGCTTCTAAAGACTTTGTCACGACATTTTCGATAGTTTGTTATTATATCCCCCCACGCGAATTAAAAACTCAAACTGCATGACGATCCCTAGACACGGACTTGGTGTCTCTCCCCGTCCCTTTCTCACACTCTCACCCTCTCTCTTTCTTTCTCTCACTCACCTGTTGATGCGCCTTTGTCAGGTAATTGCTAAAATCAATATGTACTGTGTGTTCGGGCAAAGAATACTCGATATCGGCCGGACAGAGGCTTGTTTTGAACTTTGCTTATTTGGTTTCAGTTTTTTTCTCACATCTTTTCTCGCATTTTTTCCGAGTTTTAATTATGCCCAGCGTTGATTCGTATTATAAACTGCGTCAAGGCATCAAACGACAGCCTCAGACGTTGGCGAAAACAACAACCAGAGGGTATTTATTAAAATCAACACGGGAAAATTGACTTACACATACGAAATTGTCAATACTCTAGCTTTGTTTGAGAAGAGAACTCGGAGACAAAGAAAGTTTTCCATACAAATATTGAAAGAATTTGTAAGTTGTTAAGAACACGAAATTTTCATCTAGTCATATCTTATTTGTTAGAATTTAGAATCATTCCTTTTTAGGGCTTCAAGTTTTTTGAAGGTACTTTTTGTTTGATTTCATTGATCTACGACTAACTGAATCAGAAAGCGCATCTTCTTCGTCGTAAGAGTATATCCATTTAAAAAAAACCTTAAGAAACTGGTTTTGTTTTTATTTTCTCGATTCGAACAGATTTGCAATGTTGACTTGGATTCGGGGAAAAAACCGTTCGATATTAACCAAGTTTGCATTGTGATTTCACTGTTTATAAATATGAATACCTGGACCAGGATGATTTGCATAAATGGAAACTGCAAGAGGTATTTATATCTAGCATTTATCTTTGCACAAGTGCAAAGTGCAAAATGTGCATAGATGGATAAAATACGTGTCTAAATATGAGATAATCTTGAGTCATATCTGACTTTTTTAATTGACTACATCTGATAACTATCTTATATCATACTCACTTGACCACTCAATTAACTTGTTACTATAAATCATTTGAATTGATCATTCGATTGTTTAATGAGACTTATTTTATAAATCATTTCCCCAATAATGACAGTTTGATTTAAAGTTTAAAGGGTATTAAGATAAAGATCTCTGTAACTCTTCCCAATAAAGCATTTCGATATCCAAAAACCCGCAGTTCTAAGACGCACTTCGTAACTTACAACTTTCATTTCCAGTTTTATTTTAGCCAGACTTTTTTGTTACCAACCCAGCCACCGTTTTCCCCTGTTTTTGATCATTCTCTCTCGCCCGCTTCTTGTCAAGTATCTCATCTTTAAAAACAGTATCGCTCTGAGCCGTCGAACATTTTCCGTTGACTTCACTTGCTTTTTACTTGCCATTGTACTTGTTTTATTTATTTCGCACATTCGGTTGAGTCATGGCAAACAAACCAGAGATCACAGCGTTTCCGAACTGTTAACTTTGACCATTATTCAAAGCAGCGATGTGGGATTCCCAGAAAACCGTAAATTTAGCCATTATTCCCTTCAACCTAGTATTGTTTAAACTATTAGTAATAAGATTTTGCTTGGAGGTTGGTTGTCAGATTAAAGAGGTTTCTCAACTTCTGGGGGGTCTTCATTGGAGGTAGAAATACTTGAATTGTAAAAACTTTTGTAGTTAAGCACACGTGTTGTATGATAGATAGTTTAATAAGTTAATAAATATCCATATAAAATAAATATTCTGGGTCTATTGAGAATGAGATTAAAGGTCAAAATAGTGTGAAAATAAGTAATTGACAACCTAGGGACTAATTGAATAAACAAGATAATATAGATTGCCCTGTAGGCGCCTATAAACAAATTTTAATTGTTAAAATTATATTAGTCAAATACTAACAATTGCATTGATAGGATAGGATAAACGTTTTATTTAATTAATTTAATTAATATCAGAAATCCACTTTTTCGTTAGGAGAGTAAAGATTAAGAAGAAAGTAAAAACAACCATGTTTATGGTAGATTCCGGTCTTATCGATCATTTCCAGAGCTTCGACTCATGACAGGTTCCCACAATTTAGAAGCGAAACCAATTGCTTTTGTTTTATGATTCATTTATGGTCGCAATCTAATCGGAAAATCCCTCATTCAAACATTGGCTGATGTAATTTGCATGCTTTCAAGGCAGGGCGCACTGTACAGTGGTAATTCCCATGAAGAAAATCCTTTTAGGGATCCTGATATTCAATACTAAGTTTTCATATCAATTGATAGATAATGAGTGCCGATACCACATGGTTATCTTTCTGTATATTCCTTGCTGTTGTTGTTGTAGTTGGGCATCCACTGTACTTATCTACGTCTGATTCCATGTGAACGTGTGTAATCTTTCCCATAAATGGCAAAACGCAATCGAGAAATAAACAAACCATTTAACTGTGCTATATCTCTATTTAGAATTCCGCCAATCGAAGCTCTCTTATCAGTATTTATAGCTCTGTTACAGTGAAAGCCCGATTTGATGGTCGTAATTAGCGGGATATTCGTGGAAATTAGAGAAATTTTAACTAACAATTAAATGTAGTACAACTTTTGAGTTATGGTTATTAATTTACAAAATAACATATCAAAATATTTCATGTATAACATCTACGGCCTTTAATAAATATTTTATAAATTTTATCAACTCAGAAATTTCTTGAGTTCAGAGCCACCTTTTCTAAGAAGCACATTACTTTTCGAGTCCAGGGAATAGAAATCAACCTGTCCTTATCTGTGTGTTCGGTTTTCGCTTTCATTCCAGTTGACTTATTGACTCATCACCATTTGTGCCGGCTGATAAGCAATCATGATCGACCTGGAGGACCTGCCCCGGCTGCAATCCTTGTCCCCGTGCAAGGATATTGAGGATAACTACCATCAGACCCAATTGCAGCCGAACCCCAAGAAGGCCGTAACCGTGCGAGTGCCCATTGGACCGCCCTCGAAGTTGGCCAAATTGATAAAGCCCACTGTGGCTTCCACGCCCGCTATTCTGGCCACGCCTACTCCAGCCTCTCTGGAGACTCCGCCCACTCCGCAGTCGACGACCCCAGGTAACGCCAAGAACCCCATTTGGCGAGGTGGCTTCCATTTCAACAACCTGGTAAGTAATGTCAGGGATGGGCCTATAACTACTTTGCCCAATTGCCAGCACAATTGTTCGAAGGTCAGGCATTAAAGATCTCTTTCAGGACGTATTCTATCTCAAAATTACCGCCATCAATCTTAATTGAATTTCGTGTGGGTCGATTAGGTAAATTGAACTTTTTCGAGCTTTATTTTGAAAAACACAGTTCCAAAGGTATACTATTATATTACTAAGTAAATCCATTTATTATCAACGTCCTGAAATTATACGAATGAAAATCGATTAAGAGGTATTACAACAATTGATATCAATATTACATACATGTGATGAAAAGTTTATCAATATAATTTTAACAAAAATTATTTATATTTTTTAAATGTAAGAAGAATTTATGTTTTTGTCTCAAAAACAGATCTTACTTACAGATCTTACTTATCTTACTTATTTCAAAACAAAATGTATGCAAATTAAAAATGGACACGTGTCCATGTAAGTTTACATCTTATCTACATACGATTACAACAGTGGGCGCCACTGTTTACCATATGACTATTAATGTAAATTAGCTTAATTTTAACATCTAATTTTTACTTGTAACCAATTCTAATTGCTTCTTATATATAAGAAATCACGGATACAAAAATATCAGGTAAATATTTAAAAACATTTTACATTTCAACCATTTCGTAAAAAGCTCTATGGGAACCCACCACTGTGGTGAATTATCAGGTAATCACACAGATTGTTGTTGCCAAGTGCGCAGCTTTGTGGTGAATTTCTCTGCCCCTGTTAGAAAACCATTGAACTTTAACATTTCTGTTAGGTGTTACCGCACTTGGTACCACAAAAAATACCGCAAAAGCACAAATTTCAACAAAATCGACCCCAAACTGGCCGCAGCGGCCCCAACTGGTTACACTAAAAAAGTCACCGCGCTGAACAGACGTTTCTGTTTGGAGCAAAAAATCGCGAGCGATATCGACGGCGGAGAAATTGCCAAAAGTTGACAAACAAACACGTTTTAATCCCACCACGTAGGTACGGCGCTCGGCGAAAGAGAGCAGCGAAGCGCACGCGGCGATAATTTGCCAAATAACAGTGAAAGAGACGCGTAAAAGTGCGAAGTACACGCCGCTTGAGTGTGTTTGTGCCTGTGTGTGCGTGTGCGTCTGTCTGGTTGTGTGTTTTTGCCGGAACAACAAATGGCAGAGTTTTAGTTGCGATTTAAACTACGTATGTGTAAAATGTTGCATGCCCCACTAAATAAGTGCAACTCATTGCGGCGGTGGTGGGTTAAAGTTAAACAACAACGACCAACAGGCTAGCAACAACAGTTATTCAGCAATCGCCCCCTCTCGCTCTCGCGCGCAGTCTCCCTCTCTCTCTCTGCCGCTCAGCTGACAGACTGCAATCGAACAAAAAAAAAAAAAGTAAAATAAAGAATAAAAACAGGCAATTTGATAAATAATTTGTTGACGCAAAGTGCAGAGCGAAGGTTGAAATGCTGTTGCCGGTTATTCTCGGCTCATTCTCGAAGTTTCCACCTCGCGTTTTCACAATTTGTTTTGCTCTCCTCTCCGCCTGCTCCGTGTGTGATTCTCTTCTCCGTAAAAATTAAATCACTTTGCATTTAATTAATTGCATTAATTGTGGCCAGGCAGCAGCGGAATCGGAATTGGCAAGAAAAAACAGCAGTTTTTATGCTTTAACCTGTGTGCGTGTTTTTTGTTTTTGGCGTGTGAGTCAGACAGAGAGAGAAAGAGAGACGAGAAAGGGGCGATAAAAGCAAACAAAGGAATAAAAAGCGATGTGCAGGCAAAACACATGAAAATATTAGGCAGTGCAAAAACAACAATCGAAGCGAAAATATTTTTGTGTTAACCCTAGATGGGTTGCTTATTTTTATTACTGTTTAGAGTTGGATTTTAATGAAACTTTTTAAATGTAGTTTGAATGTTTCTATAAAAATGTTTTCGGATAATAAATATTTTTAGCTCTCTAATTTATTGTATTACTAATAATTTCGCAATCATTAACTCGGTAATTCAAAGTAGCAATAAAAATAAGCAGATCCATTTTAGGGTTCATAAAAAAAGTGACGATTTCACCACGCAAAACGCGGCACACACACACACTCACACGAAAGTGCGTAGCAGACGGCGAACAAGAAGAAGCAGCTGTCACTTAATTAAATGCCAATTGTTATAAATAATTAATGGCAATTAAATGGAAATTAGTTAGCCAAGAGAAAGTTCAAGGACGCACACCAACCACAAAGATATCTTAAGATATTAAATAAATAAAACGCGTGTTTTGCAGCAATTAAAAGTAAAAACCAGAGAAAGAAAGTGAAACATAAACAAATAAGGTGCTGTAAAAAAAGAAAAGTGAACGGTAAACAATAATCCATCATTCACCATTGTGTGTGCAGCAGAGGAGGAGAGAAGAAGAAGATCAAGCAGCAACAACAGCAGCACGGAGAACATTTACTGCGCCGCAGCTTTTTACCGTTGTAGTCGGCTCTCATCATCCAAAAAAATTTGAGGTGAGTGCACTGCAATACACCCACACCCACACACACATAGAACCCTCTCGTTCACGCATGCATGCATGCGTCATCTCCCCCTCTCTTTCACACACCTCTTTTTCATTGAGAATCGAGCCAATCAAAGTTTTGTTTTTTATCTTTTTTAAAATAATTTTTTCTTTGCCATTTGCAAATGCTTTTAAACAAAGAAAGTTTATATCGAACCTCTAACAATTTCGCACATTTTTTTGGCCGTCCTTGAATTGGGTGTTTCACTTCGCATTGCGCACATTTCAAACGCTCGCGAGAGACCTTGAAAAAGTTCAAGTTCAAAGCCATTTCGTCTGGGTCTGGGTCATTCCTTCCTCCTCCACCTTCTTTTCTGGGTGGGCGGCTGTTGTCTGTTAACCCACCCAGGGGGAGGGACTGTACAGGATGGGCATAATAAATGCGTTGTAGATATGAAACTGATTTGGGATAACAAACGGAAAGCAAAGAAGGATAAACAAACATAAACAGACTTCGGGTTTCCATTCTTGACCCGCTTAATTGTCCGTGAATATTGAACTTATCAAAGTCTAGTGCTGAAGGTCACCATCATCAGTCTTTCTAGGCTATCCACTCTGGTTTCCTGTATCTCAGTTAATATTCAAGAAACCTTCTACTTAAGACATCAATATAATATTGGAATTTTATCTAACTATTCATTTTTTCACAACAAATGTTATGAAATGTTAATATTACTTGCTGTAATAATAAATTCTTTATCTAAATAAAGTATAGGTCAGTAGTACATAGAAATAATTTCAAGTCTAACCAATGGAGATAAGAGAGAGCTCTCATTAGAGCTTGAAAATTATCGATATCAGTATCGATATTATCGATACTTCTGATATTTTTCAAACATCGATATTTATCTATAATATCGATGTTTTCTGACGTTTTATTAGAGAGAAACGAACAGATTTCACTCTTTAATTCTGAGGACCAAAATAACTTTTAATACAAAATCACTTAAAGTAGGGACAAATTACCATGCAAGAACCGCGAGTTCTTGGTATTTTATTCTTCTTTGGTACCATAAATATTATGAAATACTTAAAAGTAGGCGAAAAGGGCATAGGTTATGGCAAAAAATGGAAAATAAAAGAACCGCGAGTTCTTGGGAAGAGGAGGAACTTTGGTTTTTTTAGTACCAAAAACAAAGTCTTGGTTGCAGCTACCGACCTTCTGTCCGCTATTAAAAAATCTCAAGAAACCGCGAATTCATAGCCTTTGATAAGAATTGGTCGCTTTTCGAAGATCGTTTGAGCGATTTGGACTCAAGGATCCAAAAAAAAACAACCGCGAATTCTTCAGAAGAGGAGGAATTTTTACTTCTTTATGGTATAGTATCAATTAAAGTAGGGGAAAATAACCATAGGTTGTGGCATAAAATCGAAAATGAAAGAACCGCGATTTCTTGGGGAAAGGAGGAACTCTCGTTCTTTTAATACCAACAACAAACAAAACGAAGACCGTTTGAGCAATTTTGGCAAAGGATCAAAAAAAAAAGCAACCGGGAATTCTTCAGAAGAGGAGGAATTTGTTCTTCTTTAGTACCAAAAAATGGTATGGAACAAAGGAAACAAAGAAGAAGGAACAAAGAAGCCGTGAATGTCTTTGACTAAGAATTGGTGTCTTCCTAGACATGTGACGCAACTCAACTCAATGATCAAACATAAATAAACCACGAGTTCTTAAGAGGACGATCCTTTATTCTGAAAGTGCATTTTAATAATGAAAACCGGAATTTAAAATTAAATAAATTACCCGCGATTTTTTCTAATAATAATATTAATAATAATGTAAGTGTATTATGCATGTATATAATAATAATACGTGGTATTAACAGAATTATAAAATTATTTTTAATTTGTCTTTGCTTTCCTTGAAAACATCGATATTATCGATACGATAATGATAAAGTATCGAAAATATCGATACTATCATTTATCGATAATTTTCAAGCTCTAGCTCTCATGGGTAACAAACTAAAATTACTTTGAATTGCTCATCAAAATATTAATTCTTCAAAGATAAAAAACGGTCTTATTATAATTAAAAAAAATTATTTAAAGGAATTAACTAAATGTTAAGTTCTACTTTGGAATTTCTTAAAACCAAGACAATTTCGCCCCGGAAATAAAACTTTCTTTGGTGCACTTCCTCGTGCTCAGTGCTTTATAAAATCGAATGGCAAACACACAAAGGCCGAACCACTCGAAACAAAAGCATTTTCATTTAACATTCAAACCGCACATATATGGCCATGCAGCCAGTATCCACATATACATATTACACTAAGTATATTTAACAAATCGTTATGCTTACTAATTCCATTCTATTTGTTGTCACATCTTGATTTGCTTACAGAACGAACACGAGGACAGTCATCAATTAAAAGCAAGGAGCATCGGAGATCGGCGGTGGAAACTGCGAATTTTCTGTTTTTGCGCAGATTTCGGAACGCAGAGGAGGCCGCAAGGAAGGCGGGGGGCAAGGCGACGTCATTGAACGCATAGATCCCGGACGACGCAGCCATAGAGCTGTTGTCCGGGACGGAGAACAACAACAGCAACAGGAGGAGGTGGAGGAGGCGGGCGGAGATCGGACTACGGACTTCAAAAGACACCCACGCACCCAAGCATTGCGACCTCATCGCGCAGCAAAATGATCTCAAACAAAAAGTCGTACGCTATGAAAATGCTGCAGCTGGCTCTGGCCTTGAGTCTGCTGCACTACAACCCGGACTACCTGCTCCATCGCTGGGACTCGCAGCTGGAACTGGGCACCCACGGCGATGGATGGGAGCTGGAGATGCTGCGCTCGGTCCATCGGCTGGATATGGATCAAAACCCGTATGGAAATCGAAAGGGACTCAGTCCGCGGATCGAGGATCTCCTCAACTTCGACGATCCCTCGTCCTTGGGCGGCGTGGGAAACGGAATGGGGGAGTACAAGCTTCCGCCGAGTTTCAATGGCAGCACCTTCGTGATGAATCTGCACAACACCACCGGGAATAGTAGTGTCCAGACGGCAGCTCTGCAGGATGTGCAGAGCAATAGTGCTGGAGCCACTGCCAGTTCGGTGGTGGTTGGCGCAGGTGGTGCCCCCACGTCCGGTGGTCCAACGAGTGGCTCTGCATTGGGAGAAATCCACATTGACACCGCCTCGCTGGCCGCTGGCAATGCAAACCATACGCTGCTCCATCCGCCGCCTGAATTGGACATCTTCCTGTCACCGCATTTACTGCAGGATCAGCGTTCCATTTGGGAGCAAAATCTAGCGGATCTCCATGACTACAACGATCTGAATCTGCAGGCCAGTCCCTATGCAAATCTACCTCTTAAAGATGGCCAGCAACAGCCGCCGAATAGCTCGCATCTGGATCTTAGTTTGGCGGCACTTCTCCACGGTTTCACCGGCGGCAGTGCCACGCCCCTGGGCCGTGATGCCGCCCTTAACGACAGCACGCCACATCCCAGGAATCTGGGCAGTGTCACGAATAACTCGGCCGGAAGGAACGATGATGACGGCGAGGAGAGCCTCTATCTGGGTCGCCTGTTTGGACAGGACGAGGACGAGGAGTACGAGGGCGAGATGGCCGGAGGGGTGGCCAACGCCTGCGAGGTGGAGGGTCTGACCACCGACGAGCCCTTCGGCAGCGCCACCTTCGCTAACGAGGTGGAAATCGGAGACGAAGAGGAGGTAACCCTAGAAAACACTAAAAAAAACTAAGCCATACAAATATTTTGAGTTAAGGTAGGTTTATCTAAAAACCAACGTACATTTAAGTTCTTCTGTTGGTCTACGAACTTTCTAATAATTTAATTTGTTAAGTAATATCATATAGGTCAAGGTTCTTACTCTAGTTTTCTCCGAGTGCAGTTGTAAATGACTTTGATTTGACTGATTAGAAGGCACTCAAATGGCACCACCTGCAGACTGTGCTTCGGTGTGTGTGCTTGTGCTCATTATCAAGCAGTGTTTCTATAAAAAAAACGAAGCTTTTTGCATTGCTAATAAAGATTTGCGAACCCATCGCTTGACCCATTCCCAGTCTACCGCTCTAGGGTTCTCCCCTTGGCTTGCTCTTTATTTCTAGCTGGTCTCTGTCCAGCTTTCTTTATAATTATAGTTTGCAGGTTTCCCCGAAACCAATCGATATTCAAATGTGAGGCCTGGCTTTCTGTTATGATTGGTCACCCCTCCAATGAGTCTGACAATTTTTCTACCTTATCAGCAGATAAGGGTTCCAACTTTGTTTACACATCAGCATGACTGTTGCTACGGTTATCCACTCATACACTGTCATTCTGTGGGATCTTTATCAGTACCTGGATTATTTATTGGCTGATTCTTTTAATTGAGAGATTATAGAGAAATCGATATAGAGAACTAGACATTATTTTAATTGTAATGAGTAAATTCTACCTGAAAAGATTTATTGATTGCATACATAAATCTTAAAGACCTATCTTTTGTTTGCCTTAAATTTTCGAACCGTGCGCAACAACTTTCACCGTCTTTCTGTCCCAAAGTTCACATATTATATGCAAACACACAAAACAAGCAACAATTAGGTCATTAAACGCTTCGACTGCGCAAAAACCATTTAAACGAATCCAAAAAACAAATAAGATAAATTCATAAAATGTGAAAAGGGATTTCGGACCGAAAATTAAAATACAATTTAGTAATTAATTAACGGGCAATAAAAACTGAATTATTTATTATATCTGTAAATGAGACTGCACATGATTGCGAGTCCTATAAATTAAATCAGAGATATAATATTTTGGCTCATTACTAACGCACTTTCCATTTAGGGAGTCACTTATTTGTTAAATCTTTTTAATGGCTTACAATCGCCATCTATGTGCATGCGAATTTATAGATATGATTCAGATTCTGTGCTCGATTTTTATTTATTTTTAAAAATCGAATTGAATGTCGGCGACAAATGTGCGGCAATACAGGCAGCGATTTCATTATTTGTTTTTTTACACCCCGGCCTCTGCTGGTGCTGTTTTGTGCGTTTTGCGAATTGCAATTTAAATATGCATAAATATTTATACTTGGCCAGGCCAAGAGCGACGGGCGGGGGGAGAGATGATATGGCCGAGACAGGAGCGAGATGACTAACTCGGTGTTATTTTCGATTTATTCAGCTCTTTGTTGTTGTACACTTGAGTTGCTTGCAGTGCTTTATTGTTGTTGTTTCTCTGTTCCAACATGTCACGAATGTTTTCCATTTCGGCCGATGACGGTTTTATTTCGCTGCTCTGACTGACTGTATGTTCTTGAGAGGCAGGCAGCATATAGAAGACATAAGTATGTGCTTTTGATATGATCTAATTAAATGCATTCGGCATTCGCATTGCATAATCATCGAAGCGATGGCGATTAATGCTTTATTATTGCCTTTGTTCTTTCTTGATTAACTTGTGCTTTGCATTTTGTTATTAATTATACCACGTATCGGCAGATATTAAGGGGTATATGCCTGAGGTGCTTCAAGATAATTTATTAAACTTTCTAATTTCATCTGAGCGAAGATTCTCTTTTTTTTTTTTAGAAATTTGTATGAACCGAAACGAGTTGATAAGCTAGATATTACTTTGTAAAATTTGTATTTCTTCTGGTATATACAAACTATTTACTTAATAGGTACTTTGAGTTCTGAACCCCCTATTATAATAATATTTGCTTGGTAACTGCAACTAGTTCCAGCTGCTTACCATTATACCATAAACGAATATGGTAACAAGAAAGAGATGCAAGCTGGGTATTTAAGTGGTTCCCCCACAAAGAACCATCCATCCATCTTGGACGGTACAGGTGTATTAGCGAATGTGTCACCTTTTCAGATCAGTACTTTTCTACCTGTACCTCCAACTCTCAGGTGAGAGAGGTCGCAACAGTGCGTATGTGTGACCTCAACACACACACTCACATGAGAGAGATCAGGTGAAGCTTAAAACTCAAAACTCTACTTTGTTGAATGTCGTCTACCTCGCTGTCTTTCCACTAATTGCAAATCTACCAAGCTTTGTAGCTTTTTACGTTTCGCTTTAACTCATTCGTTTATATACAAACACACGGTCAGCGTTTTTTGTTTTTTATTTTTTACTTTTCGTTGTTTTGGTTGGGTGTTATTTTTGGGGTCTCGGTCTCGCATTTTGATTGAGATTCAGAAGAATGAAATAAAACTCGCCAAAAGCGAGCGGAAAGATTCGTTGAACTTCGTTTTTGATACCCTGACATAGGGAGTTATAATTAGACTCCGGGTTATAAGCAAAATCGCTAACTTAAATTGTTATCCCAACTTCATAATTTGATTAGAATTGGAAAAAATAACCAATATTAAGATTCCAATTTTAACAAGAGGGTACGCTTTAGTCGAGTGTCTCTACTATTAGATAACCGTTATTTAGCTACCTAACTTTAAAACAAGAACTATAATATTATTATAAATTTTTATGCAGATCCATCCATAATCGATCGTATTAAGGTTTATAAATATTCTTGATCAAAATAATGGATGGTATTTAATAATTACTAGGGTATATTAAAGTCTACTAATCAAAATCGTCTTTCTTCTCGATTGAGTCATAAGATCTCAGGTGTCGTGATTCTTAATTTCTCTCCCTCTCAAATTTGTATTATTAAGTCACTTAATAATTGCTCAATTATCATTTCAGATTGCATTTCTAATCTCAGTACATCTGTGTGTGTGTGAGTGTGCAAAAGGGGGTGGTGATGGCCAAAGAAAACTTGAAAACAAAACCAAAGTGGAAAAACAGCTGATTTGCCGGCATTTCTTACACACCACACTTTTTGCATTTCACTTCACATTCAGCGCGCTCTCTTCACCTCAGTCAGCAAGTCCACCACCAGCAACATTTGTTGCTAAAAAATTCAACTTTCACCCCAGACTCAAAAGCTGCTTAGCATAGACAGCAACCCGGTGCTAGCAGAGTTCAAAACCCAACCAAGATGCTTTGAAAAGCGATAGCAATAACTTTTGCAATCGAAGTTTCATAATGATAACTATTTTAATCGAAATTTGAAATTATGATAACGTAATAGTAGACTGAAAATTTGAATTGCTGATAAGGTCTAGCAATCTCTTTTTAAGGTTGTACTTGTTGTCTACTGCCCACTTGGTTTCGGTTGCCTAGGGCTTATCAGTCGCTGGTTGCTGGTTTCAACTTTTCGAAATTCGTGCAAAACAAACTTTATCAATTGAAATTAATCAAAGAAAAAAATATATTTTTATGAGCCCCTCGAAACTGCTAATCAGCCCAGCGGGCCCAGACATTCTCGAGCGCAACCAAACGAAAGTTTCAGTCTGCGTTATGCCGATTTACAGTGAATACGTTTGCCCGAATAGCAATATCAAATCAAGCGGAAATCAATTTTCAATCGCCGATCAAAATGTGTCTCAACGAGGAGTACAAATATATGCACATTTACCTAGCGGTGTGTCTCCAACTTCCTATATCTAGCCATTAATCTGTGTTTACTGGGAATAAACTTTCTATTCACATGGCCGCAAAGTGCAAAGTGTTGGCAAAAAAATAAAGAGGGAAAGAAAAAAAACAAAATATATATGTAAGGCCTGCAAATTGAAAAATAATTTGCCTGTAATTACGCTGCATTTTCCCACTTAATTACCCTGAGCCAAAGAAGCAATGAAGAAGCATTTGGATATAATAGTTTCTACATATACACTTTGTATTTCTTTTTGCCTAAAGTTTAGTTTCCCACCAAGTTTGTTGTTTAATTTCCATAATTAAATACCGTTAATTATGGTTCGCAAACTTCTGCCAAGTGCCGTGCTATACACTTCTAGAAAATATAGAGGTTTAAAAGTATAGCAAATAATGGTTCGAGAAACCACCTTCATTTTTATTAATTCAACTACCTGTTAAAACATAATTTCTGTGAAAAAGTTTAAAAAATTATTAATAATATTAGTTTTGTTTGAGTGTGCATTCAGTGAGTAAAAAGTTCAGATGTCAAATTGATTATAAGGCGGGCAGAGACGGGGAAAACCACCGAGCTAAGTTTGAATTTAAATTGATAATTGCAGGTAAAACCGTTTGGATGACACAAATGAACTGTTATTAGGGCCCAATAGTTTGCCATTGTGGGGTTGTTGCAAACGCAAACCGCAAAAACAGGACACTTGAAACCGGGGGCTTGTGCAATCCGTCAGATACGAGGGCATTTGTATCTGTATACACACACGGATACAACTCGCCTTTGTTGGTGGCACACAATCCACAATCCGGCAAAGTCTTCTGAGGGCTTGACGAGCTCATGATTAATATGCGCCACACTTGCTGGCCGCTCAGCGATCACAGATTTCCGAACTCCGCTCCTCGCTCTCTTAGATATTGTATCTTGTATCTGGCAACTTGCCTTTGCGATTGTATTCCACAGATGCGTGGCTGAAGTGATCTCTCGGTTCGTGCTGCGCTGTCAGTTCAGGTGTCATCAGAAAAATCTTTTCGCCGAGGCTTTATTAATGACTCTTGCTAACCCGCAGCCGAGCCTTTCCTTTCCCTTCCTTTCCATTCCCATTCCCTTCGTGGTGGCTTCCTTTTGAGACTCCCATTCGTTCTTTCCGCCTGCCTACTTTCTTTTGCTTTCACTCGACTTTCATCATTTGCCGCCCCTGCAGGATCAGAAACTCATTTATCTTGCTATAACATTTTGTACATTCGGCGTCGGCGTTCTGTGGTCAAGTTAATGGTCAAAATCGGCTCAGTTAAGCGGACTAATTGCCGCCACAAACGGTTACAAGTGTCAATATTTTGATGCAACATGGGGGGCACAATAACAAGAATGCCTTGATTGATGGATCAGTCGACTCAAAGCATTACTCAGTCTTATAGAGAACTACTATATAGTGCAAGAATAAAATTCCCGCCTCTTATCTGTCACTTATCAATGCCTGAATTCGTCAGTCGCTCATTCAAAACGTTGTCTCGAGAGCGGCCCACGTGTCGTTGGCGGAATTCAAAAGTTCAGCGAGCACTACAAGGTCACGGAGAGAGTTTCCCAGGCCCTAGCGATAAGAATTGGCCCATAAATATGACCATAAATGTGGATCAAGGCATTGGACTAGTTATGAAATCGCGAAAGGGGTAATACTAGTAGAAAGTATTAAAGTTCATTGAACTCTTATTTACTTTAATTTAAAACATCTTACATTTATTTGTATTCAGTTCCTTTCTGGCATTCCCACTTTAAATATGTATATTCTTTGTGCCTCTCGAACCTGTTAAACTGTCACGTATTGCGCGAAATTCTACACACAAAGAAAAAACTTGGTAAAATCAACTGTAATAATTGTCAAACAGGCCCCAACCAGCAAAATTGTCAATTCTACTAAGTAAATTGTCATTTCCCAACAACAAAATACACACAATTAGCAAAGACACAAACCCAAAGCAAAAACAAAATACACGTAACTATTTTAATAGTTACGTAACTATCTTTGTTGGTCAATTTTACCAAGCAATTTTTTTTGTGTGTATAAGTACAAGATAAGGTCGTATTTTCGACCCTAACCGATAAGAACTGTAACTTGGCTACACTGTAAGAAGTCGAATTTAAAGGCTATGATAAATTTAAATTTATTTTACTTTACAATTTCATCTTACTTTCTTTGCAAAAACAAAAGAAATATGTCTTAGCTGATCCTTTTGTTTTTACCGCTCCGCTAAGGAAAAGAAAATTTCATTAAACTTCACTTTAAAGTTTAATTAAAAACCAAGTTTCCAATCAACAGCCATAAATAGCTATATACCCGCACACACTGATGTGTATGTAATGGAACATCCCCCCCCAAAATGGAGAAAAAAATAATAATGAAATGCCAGCCAGGGAGGATTCGGTTATTGGGTTTTCGTCGGGATCCGAGACCCTCTTCTTTCCTCTGCTCAATTTAATTGCTCATTTTTACCGAACATGCGCAACGCACAGCAGCACACATTCAAGTACAGTGGAGTATCGAAAGTGGAACTTCCAAGCCACCTAAAAACTAAAAAATAAATATCATTAAAGGATATAAAAATCGAATAATACTTAAATGTGGTTAGGTGTTTTAATAACTTTGTATATTTTAGCCCCAAATATTTGTTGAAAAATTAAAGGCAATAATTATTATTAAATTAAATATCAAATACCTTTTTTGTAAATAAGTTAAGCTTAAGATGTTCTACTGTATTTACGAGCACATGCTCTCTGGGGAATTGGCTCTGCCGCCGCTCCGCCAGCTGCTCAGTCGACGTCGCTGTCAGCGGTGGCGCGGCAGCAATTGATTGGGCTCAACACAGTGGCCCTTAATTTCTCCGGCCGTTCTCAGGGGTCAGGAGAGAGCGAGGGAGATGGCAGCAGAGACCAATGATGCCGCCGCCATATTCTGCTGACTAATCCAGGAGATAGGCGTGGCCACAATGATTGATTACTTTTTGTTGCCACTGTTGGAAAAGTCCAAGAAAGCCTCACGAGAAGGGCGACCAAAAAAAAAAAAGAAAAAAGAAAAGAAAAAATGGGGAAAGAAAATGCACGCTACGGGAAAATGTCACACGAAACAAAAAAAAAAAAACCTTAAAAATAGAAAAAAGACATTTTAATTAAAACATCCAAAAGTCCTTTGACCGAACAGCAATTGTACTGCTAATGTCGGCCATTATCCTGTGATTATCCCTGAGTGGAAAGAATATTATGCCTCACTATATGGACCTCGGAATGTTACCTGTTTTCAAAACCAAACGGTTTTACCCGGGCTTAAGTGTGGGCGACACCGCCTTCTGCCCTTCCCCTTTGAAAACCCGACTTGACTTGGCCAAAAAAGAAAAGGATTAAAGTGGTTTCGGCCAGCAGCGTTAATAATGCATCATTAACGCTATAATTTGAGCTCGAATTCCTCTTCTTAGTCACTCTCTTCCCCTGCATGAATTGGCAGAATTCGGCCAAACATCTTCATCGAACCAAACGATCTGCAATACTGTGGTTTCCGATTTGCCCAATTCTCTTTCGAATGCTTTTTGGCAAGTGTATGTGGCCGCTCTTAGGTGGAAATTTATAGCGGCAGAATATTGTTTACAGTGTGAAGCGGCAGGCGGCGGGCGATAAGAGATCCGGTCGTTCGCTACGGCGTAAACAAGTCCCGGGCCCCCGAGGCACGCCGTAAGAGAGTGCTCCAACCCCCCTCCGAGTTGCGAATGCCCCTCCATTTAAATCAGCGTTATAAATACTATATCACCCCGCGTTGAGCCCACGGCTCGGCTGGCTCTCTGTGGTGCCATTCCATTGATAAGATTCGTCCCACTATCGATCATCAATGCTGTCCAAAGAGCGAGCACTCTTCGAGAGGTTTCCACGGGTTAAGGGAGCGCTCGATGGGTTATGAGTTATGGCGCGGGGCTGATAAGAATTGTGAAATAAGAGAATCTATATGTAGGGGCACTTATTTGCCCACCCATAGTACACCTGGTCTTATGTTTTATACCCAACTTTACAGCACTATCACTGGAAACTTGACAGCCACTTAGATACCATCTTTCAAAAAGGTGGCGATAACTTAAGAGAGTTATAAGTTTAATAATGACTCTTAAAGGTTTTTTTACTACCTTGGGTAATCAATGTTATTGGTTCCTTAAATTCAAAGTTGCTTGCAACATGATGACTCTGTAAATAAAGGACTCTACCTTAATCAAACAAACAAAACTAAACTAAAAAATCAAACAAGATATCAGTTAAAATGGTTTCTGTTTGATATTCTCTTTCAAAAAGGTATTTTTAGACTTTTTTCAATTTTTAAGTTATCTGGTACATTACATAAAGAGTATTTCCTATAGGGATTAAAAGTAAGTTCTTATAATATTGAAGAACAACGTCTAACAAGACAGTATTTTAAGGAAGATAAAATGTGTATAATTAAGACTTGTTTTTACAGCCATTACCACCTAAGACTTTACGAAAATTAAGTTTATGCATTTCTCATAAACAGTACGGCAATAACATCATAGAGTACCCACCATTCTTCGCTATCCATATCGCTCTGACGTAGTTTTATCTATAGCCCGAGCGACTTTATCAGCAGGGGCAAAATGTAAATCGACATTATCATATTAAGTAAAGTGAGGAAGAGCAAAGAAGAGCGGACGAGGTCCCCCATATGGACTATGACTCGTCCGACTCTTGGAGCCTTCAGTCTCTCTTCGGGAACTAGCAAATGCGGATGACGTCGCGAGCAATTGAGATCGGAAATAATATAAACAAAATACCAGATAGACTGAAAGTGCAACCCAGATAAACTCTATAGTGCAAATCTGTTGGTTAAGTGATCCTTACAAAGGAACTGTGAATATGCGGGTGTTCATCCATAGGGACATACTGGTTAGAACTTTGTGCTAGCAATTGATATAACCATTTTATCTATTGCGATATATAATGTGTAACCTTATTGACTGGAACTTTTCCCTTGCAGGAGAGTGAGATCGCTGAGGTGCTGTACAAGCAGGATGTGGATTTGGGCTTTAGTTTGGACCAGGAGGCGATCATCAATGCCTCCTACGCCAGCGGCAATAGTGGAGCCACCAACGCCAAGTCGAAGCTTGAGGATGAGGCCAAGTCCTCGGATCCCTCGATGTCGGAGTCTGGCGTTTCCAAGGACACCAATGTGGGCGCCGAGAACGAGGCGAGTGGCGCCTCTGCCGACGATATTGAGAAGTTGAAAGCTCTGGAGGAGCTTCAGCAAGATAAGGTAAAGTAAAGCAAAGTTCCGTCCACGATTTACATACGGAATTTCACAATATTTACAAAAAGATAATGGTGATGGTTATCTAACAGCTATTAAAAGTGGGCGGGTTAGGTCTGCCCACCAAAAACTATTTCATCAACTCTTATAATATAAGTATTTTCCTAATCACACAGGACAAGGACAATGAGAATCCCCTGGAGGACATTACCAATGAATGGAACGGAATACCCTTTACCATCGATAACGAAACTGGTGAGTTCTAGCTTTAGCTAACAAGTACATCTGCGATCTTGTTCTGGTTACATGTGGGAAGAGCTCTTCGGTCCGTCCGTATCTTATCGAGGATAATATAATTTCACTTTCAAAAATAACCAGCGATAAGCTCCACAGAAGCAGGAGATCTCTTGGGGGACAAGAAGTAGTCATAGATATAAGTATGTATATCAAATGACACGTTTCTTTGCTAGATAAAAGTACAAATTAATTTAAGGGATTACATTTTTATATTTTCGGGTGTCTGGTCGTTTGTTTGCACTTCCGAGTTGCAGTTTGATAAGAAAATGTATTTATGAAGCTCTTAAGATACAAATCTATTTAAAATTAGTTCAATTAACTTTTGACCTTTTAGAAATTTTAAAAATGTTAATGTTAGTAACCTTTGTATCGTTTATATTAATTTTAGCATTTATCAAAGCCTTAGTACAAAAAAGAAATTTGCTGATAACAAAAGGAAATAACGAAATAAGCCGAAAGAAAATGGCCTGCCAAAAGATGGCGGCTGCTCTAATATAAACGAAAATGGATTATCCTGGATTCAGTGGGGGTTGGGTTTTCGGGAGGTTGGGTGGCTTACTAAAACATATTGTTGGCATTGGTGTGCGTGTATTTTCGAGACGTTTATAAATGGATGTAGGCATTTTGAGTTGACAGGCACGAAAATTAAAAGAAAAATGAGCTTTTTTCGCTTGAGTTGTGTGTGGCAGCACAGCAGCAACCCACACCACCCACAATCCACCACAAAGGCCAAAGCCGATGGCTGCTGCTAATCTGCCTCGTTCCCCGTTTCCCATTTCCCATTTCCCAGCCAAGCGGCTGCCTTTCAAACAAACTTTGACACGCACACGAACTTTTATTATTAACCGTGGGGGAGGAGAAGTCATGAGCTTGAGGGGGCCAAACCCGTCTGGGCCTCTGAGACTGGGTCGTGCCGCCTTTTCTGGGACGGAATGAGACCACGACTACTGAGGCTCGGGTCTTAGGTCTGGGAACTGCCATCCGGGTGGGGGGGCAGATACGAAAACGAATCCAAATCCGAGGCAGAGGCAGAGGCACTGGCAGTGGCAGTAAAAGTAGCAGCCACCGCGCGTCGCGTCGCCTCGCATGCAACATTTTTCTTTTGAAAAATGAACGAAACATGATTCGCCAAAATAGCAAGAGCCATACACACGAACTCACAAAAATATATAAATAATATATAGAGAAAGAAGTGCTATGTACACCATATGGTATGGAATATCGTGTATTCCGGGGGGTTGGCAACGGGAAGGTACGAATGTGCAAGGCCTCAACTTTGGCCTATAAGCTGTACATAGGCTGCTCAAAGACCCTTTTTTGCGAAGCCAAAACCGTGGTGGTATCGTAGGGGGATTGCGAAGTAAATTTTATATTTTACAAAACTGAGCTTTAAATTGTTAGTATTTTTTAAGTCGAATAAGAATGGAATATATCGAAGTTTATTTTATGTATTTATTATATTAAAATGGCCGTTTTATTAAAGTTTGAATGTCATGTTTTTATTTATATTTTGTGTTAATATTATAAAAACTATTTATTAATTCACCAATAAAAAACTGGAAATTGTATTTTTTTAATATTAAAAAAAATGTAAAATTTATTAAAGTAAGAATACCATATAGGCATTTTTATAAAATTTGGTCACACTAGAATGACTATCAAAAATTGTACTTGGTATCGATGCTTTGCTTATTCATATTTCAGCAAACTTTTTGAAAATTGTTAAAAAATAAGTGACTGTGAGGGAAATAAGAAAATTTGCGGATTAACTTCATGAGAATTTATGTGAGTTTTAAAACATGTATCTTTATGATATCAAATTACGAGCCAAGTTATGAAACCAAATTAATTTCATTCTCGACAATAAGTTCCTATGTAGTTATGTAAGTATGTGTGAAACACATTGTGTATTAGTTGCATTTTTGATTGAAATGTTGTTTATGATTGAATTTTATAGGGTCATACTATGCTATCCCCTTCCGGCTGAGCCACTGTGTTTACCCTCCTTGGCATTTCCTGCCTCATCCCCTGTTGAACTGGCTCATTGAGCTGGGAATCGGAGGTGGAGGAAAAGTAGCTTCTGTCAGGGACTCCATCCTTCCCCTCGAGAACAGAAAGTCGCAAATCGCTGGCCACCATTTTGTGTACCATGGAATAAGGGAAAAAATAGTGGAGGAGGAGGCAGCAGCAGCAGCACAGCAGCCACCATGTTGGATATATTTCCTATTCACGAGCATTTATGCTGCTGTTATAATGATTGCTTCGTTTGGCCATTTATTAAAAATCCATTGATGCGCGCCCAACTCCGATAGATAGATTCATATCGCATTCACACGCACTCGCCTTTGTCTGCGTCGTCTGGGCCCCGATCTCGGATTTGTGCGTATCCAAATTCCCCACGGATCGAACCCAACGAATCTCCGAAGTCCGTTCGTAGCCTTTGGCGGCATTATCTTCTATTGTTCGCCCTCCAAAATAAAACGACTAAAATGAAAGTCATTTTTCGGTTGCTGTTTCAGTAAATAATGGTATTTCATAGCTCTGATACTAATAAAGGGAATCTATCCTAAAGGAAAATTCATAAATTTCATCTTCCTCACGTTCAGGTGAGTTTAGAGCCCCGTTGTTCTTCGCTTTTCACAAATTATTCTTCATTAGTTTTGAGCCTATGAAATGAAGTCGTTACCATTCGGAGACATTTTCCCGGGCATTGTCCTGTCAAGGTTGCCTTGTCATGGGACATGTGTTCCTCACAGCCTTTCTAGGATCTGAAATCGTGGTAATTAAGTTGCAAGTAGCTCTCGGTTACTCATTCGCTTCGCTTTTTGTCGCCTGTCCTCCAATCAGCTTCGTTTGTTCCCAACTACAGTTCTGATTTTCTATATCTATCTGTACGTTTTATATCTCATACCGAATGAATCACAAATCTGATTACATTGGTTGCCTTTCAATTCGATTTGGTTTGTTCTTTTTCCCTTTTTTGTTGCTTATTTTTTTAGCTTCTCAGATCGTTGACAACTTTTGGAGCATGACTTGGCCAGAAGTTTTGCGTGGTATCGAAGAAAAATGCTCTTATTCTCAATTATGTTATAGATATTTCGGTTTTGGTTTCTTTTTCGGTGGCTTAAATTCCATTATGCAATCAGTTAGGCCGCTCTTGTTGCTGCCAAGCTACGCAAGTTTATTGACCACTGGTGATTTTTATAGAGAGGGGGTTTTGGTGGGAATAAAAAACTAAATTCTCGTAAGAGTTTTTTTTTATTATTCTCAAAGGGTCAAAAGACGCGATTTAAGAATTTGTTGGTATAAAGAATTTAAGATTGTAAAACAACCGTTAAAAATTAGGAATTGTAATAGATCCTAGAATATCACTTAAATTTATTAATATTAATGAAAGCCATTAGTATAGGTTTATTTTAATTTTAGGGACTCAATTATATCTTATTTCGCTGAAGATTAGAAAAGGACACTTTATCTGTCCAATCATTTAATTGAAATTAGTTATATTCCATTTTTGTTTTTCTTCATAAGAAGAAGGCACTGGAAAGGCGAGTTATTATTCAATTTCCTGGCATTCGACGGGTTCTTCTTGGCGAACATCAAAGTGGTTATTACAAAACATCTGGTGCAGTGGTGCTGCGCTGATGCTTGTCTCTTAATTCGGTGGCGGCGGTGCACCTATTGAGGATCTCTGTTCCTCTTCATTTTTTGTATCTGTCTGGTGGCCTTCCTTGACCCGCCTTTTCTACTCTACGCCCTGCTGTTGTCTGGAAAAGCGAGGGAGTGCTGGTGAAGAGGGGCCAGAGGAGCGTCTGAGCGGACCGTAGAAATTGTTCAAATTCTACGTGGTCAGCATTACGCTACAAATTTACAAAAAAAAGAAAAGGAAATTTACATGCTGACAAAATAACAAACAGACAGGGAAGAGGGGCATAGGTATAGGTGCGAGGGGCTGCAGTCCTGACCGGCTTTATTTTCGGTCTGGTCTAGTCTGGCCTGGTCAACGATTTTGTGCTGCATAATCGTATCACTTTCAAGTGTTTTCGTCTTGCGCAACCTCCTGCCTCTCTCCCCGTGTTGCCAAAACTAACTGAGAATTGCATAACTTCAACCAAAAGTCGCAGTTTAATTAGCCGGCCAGCACTTGACCCATTGAGTACTCATGTGGCTTTAAGGATTACGAAAGTTTCCCTATCCCAGCGCTTGATTTCCTACTCCAATTTAATTTCCAATGTTGTGCTATTCAAATGAGGCTATTCAAATGAGCAGCCAGCAAACTCATTCATAAGGTTCATTCAGCTTCTTCGGATTTTGTGGCAACTCATTAACAACAAAAAGTAGCGTAAAGTACAGATAATGTTACCGACCGCCATCTATACACATGTCTGTTAACAATAGTGCCCCTTCTTCTTCCCTAAAATCTGACTTGGCTTCTTTTAGCAACTTCATTGTTGACACTATCCGAAGTCGCGGATCTGTCCTGTCATAATTGTTGCTCACCGGTTTTCTGTAACAGCTTTTGCTCTTATTTCGAGGTTGGGGTTGCCTTTTAGTGAAAAGTTATTGGTAAATTTAATTTGAAAATGGGATAAGTTTTCTTTGTACTTTTTTCGGTAGCTGCGATGGAAATTTTTTAAACTGAGTGTTGGTCAATTAAAGTGTTGAAAAACGGTTTGTAAAGCAACATTTCCTTAATTTCATCCGTAGTTTCTGTAAAGTACAAGCAAATTCAAATATAAAATTTGAATATGTTCAGGTAATAAAAATATTTTGAGTCACAACACACGATTGTCTTTCACCGGATACGACTCCCCGTGTCTGAGCCCCTCCAACCTCCCATCATTTTCTCAATCAGCATCGGCTTCTTCTTTACTATTATTTCTTTTTTGCGTCGGCAACAATTTAAACTAATTAAGTTGTAATAAAGCACTCAAGAAACCGCTCAAAAAAACATTGAAGATAAAAAAAAATGATTAACCAGGCGAGTTTTGCTTGTTCAATATTTCAGTACTCTTTTTCCTACTGTTTTCTAGCAGCGATGGAAAAAAATTATACAAGCATCCAATCGAAATGCCCCCTCCTCACCTTGTTGATGATGCTGCTAATTTTTCAGAGCGAACCGAACCTGAACCAACCAATTTCATTTTTTTCGTCTATTTGCTGTATTTTTGGTATTTTTGAAGTTCACCAAAAGCGTTTTCGGGCTCTATGGTCTTAGCCCGGTCTATTAGTTCAGTGGCCCATTAATGTGCATATTGCCTGCTCTTTTTCCGACTCTCTTGTTGGGTGATTTCATGATTGCGGTAATTGTGTTAATTTTTAGGGTAAATAAGTTTGTATTTTTATTGGGCCTCGCGGTGGAAATGGAGAGATATTATGGATGGAAGCTCGATTGGGGTCAGCTGAAAATTGTAGCCAAATTGTGGAAGTTTATATTGGAATTCCATTTTATTTGTAAATTTAGCTGAAAAACAATATAATTTGCAAGATATTTTTGTAGTGTTTTACGAACTATGTATCCCTAGTTTTTAACTTCAAGGAAGTTTATCATTTAGTGTATCATAACCCCTCGAATCGAGACAACAAACATCGTCTACAGTTTTTGCGTATATTTTATAAACAACTTTTTAAAAATCCATCCAAGAAAATGTGTGAATCGGACTCTGGAGAAAGTACCTCCTCGCTATCCTCATTCTTATCCCGCTCATCGTCTTCTTCCTCGCGATTGAGCGAGTTTGTGGATGCCAAGACGGAACTGCAGGATATATACCATGACATGGGCACTTACATATCGGGATTTCTAACCATTATGGAGCAGAATGATCTCTTGAAGGACAGTCAAATACTGGAGCAACTTCGTATATTTGGGGACAAAGTGGAGGCCATCCAAAAGGTTCTCTCGCGGAATCGAATGAAGGTGGCATTTTTTGGTCGCACTTCAAATGGAAAGAGTGCCGTGATTAATGCCTTGCTGCACGAGAAAATCCTGCCCAGCGCCATGGGTCACACCACCAGTTGTTTTTGTCAGGTGCAGGCCAATGGTTCAGATGAAGTGGAACATGTGAAGATCGAAGAGGAGGAGCAGCATTTGGAGCTGAGTGCTCTGAATGAACTGGCCAGTGCGCATTCGCCAAGGGCACTGAAACCCAGGACTCTGTTGCACGTCAACATGCCCAGGAGTCGCTGCTCCCTCTTGGATTACGATGTGGTTTTGATGGACACACCCGGTGTGGATGTTACAGCTCAATTGGACGACTGCCTGGATAGCTATTGCATGGATGCGGATGTTTTCATCCTAGTGCTCAACGCCGAGTCCACAGTTTCCCGCGTGGAACGGCAATTCTTCAAGGAGGTGGCCTCGAAACTCTCGCGTCCAAATCTCTTTATACTCAACAATCGATGGGATGTGGCCAGCAGTCAGGAACCGGGAATGGAGCAGCAGGTTAAGGATCAGCATGTGGAACGCTGCCTTAAGCTTTTGATAGACGAATTAGGGGTTTATTCCAATGAGGAGCAAGCCAAGAAAAGGATATATCATGTCTCAGCTTTGGAGGCTTTAAAACTAAGAAACGGTTGCAATAAGAATCCCACGCCCCAAACACAGGAGCGATATCTGGAGTTCCAGCGATTTGAAAATGATTTCCTAAATTGCCTAGCCGATTCCGCTTTAAAGACCAAGTTTGGGCAACATTTGCTGAGTGCCCAGGAGATTTTGACCCAGTTGGAAGCATCTTTAATAAGTCCTCTTATAGCCAAAGTCAGTCAATTGATGAAGGAAAACGGGGAGAGAAGAACAGACTTATACGTCGAGATGGACGATCGAGAAAGACAAATAGAAGCCCAAAACGAAGCGCTTGCCATTCGATCTCAAGAGCTGTGTGGACTGACTGTAGGTGTGGGCCAGTGGGTTTTAAAAGAGCAGATCACCAGAATTATACCCTCGGCTGTGCAATCCTTTTCGCACCCGTTTCACCCACAAGTACCAAGGCAACTTGCCCACTACCAGCGGGCTTTGAGTGCCCATTTGGATGTCCTACTCAAAGATCAAGTATTGGAACATCTCTCATTACTCCTGCAATTAAGACTTTGCCAATTGGAGAACGAATTCCAGGGTCAACCCTGCGAAGAAACCCTAAGTTGGCAACTCATCTACGGCGTGGACTGTCAGTCTCTTATGGGTGCCTTTCAGCCAGATCTAAGGTTTCGGTTTTCCTGGGGCATGGCAGCCCTTTGGCATCGCCTCCGGGAAAAACTATTACTGCCCAGCAATCCCTTCCAGAATCGAAAGTTACTCAATGGGCACAAAGAGACGCCGCCTGCGGCTCCTTTAATTCACCAAAATCATTTGCAGATGATTGCATCTTTGGTAAAGTCCGAAGGTAGCATTGGAACCCTTTTGCTGAGTGGCCTGGCTGTTCGTTCGGTTAGCTGGCTAACAGTCTTGGTCCTCGGAAGCCTCGTGGGATCCATGTACCTGTACGAGCTGCTCAGTTGGACGCCAGCCGCTCAAGAGCGAAGCTTCAAGAACCAGTACTCCAGGCACTTGCGGCAACAACTGCGGGCGGGAGCGGAGCAAACTGTCAGCGGTTTTGAGCTGCAGATGCGACAGCAGCTGGCAAAAGTCCAAAACTGGTGGATAGCCGAAACTGTGGAAATTAGGAATGACCTGAACACGCGAACCTCGGAGCTGACCAAACAAATAAAAGCGATGGAGGAGCTGCAGCTGAACTTGAAGAAGTATCGGGACAAGGGAAGTGTACTGGCTTTACGACTGGGAGAATTTCAAGAGCTCTATTTAGGCAGCAGATGTTGAAGATTCCAAAGGGTTAATATTTTTGGGGTATTGTTTAAATTTTTGTGTTGGATTTTTTTCTTATTTTTTTTTTGTTTCAAATGATTTAATAAATTTGTAATTGATTTTTACTAAGTTAAACTATGATATACTTTTTTTTAAGAATCCAAGATTTTAGGTTAACTATAAGTCGCTAGCTTCTTAAAGACTTTTTTGCGTCCACAAGCATCTTAGCTATGCAAATTTAAGCAGTTTTTATTGCTGTTGACTGTTTAAATTACTTGATTAGATTGTTTTTCTTCCTCTTCGTGGCTCACAGGCACACACACTCTCTCAAGCTGGGGAACATGCACATGCTGGGAATAAGAACAAGAGAACCAGTTTTAACTTTTTTGTGGGAGACTTGGGGCTTAAACAAAGCGTCCATATTGAAGCGGCCAAAAGCAAAAGTACAAACTCGAAATACAGGCAGTAACACACACAATCGCAAGCAGCCCAAGCTGAACTCCAAGCTCCGCCCCTTGCTCACAAACACACAAGCAAACGGAGTGCGCATGAACAAAGGCAGCTCAAAACGGGGAGGAAGTTCATACGGTTGTCTCACTCGCACGCACGCTCTTAGCCCCGACTTGAGAGCGCCATTTCTCTTGCGCCTCTGCCGCCGTCGACGTCGACTGCCATGGCGGAGCAGCGACCGCGGCAGAGGCTCGAGCAGCGTTTTAGAATCGTATTTGAATTTTTATAAACGCTCGAGAAACGTTGGACGCTTGACGCGCGCGCAGAAAATCGAATAAGGGTAAAATAAAATATCAGAAGAAATAACGCCACCGAGTTCGTGGGCGTGGACAAGAAAAAAGGACTCTGCTCCGGCGAAAATTCGTTAACAACTTTGTGAGCCCGGCAAGGTGACGCGGCATTCCGAATCCGACAGTTCAAATCGCTCGTTCTGGCCAAGTCAAGTGTTTCGGCTCTTTTTTATGCCAATTAGATGATTGGATAAATTCTCTACGAAGAAGAAATCATCAAACTGTGTCAAACATTAACAAAATTTTAAACTATTACGCGTCCCTGCATTTGTGCAAAAGAAATATACGAAAAAAAAAGTGAAAGTTAGCAAATCAAAAATACATACCAAGCTCCATACTCAAGTGACCATTGTGCGATTCTAAAAAAAGCCCCCTACAATAACCAAAGGCATTGCAAAATAACTTAAACCCATTTTGCACACATACAATCCAATTGTGCAAAACACAAAAAAACAACAAAATAAAGACAAGACAATAAAGGTCTGTCTGCAACGGAAACGGCAATATCGGAGTTGCGATTGGATTGCTTTTGCTTTGCCTGTTTTTAGTCGGCACGCCATTGTTGATTCTGCAACATTTTGGCTGTCAAAACGTTACATAATTGTCAAAGTGTTTGGCCAAATATCAACAACAATCAGCGCTTTATTGCAACAATTTGTGTTCAATCTGTTCACAAAAGACAACTACAACGATCTCTGTACGACAATCGGCGAAAAAAACCAAAACAGTCAAGACACATTTGACTTTGGCTCTTTAGGCGTTTGTGTTTCTTGGATTATAAACACGAATATTTCACAGATATCCACTGCGTCATCATTGCAGCATCCCTTGAACTAACAAAGGTTCGTAATGTTTTATTGTTAGCGTGGAAGATGTAACTGAATTTTAAGACGTAGTACGAGTTCAGTAAAACAAAAACCTGGCGCCCAACGTGGGGCCCAAAAGCTAAAATATGGAATATTTATTGTTGAAGGAGAAGAAAATATTAGGCTGAACTTATGAAGGGTTAGGATGAGTTTATTTTTATTGGGTTCAACTCTTTGTGCGTGAGTTTCTGTTCTTCTTACTAATTGGTCTGCCAAAGTCCTATTAGTTACCACCATAATATCATTTTTTCTTTTATTGGGTACAATAATTCCCCAAAAAGTGTTTATCTCAGTCTTCACTAAAAACAACATCATTGATTCAAGTTAGGCCTTATTCAAATCTTCGATTACACCTATAATCTATGTAAACAGCGATACATAAGTGTACACCACCCCAATACCGGCCCAAAATCCACTTGTGGTCACCCCTGAGAAAATATTAAGTAGCCGTCGGTGTTTAGTGCTCAATCAACCCCATTAGCGGCTCCATTACGCGACTCCCCCACAATATTCCTTCCTTCCTTCCTTCCGAGCAAGCTGAAAGGTAACCAAAAATTTGACTACTCCTACCTTCAAAACGGTCAAACAATTGTTGGCCCCATCAACGCCTCTTTTGAGCCTTGTCGCCTAATTGCTGGTGACAGTTGACAGTTGCTCCTGACCAACTGGGCGACAAAACAAAGCCCTGCACACGAACCCAAATCGAATAATATTTTCGTTGTCGTTTCGGCCACAATGCGAGCTGGAAACCCACGAAACGAGAGACAATCAACCAGCCCAAAGACCAAAAACGATAAGTAAACAATTCGAAACCCACACGAACGCATACCAAAATTAACAGACCACGAACTGTTACCAAAAAAAAAAATTAAGCAAAGAAGGGAGAACCCTAAAATAACAGGCTATACGCCAGCAAGCCGAAAAAAAAACATGGCCAGAACAGAAGAGAACACAACTGGCCCAAAATGGTTGCGATGGAAATTGGAAAAGCAGAAGGGGGGAATGTGTTTTGTAACCAATCGTAAGAATAACAAAGCATTTGGTAGAACTGTGTTGGCCGGGCCCAGAGAACCGAACTGTTCCATCTGCGATGTTTATTCTAATTTTTTGACCCGACTCAAGTGCCCCGGCAAAGGTCGTCATCGTCACACCACTTGAGTCCCCGTCTCTCCCTCTTTCTCTCACCCGATCTCTCGACCAAGTTGCGCCCTCTTTTCAGCCTTTATTTTTTCGGGTTTTCGTTTTGGCTTTATCTAGATGTTTGCCCACGTTTGGGTCGGAGTTTTCCTCTTCGTGGAACTCGAGTCGATGTTAAGTAGTAATTTTCTGATAATGTCGAATACCCCCACTCAGTTCTTGACTCGGATTTTCCCGGGAATTTCCAATGCAAATATTTGGTCGCCATCAATATTTGACCAGGAATCAATTGTCTGCGAGTCAATTGTAAGCGATATACTTGAGGGAAGCTTTCTTATTGTTGTGCCTCGAGTTTAGTTTGTGTTTAGTTTAGATATCTCGGAGCTGTCAAAACCGATCATCAATTAGGAGGAGATGGGGGTGAGACCGCAGGGAGCTTGGGAAATCGTTCATTTATTGCAATATTTTTCAGCTGCTTCCGTCAGACGGCTTGAGTGAAGGAGATCTCCCAGAGATCACGTTTTTATGATTATGATTAATGATCACCGCAGCTTGACTGACTCTAGTTACTGTCCACTCTGTGATCTCTCCGCTGATCTTTGGAACTCACTCTCCCACAGGAAAGTGCTACTGTTTGGGACGCTCCTTGTTTGCCTTCTACCTTGCCTTGTTTTTGTAGCAGAAAATTGATCACTCCCTGGGGAGTTTCAAGCATGAGTGGGATTTTCTAAAGAGAAAGCCAGCAGCACTATTCAAATGATCAAAATATTTTCCTATATTTTATACGCTACGATAGGGAAACAATGATCTAGACTCTTGGGGAACTCTTACCCAAGGTGAATGCAGTTTATTTACTATAAATATTCTGGGCGATCAAAAGATCGTATCGTTGTTTACAAAATAATTATGCTGAAAAGAAACGATTCTTGGTAGTGAATAAGGGGATTTTTTTATATTCCCAAAGCTAGTCTTAAAATAAATAATTTAACAAACAATAGTTTCTTAAAATTATAAAAAGAATAATAATGCACACACAATATAAACCACTGAAGGGGAACATTGAAAAGTATCACAATATTAGCAATGTTCAATTCAAAATCAACGGTGTATTTCTTGAACTTTAAACCAGAACTTAGATAAAATGATTTGCAAATAAATATTTAAGAAATCTTTTTTAACACACAATTTCTTTGTTCCATTTCCTCAGGTGAATACATACGCTTGCCCCTGGATGAGTTGTTGAACGACGTACTCAAGCTCTCTGAATTCCCGCTCGAAGACGAGGTAAGTCCAATGTCCCATCTAGTCTTTAGGCAATGCCTTATGGATTTCTCTCCAATCTCCCAGTTATCCAACGATCCGGTAGCCTCCACCTCGCAGGCAGCTGCTGCTTTGAACGAGAACCAAGCCCAACGGATTGTATCGGAGACTGGTGAGGATTTCCTCGGTGCCGAAGGAGTTCCCAGCAAGCAGCGTAGAATCGGTGCGGAGAACAAGGACAACGATCCGGAGAAGGCTGACGAAGATAGCTTCTCGGTGTGCGACTTCGAGGACCTCCAGAACTCTGTGGGCTCGCCCCTGTTTGACTTAGATGAGGACGCCAAGAAGGAGCTAGACGAGATGTTGCAATCCACGGCTCCGCCCTACCACCACCCCCATCCGCACCACGGCCATCCCCATGCTCATCCCCATAGCCACCACCATGCGACAATGCACCACGCCCATGCCCACCACGCTGCTGCTGCAGCTGCCGCCCACCAGCGAGCGGTGCAGCAGGCCAACTACGGTGGTGGAGTCGGCGTGGGCGTCGGCGTCGGAGTGGGCGTGGGCAGCGGCACGGGCAGCGCCTTCCAGAGGCAGCCAGCTGCCGGCGGATTCCATCATGGCCATCACCAGGTATGTGTGCATCGATCGTAATCCTCCTCACAGACAAAAAAGGTATATTTATTTATAATTTGATGCGGATGCTCGGTTCAAGTGCTGCCATCCGTCGAGCGCTCCACATACTTACATGGGTACACATGTACATACATACCCTACAAAGCGCGAGTGTGTACAGCTGGGGTCAAAAAAATAGGGTTTTAAAATGAGAGTTTAGGTTCTGTTTTAAAGATGTATTATTTTTTATTTTTAATTTTTTTTTTCAATGTTTTTAGATAAATAACAAAGGTTTTAAAGGAAGTCGGCTTTCTTAATTTATTATCCAAATTTTATTTAGTAAGACTCTTATATTTTTACCCCAGCTGTATACGTAGTGCTATAAATGTACATATGTAATCATTCAAGGATCATTCGTACGTCGCTTTCGTTATTCTTGTGCTGCTTCTCCTCGTTTTGGAGTGGCTCTTTTCACTGTTCGGCTTTTTCCTTCTTCGTGATCTGCCTTCCATTTCTTCTGGTTCTTCACGTGGCCTGGCCTTTTCCCCCGGCCTCCAGTTCCTCCCTCGTGGGGTGTTCTCAAGCACTTGATCTTGGGGCTGCTCTCTTCAAGAGTCGCTGTTGTTGCCGTGGGGTTTGCTGTTTGTACAAAGCTTCAAATCTGGTTGTACATGCCTTCCACCTTGCCCCCATTGTCCCTCCCACCCTAAAAGTCAGACGCTTTTATTCCGTTTCCAGCCACAAGTTCGTCAATCAAGTCCCCAGTCTTCTGAGCCTCTCTTTCCTGAACTCTTCATTCTTCACTCGCTTTTTGTCGGACTTTTTTTTGTATTATTATTTTTCAGCTTTTGTTGTAACTGCTCATCAAAAATGTACGGAAAGAGCAACAAAATTATGATCGTGAGGCGAATGCGAGCAGCGTTAAAATAATAGACATACATACAGATCTAGACGGTGTTTGTATTTAAGGTACAAGCTACGGTCTCCCATATTGTTTTTATACCTCGACTGAGCTGCGCTTCAGTTTTTTTTAAGTTTACTAAAGATTCTTCTTAACCCGTTTCTCTCTTACTCTCTGTGTGTTTACTTAGCAGTTGTTTTCGTTATTTCTGATCTTGTTTTGTGCCTTTTGGTATTACTTTGTTATTCATGATTGGGCTGGATTTCACTAGAAAGAAGTAACTTTTAAAAAATTTAAATATTTTCCTGTTATTGTTAATTTTTAAGACATTTATTTTCTTTGAGGTGGAATAAAATACATTTTGTAGAAATTTTAATATATTTTACCATGTTTTATTGATGTTTTGTCACAACAACTTAAGCTCTACTCTTCCGAGCAAATAAAACTAATCCACCACAAGTGTTTTCTGAATGAAACCCAAACCTGTGCTCAACCTTTGACCTGCCTGCTCTTTCGAAAAAGAGACGATACATTTGACAAAAGAGAGAGCACCATAAAGGCGAAGCAGTCACGAAGTCACCGGCAATTACTGTAAAGTCTTTTCCCCGGTAGTAAACTCATAAACCGAATATAGCACCTCACCCAAAAAGGAAAACCACAGCGGTCAGCCTGAGTTGGTGGATTAGGCTTAGTCCGGCGTGTTTGATGTGGTCCGTTCAGATTTACAGTTTTTGTGAATGCCAGCGGGTTGCCGGCTCGGCACTTGCCAAAGCCATTTAATGAGCCAGATGATCGGTTATTCGCAGGATTCCTCTGAAACGAGACTGTCGGCTAAATCCTTTGCCGACTCTCTGGGGGGATTTTGCGTAGCGTTAAACGGAAAGTGTCATTAGGCGGCTTTAAGCTTTGTTTTTCCAGCACTTCTTTTCTTGATCCGAGTGCGAATAATCATTATGCAACTTCCTGATCACATTTAATTTGCCATTTGCATTCATTGATGATGCGTCTCTGGGCTGTGACTACCTGTCCTCAGGTGTCGTTATCTCTACACACAGAGAAATATATAGGATAAGATGATACCACAAAGTTTTATTATAAAATAGTGACTTTATGCTTGATATATTCGAGATATAAATCCAATAAAAATGTATATATTTCTGTGTGTATCTCCTGCTAATTGCAATCACTGAGCTAAGCTCTTGAGGCACCGAGTGTAAGGCGGGGATCCGAAGCCGTGGAAGGGAGGCGCCTGCGTTCATTACGGACACTTTGCTGTTGACTTTTTGCTCGGAGCCTTTGTTTTTTTGTGTCGCTTGCAATGCGCCACTTGACTTTTCCGCATGGGGCCGAAGTGTTTATTGAATTCGGTGGCACTTTGCGGCGGTGCCTGCCCTCCAATTTCCCCTCGCAGCTTGATTGCATCTTTTGAGCCGCGCTCGGCGGTAGCCCCTGCAATTAAATCCCCATTTAGCGCGCGCGAATTACAAAAAAATTTATCTTTTAATGTCCGTCCCTTGCCACTGCCCCTCGCCCCCTCTCCTTCCCCCGATTTCCCCCTAATCGCCCTGCACTCGGCTTTAATTATGTGAATTTTAAATATTTGCAAAAAGCTTAACGCTGAAAAATCAGCGCAGAGCGAGCGCAAAAAAAACTTTATTAATTATTTTACAGCATCCATCTCTGTTTTGCTTTGCCTCGCTTCGTTGTTTTTCTTGGCTGTAGTTTTTTCCCCCGATTTTTTGCCGTACGATTTTAATTCAATTTATGTAAACAGTTTGATGGCTGCGGAGGCTTAAGTTGCGACTCGAACTGAGGAACTCAGACTGCGGCTGTCATGGGACTCGATTTGTGCACACACATAAATCAAGTTAATGACAAAAAACACACGAAACTACCGCTCAGGTGTGATGGCTGGGGACTTGAGGGGATTTGCAGGCCGTTGGCAACAGGGACTAAGTATAAGCCATAGAATATAGTAGACCAAGTCGGTGATTCCCGTTTCGCCGTTGATGGATTGGGAATTTCGGAGAAATATGTTCAGCAAATATCGAAAATAATGTGCTTGTTTTGGAGATTAAACAACGATTTTGGGAAAGCTTCAAGTCGTTGAATTAAAAATATATTTTTCGTACTAAATGCACTTGTAGCTGTTTGTTTTGGATTCCCCTAAATTCAAGTTCATGTAAAAATAGATTTCATACATTGTTTGTTGAAGAATTGCCTTCCATGAAATTAATTGCTAACACATTTGCTACATGTTTGGTATACAAATGATCAATGCGCTTTGAGGTAGTCTATGGTTAATTAAAAAAATAGTTATTTATGAATAGGTATTAGAACACTTAAAGGAATTAGAAGTTGATATTTTAAAAGCTAGCTTCGATTAAAACCTTAATCTAGCGGAACCTACATGACAACCGTTAATGGGATCGGTAATAATGAAATACTCTTAAATGATAGTAATTCCCCTATAAAATATGCAATCTAATGCACCTTCCTACCATTTCTCCATCTCTGTAACGGTTGAGGTTGAATTAAAGGTTCCAAAGAATAGATTCTCGGGCACACAAAACCCCCTAGAAAATCTCCAGATCGATACATGTGTGCAAGGAGATCGGCTACCGTGTCTAAGTTGGCGGTTGGATTTGTTTGCGTGTGAAGCGTAACAAACAATGGCCAACACCAGAAGTTAATGACAAGACAGTGACAATTCAAATTACACATGCGCGTTGCGCACTCACAGATACAAAGATATAGCGCTGCAGATACAGATACAGAGCGACTGCAACTGGCCGAAGTGAACGCCCAATGCTCGTCGATGGCTCCTACCTGCCGGTTTGGTCTTACCTGTTTGCGTTCAGGAGCGTGTTGAGGCATTCATTAGATACACATGCGCATGGCGAGATACAGGTTGTTTGTTCAGCCCGCACTCACACCATCGGCAGTGCATCCATCTCCGAGTATCTGTGTGAGTCGCCTTGGCTACTGTCATTCCGTCAGTCAGTCAGTTGGTGCTGGTCAAACGACAACTCAACGTCAACGCGCAAGGAGTTCGATCCGGGATCCAGAATCCAGAATTCTTTTGTCGGAATTTTCGTTTCTTTCTCTCGCCTTCGATCCGTATCGGCAATGTCAGTGTCAAAGTGCATCAGCATCAGCGTCAACGTCAGCCGCATTCAGATATAGGTGGTTTGGATCTCATCTCTGAAAGATCTTAATTGCACATTTAGCATTAAAAACAAATTGGTGCCGCAAAGGAATCGATAAAGGATCGCGCAGTTCGAGGAATATTATTATTGGAGTGTGAGTAGTGCCTTTCGGGGGGAAGGAGTAATATAATACCTCTGCCATTCGCCCACGCTCTGGGCGCGGAATTAGTTGAATAAATAAATAAACCCACCGGTAATTAACAATAACAAAAGGCGGCCTAATGAAGGCGTAGTAGTCGTCTCACGATCCCCGGCCATCCGTCAGCCCCAGATGCCAAGACTTACAGAGCCCAGCTTACAGAGGAGTCTTAGGAAAACAGAAATAAAAACGAAAATAAAACTGGCCAAGACCACTGGCTGAGCTGCGAACCCCGAGCACTTGTCAATTTGAAAGATACGAATTTCATTTCAATTCCACATTGATCGATCTGGCAGTCAAATCGCCAGACCGATACATTGTGCACGTTTTTTGGCTTACACAGAGATTCCAAGTCGAAGTGGAAGTCGGAGTTTTGAGTCTGAGACTCTGACAGCCAGGAGATTGTTACTTGTAGCGCAATTTGAATTCGGTTTATTGTCTGGCCGCGTTTCTAGAGAATTCCCCCGGCGGATGATTGATCGGTTATTGAGTTATAAGTTTCGTAATTCCGAACCCTTCTCACCTTGTTAATACATCAACGCGGCTAAGCGACGAGCGCCGAATTAATCAATGTCTCTTTGTCTTCTCCACTTGCAGGGCCGCATGCCGCGTCTGAATCGCAGCGTTTCGATGGAGCGTCTTCAGGACTTTGCCACCTACTTCAGTCCGATTCCCAGCATGGTGGGCGGCGTCTCGGATATGTCGCCGTATCCGCACCACTATCCGGGCTACTCCTACCAGGCGAGTCCCTCGAACGGAGCTGCTGGTCCCGCTCCTGGCCAGCATGGCCAGTATGGCAGTGGCGCCGCTGCTCCCCTGCAGCCACCACCACCGCCGCCACCGCACCACGCGGCCATGTTGCACCACCCGAACGCGGCCTTGGGCGACATCTGCCCCACCGGCCAGCCCCACTATGGTCACAATCTTGGCTCGGCAGTCAGCTCGAGCATGCATCTGACCAATTCCAGCCACGAGGCCGATGGGGCAGCCGCTGCTGCCGCCGCCTACAAGGTGGAGCACGACCTTATGTACTACGGGGTGAGTAGTTTAGACTTTAACTAGCATTTCAGCCTTTTATAACGCTTTTCTTATCATAATCTAGAACACTTCTTCCGACATTAACCAGACGGATGGCTTCATCAACTCCATTTTCACCGACGAGGATCTGCACTTGATGGACATGAATGAGAGTAAGTTCTTGTGATTTTAAATTTTTATTTTAAGCCAAGATAGGTTAGCCTTTGCTAGGATTTACTAACTTTTTAAACAACATTTTTTTAAATTAAGTTATACAAAAATATTTTAGACATTGGTTAGCTTTTTACAAAGAAATTCTGTAGAAACATTTATTAAATTTAGTAAAAACTCAACTTACGATTAATTTTTCTCAGTGCCGAGCTTTCCGTTTGCCCAAAAGTTCTGTTAAATTAATAATAAGCTTTGGATCCGTTAAGTGGAATGCGCATCGTCGGCGGACTCTCCACCCACTATTGCTATAGCCACTCAACCCGAGAGCTTTGACTCAGAGCCCTGAACGACTCAGAACAGAGCGAAAAAAGCGCGTGCGCAAGCAGCGACAGAAAATAGTCACTCGAGCACTCATTCCACTCACCTGGCGAGCTTTTTTACTGTTTATCGTTCTTGCGCGATTAGCATACAAAATTCGTACAATTAGTTCAGAGTTTGGCTGACTGATCGGGGGTAGGAGAGAGAGGGCGCTCAGGTTTCGCGATTGCCACTCACTTGGGGCGACAAAAAAAAAAAAGCAAAAATAACAAAACCACTCACTCAAGAGGCAGGGCGAAAAGCAAAGCGAAAAGAACAGAGCGCGAGGCAAAGGCAAATCAGTCGAACACGAACAATCGAATACGATAGTAAAGTAAATATTAGAACCGACGCGACTCGAAAGACCATTAAAAAATATACTTATATGTACCATCCATACGTATATAGAAAAATATCACAGCGCGCAACGTGCCGTATACTTAATGTAATTAGCATAATCAATTTGATAAAACAGTGACGCATTTGCCAGCAGTGTAGAATATAGCTGAAATATATGCACTCATCAGTTCGCTCTGTGGATTCGATTTAGCCTTTCAGCAGCATCCCAAAAACGGTGAAAGCAATTCAACAGGTGAGAGTGATCAGAGAAATAGATAAAGTGCTCTGGATCCGATGGGGGGTGGTTTTATTTTCGGTGCCCCCTTGCCAAAAAAAGAGCGAAAGCCCTCTAAAATTTTACTTGTGACCGCGTACCAATTTTTTCATTAGTCATGCCGCACGGCGATCTTTGTTGCTGTTTCTGATTCTGATATCAGCGGAACGTTCTCTCTCTCGAGCGGTTTCTATACACCGCTCCCTCTCACCCGCCCTCTCTCCCGCTGCCTAATGCCCGCTCAGCAAGTTTTTTTTTTATTATTTGCCCGCCTGTTTGCTGTTTACTATTTTTAAACTGCTGAGTCATCGCTTTTCGAAACAATAACGTTAAAAAAAAAAAAGCTCAACGAGCATAGAGGAGAGGCAAATGAATAGTTGCTAATATCCGCGAATTCTAAGGGGTTGGTGTGGAGTTCTTCAGCACGAAAAGTATATCGTAAGTGGGTTACGTTTCAGCGAAACAAAGACGATCTCAATTTGGATTTTCGTATTATTTTTACATACTTTTTTTTCTGCACATCATGAAACGTGTCACTGGCTTTAACGGTTATCTTTATGGTTTCCGTTATGTCTTTGCGTTCAATTCGTCGCTGATAACTCTCCTGTGCGGTTACAGTGCACTATCGATATGGGGAACTCATAAATTAGTTGAGTTAAAATCCGTACTTTAAATCTTCAAATTAAAATCAAATCTTCTATCTATCGTCACTAATAACAACACATCCCAGTTCATGATGACTAGGAAAGTACTTATAATTAAAATTTAAAGCAAAGATTAATGTTATCTTCATTTATAATAATACAGTCAATAATTTATAACAGATTCGCTTAGTTATTTAAGAGAGTTTTCATTATAGAGAGCGTTCCCCGTACTTATATACACTTCGTGCTCATACAAAGTATCGCATTTTGTCAAGTCATCAATGTTTATGGTTTAAGCTTTGACCTTGCTCACAGAGGGTATATATACATGAGAGCTTGCTCCAATCAGCTTACGAATTGATTTGACTAATTAACTGCAGGCGCGCAATAATGTGAGATTGCACATGGAGATTATGTGCTTTTGATGAGACCCCAAAAATATGCCCCTTGGGCGTGTCGTTTCGGTTTTTAATCTCCCTGCGCACTGTGATTAGATATAGCGAGCAGATCTGACTCCTTCTTATCATCGCAGAGGCCCAGAAAGATGTGGAAATGTGGTCAGGTATTTGCGAAACAGCGGAAAAAGTGGGAGACGCACACGAGCTGCTCCTCGCACACTCACAATTCCTTATCGCCCGATAAGATAAGTGCCAGTGAAATATGGAAAATGACTGCACAGTTTTTTAGTACTTCTCCTCGTTTCGAACGTCCAGCGGAATGCTAGTCGTAAATTTGTGCTGAATAATCGAAGCTGCGAGTGATTCAAGACGTGCCTCGCGATAAGGACGACGAATCTCTAATAAACCCCGTCTACGTGAAGTGGGTCAGCCAAAAAATTAGCAGCACCCGTTGGAGAACTAGTTCGTTTTTGATTAGTTGCGAGAGTAGATTAGTCTTATATTGCAATACATCATCAAATTTAGTGCTTAGTGGTATGAATTTTCCATTCGTGCGATAATACCAATAAGCCGATAGCACAATTGAACACTTGTTAAGTTAGGAGGGGGTATTTTTTATTCGCTAATGAGTTTACAAAGATTATTTCGTACTTGACGGGATTTTGCTTAGCTACTTGTTAAAAAGATAGCGTAATAGAATTATTCTTTTATTTATTAAACTATACTAAATGCACTTTCTCCCACTCTTCTTGCAGGCTTTTGTCGCATGGTGGACAACAGCACCAGCAACAACTCCTCGGTTCTGGGCTTGCCCAGCAGTGGACATGTCAGCAACGGCTCCGGCAGCTCGGCTCAACTCGGGGCGGGAAATCCGCACGGTAACCAGGCCAACGGAGCAGCTGGCGGCGTGGGCCCAATGAGTGGCTCGGCTGTGGGCACTGGAGCAGCGGGCATGACCGCCGATCTACTGGCCAGCGGCGGTGCAGGAGCACAAGGCGGTGCGGATCGCCTGGACGCGTCCAGCGACAGTGCTGTCAGTTCGATGGGTTCGGAGCGAGTGCCGTCCCTTTCCGACGGCGAGTGGGGCGAGGGCAGTGACTCCGCCCAGGACTATCATCAGGGCAAGTACGGCGGCCCCTACGACTTTAGCTACAACAACAATTCGCGGCTGAGCACCGCCACGCGTCAGCCGCCGGTGGCGCAAAAGAAGCATCAGCTGTACGGCAAGAGGGATCCCCATAAGCAGACCCCGTCGGCCCTGCCACCCACAGTTCCCCCAACAACTGCTACTGCAGCCCAATCGCAAAGCATCAAGTACGAGTACGATGCTGGCTACGCCTCGTCGGGAATGGCCAGCGGTGGCATCAGCGAGCCAGGAGCGATGGGACCCGCTCTAACTAAAGACTACCATCATCACCAGGCCTACGGCATGGGAGCCAGCGGAAGTAGCTTTTCCGGGGACTATACAGTACGACCATCGCCGAGGACTTCGCAGGATTTGGTGCAACTAAATCACACCTACTCGCTGCCCCAGGGAAGTGGCTCGCTGCCCAGACCCCAGGCTCGCGATAAGAAGCCCCTGGTGGCCACTAAGACAGCTTCGAAGGGAACGAGTGCCGGCGGCAGCAGTAGCAGTGCCGGTGGAAGTAGCAGCAGCCTGGAGGACGAGCATCTGACACGCGATGAGAAGCGTGCTCGATCGCTGAACATCCCGATTTCAGTGCAGGACATTATCAATCTGCCCATGGACGAGTTCAACGAGCGATTGTCTAAGTACGACCTAAGCGAGAATCAGTTGTCGCTGATCCGCGACATTCGCCGCCGTGGAAAGAACAAGGTGGCTGCCCAGAATTGTCGCAAACGCAAGCTGGACCAGATTCTGACCCTCGAGGACGAGGTTAACGCGGTGGTCAAGCGCAAAACGCAGCTCAATCAGGACCGCGATCATTTGGAGGGCGAGCGGAAGCGCATCTCGAACAAGTTTGCAATGCTGCATCGTCATGTCTTCCAGGTGGGTGCAAGATATTAATATTCCATTATTTTAAATATATTTATATGTCAGATCATAAACTAATAATATCTTTATTTTGCAGTATCTGCGGGATCCCGAGGGCAATCCCTGCTCGCCGGCGGACTACAGTCTGCAGCAGGCTGCCGATGGCTCCGTTTATTTGCTGCCCCGTGAAAAGTCCGAGGGCAACAGCACGGCCACGGCTGCCTCCAACGCAGTTGCGTCGGCTGGAGCAGGAAGTCTGAATGGCCATGTGCCCCCGCAGGCGCCCATGCATGGCCATCACAGCCAGCACGGAATGCAGGCGCAACATGTGGGCAGTGGCATGTCGCAGCAGCAGCAGCAACAGCAGTCGAGGTTGCCGCCCCACCTGCAACAGCAGCAACAGCATCTTCTGCAGTCGCAGCAACAGCAGCCGGGAGGTCAGCAGCAGCAGCAACACCGCAAGGAATGAAAGTACCTGTTGCGAATTGCCGCAACTAAGAGTTGGTTCACTAGCTTCCAGCGCGAGCAGCAGCATCGATCCGAGCAGCAGCAACAGCAGCAGCAGCAACAGTTCGATTACCGCTACGACATGTTGAACAACAGTTACCTGTACTACTGAGCGGCGACTTGGTTATTCTTTTACTGAACTATTAGCTGCCACGTGTTGCTGGCAACATTTGATGCACCTGCTGCTGTCGGCCCATTGGAGCTGCCTCATTCATCGCACCAATCCTCCCATTTATGGTTTACTCATTTAGTCAGCATGATTGTTATTTATTTTTTAATTAATTAATTATTTGAACTCGTCCAGAGTTCGTCTTGCAAGTTGTTACCCCTTCCGGAGAGCGCATGCGAAGCCTTTTACTTAATTGCAATTACTAAAAACCATACTTGTGATAAATCAGTTCTTCAACTATGAATTCTTGGAGCCCGCAAAACGCAAGCTGACAGACAAATGCACAGAAAGAAACGTAAACAAAACCGAAACGAATGTAATCAAATATGCTTGAATTGAATTTGTAAATCAGAAAATAACTCACATTCACAAACAAATCCCCTCATTACTCGTTACTTATCAACGCGTCGTCCAACAATATTTGATGGTGAAACCGTTTACATCTCTATAATACTAGCTTGTAAAATATGAAAACACATAGATGGATAGAGAGAAAATGTATAAAATAGATAATAGGCACACAAACACACACACAAATCGATTGTAAAGGTTGGAAAATATTGCTGGACATTTCATGAATTAGTAAGACACTTAGTCGTAAGCTATCATCTAGTGAGAGATCTACCACAGAGGTACATATTTGTAAATCGTTCTAAATTCATAAGAGGCATTTATCAAAATCCCATACACAACAAATAACACAAAATAGCGTATCACTTCGAGCTAGCACTTAGCATCTGTAAATACATAATTTAAACTTAGCTAACATTTAACCAACTAGCGCTAGGCTACAGCAACTAAGAGTGTGCTAGCACACCGCAAAAGAAACTAAAGAAAAAACTAAAAAAAAAAACGAAAGAAACGGAAACAAAATCTAAACAAAAAGAATTGCTCTGGCTAGGGCGGCCCTTTAACTGTCCTGGTAACGGCTTAGTAAATAAGAGATTAAGAGATATTAATATTTAATATTCTTAAACATGTCCTACAGCATAAAGAGTTTAACTTTAAACTAAGCTACAGCTATGCGTAATGATAATGCAGATACAGATACGATATCAACTTAAACAGATCCGATGCGAAAACGAAACAAAAATCTATTGTTAATATAGGCATATGTATTTTAATTGTTGTAATGAATTTCGCGCACAATTGGAGGTCGATTGTTGCAAGTCGAAAACGAAACCTACGAAATCCAATAAAAATGCGCAACTTCAATAAAAGAAATTATTTGTTGTAAATTTAAATTGAACTAATTACCTACTATTGTACTACTACGCCTACGGACATATAAAATACATTAAAAGAAAACCTTCGCATATTCTATTAACATAAATTTTGATTAAAAGAGTGTTTCGTTGGAGTCCTGGAATGGCTTTAAGAAGCTTGCAAGGATCTCTCGGCACTCTTTGACCAATCCCCTGTACTTGTATGTCGCTATATATTTGTGTATGTTTCATATGAGAAATTTGTATGCTTTAAAAATGATAAACTTTCCCTCAGCTAAACAAAGAAAACGTCAAAATTAAAGAAAAACCACTACAAAAATAAATCAACTGACTATGTTTTTTATTGGCTCTACTGGGAGGTCAAATTTCTCTAATCTTTTTATATTCGTGGCACGTAATGTGATCGGTGCTAGGTGGCGCCCACCGTTTTGCTGCTTGCATATCTCCATCTCTATCTCTCTAAAACCTGAAAAGACCAAATAAAACACCATCAGTTGGTTTTTCTTCTTTTCATCTTAAGGTATATTCTCCGTCTTTAATTTTCACAATCTGGGCGACGCTTAAAAATAAAATTCATCAATCAATCACTCACATACTCATACAATTTTATTGTCCACTCATTATGATAATTGAAGCTCTTGTTTTTGAAACAGTTTTATTGATTACAATTTACATTTTCTATCTCAATGGAAGTGAGTAATATTTAGAAATTATCGGGTAAAAGGGAATTCACAATTCCGTTGCGTCCTCGCATAAATTTCATATTCATATACATGTTCAGTGAGCTGTTTAAACATTTCTCTAGTGGTCTAAGTTGCAGCATTTTGGTTTCCGGGTCTCACATCTTACTTTGCGTTAATATCAATTTGTAACTTAACTATAGTAAATTCAATACAAGTAAAGCTAACAACGTGGATCATTCATCAGCTTAGCATATACACATATACAATCGTTTCAGGGTTAGTGGTGGGTGGTCGACAATCAGATTGCCTCCACTTCAGCAGGAAAAAGGGGGGATTTTTGAGGGGTGTTCACAGCTGCAGCAGCTCTATGGCTATGACAGATGAGCTCTCAATGGAATCTCGCTTAGCCTAGTTTGAGTTAGAATTATAGTTGGGAGCCTATGCTTAACTAGAATACAACATCAGGTTCTTAACTGACGGCCAGGGCAGGGATGCCTCTCAATTAATAATATCAACAAATGGAATCGATGGGCAGCTGATCCTGCTTGATGCTCAGACGACGGGGATTAGATTTGTGCCTGCCGCCGCCTCCTCCGCCGCCATTGTTCCCGGATCCAGCCACAATGGTGATGCCTCCGCCGGGTCCGCTGGCAGCGCTTCCTCCTCCTCCTCCTCCGGTCAGCGTGCTCAGGCTGTTGTTATTGCTGTAGTTGCTGCTGTTAATGGAATTGCCGGAGTTGGTCTTTTCGTTAATACTGGATAGGTTGGGGATGCTGGGCGCCGTCGTCGTGATGGTCAGACCGCCCATGGTGAACGAAGCGCCGTGCTTGTTGTTGTTCAGCGGCTCCAGCTCGCTGGCCAGCACGCCGTTCGGAATGGAATGGGAGCGTATCTGCAGGCGGCCCGAGTCCAGCGACTCATCGCTCGCCGGATCCAGGTGATCCACCGAGGCGGCGGAGGCGATCCGCTGGAACAGGCTGGCCGAGAGTGTGCGATCCGCGAAGGAGGGATTCACACCCAGGCCGGGACAGCTCTTGGCGCTCTTCGTGTACTCCGACTTGAGCTCGTCCAGCTGCTTGGCGCTGCACAGCGGCGTGTCCACGTCGTAGGTGTTGTTGAACAGCGTGTAGTCCACCTCGTACTCGCCGGTCTCCTTGCGGAAGGACACCACATTCACGAAGCGATGGCCCCACAGCACCTCCGAGGGCAGGTAGCTGCTCCTGGCCTGCGTGGTCATGCCCGTGGACTCGATGACACCCTCTGGAAAAGCAAAAGTCATAAGTATACATCTTTGGAAAAAGACTGAAGTAAAACTCACCCAGCATAACAACCACTTCGAAGCGCTCCTTCAGCATATCCGAGGCGGAGAGCATGTACAGCGGACTGTTCCTGTCGATCTTGTGCACAATGGTCGTGGGCCAGATGAACATCAGCCGATCCTCGCCACCATCGGCGCCTATGTGCAACTCCTGCTGATAGAAGGGCAGCACCTCGCCCTCCTTCGTCACCTTCTTCCGGATTATCTGGGCCCGCACATGGGCCTCGATGATGTGAGACTTGCGCATGTCTCCCACTCGGAACATCAGGCACGGAACTCCATCCCTGTGGCAAATCACAGCATTGCGGGAGAAGAGCAGCGTCTGGGCACGCTTCTTGGGGCGCGACAGCTTGGCAAACACAATGCCCACCATAAAGGCCTGGATGAAGACGCCCGTGATGCACTGGATGCACATGGTGAATATCGCCTCCGGGCATTCCTCCGTCACATAGCGATTACCGTAGCCGATCGTCGTCTGGGTTTCCACGGAGTACAGGAAGGCGGACATCATGTTGGACACCTGCGTTACGCAGACCGTGTGCGTCATGTTGGCCACCAGATCGGGCGACTGATTCTTGAGGATGGTGTACTCCAGGTCATTGTGCGCGTAGGCGATGATCCACCAGATGAAGCCGAAGAAGGCCCACGAGAAAACGAAGCTGGCGGCGAAGACGAGCAGCGTCCAGCGCCACTGAGCGTCAACCAGTGTGGTGAAAATGTCCTGGAAGGGAAAACATATGAAGTCAGTAAGGGTATATAAGAAATAAACCATTTAATTCAATAAGATTTTTTATTTTACTATTCCAATAATGGTATCCAAGTTACGAAAAACTAATTTTGAATTTTTATAAAATATTTTTAGCTTCTTTATATTTCAGTCTAGAGTAGATCGAATTATGGAATTCCGCGTGAGAAGCACAAATCAATTTACATAATTGCCGCCAAAGTTTTGCGGCTAGCGTTATGCAAACCCGCGAGAGGCGGCTAAATATAACACGCGAATCGAACACAAGTGGGCCGTCGACTAGATATAGCCACGCACTGCCACGCCTCGTAACTCCCACCGCCCACCTCTCACCTGCAGATAACGACGCCGTCTTTTGGCCACATTTCCCTGCACAACGTTGCACTCGCCGTGCTTGAAGACCACACGTTTTCGCACACGCCGCGAACTGAAGCGTGTCTGCCGGTACCTGAAAGACGGAACAAGAGGATATAGATTGGCACATTAATATGGCACATAAATAGGGCGTTTAGGATTGGGTAAGAGTTCGATTGCGGATTTCGCTTTCAACTGCAGTGCGGCTCTTATCTATTGCGGACGGATTTACACAACCTTCGAGGTGCTCACAAAAGCTATATTTGACTAGTCTATTTGCATTTTCGATAAGAACTTTCTTGTTTGTAAAGCTGTTATGTGTCTAAAGAACATTTCCTTATCATATAATAAGCTTACAACTGCAATTGGATTAATATAAAGTAGTTCTTTTATACGCCCACAAATAAATCGCAAGGAAAACTATTTATCAAGAGCTATTTTTATAAGGTCCAAAACTTAAAAATACTTTCTCAACCTTGGATGGTTTAACTTTAAAACACACCCACTATATCGATAAGAAGAAGAACTGAACCGAGCACAATGCACACATATTTATGTCCATATGCCGATTTCAGCCGGCCTTTGTTCGGAGTGATAAAGGATGGCAACAACAGGAAGTCACAAGACACAAAACCACTGACGTTTGTCTCCGCCATTCTCACCGATAATACCAATATGTAGCTATCGGCTATGCGAGTATCTGATTAATTTACCAAATCATAGCTTGGAGCAAAATGCTCGAAAAGCACACTACAAACACCAGGCCGATAAAGAACAGCATGTTGAGCACTTGGCGATTATCAATTGATGATATTTCGGGTTCCAGGGTTGCGCCTCCACCTGGATCACTTTGAATACCCTGGAAAGTTTTGGGAGTTTTTTAAACCAACGATAATTAGTTTTTGACACTACAATATCACAGGTATCACCATGGAATGTCTGGGTTGTATTAATTGCTGATACTACGAATCCAAGAGATCACTGAGATCACTTTACAGAGCACTCTTAGATTATTAATTGCTGATACTACGAGTACCAGGGATCCACTAGAACACCAAGGGAAAGCTTATTAAGGGACCGTAGTCGAATTAGTACTGAGAGAAGACCGTTTTCGTCTTCGAAAGCCGTTCTCTGGATCGACAGTAACTGTATTAATCGCTAACTGTAGGCGCTCTTCCCCAAGCAGCTGACTTTTGCAGTTTTCGTTTCACTTTGCCTTACATTGATATTTACATGTTCGTTTATATTTCGTATTCGTTTCATTTACACGCTTTATCAGCCCGCTCTGCTTTGTGCACTGAAATCCGCTAGAATGTATGCAAAAGTCCCCACACGCATTGGGGAACTGAGCTTTAAAGCGATTATAATTATCAATTGTTCCAAGTGAAGCTTGAGTAGTTCGGAAGAGGTGAAGTCCAGTAAATTCAAGGGGTAGAGGTGTCGATAAGGAGGAGCTAATGGCATGGTGGAATAGGAAACTAATTGAGTAGGTTGAGACGAATGGATTCGGAATGGTAATTTGTACGATATCGATCATGCCCATTCGATTTTTTGGGTTATTTCTGATTTTTATAGAAATACGAATGTTAAATTTATAAGGTATTTATCAATTAGGAAAACATCGTTTCTATTATAAAAGTCGTACAATGATCTAATATTTAAAACATTAAAATAGTGACAAAAGTTGTTTACCAAATTATGAGCAATACTAAAGGTAACTAATATTTTTCCACTGTTTTGATAACACATCTACCTGAATCATTACAGTTATCACAATTGCTGATTATTAAGATTTAAGATTTTGTTTTCCAATAAATTTTAAATGTGTCATTTAAATAAAAATATACTCTTTGTTTAAGAGTTGTTATGAGTTAGAGTAATCTGCAAAACATTAGCCAGCGCAATTAAACTTGAACAGATAAGCAGAAAGATTGTTTTAAAGAAATCAATCAAATTTATAGCATTGTAAAATTCACGAAAAGGGGTAATGAAATTATCAGAATGCGTCACCGGAATGAGTGATACAACATGTACATGTACAACCTCATTAAAAATAAATCAAATCGATAAAACATAAATGTGAGAGAAATTCCCAGAACAATGATACCTCCCAGATGAGACTCAATCAAAATTCGTAGAAAACTCCGGGCGAGAACAGAGCCATTAGAGTTCATTAGTTTAAATCTGATGTTTGGCTCATGCAAATAAACCGGCTCACACAGAGTGCCTCATTGTTATTGTTATTGTTTATAATCGTTTTTGTGATTTTGTTATTGTATTTTTTTTATTTTGGTTTGCCAAATGCAATATCTGGGGGAAAAACCGGTTGGCGCCGAAGGGGCGAAGTAAAACAAGTTCAATGGAACAGGCGACACATATGAACTAATGCGTCAACTCAACTCCCAACTGGCATGATATCAGCTGATTGTTTTTAGATTTCCACAGATAGGGAAGTGAGTGAGAAAACGGCAGCTAGCATTGTTTTATTACATTTTGGGGGTTATCTAACGACCAGAGGCCAGATAAGCGGTCCTTGGGTTATGGCCTGCAATTAGAGCTCAGCCTGTGAGATAATCGAGGTAATTGAAAACAAAACGGCAAAACAGAACTAACCTTGGACAAGATGAACTCGGCAGCAGGTGGAGGGCTGGAGGTGATGCCCCTTTCATTTAATTCACTAGTATTTCAAAGTAGTATCTCAATCGTCTGGCTAATGGCCAACAAGTTGTTTAACGGGCTAATGCAATTGGGCCATCTGGTATTGCAAATCTATATATCGAAGGTGCAAATAAGTTGACCATGGTCATGATCATAATCAGAACCGATCGGTTTGGTTCGTATAGCAACAGCTATTGACGTCATTGATCTGGCTTGGATCTATTTCTTATGGCCCAGAGGAAATGCATTCTGGGGAGTACTTTATGGCACCCCATACGTATTTATATAGTATTTGTAGACAACGTGCTGCAATTGCTGTCCATAAATCAAGCTGAGACAGCCAGACAAATGTACAGTACGTTTCGCAATCGAATGGCGACTTGAATTCAAACTAATTCCGGAACCCCCCCATCAACCTTAAACAGCAGTGATTCAATGTTTCCATGTAATCCTCTTAATACTCCTCGTTACGATAAGGTAAATACATTTATTTACCCATCGAGTCACCTTTACAAAACGTAATGTACCTGCATGTTTCCTCATTTCTTGTGCATTGCCAAAATTAAAATTAAAATGGCAAAAGTGGGAAGAATAATTATGAATCTGCATATATAAGCCAAAAGTTGTCAACAGGCCACTTGGCCACTCAGCGAAATCGTGAACAGTTCGTTTTAAAGAAAAAGAAACACAAAAGATTGGAGGAGAACAAAACATCCTTTCTTGGCTTTTATATAAACTTTGATCAGAAAGCTTTATATATAGAATGGATATTGTGTGCATATATCAGCAGAGGTTGCTGTATCGCCAAAGAGCAAATTTCCATTTACCTTTCAGGCAAATATTTATGCCGCGTTCGATTAAACATTATAAGTCGCAGTGCGCAGATGCATATATAGTATAGATCTGTACAATATGTATTTATGTACAGTTGTACACATGTTTTTATGTACAGTACTCAGATCGCAGCGAGTTCAGCTGTTTAAATAACCTTCAAGGGTGACTAGGTAAACGCAAACCATTATGAAACTACGTTAAGTTATGGAAAGTGATCTTTGGACTGCAGAAAACGATCTTTGTAGAACCGGAATCGTGACTGGATTGTCAAAGAATATTGTGCTAGGAAATGTTAGCGGGAGTTTTATCTGATTACTTCAATAATTGCGAATATGCATAAACATAATACTGATGAATTTTTAATTTATCCCATTTATCAGTTTTAGAAACTAGCAAGAACACTTCAGCTTTCTAATAATGTTATTATTGTTTCAAAAATTTCACGCTCACTTTGATAAACCACACATTTAAGCACTTAAGTGATCATCTTCGTTTGGATCTTCTGATCAGCGATCGATGATCGATCTTGTCTACCTGCGATTTACCTGAGAAGCTCCTCTCGCCACGACTGTTCGCTGGAATGAGTGGCTCGGTAGACGATCATGGACAGTCGACTGAAACTGCGACGCAGCTCAGACATCTTGGGGCCTTTGATCGATTGTTCTGGGATCACAAGAGTTGTTCAAGCGAACAAGGCAATACTGTTGGTTGCGATTGATTTAATGTACTGAAGTGTGTGTGAGTGTTTCTTGGTTTTTTAGCTTGTTTTTGGCAAAAAAAAACACGATAAAACGTTTTCTCTTGTTCTAGTTTGTCATTGTTATAAAAATAAAGCACAGACAATGTTTCAGCAGAAGGCGACGACGTGCCGAACAGCCCAGTAAATCACAAAAACGAGATCTCAGCATTTCGAGGGAGTTCCTAAGCTCTCGGTTGCCAAACTTTCAACTTGAGCCACTTTTCACTTTGCCGGCAGCCCGGTTAATTAACTTGTAAAGCGCGTAGAATTTCACGCCTTTTGTTCTATTTTTACAAAGTTTTTTATTTTTTATTTTGGTTAACGTTTTGTGTCGGTTGTGTGTGAACTGCGCGATCGAACAACTTTTTGCCAACTGTCGGCGAGCAAATTGAATTTCGCCCTCGTCGCTGCAAACAAAATTCAGTGTTGATATTAGTCCCCGTACCGCTCCCCCGCTCCCCCGCCCCCTCCACCCCTCACCCGCCCTCCCTCATCAATATACATGTTCTACGCTCACTGACAGCGGACCGACCTCTTGTTGTTTTTGCCGTTGGACTGCCGCCTCATTTACTCATTTCACCTAATTACACATGCATGTATGTCTGGTAGCTATAAACAATTGGAATGCCAGTTCCTATTTATCAGATACCCCGAGCACACAGACACCCACACGTGGCTATCTGTTTGCCTCATTAACTGTGTTTGCCCGCGATTGACACATGCCACACCTGATGGATCCCAGTTTTACACAACACCAATTGATCACATATTTGCTTTATTGGAATCGGAATAGGAATAGAAAAACCTATAACGCAGGAACCCTATCTCCGTTATTCTGCGTCAATTATATGTATGGAATTGTTTTTCTTAGTTGGCGATTTCGATTTAATTTTGAAACGCAGATCGCCAGTGCCAGATATATACGGCATATAGAATATGCTCTGACTTATCCCCCATGAACCGGTTCGGGCTGCCATAGCCACAGTCGCCGCCTCGCACTTTGCTCGTTCAAAAATAGCCAGAATTTCCCGCATGGGAAATACCAATAGAGATCGTTCGAAAGTTGAATGAACCAATTTTGGGTTAAAACGGTTCGCTCTCCTTGGAGTTAATTTCCATGGTCTGCTATCTCGAGTGCCCACTGTAATCTATCTAATCTTGGCCAAAAAAAAGAACCAAGAGCCAAGACAAAAAAAGATTGCTGGCCGAGGGAAGGAAAGAACCCGTCTGAGCCAATAAGACCCATGAGTAATTTCTTACAGGGAAGCAGAGCCGACTAAGATTTCCCAAAAACAACTGCCCCCTGTTATCAACCATTATCCAGTGACGTCAAGGCTGTGACGCATCTGAGCCGGTAATCGCCACATTTGTAGTCAAGTGTTGATATCGGTGTAAAGATATACAATCTTATAAATATGTCCGGTCTTATATGGGCGGCGATAACTATGACTAAACGTTTGACAGTCCAAAGGCGGCGTGGTTATTTTGGGTAGCAAGTAGTCAGAAAAAGATTTCACAAACTTATGAGAAGATCATAGTAACTTAGTTGGGAATTGAGATAGGACCAACCTTGAGAGGCTTTCGAAAAAATCACTGACTTAACCTCTGGAGGTAGTCTCTAGTTTTTATCAACATAAGTTTGGAAAGTTTTAGCTCACAATCATTTAAATATTTTAATGGCTTATAAATAATAACACAAATAAAATTTCCCTGATCAATAAGCCTATTTGATGAACCCATAAGCCATCTCGTGTCTCGCAACCGATCGCTAAACGTTTATAATCCTCATTATCTGCAGAATTATTCCAGCTAAATCTTAAACGAAAACATTAAATTCAGAGCCTGCGGAGATATTATTAGCTTTGTAGTCACGCTGCGATCGTGTGTCTTGGGTAAACCAGAGCAAACAAATTGAGCAACCAATTAGCACGTCTATTTATCAACCACATTTCGTTAAGATATTGCCGCCGATGGCGTCTAGTAAGTTTCCACCTTGAATTGCGATCTCAATTAGTGTACAAATAAAGAAATTAAGCCGTCTTATTCCTCCCTCTTTCTCAGTAAATACCAAACAGATGTCTCAGTATAAATATTAGCGCAAAAATGTGAAACAGCGGATATTTGCACATTAAGTTATGAGTGAAATGTTCATCATTAACTGGAAAAGTATCTCGGATGTATCGCCTGTCTGTCATGATCGGTGAGCGTGTCTGAAGTGAGTCATTTGGCACATCTCGAGATATGTAAAAATTCCGGCGCCCAAGTCAAGCCCAACTTGAAGCTACAACCTCGATTCCAGGTGCTAATGGTTGCGCAGTCGGTGGAGAGGGGCCTTATCATTCGCAATGTCTTTTATCTGCCGTAATCGTGGCCTGCGGCGGCACACTTGTAAATAATAGCAAGAAGAGTACACAAGAAATAAACTGGGTAAATATTATGGCCATGTGACAAACGGGCCGTCTTGTCAGCAGGTTTTTTTCAAAAAAAGGTTGCCCAAGAAATGCCAAAAAAAATGAAAATAAAAAAACCTAGAAACGATGAGCATGCGCCGCTTGTTAAGCTAATGATTACACGCTTTCTGCATCCCAAAAATGCCCGGTGTACAGTCTGCGCAAAAGGTGCGACACGATCATCAGATTATGGCGCTGGAAAGTGGCTTTTATTGTTGAAAGTTCCAAAATTGGTGGAACATTTATTGCCAATTTATGGCATTGAAATAAATTGCAAGGCTGCCGACTTTTACTTTTACTGAGATGCAGAGTTTTCTAAATGGCTTACTTGTATTTTTCTTGTAAATGTATTTGCGTAATAATGACATTAAAAAAACGTTTAACCATTCTGCACAACAGTAATAAGTTCAATGGAATTTTTTTAAAAATTTCAAAATTTATACGATACAATTCCATTGAATCTGTGGTAAGAAGTGATATTTATGTTTAAGCAATTGGTGCCTCTAGTAATTATGCTTACCAATGCTAAGAGTTTATGCTCTTTGCTGGTAATTTTTTTTAATTAAATATTTAATCAAATAGATTTTGCATAAGCCCTAAGCCTTGACCTTCTTCGCGGTAACACCTTAAAATCCCCAGATAAGCAAATTGCTGATATATTTTTTGAATGTTGTTTATCTATGGCGGTTAAGACCTAATAGTTATAAATTTCGGCCAACACAAATAGACCGCAAGCTTTATAAATTGAACAAACAAAGGAGCGTGCAGCGAACTCGAATATCTTAAGGCTTTAAACAGGTAGAAATCCTTTGGCAAGCCCAAATGGTTTTTTTTGTTGTCTGTGGCATATCGCCAAATTGGTAAATAAATGCACGTTAAGCATTTCTTACCGGCCTCCATTTTATTCATAAAGGTAAATGCCGGCATTTAAATTCCAGAGGCGAAACCCACACAGAAAGAAAAATGGATTAAATATAATGATCTATAGACCTTCAGTTACAAAAAATAAAATATTTTAAGTTTAGCTCGTATCTTAATTTTTTCTGTGTAGATGGCTGTGAGGGAGACAGGGTCACCCGGCTTCCTGTGTGAGAGAGAGAGGGAGGAAGAGAGCTCCCCTGCGTGGGATCACAATCACATGTGCCACTCTTATATGCCGACAGCAGCAGCTGATGCAGCATTTAAATATAAGAGCTCGGTTGCCATGCCATGCTCATTATATACGCCTTTGTTTTGTTTTGCTTTGCTTTTTTTTTTTGGTCGTACTGTACTCTATATGCCACATATATTTAGTAAAATACACTGCTATAACTCATTCCCATGTGGATGCGTCGCCTTGCTCTCTGTCACAAGTTCACTCTGCTCCCGAGTTCAATGCAAACAACCTAGTTTTCTGGCCATTTGTTGTGCTTCTCTTGAGGCGGCAAGCACGTGCTGCTTCTTCTCGTCTTTCAAACAATGCAATTGGAAACCTGTCCATAAACTTAAGAGCCACATGTGATAAATGAAATCGTTTAGCCAACACGTTACACGGCGAAAAAGTTTTTACTTTGAAAGCATATCATGTGGAGAACTTTCGATATCCGGTGATGCCATACAAACTGCTAAATATAACGTATATAATTTGGGTTTTTCAACATTCTACCTTACTAAAATACAATAAATATAATAATAACCTTTAATCTAAAATACATTTTTGTAGTTTTTCGATCAGTGTATTGTATACTTTTTTTATGTTTCACTACATATTTCGGGCTTTAAAAATTTTTTAAAAAGCGATAGCCACTATAAAACTTTTGCTACTTTTCTGATTCATTATTTTGAATTTTGGGTTTTTTGGGTTTCTTTTGAGATTATGCTACATTGTTAAAACTTGTATAATATTTTCAACAGTGAAACTGATTCATGTGTTATTCGTAGAAACTTAAAGATGTCTACCAACTACACTAGAATTTAGGTGTGATATGGTGAGTGTGCTTGAGTGTGCCACTACCAACTTACTCGTACATGGCATCCACGAGATCACGCTCCCAGGTCATTAGGCGCTTCATTATGGCCAAAAGGAATTTCGTGGTGTTACAGAGATGGACTCGAGGATTTGGACTCCGATTTCGATTGGGGTCTTGGGATTTGCACTGGCAGTCGAGGCACGCGCTGCTGCGTTGTATAACGTGTACAATGCTATGTAAATTTCTGCTGTTTCTGCCGCGCTTTGGCGCTCTCTGTTTTGCTTTTATGCGATGGCAACAACTGAAATGTAACGGCAACAGCGACGTCGGCAGAAATGTTGGGTTGACAGCTCCTCCGCACGGCGAAAGCAACAAAAACAAAAATGGTCGCGGCAACCTTGGCTACAGTTGTTGTTGGTATTATTATTTATAATTTTGTTTCTAGTTGTTTTATTACAATTATAATGATTGAAAACAAAAGATTCGAGCACTTTTCAGATTAACTTTAATACTGTTGACAAAGCGGATGACGTTATCGTTGGGATAATAAACTCGGAGTGTGTGTGTGTGCGTGTAATGTGAGGCAGGTTTCGGTTGGGGTTTTTATTTTTGAGAACTTTTTTTATGTATTTTCGATAAATTTATGGGTTGTTCACGCTCCCCTTCGAATTTCGTATTCGGCTCTTTATCACAAATGCGTTCTTTTTGTGGTGGGGAAGGCAAAAATGGTTTTTATTTTGAAATAAACAAAGGCGCGCATAATTTTTGATTTAGAAACACAGTTGATTTTGAGTTGAACGAGGCACTTGGCGGCTAACGGTAGACGGAACTGTTTGTAACGGTGTCTTTCTTAGCACTGAGCAATGTTGGGGCACGAATGCGTTTTAAATAGCTCTCCGTTTCGCTGGGGAGGGGATCTTGCAACGAGTGAGAGAGAGGGAGAGACGGAGAGAAACACGCGGCCAAAATGAGCGAGCGAGAGCGCGGCGCAGGTGTATAACTTTCTGCGAAGACGGCTAAACTCAAACTGAAACGTTCGGTTGACAGCTTTGTTGCTTTTTATTATTTTGAGTTTAAAGTGGAAGACGCGATAGCAGCAAGGCAGCCAGGCAGCACAGCAAAGCAGCAATGCGGCAGAGCAAAAGCAAAGGCAAAAACAAACACAGAGTGACAACAGCGTGTTGCTAAAATCACACATACGCCCGGCTGGCAAACACTCTCAAGCATGAAATACAACAGCTGATAAATTCAGCTCACTTCTTTTGTTGTGAGAGAGATTAAAGGGGGGGAGCGTACAAGAGAGGAATAACGAGGGAAAGGGGAGGAAAGCACGGCAGGAAGATCTCTCCTTGTGCACTGAAAAAATTAAGTGCTCATAATTTATTTCTTTTTCAATTTTGAATGTTGTTAAATCCTGAATAACTGTGGTACATTTTTCTCTCATTTAATTCGCCCTTAAGTCAAATAATTATCTCTCCGCATTCGCCGCAAGTCCATAAACAGTTACATCGCCTGACAGTCGATCGTTTTAATAAATCAACGGAGACAAAAGACACTTAAAAAATATTCGCAAACTGGCGGGAAAGGGGGGTTAACTGAGTCCGAATGATAATCAAGTTTAAAGATTTTCGCCAATTAACGCGCATAAAACTCAATTTATAACTGCAGTTTCATTAGTGCCATGAATGCCGACATGTGTGTAAATATTTATGCATACCAGTAACCACCAGTATACATATATCCTCACGTATACAAGTATATAGTAGCCACGATATGCGATAATCAAATTGGGCACGTCTGCTTATTCAATCTCCATTCGTTAAGTGATTAGCGGCCCTCGAGAAAGACTCCGTATCTCCGTATGGCCCCAAAAATAGATTCCATAGTGCATGTGACTCCTGACGAACATCCCCTTAGAAAGTTACGTTTGCATTGCGACAAATTTATAGTAGCCTCTCGATCGCCCTGATACTTGATATCAGCGGTACGACTTTGCACACGACTTCCAGTCGTTCTATTTCCAGCACTCTCTGTAATCACCTGATGGACTCATGGACAAGCCAACAGATGGATCAAACCCTCAAACACACTTTTGCTCTTTTTAATTAAGCTCGAGGATCAAAATGTACATATTCCAGAAGGTATTGTTGTATTGTATTCCCCTTTAGACATAAGTCTTAAAGTATTTAAGTCCCACAGATTTCTGTGAAATTGTAACATTACTTCTGCAAGTTAACCTTCAAATAATTATTTGCACACGAAAAACTGCGAGTGGTTCCTCTTTCTAGATAGAAGTACTCTGTAATCACATGATGAACAAGTCAAACAAGATCAATCTATCAATCATACTAACTTTTCTTTGAAAAGTTTTTTAAAATTTTGCCAAATTAAGCCCATATAAGTAACACAGCAATGATAACTTAAAGTTAAAGAGTGCTTCTTTACAATTTGAGATAGTCAATTTCACGTGACCAACCCTAGTGATTTTTTTCCAAGAAGCTCATAAGACCACCCCATTGGTTTTATGTGGAAATATATCAAGGATCGATTTATTAAGTTTTCAAAAATTACTGTTTTTCATATTAGCCGCCGCCAAAGCCTGTTTTCACTACACAACTTACATTAAATAATGCTGACTCTGTTAATATTTCATTGTAATTTGTTAACAGTAAATTACAGAGGGTCCCAACGCTTAAATGTTAACACGCGCAGACCTTTAGTTAATGTTAATATTTACAACTGCTTGTAAAACGATTAAATAATTCCAGCTCTTTCCGCAGATCAATTTACAACCTGTGATCGATAATTGCCCGCTCGGATCTTGCCCAACCCGCTCCCAAGTGGTCACAATCAGCGGGTCGTTGAGCGGTGATTCCACGGCTACTTATCGAATGGATCTATCATAATAAAAATAATTAATTTCGCTGAATCGTGGGCAATCGGCTGAGGGCGTTCGGACAGGCTCGAGTGGCGCGCACGATCGTCGACCGCGCAAATATTGCCCAAATCAATTGTCGGCGGAAATGAGGCAAATATCAATCATACGCACTGGGCGCCGCAGACAAAGATTGCGCTCCTCGGAAGAAAGTGTGTCGAATGCGCCGCAGGGCTAAATATCACCATCAAAAGCACTCAAGGGCTATTTATAGATGGTGTCCGCGAGCAGAAAGCATAATTCTCGGCATCCACACATAGGAAATCCCCTCGGATTCTCGATTCTTGATTCCTCTGGCATTTGGCCAATCGAAAAATGAGTGTGAGCAACAGCGGCCGGCCAGCGAGCAGTTAACACGTTTTTAATTAACTTATGGGCAAGTGAATTAGTGGATTGCCAAACCGAAATCGAGAATTCGAGGCTCCGAGGCGCATTATGCAAATTTATGTCAAGGCAGGGGCAGGTGCAAGTCGTTGACTCTCGGTACTCGGTTATTTGGTTCTCTGGGAGAACGTTCCCATAAACAGAGTGGAGTTGCCGCGGCATTAGTGCTCGGTAAACAAATACGCGTAATGTCAGGGGCGTTCATTTGGGCACGGGCAGTACTGCACACAAGATACCGAGACTCTATTCCCAATTAAGGCAGCCAGCATCTGAATCAACAGTATCTGTATCTGTATCTGTATCGCACGCTGAGCCAGAAGCAACAGGCGGAAATAATATTTAATTGTCCACCCACTGTCGGCGCTCAAATCAAAATAATTCAATTTTGTCATTTCAGGCAATCAAGTCAAAAGGTTTATCTCGCTCTAGTGACTCGATTCTCAGTTCTCCATTCTCGGCACTCGGCTCTCGGTTCTGGGTTCTCCATTCTCAGTGCGACCAACTGACCAACAGACGTCACCTCCATTTGCATATCAAAATAACCTCAAGTCGCAGCTATCAATGGACGGGGACATGTTTGACAAAAAAGCCAAGTGAAAAAAGCACCACAAAATCCAGTCAGGGGGAAGTGCACCGAATGCTGTTTGTTTACCGATGTGTGGGCTCGGATTATGTGGATATATTCGTATCTGAGCACTTGCCTGACTGCCAGTTCTTGGAAACTTCCACAAAATGCAAAGATTTGTACATGCATACAAGTTCTGTGAATAACAAACACTGGTACTTAAGCTTATTAGTTTAGTTATTCAGGGCGCAACTATGCTCTTGCATCATTAAAAACTTCTAGGAAACTATTGCACAACTAATTTACACAGGGAGGAGATGGAATAAGCTATTGACTATTAAATCCATAAAGGATAAACATTACAATATAATTCTAAAATTCTCAGAAATTCAATTTGCTTGTAATGGAAAAGCCTAAACTATAGCCCAAATTAAATTACATTTACAAATAATAAAAAAATAAATAATAAACGAATATTTAAATACTGGTAAATATTAAATATACACTTTAAAGCTAATAACATCTAAGATGTAAAACGGCTGAGTTAATAGAAATTTCCAATATGTTTATTCCGTTCGCTAATAGAGTTGGCTAATATAACAAGTATCCATCAATATTGGCTTAAAAATAGAGAGACGACAATATTGATTTAAAAATAGCAAAGAGACAATAATGTGGTACCTCTGTTATAGTTTCAAATTGAAAGATAACCGCTTGTTTTCCAAAACCGCGAACAACAGGGCGTATGAGTAATGGTGCGTTACTCATACGCCAAGTTGGCCAAGACATAAGAGATCTTATCTCACTCACCTGGTTAGTGGACCGGGGGACTCGCTAACGGCTTTGATGGATCGCCGGATCTGCCGATGGAAGCTGCCCAGGATGGACTCCTTGCGGGAAAGTTGCGTTCCACTGCCGCTCGACTCGCCGCCCGTGGAATTGATATTGGAGGCGTAGGTGGAGGTGCGCTTGTAGGTCTCCTCCAGGCAGACCGCCCCCTGCTCCGCTGCAACTGCAGGACTCGTGGCTGCCACCAGTTGGTCCACATTGAGGGGCGTGGTCTCCTTGGAGTCGTTGTTATTGCTACTACTGCTCATCTTGACTATGGTGGCCTTTTCCTTCTCCTCGGGCAACAGTTTCGCCCAGGCATTCTCGCCCACAAGATCCGATTTATCCACTATCATTTTTGGCATTGACTAGTTACGGCTAATAGTTTAAATTAACTTTCTGCACTTTGATATCTTTGGTATAGATCTCGAGAAGTCGCCGACTTTGGGGGAAAGTAATCGTTATAAGGGAAAATTGGAATAGCTATTGGGGGCGCGTTTCTTTTGCAGTCTGGAACCGTCCGAGCCAATCATGGATGATGGTTCTTTGCTATCGGCCACGTTGTTCTCTGCAACCAAAACGGAACACGAATGCGGGTTAGACTTGAGTTAACATTCACATATATATCGGTATCAAACATCTGGGGGCAATCCTGGACATTGTCGCACCGCCCACATCTCATTATTAAGTTCACACTTTTCAGCGTTTTCATCTCGCTTCCCGCTTTTAATCTTTTTAACACACTTAACAAAGTCCTAAAGTTCGTATCATTTTGTGGTTGGAGAATTCGTGAATTCTACTTCGCGAACTGCGGTTTCGGTTTATTACCGTTATCATCCCGTCTGGGGGTGCTTGTCTCGACTGGGACCAACTGGCGATATGGTGGTCCACAGCTCTATAAATTAATAGTAAAATTAGCCACAGCTATGCTATAATTGGTGGATTTTCCAGTGGAACATATACCTATCAATAGATTTCGAGCCCGCAATGGAATATTTTGGGTCTGGGAGTTTATGGCAGACTGTCTTGTAAGCCCACATTATGTTTATGGGTATGTTAGGTAAAACTTAAATATAACATAAGAAATGTTTATATTTTTGCCTGTTTTTATTTCTCGGATCGATTAGAACCACACAAGACTAGTAATTATGATTATTAATTTTGTGAGCTATCGTTGTTTATAAACACATTTTTGTTGATAAAGTTATATTTTAATTATCTCTTGCCACTTTTCAAATATAAATGATTTTACTATATTTAATGCGCTTAATAAAATTAAATTCATTATTACTTTATTGTTTTTTTTTAGATAACTAATAACATGTTTTAAGGGGTTGTTTTTCTAAACAAAATGAAGTTTCCATTGTGATTTATTTCACTAATTTCAAGCCGTCAATTTAATTTTCTGTTAGCAACAGATTTTTAGCAAAATACCCACCAAACACTTTTGAAATACACAATGTACTGCATATACATGGATTTGCTGAGCAAAACAACAATACACTTTGAATGACACATTTTAAATGAAATATTTTTAGAACCATTTTGGTTTGCAATATTTTGGAAAAATAAATATTTTCAAAATTTACTGTCTCGTATCTTGTTTATAAAGTTCCAGCCGAGCGAGTTGACGACCAGAGCTTATGCTCATAAAATGTATGAACGATAATTTGTTGCAAGTTTTTGTTGGAATATTTCCATAATTTCATATTTCAGCGCTAAGCTTTTTTTTTATGCAAATTAAATGCCGTCAACATTTTATTTTGGGGTTCTCTCGTCTGAGGTGCGAGAGACCATAAACGGGAAACACGTAAAATAATAACAATGACGGCAGGGCTAACAAACCGTTTTCACTCGAGAGTTTCCCCAGAAATTTTTGATTTTATTATATTCCGAAACTAAACTCACACAATTCGATTATTGGGCTCCTCAGTTTGTGGGTTTACCGAATTTTGGCGAATTATTTTATGTTATCAGCGAAACGCCCGCGACTTTCGTTCGAAACTTTGGAAATTTCGAACTGCCAACCGCGAACCGCGCGCGATTTTCAAAGTGGACCTGCTGTGGACGAGACGAGTTGGAGACTGGCGATTTATTTTGGTTTTGATTTCGGTCTTTTATTTTCGCTTTTGCTGCTCTGCTCTGCTCGCGCACGCACGCGCAAAACGTGGGAACAAAAGTGCGAGAGGGAGGGCTGTATAGGGGGTGGTAAATGAAGAAGAGCTATTACCGTTTGTTTGTATTTAAATTTTTTGTTTTTATTTTATTTTTTTGTGTTTTGCGCCTCCGTTGTGAACGAGCGGCGTTCGCAAATTGACTTGGCGCTCGAGTGCGCGTTGCCTGTTTTATTATCCAAAAGCGAGCAGCAACAACAGACGCCGCCGCCGCAGCAGCAGCCGCCGCAGTAACAGCCGCCGCAGCAGCAGCACCACCGGCAGCAACAACAACTACAGCGGGCACGACCGGTAGCGTCATCTAGCACACATAATTTTATTTTTTTTTTTTTATCGAGTTGGCCAAACGAGGCTTCGCTGCTGCGTCGGCGTTTGCTTCGTTGTTGCTCGTGCTTTTTTTCTGCCTTTGTGCTTTTGCTTTGCTTTACAGCATTGCCAAATCTGTCATAAGGTCGCCGGCGGCGCTGTCGCTGCTCTGCCGGCTAACAGATGTTGGCGCCATGTGATTGCCGGCAGAAGTTCCACGGAGAAAGCAAAGGGGGAGGGGAAGCGTGGGTGAAAAGGAGAGGGGCAGAGCGAAAGAGCGCAACAGGTGGGAAATCCTTTAAAGCACAAAGGGAATTAAAGATGTCTGCTTTGCAGGAAATGCGCAAAACCAAGAAGAGATTTCTATCGATAAAAGGGCGTGCTTTGGATTTCTTAAGGGGGGTTAATAGATCAAAGTAAATTAATAGTTTGATATATTATTAAATTATTTTATAATTTTTTAATATAAAGTGCTTGCACAGTCAGTTTCCATCCCCTTTCGTGAGCCCCTGCTTGCTGCCAATCAATCAAATGCCAGTGTCATAAATTGACAACTATGGTTTCTACCATGCTAACCCCCCATAGAAAAGTTCTTCGTGATATATAGTCCAGTGATAAAGCAATGTCAGTTGATAGTGTCGCACACAATTTGCATCATAAATCTTTCACTCTTGCCAGCTCTTTTGTCCTCTGTCTCATACCCTGGGTTTTCCCTCCCCTTCGTTGATTTAATGGAAAAATTTAATTAGTACCTACAGAACTAGTTAAATGGTTTGACTTAAATCTGTAAACAGAGATGATAATTTTATTTTCAATTTTGTAATTTCCGTTTTCAATCAAAACAGTTCTCAACCCAAATATTAGATATTACATTTTGTTGTAACAGTGCTTGGGTTTTCCCCCGCTATTTTTGTTTTCCCTCAAGTGCTAGCATCTGTATCTGTACACTGTACACCGCTTACACCTGTGCAATTGTGCTCCAAGCAGGGCGAATGCAAACACAATCAGCGCAAAGTGCAAGGTGTCACATGCCCACAGTTCGTATGAATAGAAATGGAAATAGCCAGTGAATCATTGTGTATTCACTTTGCCCAACTATTCAAAGTGCTCCCCGTAAAGCGGCCATTACGGTAAATAGGTAATTGAATAGGTGTCCGGCGAATCACGTTTGCAATTTCGGGAGAATGGAATATAATAAGTTGCTTAGTTTATCCCCATAGAATAGTGCTTGTATCGCTATAGTATTTGATTTACGACCAATTTTTGTTAATCGCGCTTCGACAGCACGTGGCGCAGAGATCATTAACGTTTTGCGGTAAACAAAACGCCTGTTTTAAAAAACAAATTGCAAGTTAAACAGAATAATGAGTTTTCGTTATTGCAAATAGAAAAGACAACAAATAAAGCGTAACACTTTAGATAATATCTATTATGAAATATCATTGGCAAGGGATTGCTTTGCAATAAATTTGTATGATAACTTTTTTTTAGTGATATAGTTATTAACTCTTCAGATTTAAAATCTAAATTTAAACGCTTAAATGCAACTATGTGCACTTTGCCACCTCTGACGTCAATGGCTTGATTTATTTACCCCAAATTTTTCATGCACACTCTCATATAGAAATGAATCCCACACAGTAAACTATATATTTGTTGGCATGCCACTGAAACTGCCCTGTCTAATAACTGGCACATTGCGGTGAATAAATGCTCAATTGTCTTAGATATAAATCTTATTATATAATTGCGAAGAAAGGGTACACACACACGCTTGCAGCCGGTAAATCAGTATTTCATGTGCCTGTGTGGGAAGGCGAAGAACACGAACCAGTTTCAAGTGTGCCAATTAGGTATTCCAGCTCGAGTCTTAACTCCCCCAAGACCACTTCCATCTGTGCCTTTGTGACATGTGCTAAAGTGGAGAATTATATGTGTACACAGGGAATAACGTATGTGACCACAAAAATACCATAAAAGGAATATAAGTAATGAAAACTTATTTATTTTATTTTGATAAGAAAGTTGATAAAATTAGCAGAAATATAAATTCAAATTTATTTTTTTTATAATAAGATTTTTAGTCTAGATTTTTCCCAGTGCATTTATTTCGATAGAAGCTTAGGGCTGGCAACCTCAGTGGTTTTGAAAATGTAGCATCCACTTATTTTTCAAGGTCATGATTAAAGGGCGGAGAAATTCATAAGCTGTTGTTTTGGGAAATCGCTCTTGAGCGAAACCATAAGCTCGATTGAATCATTTGCATGAGCAGTTACGAACACACGTGGCTGGCACACGTGGCTGTGCTTGAGGATAATGCAAGAGCCACCCTTCGAATTTAAAGTAATCCCCTGACTCGAGCACCGAGTTTTCCATGTGCTGTAATTTCCTTTTAATGGCCAAGTGTTGCATACTTTCGTCGACGACCTAGTTGCGAGGAGCGTTTGTGGATATTTTTAGCCAACTCGCAGGTGAATTCAGGCCTTGGCTAACAAGTGCCACTGGCCAATAAATAAGTACGGGCACGTACAGCGGATCTGCTTGAATAAGGAGAGAAGGAGCCGCCACCTAAGCGTCCTGCTGAGCCAACGCATGTCAATGTCATTGCGTGCCCAGCATGGCAGAGGAGGAAGGGTCATCCTGCTGACGTCCTTCGATGACCTCTGGCCGGCCATTGAACCCATTATTGCACGACACGGTGCACGCTTCACCACAAAAGTGGGCCAGGCAGTCCAGCCAAACGCCATTTGCATGCCAACCTGGCCACAAGTGACCTAGGATGCGTTTCGTTTCCCCAAAGAAAATCCTTCTGCACTCGGAACGTGCCGCAGCTGCAAGGAAACCACACAAGGCTCACCTCGTTCAGGAATAAATAAATGTATATAAATAGAATTCACTTGGAAAAGAAGTCCGAAGATTTATTGGCCAAATAAAAGATAGAGCCATCTGAATTATTAGCACACAAGAATTTGTCATGCATTTATTTTGGGTAAATATAAATGGGAATTGATAAATCCTTTTCAGGCAGAGAAATGAATAATAATTTAATTTGTTAAATTTGTTCCCTTGAAGTAGGCAATATTTTCTGAAATGAATGCAAGAGTTGCCTCAAGGTTTCTTTTAACATTTAATATTTAGGTTTATTATTAATTGTTATTTAATATTAATATTTAAGTGGTTTAAAAATATGGATCTTTATGAATGCATCTTCGATATAAAAATCATTATTATTTATTGATTTAGTTACAGTTTAATAATTTTACATTCTTATCACTTAATATTTTCTAGAAACTGTAGACAAAGGAACGTGGCCGATTACAAGCTCAATCTTAAGTTACTTTCGTTTATTGCCCTTGGTGGTTCTCCCAAGCAATACTCGAATCTCAAGTCTTTCCCGCCGATATCAGCTGATATTGTGTGACGTTAATGGCCAGTCCCAGGCCCATAAGTCTACCAACTGTCCCTAATTAGTTGCCAATGGGCGCCAGCCAAGCGCCTAATCCAAACTTATCTGGAGTGTGCAATTGCGCCTTGTGACTTAGCGGTCACTTTAATGTTAATGAGCCATCAAGTCGAGGTATTAAGATCTTAGGCCAGTTTTATGATCTTAATATGATGATGATAAATATGCAAAACTCTGCTACAGCTGACTTTGGAATGTCAGTGGCATTAGGCGCCTATATCAGCGAAGTTCAAACAGCTGAAATAAAGGGGATAAGCTCAGGAAATGCCCGAGCGATTATGACATCGACGGTGCTTTTGGCTTTGGGCAAACTGTCGTAAGGAGCCGGGAGACACCTGATGGCTCTCCTGTCACGCTGGTCAACAAAGCTATCCATAAATTCAGACTCGCGACTGTCACTCCCATATCTGTATCTATCTGTATCTGTATCTGTATCTGGAGCGGTAGCTATAGCTGTATCTGTATCTGTACCCCTATCCGAATCTGGATCTTTGCTGGCGCATGACTGCTGTTGACTCAGCGCGACTTTTCGCTGACGGATCCGTGCGCAAATATTAGCAACAAGTGCAAGCACGAATTTACGACAGTTGACATTGACTTATCTCTTCCGAAGGGGGTTTCTGAAACAAAACTAGTAGCCTTTCAGGTTGGTGGGACATCCATGGGGTAAACTAAATTTGTTTGATCAGGTCTAGACTTTAAACTGCGACTGTTTGGTCTGATTTATCTTAAAGAGGGTTCTATAAGTCAGGAAATATGTTTTCCAAATGACTAATGGCAAATATTGGAGCTAAAACATAACAAAGGAAATGCAAATATACCATAAAATAAAATAAATAATCCATTTTAGATTATAATGTGTATTTTAATATAAAAGTTAATTATTTTCTTTAGCTTCGAACTTGAGCTCACTATTTAATTAAGTTAGTTTCTCTTATTTATGGCCGTACTATTTTATGTGCTCAGCTGTCCCTCGTAGGAAGTTGAACCCGGCAGCAATTTCTATTATCTCCGCAAGCTCATTAACACACTCATTAGGAGGGCCATCCTGTTGTTTTACGGCCCACTTTGACCCCGGACGGAGAACAATGGCAATCAAAGTGAGGAGCAGAACGAGGACAGGCAATACTCCATCACATGTCACCAGAGTTATTTCGAGCCCGTCTGTTGACCGTTATTTTCTAGAGAAAAGCTAGAGATTTTCCAGGGTCGGGATTTTCCAGAGGTCAGCAAATAGTTTAGAGTCGAATTCGGTTCAAAGTTGAGCGCTCGCCGAGTGGCAATAAATTTATGCTGATTGCCCGAAATTGGATGTAACCGACCTGCCGCAACATCCGAAGGATACACCAAAGGATACACATGTTTTCCGAGCAAGAGAGCATTAAACTTAGGGTGTCTTTGACCGCCACTCCTGGCTGATTTATGTGGATTTTAAGTGAGTGAACCGCTTTAAATCCCGTAGCCAAACAACTCCCTTGTATGCAAATCGGATAATGGTTAATGGAGCACTAAGAGCTGCATTACTGTATCTACAGTGTGCACAGCATTCAATGGGGTTCGCAGAGGTACTTCTGGGAAAAGTCCCCTGGCAGGCGACTTTTAATTGCCAATCGATTTCCCCCTCGGCCACGCTTCAATGGGGAAAACTTTCCGCGCTGCACTCAAAGGAAACCAATAAAACTTGGTCAACTCTCAAGTGACGGTCAACGTGTTGTTCAAGGTTATTGTGAGTGCGAGTGCTCAGGCTCCTCGAAAAAGTAGAGGGGAACAGTGCAGTCAAGGTCAGTGGCAAGGGTGGGTGGTTAGGAGGATAGGTGGGTGGTTGGGTGGTCTGTAGAGCCAAGCAAACAAGCGGACGCCAACGGGAAGCGGATGCCCAGACAGGGCAATTACCATAATTGCCATGCACATATGCGTATAAGTTGTCTGCAAGCCCCTTGCATGCATAAGTGAGGCAGCTTCGGTTCAAGGACACGCTTCAAATTGAACCGGAAGGATCCGGATACAGGATTCCGGATTCCAGAATGAGGATTCCCGGCGGGCGTTGAATTGCAAATAGTTTCGCCATTAGCTGTCGTGCAATTTGCATGACCATCAGCATCCCACAACTAATGAGCTATCCGAATCCGAGACCCACTTGTCAACCTGTCGAAGTGGGTTTTCTCTGGGATATTGACCCGATTCACATAGCTATACAAGAACTTGGCATAATTCTCATTATTTTGCAATATTTTCACGCCTTTCCCGCTGCTCACAGCTGTTGGCCATTTGGATGGGGGCCAGTTTTCTTGTACAGCTAAATAATCTATTTCTGGGGATGCGTGCTAGCCCTTGGCAACCGCCGATCGGATAACCGTAGGAATAACCAAAACACAAATATGGCGTCTTCTTTATCGCTAAAAATAAAATATTTTTAGAATCCAAAACATGCCCAGCCATTTAAAACTGATAAGAATGGCTTGTAAAGAATTAGCATGATTCACAAAAATAGAATAATAATATTTTGGATAAGACCATTCATTTAAACTCCCTTTTGATAGTAAGTCTGCTTTGCATTCAAATCTATGGGCCAACGTTGCGTATGAGTAATATATGGGTAAAGTAAGATTAGATTATTAATTTAAAACGAAGCCAACGTCAAAGCTGTAGGGTAATCCCAGCTAATCTATAGCCTCATTAAATGTTTATGTACACTGGTAAAAAAAAAATGGTAAATGTCACTATTTTACCATTGTTTCAATTATTTTTCCCAACGAAATAGATCCTAACATGAAAATAGTAAAATCGTATATGGCGCATAGTTAATAATGTTTTAAATATTTTTATAGTAAATTCAAAGATTTTTGTATTTGATTTGACTATTTTTTTTATCCAGAATCTTGTAATAATAATTTACAAATTTGTTTTTTTTTTTCGAGTGAGCGCCTAAAGTATTTACTTTAATTTTGAAATGCAGTTATTTATTGTCATTACAATCAAAAATATTACTTAAACTTAAAAGAGCATTCTGCCTCGATAGGAAATAATATGGGCATGGCTCAGGGGTCAAGGGCTAGGTTCTGATACTATTTTGTGCTCGGGGGTACCAGGTTCAAGTCCCGCTGACACCACAACTTATTTTTTTTTTTTTGTAATTAGTAATTCTTACAACTTTTTTAATACAATATTGTTCTTATAAATGTTAAGGAAATGTTAAATACGCTTCTTAAAAACTTTTTACTTACTCTGCCTCAGACGGTTTCGAACCGGGGTCCTCTTGCGTCAGAGGTAGATGCCTTACCCATTGATCCATCGCACCATGTTACGCGCGAGTGGATAAGTTCAACTTAAATGTAAAGTTAACACGATCCATAACACATATAACTTTTTAAAACTAAAAATGCTACTTTTCACTCATACATTTTATGGAAATTTAATTTAATATTATTTGAATCTTGACTTTCAAAATAATTGTGTCAAATAAACTTTTTATTCAAAATAAATAGCGAAAGTATTTAATCGGATCAGAAAAAACATTGATTATACTATGTATATAACTTACTATTTACAATACTAAAAACTACTATTGCGACTTTGGTTTTCAACATCAGTAATATCATTTCAAATATAATTCCCTTCGATTTTATTATTTTTATATTTGAATGAAGGTTTAAATATGCTTTTTATTAAAATCAATGATTTATTTATTTGATTTAACTATGAAAAGTAGTAAATGAAATCAACTAAAAAAATATTTGATTTTACTATGCGTTTTTTATACCAGTGTACCCTAAATGTTTTTCTGTTGAATAACCGAGTGGAATTTAAAGGGAAGTTGATGCTTCAAATGAAATATATGTCAAGTGGTAAGGGTACTTTAAATTTAACCCAAATTAAATGCATATTATATAAAATAATAATAATTTATGAAAAATTGACAACGAAATCAGGAATGCCAATTTGAACTTGGACAACTGATTTGTAGTGGCTTGAATTTATGAATTGAAAACCACCTTACTCATGGTTCTTGCTGGGGAAACACCCGTTCCCCTTGGAGTCAGCTGACCCAGCCACAAATAATCTTTGGCTATAAATCGAGGGCGCGGTATTTGAGTCAAGTGTGTCCATAAAAATCACGACGTTGATTTGAGAGCTTTATCGGTCAGGTAGCCGTAGACTGTACTCTGCTATCCCGGACTTCTTCGTCTGGCTAATTACACCTATCTAATCTGCAGAAGTTCTTTTTCTGGCTACCGCGAGGTGGTTAAGCCAAGACTAATTACTATATAGTCGTGTCGCCCGGTCATGCGACCAGATATTTCTGCCTCGCGCGGTGGCAATCTTTATGCTTTGCTAAAATTGGATGTTTGCTGGTTACTTAGTTCCCTAAATTAGGCAGCTTAGATGTTGTTTTGGTGTGGGAAACATTTTATGATAATGTGCCTATATGTCAATCTCATAATTTTAGTACCATACCATCATATACCCATCATAGAAATCGATGGAATATTCAATTTCTTCAGGGAACAAAATCACAGATATATAAACTCTACAAGAAGAAAATCTATTTTATCATATTCGCAGCTGAGAAATTCTTACCCCATTATAAGTACATCTGTAAACCCTATTAAAACCCTTTAGATAGTTTCCCTTCCAGAAAAGACGAGTTGAGTATCTGCTGGCTCGAATTCAACAGCTTCTGCTTTTCCTGGCCGTTTTTCTCTTTTTCCCCGTGCTGATCTTCAGCACCTTCAAGTTCTTTGTACTGGAACCGCTGAATGGAAGTAGCGATACGAATGTGGCGATTGGATCTGCTGTGGCCACAGTGATAGTGATGCATGTCCTGATCACTGGCTACATCCTGCGCCTGATCTTCGTGCAGGAATTCTCGCGCATGGAGCAGCTTGAGGTTTGGGCCGAGTGGGAGGTCCTGGTCCCCCTGCAGACCCAGAAACATGGCACCGTTTTCATAGTCCTGCTGCTGATGTCCTACTGCTCCCTGATAATCGGCTTTCCCATCGCCACCTTTTTTGCCCTAAAGTTTGTGGTGCTCAAGAGTTTCGCCCACATTGATGCCGACATTATTTCGGCCATTTGCACCGTGGTTGCAGTTCATGCCGCCGTTGGCTTCTACATTTACCGGGTCATCTACACGAAGAGTGCTAAGGGCATTCGGGAAAGCGGAAAGATGTCCTTGTAAAAAATGTGATATTAATTCTTCAATATACCCAAAAGAAAGCACGTTACTTTCCTATTCTACTTTTATCTCAAACACTTCCTGCATTCTGGGAAATGTATTTCCGTGGAAATATTTTCGCCAATGTAAAATATACTTCCCCCACGATGATTTGTGTTTTTTGGTCTGGTGAAAGTTGTATGTGTTGGAAACGCATTTCAGCTGTCACTTTGGTTTTTACTCCTTGACGGGCATATGACCGGGAATATCATATCAGGGACAAAGAACGACTGCAGCCAAAGACTTTTCGCGTGGAAAGTTTACCAGATTGACGAGCCCCCGACATGACAACTGCCAGAATTAAATGCTATGGCGTGGGGTTATTTATTGCCCATATCGGCTGATTTCTGTCGGCTGCCCGAGAACATTGTATAAATACTTTCTTGACGCTGTCGGAAAGTAACAGGTGGCACTTGTGACTTAAGCATTCGCCATTGACCTGGAAATTATTTGAAAATTGCAGAATCCACGAAAAAGAATTTGACCCCGCGGCTGCTTGGATTTAAATTTAGAAATTAAACATTTAAACAGAAAATTGATTAATATTAACTGATACTTTAAAACTTGTTAATCAAGTTGAAAATGTAAAAATAAATATACAACATTTAAAATTATAATTTTAAAAATATAAGTAACAATTTTTATTTCTTTAGAAATTCGATATATTTTTAGCTTTTAAGTAATTTCTAATCAAACTTAAGGCAAAGTATTTTCTTTTGTATCCCGTAATTTTCTTACCATAGTTTCCCCTATAGCTTTACAACTTAAAACCACAGAATATCACTTGTGACAGTTTCATTTTGTCAACTGCCAGGCAGAATTAGCTTAGTTTGATGTTAAACGAACGTGAGGATTTGTCTTTGTCCGCATTGACACCCCTGTGATGGGCAATTAAATGGTTCGGCGGCAATAATAATTGTCGTTTTATGCGATGCACACGCGGCGAAACTAACAAGGCGATGGCAAGGCGTCGCAATATTAAAAACAAAGTGCCAGCGGGAAATTCACATGTTTATTTGTTCTAGATGAAAGGCCGAATATATTGTAACAACTTGCAGTGCGAATGCTGTTGGCTCGAGCGCAGCTAGTTGACTGGGTAAACAAACAGTGGGCAGCAAGTAAACAAGCGGCCCAGAGCAACAGGTGCATCCCGTCCAGCATCTCTCCAGGCGCATGTGCATAAGTTCCGGGAGAATGAGCGGATTAGATGCAGCCAAGTGATCTCTAAGCTGTAATTGGAGAGGTGCGAGTAAGTCTAGTTCAATACCTCAAACTATTTCATTTGTCAACCCTTATTAAGCAATTAAATTAACAAAATCTAACTAACGGAAAATCAATTTGTATTTAAATTTGAATCTTACACACTATTGTAGTGCTGCCATACTGTCATAAAAAACAAAGGTCTGGCAGCACAATGTATGCACCGACGCCATCTATCGGGATAACAATAAACAAGCAAGCAAACCAAAAGATGGCGCCACTGAAAATTCAAATAAACAAGCCGTTACTTTTTAAAATCAGTTAAATCTTTACTTTAAATTTGAAAACAATAAAAAAACAGAATCACTACATCCTAGATATAAAGTTCACTACCAATTTGTTTCACTTCACAGTTGCCTGCTGTAAAGTCCCATCAAAAATAGCTCGAAAATGTCGCTAATCTACAATTCGGAATGGGGCTATTTAGAGGCCATAACGCGTGGCTTCAAGAACGGCATGCTGAAGAACTCGGACTACCTGAACCTCACCCAGTGCGACTCCCTCGAGGACGTGATGATCAGCATCCAGGGCACCGACTATGGCATTATTTTCGGCGGTGACAAGAGCGATCCCTGCGTGGAGGTGATCGAGAAGTGCTTGAGGGACCGTCTGCTGCAGCAGTACTACTACATACGCAGCCATTCTACGGAGCCACTGACCACGTTTATGGACTACATCCGCTATCCCTTTATGATCGACAACGTGGCTCTGCTCATAGCTGGCCTGAATAACCACCGATCCATGAAGCGTCTGCTGAAGATGTGCCATCCGCTGGGCGAATTCGACCAACTGGGCGCCATCGAGGTGGCCACCAACTCCTCGGAGCTCTTCGACGCCATCCTGATTGACACGCCCATCGCCCAGTTTGTGCCACCTGATCTGCCCGTGGAGGATCTGCGGTTCCTCGACGTCGAGATTGTGCGGGCCCACCTGTACCGAGCCTATCTGGAGAAGTTCTACGCCTATTGCCAGAATCTGGGCGGCAATACGGCCAATGTGATGTCCAATCTGTTGTCCTTTGAGGCAGATCGTCGGGCCATCACCATAGCTGTGAATTCCATAGACAGCGATATTACGTAGGTTTCCTGAAGAATAGATCTGCACCCAAAAAAATCAATATGAATCAATCATATGGTCAATTTTACCTTATTTAAGATCAATTTCAATTTGACCTGACCTCAGGTGATTTTGACCTGGGTTTTGCATGACCTGAAGTTTACAGGGTCATATCGATTTTACGATGACATGCTATTTTTTGTGTGAGAAGTGTTTAATATATTTTTTACCGCACAGACCAAAGGAGCGTCTCAAGATGTTTCCCACCTGTGGCTATCTGCCCAAAATCGCCCTGGCCAGCATGTCCACCTTGAATGACTCGGATAAGATTAGGGACGTGTGCAATATGTTCGATGGATACGGCAAGATGTTCGACAACATCGAGCGGGACACCGACGGCATGATCACGCTGGAGGACCGCTTCCTCGCCTACGAGGCCAAGAAGAATGTGCAGACCTTCCTGCAGCAGTTCCAGTTCGGGGTCTTCTACTCGTTCATCAAGCTCAAGCAGCTGGAGTGTCGCAATATCGTGTGGATCAGCGAGTGCATTGCGCAGCGGCAGACGGACAAAATCAATGCCTACATTCCCATACCCTTTGACTAATAACTAAGATATTGTTTATTATTTTTAGCCAGGTTAACATGGCCTGCATTCAAAGGATTGTTTTTTTCGTTATAATTTTAAAATGACTGTTGCTTAATTCTAAATTTATAAATTCATTAAATAATATTAACACATTTCTTTTTTAGGTTGAAATATTGCTAAATCATTTAATACTTTTTTCAATATTTTATTAAATTTTGGAAATGTTGCAAAAAAAATCTACTCTACGGCCTTGAATACTTATCGGTATAGCCTACCTTAGGTATTTAAAAATGACGTGTTTTGTCGCCAAAATTGGATACGTACTACGTATCCACAAAACACGTCATTTTTTAATACCTAAGGTATTTACAGCGTGCAATCATGTGTTCCAAAAAGCATTCTGTCTCCTTACGCAATTTCAGCCGAATGCAGATTGCGCCACTGGGGTGGTCGTTTGAATTGCGCGCCAGAATTGAAGTGAAATTAAACTGTGGTTTTTCTGCATGACCGTTTCGAATATCTTTGGTATATTGGTATTTAAAAAGTATTTTTTCCGCGAGCCCGACGGTGTCATCGCTCGTTTGGGTTTGTGTCAATGGTAAATCGTAGAAATGTAAAAAATAAAACTTTATAATTTTTTACCCTATTGTTCCTATGGGAGCTATAGGATATAGACGTCCGATCGGGTCGATTTTCAAACTTGATCTGCTTTTAAACTGAGCTCGCACTGCGTTACAAACTTCTGACCAAAATTACACAGGTATAAAAATCAACATTGAAATAGTGTATAGGGTATAATATTCATATAAAATAAAAATATTTATTTTTATTCAAAAAGTATCGTTATACGTACTACGTAATATGAGCATAAATAAAACTTACGTATTGGGTTTGTGTCAATGGTGAATCGTAGAAATGGTGTGGCTTTTGGGGATTTTTAAAAAATACCCACCAGCAATTATTTTGTTTCTCCATTTTCCACCTTCCACTCTTTCGCCCCGACGGGACGGTCATACCCTAAGATGTTGGCAAACGAAACGAACAAGCTGCTGCTTTCCTCGCAGCAGGAAAAGCCCAATCACTACACGTAAATAGCTGGAAATGTGTTTATAGTGGCCCGAACTGACCCCCCCTCGTTTCAGCTACCTGAAGGAGTTCCGCGTGGAGCAGTGCCAGTCCTTTCTGCAGCACAAGTGCAACCAGCATCGCCCCTTCGTCTGCTTCAATTGGCATTTTCAAAACCAGCGTCGGCGTCGCCCCGTGAGAAAGCGCGACGGCACCTTCAACTACAGCGCGGACAACTACTGCACCAAATACGACGAGACCACTGGCATCTGTCCCGAGGGCGATGAGTGAGTATCCTGTAGATATCCTCCAGATTCGAAGTCCCAGATTGCCTGATGAAATCGCTGTAAATGGGAGAGGGGGTGAGACAGCAATAGCGAACGACGTAGTATTTTTTCGTTTCCTCTTTGGGCTCTCGTTCCTTCGCGATGTGTGTGTATCTCTTGTCTTCGTGTTTACAAACAAAAACCAAGGTGCGGGGTGCGCGGGGCTCGGCGTCGTCTGGAAAGCTAAAAGTGAAATTGTAAGTGCGTATGTGGGTGTGGGTGTTGGGTGGCTTTTGCGGATCTGTGCGTGTGTGTGAGTGTCTGTTTGTAGGCGAGGTCACCACCGTGCAAAAGTGAAAGTGATTCCAGCTCTATTGGGCTGGCAAATTCTTATCAGCCTCCGCTTTTGGCCTTGTGGTGGTGGTTGTTGCTCTTTCGCCGTATACACACACCACCGCTACAAGTGTGTGCGTCATTGTTTTTATTGCGTTTCGCTTTTGCGTGTTTTCTTCTTCGTTTATTTTGATTTTCCCCCGGCAGCTTCGAAATGTACAGTTATTGTCGCTGGCGAGCTTTGGAGAAAAGCTCTGCCGAGCGCAAGAACGGGCTAAAAGTAATACGCAATTGCAAACGTTCTGCGGGAAACAACAACATCAACACAGGCGGAGTTTATGACCCAGACTCGAGGCCCGACCTCTGACCCCTATTTTATCTGCTTATTCTTCAAGTCTCATTACTTGCAGGGTATTAAAAGGTACCTTGTTTTCATTGTGAGGTTCGCAGGATGTAAATAGATAGTGTTTCTGGACCTATAAAGTAGTTACAGTGGAACCTCCTAAATGCAATTCACTATTTGTTAGAAATTAGAATTATTCACCTAATTATAAAAAAAAAAATCTTGAAAAAAGAATATATGTATACTGATAAATACTATAAGCTTGGAATGTTCTACAATCTTTATCAGTTCTTAGAAATCAGAAACTTCACTCGGTAGATTTAATTCCCTTGTTGAATTGGACATGGGTCAGAAAGAATTTTTCATTATCAGTAAAATTTCGTATAATAACTAATCATACTAAGGGCCGTTTTCTCGTCCGTTTGTTAAATTTAAAGTAGGGTTAAAACCTTGAAATCGTATGGGAAATTATTGTTTTATTGTTTTGAATTTAACAAACGGACAAGAAAACGGCCCTAATAATGATAAAAAGAAAGATAAACTCTTTCTTTTTAGGATATCTCATAGTCGGTTTACTCTACTTTAGAGCCCTTTATAGCCTCCTTTGACGTCACTAAAATTCCCTTCCACCCATTTAGATGCCCCTTCTTACACCGCACTGCCGGAGACACCGAGAGGCGCTACCACTTGCGCTACTACAAGACATGCATGTGCGTCCACGACACCGACAGCCGGGGCTACTGCGTCAAGAACGGACTACACTGCGCCTTCGCCCACGGAGTGCAGGACCAGCGCCCACCGGTCTATGACATCAAAGAGCTGGAGACCCTGCAGAATGCCGAGAGCACCCTGGACAGCACAAATGCTCTAAATGCCCTGGACAAGGAGCGTAATCTGATGAACGAGGACCCCAAGTGGCAGGACACCAACTACGTGCTGGCCAACTACAAGACAGAGCCCTGCAAGCGCCCGCCGCGCCTGTGTCGCCAAGGATATGCTTGTCCACAGTACCACAACAGCAAGGACAAGCGTCGCTCGCCCAGGAAGTACAAGTACAGGTGGGGAGACTCCTTTAGATTACTTAAATCCAGACTTAACAGTGTTATCCTTTAGGTCAACTCCTTGCCCCAATGTCAAGCACGGCGAGGAATGGGGCGAGCCGGGCAACTGCGAGGCCGGCGACAACTGTCAGTACTGCCACACACGCACCGAGCAGCAGTTCCATCCGGAAATATACAAGTCGACCAAGTGCAACGATGTCCAGCAGGCCGGCTACTGTCCGCGCAGCGTCTTCTGCGCCTTTGCCCACGTGGAACGTAAGTACAAAAGAGTAGCCACCCTAGCAGCTAATCCTCAGCTTTCAGCGCTGTGCTCCACAACCAGTTGTCGTAGGGAATTGTGTAGGGACCAGTTATTATTTGCCTGTTCTAACTCTATGTTTGTCTTTTACTCGCCTCATCAATCAACCCGCAAAAAACCGTTTCAAACTACCGTAAACCTATTGAATCCTTTGAATATCAATGCATCAATCAATGTTCGCTTTGCCGTTCGGTGTCGCTTGCCCATGTAACCATTCCCAATCCAAATAAAGCATGCTCAATTGCCGAGGAGAAAGTGCGGGATCACGAGGTATCCCTGAGCGAGCTTATTTCCAATGCCTTGCCCGACCTAAAGGCCCAGGATGCGTTCCAAAGGGGCGATAATGTACGTATTACCGAACCAGTAACACTCATCCAAATCCAAGCCATCGATGTGCATCGCCTAATCCCAAATAATACTACCACACACACATCGTTCGTCGTTCTAATCCAGCTAACCAACATCAGCTAACTGCTTAACACTCTCACCAAACCATTCAATCCTGTGGCCTGCTCTCATTGCGATCCTCGATTTTTTCTTTCTGTTTCGTTCTCTTCGTAGTTGTTGAGCATTGATGGTAATAGTACCAATAAAATGTTGGTAGATGCTTTGGAAAACACAACAAATTCCAGCAAATTTTTAAGTTTCTCACGACCCCTGGACAGTCGTTGTGAGTATTCGAGAGTCCCGACATGCATACACCCAAGTTACACACCAGAATTCACTGTTCTTAATGTTGGTTGTGGACAAAAAATGTCAGCGCTAAGACAGCAAACGCCTTGCCCTGTGCCCCGTGCCCCACTTGCCTAACTTGAAACTTAATTAATTATTTGTCTTCACTCTTTGCAAGCAGCTTGCTCACTGGACGATCCGCGCGAGAACTCACTGTCGGCGAGTCTGGCCAATACTAGCTTATTAACACGTTCCTCGGCGCCAATTAACATTCCTAATACGACTCTAAGTAACTCAATTAACGGTAAGTCCTCAACCAGCCACGTTTCCCAACTAATTGCTAATGCCAATACTAATTCCATTTGCATAGATTTCAACTCAGGTGGCTTCGCCGTCAACATTCCCAGCAGCTCGCTCACCTACAGTCCCACCAACCATGCCAATCTCTTCAATGTGGACGCCTTCAACTATGGCGGTTCCAACAAGCTCAGCAATTCACTTTCGGCCACCCAGAACGAGAGCAGTCTCTTCTTTCCGTCGCGCATCATATCGCCCGGATTTGGCGATGGCTTGTCGATCAGTCCTTCGGTTAGGATATCTGAATTGAACACCATACGCGACGACATCAACAGCAGCTCAGTGGGAAATAGTCTGTTTGAGAACACTCTGAATACGGCCAAGAATGCGTTCAGTCTACAATCGCTGCAGTCGCAAAACAACAGCGACCTCGGCCGCATCACCAACGAGCTGCTCACGAAGAATGCTCAGCTCCACAAGTTGAACGGACGCTACGAGGACATGGCTTGCAAACTGAAGATCGCCGAGCTGCATCGCGACAAGGCCAAGCAGGAGGCGCAGGAGTGGAAGGAGCGCTATGATCTGGCCCAGATACAACTTAACCTGCCGGCAGAGCTGCGGGACTTGTCCATACAGAAATTGAAGCAATTGCAGGTTAGTCCCTGAATTATATTCCATTTTTAAGTGCTTTAAATTCAAAAATCCCATTTCAGTCCAAGCTGCGCACTGACTTGGAGGAGGTCGATAAAGTATTATATTTAGAAAACGCCAAGAAGTGCATGAAGTGCGAAGAGAACAATCGTACGGTGACTCTGGAGCCGTGCAACCACCTATCCATCTGCAATACTTGCGCTGGCTCGGTCACCGAGTGTCCCTACTGTCAGGTGCCGGTGATAACCACCCACACCTAGAACATGTTTTATCAGCAACAGGACCACAAGTGGCCCTTTGGCTGAAAATCGGATACGGAAGAAGATTTCGATGGAATTCGGATGGATCAGCGGGATCAATAGCGCGAACAGCATGACAATGTGGTACTCACAAAGCAAACTTTAGTCATAAGCAAAAAGTTGAAACTTTTGATCGGTTAGCAGTTGTCACACGCCATATGTGCGTGTGGCAAAGAATATATAATTTATATTTCCACTCTACGCAAATTATCGTCATGAATATTAGCAATTACTAGGCACAAACTAATAATTGAATTAGATAGCAGCTCTAAACAAATAAGTATATCCTTTTATTTCTGTTTATTTTTTCTCAAAAACGACTACAGGAAAAAGTTTTAAATTTGATTTTTTACTATACTTTCATGTAACCAACTCTTTTTAATTTTGTTTAATATTTTATGTGTTTAAATCTAATCAACTGCACGAATTTGCAATATGTCTCATTTATTTTTTTTTACTCACATATATTTTGTGTATCCCTATATTTGTATTGAAATATGCTACACTTTCAGTCATATTGTACTTTTCACTAGTATTACTTAAGAAATTATGAGAACTAACCCATTGCAAGATGTAATGGTTGAAAGATATGATAAATATATAATATATTAATTTTTCTAGACACTTTTAGCAATTGACTATTAACAAATTTATAGAAACCAACAAATTGAACAAGTTAATAATCTTTAACAATGTATTGTCGCATAGAAGAGCAGCAAACATCCACAAACAAACAAAACCACCAGTGATTTTATATAAGCCGATTTTCAAACTGTATTTTATATGTATGTGTTTCAAACTTGTGAAAGCAAACTACAACTAAAAGCCAAGACGAGCGTCATAAAATCTAAGTAACTGACAGGTAATTAATCTTAGTCAGTACTCGCTTAAATGTTTTTTTTTCCAACTGCACAAAAGTAATTATAGACGTTAAAATGAATTGTAACTGAATGCGACAACGCTTTTCCTTATCGAAAATTCATTTTGGAATCCAAGTTGAATGTATTAAGACACTTTGCTTTTATTTAGGCTTCGGTAGGTGCAGCGTTTGTAACCAATGCCAATTACCAGCCACAAAATTACAAACTTACGTATATACTCTATTAGGTTATTTTGTGATTTATATAGTGCTTCAAGTACTTACTTTGCAGCTGACTTCAATCTTCATTTTACTTTCTTAGTCTCAACTGGACGCTTCCAATTTAGTAAAAGCAAAAAAAAAAAGAATCGTCAATGTCAAAACGTAATATTTAAGATATATGAAATCAAGCATTTGGCTGATGGTACCAGAACGAATATGAATAGATATATATTTATGGGAAATTTGAACGCAGATGAGTGTGATGTAGAAAGCATAAACAATAAAAGTAACTCGATACAGCGAAATGAACAGAGTTTAATGAAAATGTTAACCACAGTTAATGTAAAACCGTCTTCAAAAACCATTGTATTTTTCTGAAAAAATAAAGTTATTAAACGTAATCAATTGGTAGCTGTGGACAATGTTGAATGAATTTGAAACGCGATGTTAGCTAGTTGAGTTAAATTGATAAACATGTAATCAAAACGGAACTGTTTTGGGAATGAATTGAAAATGAAACAGCATAGGGCATTTATTGGACACAAAAGCAACACTATAAAGATATACAAAGAAAAAAACTATGAAATATATTATTACAAAGCTAACTAGGAAAGGCAGCGCAAAGGCTTTTATCTCTGTGTGTGTTTGTACTGTGTTTTGTAGAAGCCAAATCATCAAGAAATACAAATTAATAAACATAACAATAAACAAATGTGTGTTAACTTATAAATGCTTTAATAGTTTATGAAAAAGTGTACACAAAAGAACTAAAAATCACGATAACAAATAATGAGTAAATTGGTTTTATAATGGAGCTGTTGAGTCGCAAATCTAGTGTGTGAAATACCAAACTAACTACATGCATACCTCTCTCAGAAAATCCTTGACTCTCATTGACCGGGCACAGTTTAAAGTTTAAACATTTGCTAATTTACTTTATAAATCTTTACGAATATACATGGGATATCTATCGACTTACGGGTTTTCCAATCTCAATCCAAACCAACCAATGCAAAGCAATTTTACAACATGTCAAGAATCCATTTCACGCCATCTCTCACCTGTGAAGAATCAAAGCAGAAACCAGATCGAAAAGTATATGTACGTTACATACATATATATTTATAGATGACACATGTATTTTGTATACGCTACTGTAAGAGTGATTTTTATGTGATTTTGAAACTACTTGAATATGTGATCCAGAAATATATAAAAAACAAAAAAGAACAAAAAAATACAAATATTTATATATAAAAGCAAGCTCGCGACAGCAAACAGCAATAAAACAAATCAAATTGTAAACCAACTTGACTTTATGTACAACAACAATGACAACAAGAATAAATGTTGTAAAAACTCCAGCTCCATTCAGAAAACAAGAGGCAAAGAGGAGATTTTAATAGTTGACAAATTATGGACACACATAGAATATTGTCGTGTACACGTAGACCAGAAACATCAAAATCGTTAATGTCTAAAATATCAAATTGAATTAGTAGCTAGCTTATAGGGTTCTCAAAAGAAGAAATTACAAACGAGTATAAAAAGCAAAGGCAATTAACTTTCTAGCTCTAGAACAAAGAACAAATGTTTGCTACCAATTGTTTCAACTAGTTAATTCGTAATAAATTAACAAATTATAGAAAACTGTAACTAAAGGTTTAACACGATTAGTTAACCGAAAATAGCAACCAAATAACATGACAACTCTGAACACCGAACAGGAATTTTTATGATGAAATCGCGGAGACCGAGCAATTTGCAACCGAAAGTACTGTCTAGTATTTTAAACTTGTCTACAACAATTATGAATCAAATAGATTTATGCAATTTTGTGCGAACCAAGCCCACACAGACACACACAATAAGTGAAACACGATAAACTAAGTGGAATCAATATGAATAAAATTATTTTTTTCTAGAATACTACAAATGTGTGTCAAGACCTAAGTGAAATAAGCAGAATTTGAAACTTTTACTAGAAATAAACGCTGAACTAGATTCGAACAAATTCGACAGCTCTTCATAAGATAACTTACAACTAGCCTAGGCTATAGGTAATATGCAAAAATATATTTACCCAAATAGAATGTTTATGAAAATTGAATACTTCATTTCCGGTTCGTGTCTTGACTAAAGTTCTCCTGAGTTTTGATTAGTTTTTATATCTTCTTTTTGTTTACCCCTATTATTGGCTCTTGATATTAATACCGATGCGCTGATATTGGTCAGATGCCATAAAGCTCTTGACTTGTTCAGTTTCTTATCGGGGATTAATTGCTGCTGAAATGCGGTCAAAGCAATTTATTTTATCACTTGCAATATAAGTTAATGTACATCCCCAGATATTATAAAACGTAAAGACCAAACACAATATTTGCTTAACGATGTTTATTAGCTTACATTATTTTTCCTTTCTTTTCGTAGTGACTGACTCGGTTTATTCCCTAGCCTAACCGGCAATGTTGTGTGTTATTGCTAAAGTTATTGTGAAAAGTGAATATATATGTATAAATATTTAGGGGGAGACAGAATCAAGAAATTAGTAATGTAACTGAAATTGATGACAAAGCTACAAACAATAGACTCCGACTCAAAAGAAAACCCCTTCCACATCGTAGACAATGCAACATTAACAAATCAATTATTTAACTAGTTATGCCCACAGAGGATATGAATACAAAAAATATTTGAATATTTATATATATAACATATTACCTATGATAGCATTATCAAATTATTATCAAGCAAATTGTGTAGCAATTTAGTTATGTATTTCGAAATCGAGAACAAATGTTTGTCCAAGGCGACCACAAAAGCAACAAAAGCATCTGCCTCAATCCGAATATACACACCTCTATATATTTACGAACCTAAGTGTTGGCAATAATCGAGTGGACAGCAGGAGTTTCTATATAGGCATTTGCTATGGAGAGTTACTACTATGTAAACTATGCAATTAACAAATTGATAAATACAAATTACTATTTAAAAGAAAGATTAATAAAACCGTGTTTAAAGCAAGCCCCCCCTGAGTTCCTTTCCTAATTTGCCGACTGCCGATGAGAATGCCGCAATTTTTCGTGTTCTCTTTCCTTTTATTTGCAGTCTGCAGACAAGACAAAGCCAAGGCGCTTGGTTCCCATGCGTGATTTCAATCTGGCCCAGCAACCACAACAAAGAGCAGCAGAGAAAAGGGCAATATAAAAGGTAAAGGCAGAGCAACATCGGCATCAGCAGCACAAAACTCGTAAGAATTTTAAAATGCACGATAATCGTTCAGTGATAGCTAAGCAAGCCGACAATGCCTGGCTGCCTGCCTGCCCTGCCCTTACACTCATCAAAAAGTCAACACTAAATTCCATTTCATTTACCTTTTCGAATCAGGGAAATTAATTATAACTTTAAAGCCTAACTTTTTTTAATGATGTTTAAATTTTTCAAGATAACCTGAATAAACGTCATATTTAAAAAGACCATTTTTAACGACGTTTTCTGATTGTTTGATTTAAGATTAAAGGTTGAGTTTTCTAAAATGTAACTGTTTGGTTTACAATCGAAGAGGATTGCATTGATATATTCTTAAACTTTTTTTGTTAAATTATATTCATAAAAATTAATTAAATACCTAGTTTTTATTTCAGTGCATCTTCTCATCCCTCCACTGCCACTTTAAGCCGAGCCACCGAGGTCCAGGGAGCCAGTTTGAAACAAGGTAGGATGCTGCCGTTGCCGTTGCTGCGATATCGCCGCGTTCGCGCGTTAAACACAAGCGCAACAATTTTTATTCTGTCAGCGAACGCGTGCCTGTATTTGTGTGGTCCCGTCTTCAAACTGGACTGGACCCGGGTCCATGGGCTCCTGCTGCTGCCTGCTGCCTGCTATCCTTACCTTTTCTGGCCCCCCGTACCTTCTGATCTTGCGTGGCGATCTCACGCGCTTGCGCCTGCGCTTGTGAAGGAGCACGCTGCAGTGCAAACTGACGGGCATATCGGTGGGGATGGAGATTCAACTTAGGTAGCTGGACCGCTGAGCCAGGGCTTATAAATAGGTTTTATGAGCGCAAAAGTGTTGCCATTTTTCATGCTGGCAAATCCATGGACCCCGACCCGCCGCCACCGTCCCCCAACTATTTTTAGATGGACACTTACAAGAGCAGCCGGGGAGGAGATCAGCATCATCAGCATCGGGCTTTCGCCTCGATCTCGATTCGTGTCCATGTTCTGCAGTGTTTCGCACGCTGCACGCTACACGCATTTCCACTCGAAACTTGTTCTTCTTGCCGCTGCCATCGCTTCCCCCGCCGTGATTTGTAACACGATACATTTCGCCGCCGCCGACTGGAGTAAGGGTGTACATATAGGACCTACGATACCATACCACACCATGCCATACCATCCGATCTGATCCGATCCGATCCCATCCGATCCACGGGTCCCTGCTGCTTCTAATGCATTTTTCAGCTCTTTTGCATCGGCCCCGGACCGATCAGCTCATTAGGCATTTTTAATTTGACAACGCGCGCAATTTATGTGGGAATTTCACGGCGTGCAGTTTGACTCATCCAAAAGAATCAAAACGAAACGAAACGAAACGATACGAAAGACTTAGGCAGCGAACTTGGCGCGCCAAGCTCTCTGCTCAAAAATCAATTTTCAATTTGCTGCAGTCGTTCGGGGCTGGAATGGGAAGCCACGGGACGAAACGAGATGAGACGAGAAGGAATGGAGCTCGTGTGACTACCTCGGGGCCCTGACTGCCGGACTGCCTTTCTGACTGACTGACTGCCTGCCGTCCTGCCTGCAACATCCGCAGATCAAAGCCAAGCGAAGGAGTGCGCAAGGCGACCCCAAAAAAGAATGACAAGGAGACTGTCGTTAGTGGAACATCGAAGAGATGGTTACCCTTTGGAGCTTGTATTTTTGAACTAAGAATATTTTTAAAAATATTGAAAGGCCTAAAAATAGAAAAAGGAGCTACAAATATTGTGTTGTATTACACACTACAAACATTTTCAGATCGTTCTAAAATTTATAAATCTCGCCTTTAAATTGCCAGCCTTTGGAAATGGACACAATTTTTTATTGTTCTTAATAAAATTACCTTTAAATATAGAAAATTTCTAGATTTTTATTCAAATTTTCTTAAAACAAGATCATTTTCTGTCCATTTCCAAAAGCTGGAGATTTAAAGGCGAGATTTCTAAATTTTAGAAAGAAATTTGTATAGGTGTATTTCCTACAGTATTGGAATACAGAAAAATCTAAAATAATATTTAAACATCAAAACAGAATTAATATAATTTTGTATGATTGCTGAATACTTAATATTGTACTTTAAACTTATTACTTTTTCCAAAATCTAAAATGTTTAAAAGTATGAGCTAACAAAGTGTATATACCACCTAGATAGTGTATCGAAAATCTATTTAACCGGCACAGGCGTTGACGTTGATGTTGGCCCCAACTTAACGAAGTGTTGCTCGCCGGAGCCCGCCCCCTTTAACCCCCGGCTGCCGTTGGCTACGACTCTGCATTCCGCGTGCGGTTTTTGCGGCCAGGCGGCATTTGGCCACGAGCGGCGCATAACAAAAAGGGAGTACTGCCAAGTATTGGCATTTCGAAATTGAAAACCCTCGGAAGATAAAAATGTGCAATTTTCTAAGACCCAGACCCAAACCCAACTGAACCACTTGAAAAGGAGCAGCTTTCGATGTTTCACCTATGTGATGGGATGGTGTTTTAAGCGCTGTTGTTGGTCATCAACTTTCCATAATCGGCGCGCAGACAACAAACAACTTGAGCCTTCGACGCGGCCCGCCCGCTGGGTCCGTCGGCAACAACAACAGCAACAACAAGAGCAACAAGCGCCACTTTGCTGTCAATTCAAAATGATAAAGCAAACAAATATTAACCCACTCCAAGTGGACGCATGTGGCTGCCGTCTCATGGCACTTTCTGACAGCCCAGCGACACTCGAGCCGATCCGATGCGATCTGGGATCCCGGGATCTGGGACTCGGTCTCGGACTCTCCGACTGTGGGAATGTGCCACGGCCTCCACCTCCACCTCCATCTCCTCACATTCAGAAAGACACTCGCATTGCCACGGCTTAAATGCTGTTCCAGGCCATAATGACTTTTAATTTTTATGGCACTGGCTGCCGAGGATGCCGATGCAGCATCAGCAGCGGCAACAGCAGCCGCAGAGCTTAAGTCGCATATAATTCAAGTCCATCAACGCATGCGCTTCACTTGACCACCGCCATGATACACATTTAAATACGAGAGCCCATACACTCCATGCCCATGCTTATGCCGCTCGAGGAAATCCCCCTTCCCCTGCCCCTGCCCCTTGGGCTGTCGCCTGCACGGCCACTTGAGAGGGCATCCATGTGACTCGTCTGCGTCTGGATTGCACTGGATCTACGTAGCTCCTCTATGAACTCGCTGCTCAGTGCTCGATTCTCGATGCTCGAGAGGGCAACAACGGCTCAGCGTTGTTTAATATTTTAAGTAAGTGCTGCCGCTTTGCGGTCGGCTTGGGAGAAGCTCCATGGGATTTCTTCTATGATGCAGTGCAATTTGTTAACAACAAATCAGGAGTGTAGCCGCTTAATTCGAAGTGGTTAATACCCTTATAGTTATATAGAGGATATTTAAGAAAATTTTGGGATAATGATTAAAAGGGCGAGCAGAAACATGAACTCCTCTTTATTTGCATTTTTTGGAAGTTGTTACATCACGTTTTTTTTAAATAATTTAAAAACAAAAATTCTCGTCTTTAATTTAACTTGGTATGACATTATATATTTTAACAATATCTTGATTTTGTAAAATAAGGATTTAGGATTTTTGTCTAAACAGGTTATGCGGTTTTTTCGTTGTAATTCTGTTTAAAAGGTGTAGCTAAAAAGATAGTTATGTGAAGCAAACCACTTACAGGAACTTAGTTAATTTGTTAACGGGCTAACATTAATTAAACACTTCTCATATTTATACCTGCTAATGCCAGATAGATGACCCCGAACCTGACCTTATCTTTGCCAAAAACTATCTTAAGACCAGTAAAAAGATAATAATAATTTTAATAATTCAAAAAAATTTGTTATAACCATTAATGTTTTTCCAAGAATATGGGGTCAGCTATCATGGTTCAATTTTTTTTCCAGCGAATAAGTGGCATATGTTTCCATATCTACCGACATTTGATTTGTGTACTGATTTGGCTGGAACATTCGGGACATTTAGCTGCATATTTGTGGTTTGTCTCGTGCAAAAACTGTTGGCCAAATACGCGCCGCATGTGGCCGAGATGCCCTTCCTGTTCGGCCCTCCTCTGGGCTAACGGACACTGCTTACTCACCGTGATCTCGACTGCTGTTTAAACCGCATCGATCGCTGCCAGCTGATAGCACAATGGACCCACTGCACAATGATAACTATGCCGCTTACGACTTTTTGACTCTCGTGCCGGCCAGGATCAAAAGGAGCCCGGTTGACAAATGTTTGTACACACACACAGAGCACAGAGTAGGGGCGAGTGTTGCTGAGACCCTTTTTACGGACAGTTACTGGGACTCTGGCTGTGAATGTTTATGTTACAAGCCCCTGCCCTCTGCCCCTTTTGCTCCTGGGCCCATTCAGTGGCTATTTCTGCCTTTGTGGTGGCAAATTCCCCGGAATACCGGAGGCCCATCCATCCATTTGCCTACACCCAGAAAAATTGAGAACGAAAAAAATCAACATCGACCGATCTTGATTTTAGTATTCGTATTCTCACTTTTTTCTTCTTGATATCAAGATGAAAGCAGTGTTGATTCTAGTATTCCCAGTCAAAGTCAATCTCAGTTTTTATGTTGTGGAAGAGGGACGTGAGGAAAAGACATCGAAAAAATGAGAGGAAAAGGGCCGAATTCCTCTCTTGTAGCTATCGGGCAGTCATGCTTCTTGATATCGGTAGCCTAGGGGACTAAAGCGTGCGGATTATATGTTTTGTAAGCGTATAGTCGGAAGTGTGTGTTCAGTCCCGCGTCGAGGCGGAAATTCTTTGCGTTTTTTTTTTTTACTCATTAATATTAATATTAGGATTTTGTTAATCTAACACAAATAATGGCTTAATAAGAGTAAAAACCAAGAACCCAAGAGAACAAAATGTGATTGAACTTTGTACAGCGCCTCATGTGATGCTTCCATGGCGCAGCTGGTAGAGTGTTTGACTGCAAACTGTGAGGCAACGGGTTCGATTCCCACGACCGACCAAAGGTGTTTTTCCCAAGATAGTAAGTTATTTGAATTTTATATTTATCATTTGTTAATTATATAATAATTTCAGTTATTGTTTCAGTTAAAATTTGAAACTAAATGTGTTCTTATATACGAACATAGTATAGGGTAACGTCATCCATGTGTTTAAATAAAGGAAAGAAAAATAAGTTGTGAAACGGGGGGAACCAACAACAACACCGACGGTGACAGGAGGGGGTGCAAGAGGCAAAATTCCCGATTCCTCAATTATTTTTTTTTCTTCTTCTTATTCAATTTGTATCTTAAAATCGACATCGATTCGATGTTGAAACCGAGAAGACGTCATCTCGATATCGATAGCACACATACTCAAAAACCATTCTCAAAACCGAGATGACATCGATGTTGATTTTAGTATTTTCGATCTCGGCTAGGTTTTGTGATCGAAAATACTAAAATCAACATCGATGAGAACGGTTTTTTTTCTCGGTGTAATTTCTATCTCGGCAGCAATTCCCCAATGGCATTTCACTTAGATTTATGTGAATTAAACAGCCTCCCAGAGTGGAGTCCCAATCCCTGGTAGCCGTAAATGTCAACATCCATTAGAGACCTCAAACCGTTAGTGGCATTTGTCGCACGCTATGAGGCCAGCAACTGAGCAGCCGAGGCAGTCACAACAAGAGGCCCACAACTCGCAGCATGATTGAGTGCCTGATTCTCGGAATCAAATCGAAATCAGCATTGGCTTGATATGAGAACGGCGGCTCTGATCGGTTTTTGGTTTGCTGCTGCTGCCGGCAAACCCCTTTAGCGGCCATCCCAAAGTGGCCATAAACAATATAAATATTCTCGTAAATATTAGTTAGTATCAGTTATTAAATTACCTTGCGACCTTCACACGAGATAGCCGAGCGACGAAACCGGTGCGACGGGCCAAAGCACGCGTTATGGCCATCATTATTTGTTAATTATGTGCCTGCCCATGATTTGATTCTCTCTAATGCCAGAGAGCCGCAGTCGCAGAGCGACTTATGCAGCCAAAACAAAAGACTTTGGCAACAAACTTGCCAGCTACAGCTAGCTCAGTGGCCATAAAGCACTTCTGAAATTCAATGAACCCCAAGCCAGAGCGGCATAGTTGAGGACTCGGAATTGAAATCGGTCATTAAATACTCTATAATTGAAATTCATATATGCTGTATGATTTTTTGTTCCTAATCTTTATGCTTTACGATTTTTTGTTCCTAATCTTTACCTTTTAAATTTTAAAAAATTGTAAATCTCCAGTTTGGTTTAAACATTTTACGTGTTTGATGGCTTCTGCTTTAAAAATGTCTTTCAAAAACAAACATTCACTTAAATTTCCCTTCTTTTTAAAGAGCCTTTATGGCAATAAGGCCATTCGTTCGTTTTATATTTTAAATTAAAAATAAGTATCTTCTCTTTTTAACATCATCCTTAAGCGACTTCCCCCTTCGGACGCCCCAAATGGCATTACATAAGCCATATGCCCCCAGCCTCTGGAAGCGCATAAAAAAGAAACAAAAATTCAAGTTTCATATCGAAGTTTTATGATCGAAACACCAACGAAAAGTAAAAGAAACAAAAAGAGCAAATCAGCCGCAACCCATGGCGTTGGTGGGAATGGTGATGGTGATGGTGGGATCCAAAACCGAAAATCAGCCGCAGACCAGGAGGAAGGGATCGAGGCGGTCGGCGGTGGAGGTGAAGGTGGAGGCGCAGGCGAAGGCGATCCGGGCGAGGCAGCAGCAGCCATGTTAACAACTTCCATTAAAAGAAATTAAAAGCAGACGGAGACGCCGTTGGATGCGGACGCGCCATGGCGCACAGAAAATGGCGTTCCATCTGCTCTTTGGCATCTGCCCATGGATTCCATGCCGAGTTGGCCAGGAGGAGTTGTGAGCTGTGCTCTGGGGCCTCCAGTTGGCCAGCGAATGGTCTGGGCATTTCCGGTTCGTCTATTTGGAGGCTCTGGCAGACAAAATAAGAGTTATCTTAACGCGAGTAATTCTTTTAATATTAAGATAAATCTAAATTTTTATGCAGCTCGTTTAAAATTTGTTACGTTTTTTTATTATAAATTAAAAAATAAATAAATTTGACATTTAAAAACGTAAATGTAAAATTTGTATTATAAGCTAAGATAACTTATTTTATTATTTATATTAAATTTTGGCTCATCGACTTTAAAATATTTTGAAATTCCTGTTTTAAATCTCCGTAAAAATGTAGTATCATGCATAGTTCCTGGTACAGTTTTTTTTTTACCGTGCAGCATTACAGGTTGCCATTAAAATTCAATTTCGGTTTATAACTGTCGTCCCATTAATATTCACATAAATCAATGCTGGACCAAATCTAATTACAGAAACTAATCTGCGGCTTTTTATCTCGAAGGGTCTGGAAAGTATTTTTGTTAGTTTATTTATTTAGTGCTTTTTTAGCTCTTTTTTTTGGTTTTTTTGGTGGGGTTTCGGCTAAGAGCGCGATCTATATGATCGTGATTATGAGGCCCGCTGGCCGTCTCGCTTGCTCCACGGCCCAAGATGCCATTTATTCATGCTCATTAAGTGCTGGAGCGATTGTTGTCTGGGCCCCGGGATGGTATGGCATGGTATGGAATGGAATGGTCTTCGTATGGTCTTCGTATCTGTAGCTGCCTTGTTCACGGTGTGTTCATTCACAAATGAGCGCCTTAAGCAGCTCCGCCCCACACACAGATACACACAAGAGCTGGAGACGCACACCAGCGAACGTAATGAGTTCGGAGCGCACACAAAGAAGCCCAGGCACAGAAATTTATGTGGCAGCCACATAGACTCTCGCACACTCAGATGCCCCAGCAGCATCCGAACCCCCCTCTTTCGGCCTTTTCAGCTTCTTCATCTTTAATTTGGTTCCGTGTATCTTGTTGATGGCGTTTTGCCTTCTCTTATATCTTTTGCCGCCACGACTATTGAATGTGTTTCTTCTGTATTTCTCCTCTTTCGTTTCGTTTTTTAACGAAATTATATTATGCTACGCTTTGCATTCCAGAGCGTTACCCGAAAAAAGATCTGGCCACTTGGGATCCGTTACATAGGCAGGTGCACCTTGGCCCTTTGCTTCTCCGATCTGCGATCTCCCCCTCCTTTCGAAGGTGACAATTTCTTGGGCACACATTGGACGGGCGTATTCCGCGATTCGCGCTTGCCAAGTGACAGTGTCAATAGACCTGAGAAGTGCAACCGCAAAAAGGTCTTGAGAAAGGCCCAAGACAAAAGATTCTCGGGGGCGAGAGCAATATGGCACCACGAAAACACCCAGCTCAAGATGTGCGAAAAAGTGAAAAAGTTAAAAACTCGATATACAAACCTCAAATAACCAGAGTTCGGGGGAATTCTATATTAGCCGAAAGTCAACAAAGATAAAAACTGGAAATTTATTGATCTCTAGAAAAGCGGCATCAATCCGCCAGTCAGTTATTTGCAGTGCATAAATATAAGGTACCTAATTGCAAATTGTGTTTGCCAAAATCGTTATCGGGCCTGCAATATATATAGACATATTCGCGGGTATTTACAATGCCCCGAACGGAACTTATGACAGAGATTAATTATTGAGTGATTCGTACGTCCTGGGGCCATATCTAATCGGAACATCGCCACTTCCTAAGGGGCATATATTCATAATTCTTATCGTAACATCGCCACTTCCTCGGGGGCCGTATTAATGACTCATTAAGTGACATAAGCTCGCAGTCTATGGTCTATAGTCTATAGCCTGTAGTTCTCCGCGATTTTCGGTCCGCTTAAGATGGCCAAACGGAAGCGGCACTGAACCCATATACTCCACATACCATATACCATATAAGGCTGCCCAGGAGTCGCACAATACACAAAAAACCGGAACATTATTAATTTACAAGCAATAAAGCGAAACGAACAACAAAACGAAGAAAGGCAACGGAAAAAAGTGAACAATGAGTGCTGGGAGGTAGAGGTAGAGATGGAGTCAAAGACGGAGATGGAGGAGTTGCAGGGTCAGAGGCGAGGCGGCTAACAAGCCACAAGAGTCGAGAGTAGTGCAAGTGTTAAGAGAAATTGCAGCAGAGGATGCGGCTCTTCTGGCCACGCACACCAGCACATCCAATTGGCAACGGGGCATACAGCACACCTTTACCTCTACCTCTGCCCATGGCCGTAATGGACATGGACCATACCACTCCATACCATCCAACATCTGTTGCTGCGAGTACATAAGACTAATACTTAAAAAGACGTTTTATAGGTGTGCTATACCATCTAGTTGTCCCGCTCTCACTGCCTCGGCGATAAGGCAGCATAAAAATGAACACCAGACCCGATCGTCGAGTGACTTCCACTCACACCAGTGAAAATGAAAATGAACTCGGGGCTGTTGTGTGAGAGAGCCTAGGGTTCTTGAAAGCACCCTCGTACTCGCACTTCGTATTCGTATTCGTTTTCGCTGCCGTACTCGTACTCGCACTCGAACACTCTGCGCGCTCGATACTCCGCTCGGAAATGTCATTTGTCAATCACAGTGCGAGCGCAACGGTTGTCCGATCCGAGAGCTAACTGCCAGTTTCTGCGGAGAACAGTTAGGAGGACCTGCTATTCCGACTTAGCCAGGTTAAATAATAATACACAATACGCCAAAAAGAAAATAGAAGAAGCAGTAGTAGTAAAATAACAACAAACGTGTCGCCAAAACGTGTCAGTGTGCCAAAAGTGAAGTGCTAAATAACCAAAAAAAAAAAAAAAATCCAATCAATAGAAACAGCAAACAACGAGTCCAAAATAAATAATGGATAGCAACAGCTCAGTGCCCTGGGCCAGTGCCGCCAGTGTCACCTGTCTCTCCCTGGACGCCAAGTGCCACAGTGCCAGCAGCTCCAAAACCGTTTCCGCATCTCATCCAGAATCGCTAACGATGCGCCACATTGCGCATACGCAGCGTTGCATCAGCAGGCTGACCTCGCTGCTGGCCCTTCTGCTGCTCGTCTTGCCACTGAACTTCACCCCGGCCCACAGCTGCGGTCCTGGCCGAGGACTGGGTCGTCATAGGGCGCGCAACCTGTACCCGCTGGTCCTCAAGCAGACCATTCCCAATCTCTCCGAGTACACGAACAGCGCATCGGGACCCCTGGAAGGTGAGATCCGTCGGGACTCGCCGAAATTCAAGGACCTGGTGCCGAACTACAACAGGGACATCCTCTTCCGCGACGAGGAGGGCACCGGAGCAGATCGTTTGATGACCAAGGTAAGCAAAAAGCCCACGAATCACTGTGGTCAAAAATTGTAAAATAATTTATCATCGGGAAAGTTTCGCTTATCGGGGGTTTTTTTCTTCCAAAGTGACTTGAAAACTATTTTTACAAACCCCAAATCAAGTCATTCCCTTGATTTGCTAGCGGAAAATGACAAGTTTCGCGTAGTACTTGCAATCTAGTCGGCTACTGAAATGATTAATCAAAACTGTGTTGTTCAAATCATTCCATTAATAAGTGATATTCATTCAAACCCCAAGATCTCTTAGCAATATAGTGACTAATTCGATAGAACATCATGTGAGTTAACAATATACAAGGGTACTTGTAGTGGTCAAATGGCTGGACATTAATAGGAATTATTTTGTGATATGACTAAGCCCTCGGTGATATAGGAATAGAAATTTATTGAAGGAAAGTTGAAACAGTCCTGATTTCTGGGGCCGTAAAAATCGACAGATAGACAGTTTGGTTCCGATTTTGCGGCTAGGCTAATTCCGCGCTCATTGCGCACCGCCCTCATCTTTCGCCCACCTGTGGACACGATTTCAATTGTCAAATTAGCTATCGCTAATCGCTGGCGCTGGTCAACCTTATCTACCCTATCTACCGATCGCCCCGATGGCACGAGATTGTGCCACTCAGTTCCCATTGATAAACGCTACGTGGCGCAAAAGTGCCCAATCATCGGCATCGGCTCGCATTGGCTATTTCACAAACTTTATGGTGGTGCCATAAAAACGGGCAGAAAAAATAATTTACCGCATTAGTTTTGAGCATTGGCCATTATATGATTAATTATGCAGCTTATCGGCACCACTGCACTTATTTCGCCAGTGCAAAATAACAGGAAGCCCGATACTCGAAAGCCAAGAAGTCGCAAAAAAAGGTAGATAGCGTCTGAATTCGAATTCCAGCGAACTAAGCCATAAAGCAGCGAAGCCAAACGGTTCCGAATCCAAACAAACAAGAGTGCGTTCAACAACCTCGAGCCCAATCGATCCGGGGATCATCATCGCAAATAGTTCAATCAACATTCGTTGCATTTTCGCGCTGAACAACAAACAGGGTATCGAGTGCAGGGGATTACGAGTCCCGGTGTTTACCAGGTTTTACCCAACCCATCACCACTCCGCCCACCTGTCTACGCCCCAAAAGTCGAGGCACGCGAGCATTTGGCCGCTTATCGCCGGCATTTGTCTGATAAGCGGACTGCAGCCAAGTAGTCCGCTCGCCAATACACAGGTACTATCCGCTGAGATAGTGACTCTGTATTTGCCAACATGTGTGGCTATGTGTAGAACATGGCACCGAAAGAAAATTATTTCACTTGGGAATTATTGTGACAAGATCATTACATTATAAGAAATATATCTTATAAGATATATATCATATTTCATGAAAACTGAAGTATTTTCTAGAAACTATACACATATTATGACTTTAGTATTATAATACAGTAAGGGTTTCTTTTGATTAAATGGTTTTACTGGTAATACTTTAAATATTTTAATAATTTCTATTATCTTCTAAATATTTAAATATTATTTCCTGTGCAAGTACTTAAAGGCTGCTACTTGTTCTACATCGCTGGCAGAAAAATGTGTGTTAAGACACCAGCTAAGGCGAAGAATAGCAATATCTTATCACCCCAAAAGGGGCAGGAAAACGAGCGGGGCTAGTGAAAGTGAGGGGGGTGCTGGCCACTCGGTTGGGGGGTGTTTAAGTTTCAAAGTGCAAAACAGCTAAGCGGCTAAAACAAGTGCTTAATTCCAGCGCGGTGGTTGCATTACGGCCACAAGTCTGGCCAACAGTCAAGCCCCCCTAAGAGGGCTGACATTGAGGTTGAAGTTGCTGATACACAATCGGCACGCTTTTCATGGACGCGGTCGGCTTATCTGTTCGATTCTTGTTATTTTAATGAAATTTTAAGTGCTGACTAGGTGTAAAAATAACCCTATCATTGATAAGCTTTATAAGCGGGCTATTAAACTTTTATGATAGACTTCCAGTTTCCTAGGCCACGATTTGGAGCAAAAATAAAGGGGTAATAATCAAAATTATGAGAAGACAGATTACGGCTGTCAAGCAAATAATTCAGTTGATTTAAGATTATAATATAACTCTCATGTTATAGTGACTTTCACTAAAGTGATTTATTGGTTTGGTTAGTTTTATAAGATCTTTAAGATCGGATGAATCATATAATATATACTATGTTATAATAGTTATCATAAGATCTGATTTTACTGTACCCATAGCAAAACAGTTGTTCTGCCGGCTAGAGTTTCACTCGAAAACTTTTCCCAAATTGCCTTTTGCAACTGCCACGCGCCCATCGGGGGTTTCTAAATGGTGGCAGCGATTTCAGATGTTACCTTGAATTTGATATGCAATCAAAAGGCATTGCAGTTACAGCCTTTCCAGAAACAGAAACAGAAACTGGCGAACAATTAACAGTTGCTCGCACGGCAGCAATATCGCAGTGACACCGAAGGCCAAGGTCCTTTGGGCATTTGACTAAATGGCCAAGGACACTCGGCCGGCATAAAAATCCTGTTGTTCGAGGGGCAAATATTTACAACGGCAACTGTTCCGCTACCGAAGTTTCAGTGCCAGAGTGACATTGAGAATCGAGAATTGAGAATTTCAACATTGAGTACCAACCGAGCGCAACTAAATCGTATTTTATGTGGACTCGGATTTGGCTATCAGACCAACTGACTTACTGGCCGCTGTGCGTGAATTTCAGCTGGTAAACAATTCGTTTTGGCCATTTAAACGGCTCACAAAGCGGACTGCTAACTGTGTGGCCTCGGCTGTTTGTTCCTTTGGCTGTGGCTGTGGGTGTTTGCCAGTTGTGTTGCATAAACAAATTGCGAAAAATTCAGCAATCGGCATTAGGTGGCAAAACCGAAGCGAACGAATGCAGCGCAGAGCATCGTAAAATCGTGAAATGCCGGAGCTTATGACAAGTCATTGCCTCAGGTAATTACAGGCAAATGTGTCTAGGGAACACGCCTTTTCAGATTTTCAGAACCGAACAGAACTGGAGTATCTGAACTCGAATGCCACGGGATTAGACGAGCAGCAGAAACCGCAGCGGACAGATGGATATGGTTGGACAAAAGAATGCGTCAAAAGCCGCAGCATAAGTTCTAAAATTTCATAAATTGTAGCAACAATGGGGCCGGAGGGCAAAGCCAATGGGTAATCCGATATGATTATTGACATGCATGCAGCCGGGTCCTCAGACCTCACTCTCTCTATCTCTCCGCTCCTCCAGACATGCACATCAAACTGAAACTGAAAATCAAATTCAAAATCAACATCACCATCAAATCAACTCCACTCCACTCAAATCAAATCAAAGTAAGCCCTCAGCTCAGGCATTTTAATAGAGCATTATGACTCAAAATTGATCCTATTATGACAAAAAAAAAAGAACGGAAAAAACTGAAAACGTTGGGTGGGATGATGTCAGAGCTTCAGTTTCATTTTCCCTTTGCCAAAAACTCAAATCAAATCACGTCAAATGCTGCGATAAGCAAAACATCAGCCAAAATTTCGTGGGAACATTCCTGCGAATGCCCACAAAGTAATCAAACTTATCAAACAAACATCAGTCAGGCAAAGTGGACAAATCGTCTGCCTTAAAAGGTCCCCACATATTGCCCACCATATACCATATATAAAGCAGAGTGTCCCTGCTGGATCCACTGTTTGTTTTGCTTTTGTGCGAGATGCTTTTATATTATTATTAATCAATTTGATACTTTTACGAGGGCACTCAAGCGCGAATGTTCAAGGATTTGTTGGCCCAAAATGCCATCGATATTTGCTTTGCCTTTTTAGCTCTGGCTTTTGCTTTATTTGCATAAAACTTTTATGAACTTGCTCGCCGGAGAGAAGATCGCGATCAGAGATCGCGTCGCGGCTATCACATTACTGCTGGGCGAGTGACTCACATTTCACATGGTTCCTCTCGATTCCTGCAAGTCATTGGAAGCTGGAACTTGGAGCTTGGAGCTCGGAAGACCCCAAGACCCCATCTCGATCCCCTTCCTCGGCAGCCCCATCAGTGCCAATGTGCGGCTCATAACTCATCATCAAAGTTAATCACACATCAGGGATTATGGCGCTTATCATTTAAGACCCTGGCCGAGCTCTCGGCTCTTACCTGGCTGGGATTGGGACTCCTCGCCTCCAAATGACTTTTGCTGATCGCCGGGGGACATTAAATGTGGCTGGCAGACGCGAGGCAGGTGAGGCCGGGCAATAGGCCACAGCTGAGATTTAATTTACGATTTCTGCAAATTAATAGCATTTAATTAATAACAATAAAATGACGCCTTCCTTTTATGGACATTTATTTGACGCGAGATTTACGAGCATTTGTAATGCGTTTGTGGATTACATTGGGGGGAAAATGAAAAACATTATGCAGTCTCTGCTAAATGATTTCAGATTTAAGGAGTCAATAAAAAATATATATTACTCGTTAATAATATCGGCCAAGTGCGAGGCAGAAATTCAATTAGCAGCGATACCCCGATCTTAATCCCCCATTAATCCAATAAAGGTTTCCACTTCTTAATGCCCGGCCATTTATAATGGAAACAAACAGACAGGAGCAGACTTCGGACCTCGGATATCTCTCGAGATTCCGTAAACATAGTTTCATTTCCAATTAATTAAAACTTCAGACGTCCCCTTTTCGTTTCGTCTCGTTTCGATATTTGATTTTTGCGCTGTAATAATTGCGCTGCCAGCGCATCGTAAACAAATCAAAGACCGCCGCTAATTCTAATGAAGAGCCGATCGGAGCTGTGAATAGATTGGCAACACAAATAAACAACGCAGCGCGATGGAGCTGCGGATTGGCATTGCACTTGAATCCATCAGGGGATCCATAACGGTTCGCCAATTAAGTGAGGAAATCTGTGGCCTCGAGTGGGCCACACAGGGCGGCCGAAGGCAGATGCTGACAGATTCTGGAACTCCCGAACCCGAGAAACCCTAAGGGCCCCACTCAAGTGGCCCACCTCAGTTCCCGTTGACACACATATCGCGTGTGTGTCTGTGTGTATATTTACCGGGTGGGTGACGTGATTTCTCCTTGTTTTTTCGACTATATCCTGTGTCGCTTCCTCAGTTGTAAGTTTTCGCTTCCTCTGCGATCGCAATCAGTGCCGGGAATCAAAGGATATGCCATATCTGCTTACACCATAGAGCACGTGCATCGGAATATAAGGAATAAAAAAAGGGTGACTCCCCTCACGGCTGCCAGTAACTTAATGCGCACTTGAATTATGTCGTTAAATTGTGTCGTTTCCTAATCGTCGGTTTCCCTGGGGTACCCAGTACCCAGTAATCCGAGACCCTCGCAAAAAAGCCAAGGAATGGTATAAGATGGGATGGGCCTGGTCAAAACAAACAAAGCCCCCGAACTTGTCTCCGAGTCAGCCAGGTAGACTATTAAGCCAACTTCTCTTGGCCGAAGCCTAATGATGATGAGTGCCTAATAATCTTCGTGCCATAATAATTTCGCCCGACCATTAAAAGCGTCAAATTGGCAGCCAGCCAGACAATTTAAATCAATAAAACTGCAGTCGCGGCCATTAAAAACGCATCAAAGAGGCATAAAAAAGGCGGGGGGAAAACCGAAATAGCCAAAATCGAGGTGGAAAGCAGCCCCGTGTAAACACACAATGGGGCGTGGTTGGGTTTTAGATGTCAGATTCCAGATCTCCGGGATTTCTGATTCTCTGATTTTCTGATTTTCCCCTTTTCGGGGTAATGGCTGTTGGCGAAGGCAAAGTTCACACCTTGTTGAATGTCTAATTAATGCAGCTTTCCTGGGGAACAGAGGGGGGAATAGGTATCTGAGGTATAGGGATTTTCCGATCCCTATACACGGGCTTATTTACACTTGACGCTGTTGTCTAACGGCCACTTACAAGGCACACACATTATTTAGCCATCTTTTTGGGCCGCCGACGCCGTGTATCCGTAATGTTTACCTTACGCACCCGTCGGCAAACGTACTTGCTGGCGGAATTACTGGGAGTTCGTATGTGGATCGGGTATGGTATGGGATCTGTGAGATCCCAGTTTCAAGATCCCAGATCGGAGATCCGAGATCTGAGACGACCGTTGTTTGTTCATTGCGCGTCCAGCGCATCGATTCGAATTCGAGCTCGAGCTCAATGCATTAGCATGTTGGGTAAACATCGTTGGCAGTGCTTAAGACAAAAGCGTTTGTCTTTCCCCCAACCATACTATCCCAATACTTGGCTATATCCATGGGTAACCATCCTCTGTTTGTCGTTACGCTTTTGTGCTCATTAGCACAGCTTGGCTCTTGGCTTTCGACTCTTAACTCTCGACTCTCGACTGGTTAAGCCTTTTAATAAAGCAAAGCTGATGCAGCGAGAGCAAATATCATTGAACTCTTCCCGGAATGCGGCCTGCCACTGCCACTGCCACCTCATCCTTATCCTCATCCTCAATTTGCCACAGTTGCGGCTGCCCCGCAGCTGTGTGACAAATTCGCCAGCTCTGTTTTGTATTTGGCCAAATAATAGCAAGCACAGGCCGCTACAGATCCACACCTCATCAAAACATAAACCCAAAAAGGCTGTGGTTTGTCCTAAAATGAAAATAAAGAATAAGCCAAGGATCTCTGTGTCGCAAATTGATTTTACGGCTCGAATTCTGTTTGCCCACAAAAAGGCAACATCCTGTCAACCGGGCTCTGTCCGTTGATAATTGATTTTGTGGCTGCGTCAATCTTTAAGATACTCTGTTGCCGTCTTAGTTTTGATTTTCTTTTTTTCGAATTTCGAGTTTTGGGATCTCAAATATTTGCATAGACTTATACGAATCCTTTTCTGCTTGGCTGGCATTTCTTCTCCTGCTCACTAAAAAAATCAAATGAAAACGAGCCGACAAACGGATGAGCACCCACCACATTGGCAAACAAAGCGTAAGCATTTTCATATTATCGACAGGAAAAACAAAGAGTGAAAAGAAAAGGGAGAAAATAAAAGGTCTTCTATTCGATTTTCGAGCGTGGGTTAGGGTCACCATGGAGGGTCAGTGTTTGAACTGCGCGTAAGCATGGGCAAATAAGCCTTTGGCCAAAAGGGAACTGGGCAAACACGATCGCCTGTTTGTTGAGGTTGCAGCAACAGGTTCAAAGGATGCGGCCAAAAAGGGCAGACTCACAGAGCGGCAAAGGTGCATGCAATGCACTAGGAAAAATCACAAATATGCTAGCCTTTCAAAGGGAAAATTTTAATAAAAATAATATTAGTTTAAAAATATTTTTAATGAAAGTAAGATATATAATATATTTATTTTAAATTCTTTAATAGGATTTTTTTATTTTAAAAATTTGTCTCCAAAAAGTTAGAAGTTTCAAAATTCTTTGAGTGTAGACCTCTGTCTCTCGATTGGAGATCGCTGAAAATGAACGCGTTGTTGGGCCCTTTGGGCCACCGGAATGAACGCCCTCATGCCACGCCCCTCGCCAGCACTGTATATCCATCTCGCTCCCCCGTGCGTGCTGCGTGAATTAAACATGGCGTCTGGCTATTAACAATACCTAATCGATCTCCGCTTCTCTGCCCTTTCCAGCGCTGCAAGGAGAAGCTGAACGTGCTGGCCTACTCGGTGATGAACGAGTGGCCCGGCATCCGCCTGCTGGTCACCGAGAGCTGGGACGAGGAGTACCAGCACGGCCAGGAGTCGCTCCACTACGAGGGAAGAGCTGTGACCATCGCCACCTCCGATCGCGACCAGTCCAAGTACGGCATGCTGGCCCGCCTGGCCGTCGAGGCCGGATTCGACTGGGTCTCCTACGTCAGCCGGCGCCACATCTACTGCTCCGTCAAGTCAGGTAATTGTCCACATAATTTACTTAATCGCCGCAAGGGGCACTTAATGGGCCCAAGCCTTTAGTCATATTTCATAGTGAATACTTTTCCGGTTTTTGTGGTTTTTACAAATGTTGGGTAACAGTTGGGCAATGGGAAATATCATACCAGAAATTTCTAAATTGAAAATTATAAAATATTGAATGCCTAAAATAGTACCCATAATAAATTTATTTAAATTGTTTTTTTTTTCATAACCAAAAATGTTTAAATCAATAGAAATATATGAAAAATAATTCATAACCAAATGTAAAAATTAAAAAATAGTTGCTTTCCACGTAATAAAATAACATTTTTTTAAAGAGATATCAAAACAAAATTTATACATTAAAAAATAGATATGTAATATGAATACCAGAAAAAATTAGATATCCCTAGAATTAGATAACCAAGAGTTATAATTTTACATTTTAGAACAACTAAAGCCATTTAAAGTTAGCCAAAGCTAAACTGTAGGAAGTAATGGGCCCTTCGTGAGGTGACGGGTGATGGGTGGGCCTGGTCGGTTAGCCAGAAGTGACACTAACAAGCGTAATTTCGCATGTTTCGTACTGGCGATCGCTAAGCTGACAGGCGTTGGCAAATTTCAGCCGCTCGCCCTGCACATCGCATCCGCCAAATTGGCCACGGCTGCAGTCTCTTCTCGTCTCGCCTCGCCAGATCCCAAAAGATCCCATGATCTTCGAAAAGGGGAAACGAGGCAACGGCAACAAAGTCCGAAAACCGGACTGTGGATGGTCTGCTGGGGGACCTGGACGACTGGACTGGACCCGAAACTCGGCAACCACCACTACTAACCGCATGGCTGTTGTTTTGACATGTTTAGGTTTGCGCCTGTCAAATTAAACGAATTGATGATACGACACCCAAAGCGTTTCTCAGGCAGCAGCGGCAGCAGCAAACTGGCCAAGACAGAGAAGCAGGCAACAGGCAAACGGCCAACAGGCCAACAGGCAGGCAGGCATCAGGCAAAGATGAATTAAATGCCGGGCTAAAACCTGAGCGCGGGCCTAATTGAAAAAAACACTGAAACACCGAAGCAAGTTAGCATCATCAGTTAAGACCAAGACCGGGGCCCAAGTCGCTCCGAGTGTGTATCTGTGAGCTGCCATTATGGCCAGCAACCAGTTTTCCCCGAAACATAACGAAACTGCCCCAAAGACCGAGAAGAAAATGCTTTCGGCCTGGCCCGATCAGCCAGCCAACCAAAACGGGCCAAGACAATTAAGTTTTCTTGCCAAGATTTGCTCTCTCTCTTCTCGCTTGCCTGTAGATATATATATTTTATTTTGCATTTCTTTGGCGCGGCTTCAGAGGGATTTTCCCTTTCAAGTTTCCCACACACAGACACTTTGGGTGCGACTGGCTGTCAGTTGTACATTTAATTTCCATCTACAATTACAAGAGATGCCACGCCTCTTTCCCACACACGCAGTCGAGTCACAATATTGTGACTTTTGGTGGCGGCCCATAAAGATTACGGGCAGGACAAAAGGGCAAGCGGCAGGGGAAAGGAAACCGAGCCGAGTGTCCTTGCTCATTGATTCTAATTGCTTATGAAAGGAGCCGCCGGTCTATGAGGATCCTGGATCCTGCTGTCATTCCCCCACTCCACTCTCTCTTTAGGAAATATCAAAAGGTCAGCCGACGAACAAGTGGCAAGCAGGTCATACTTTTCCCTTGCCACATGTGTGTGTGGTCCAGAGCCATGTGTTGCATGCTGCTTAGCTGCTAGCTATCAATAAATTACGGGGCGATTGATTGCTGATAGGCCGCTGCACATAAACCACGGGCTTATGACAGTTTTGGCACAGCATTCGCTGCGCCTCGAGTTCGCTGCCTAAGTCTTTCGTTTGGGGGGCCTAGACAGCAGCAACAGCAACAACAACCACACTCGCTCGACGACGAAGAGTAATGGCTGTAAACCTTTTTGACGACACTAATTTTTTTTCTTTCTTTTTTTTATTTTTATTTTCCCTCCTACCAATGTGGCTGCTGTCTTTTGTTGTTGCTGTGTCGCGCGCGCGCATTAAAGCCCCCAAGCGCGTGTTGTTGTTGCATGTTCATGTTAATGCTGTCCAAACGATCAGTCACCAAGCCAACAACAACAGCAACAACTGCCACGGCAAGCGGCTGTCCTCTGTTTTGTAATAATTTATCAGTTTAGTCTTCACAACAAAGATAAAATAACGATAATTTTAACCACTTTAATGGTTTATTAATTTATGACCCTTCAAGTTCTTCACTTTCCACTCACCGCCGCCGACGAAGACGAAGGCCTGAGATTTTTCTCGTCCCTCGTGTTTTATTTTATTTTTATTTTTGGTCTCTGTCTCTGTGTTTCTGTGCCTGTTTTGGTTGGAAGGTAGATTTCACACCAATTTTTCTTGTTACTACCGCGCTTCCTCTCACACTCTTTTGTCCAGTCTGTTCTTTTTCTCTGTCTTTCTTTTTTTTTGGGTCCGATCGCTGCCCTCCCCCCATCGATTATGGGTTTTATAGACCCCGGCCATATGTATTTAATCCGATTTTTATTGTTTCTACACTTTTGTGTGTCCGCCCGTCTGTGTTTACCAAAAATGCATCAATGGGAATTTCGGGCTGGCCACTGGGAAGGTGCATTTTCTGAGGAATTCCAGCGGCAGCCGCAACAAGGCCACTTTATGGCCACTCATTATAGTAAAGCGCGCGGTTAGTGGTCGCCTTTGGTCTGGAATTTTTAATTTGAATTTTACAAGCAGCAGAGGCAGCGGCAGCGGCGCTTCGGGTGTGAAGGCCCCCAGAGAAAGTTCTACAAAATGCAGCCCGACTCGGTGTTTTATTCAAGATCCATCTGGGTGGGCCCATAGCCCTGCAGCCCTGCAACTCGATACCCATTAATGGTGATTAATGTGGCCTGCGCTTCGATTATTGTTTAGGTGGGTTGCAGCATGTTCGGTAATTGCCAACAGGTTGCCAAAAACGGTTGGGAAAACAAACCACGAACTGCTACCTGGCCCATCCCCTTTTTTCCTTTTCCTCTTATACATTTTTTTGTTCATTTTTGGCAGCTCACCTCCCTGGGATTCCGATTCCTAAGCCGCTTTGGCTCGAGTTCCGAACTGCTGATCCCACGGCTAATCTTGTAGGAAAAACAAGATCACAATTTTTGTGCAAGCCGAAACAAAAACACGTCGGCCGGCTTGTTATTGATATGCCTGGCAGATCGCAGATTGCTGATCTCCGATCTTCGATTTTCGATCTCTGTTCCTCGGCTTGGCTTGTTGGCGAACCGCAAAAGGCAGTCCTTTCAGACCCTTTCGGGCCCATTGTTTCACATTGGGCTGCAACCGGCCAGCCCCGTAGGATCTGTGAAAACCTTTTTGACTTGTTGGGCTTGGCAATTGGATGCTTAACGCCAAATTAGATTAGCAAACTAATGCCATTACCTGGGAGGTTTGTACTGAGGGCGAGCTATCTGCAATCTGCAAATCAGAAACACTCGTTTTGATTCGGGATTGTGTAGTTTTTAAAACGGTGCTCCCTTAAACATGATTGGAAGATTTGTAAATCAAGAAAATAGCAAGGGCTTAACTTTTTTCTTAGAAGTTACAGTTAAGAAAGTTTGATATTAGGACTAGAATAATTTTAGATATTCATAAGAACTAGAAAATCGGAAAATATGTGATTATGTTTAGGGTTTAAACTCTTCTTTTTTACTTTAAAATATTTAAAAAATTTCCTAACCATATCCTTTTCTTTCCTACTTACAGATTCCTCGATCAGCTCCCATGTGCACGGCTGCTTCACCCCAGAAAGCACGGCGCTGCTGGAAAGTGGAGTTAGAAAGCCGCTCGGCGAGCTCTCCATCGGAGACCGAGTCCTGAGCATGACAGCCAACGGACAGGCGGTCTTCAGCGAGGTGATCCTCTTCATGGACCGCAATCTGGAGCAGATGCAGAACTTTGTGCAGCTGCACACGGACGGTGGAGCGGTGCTCACGGTCACGCCCGCCCATTTGGTGAGCGTTTGGCAGCCGGAACGGGAAGAACTCGCCTTTGTTTTCGCCGATCGCGTCGTGGAGCAGAACCAGGTGCTCGTCCGGGATGAGGAGACGGGCGAACTAAGGCCCCAGCGCGTCGTCCGAGTGGGCAGTGTGCGGAGCAAGGGCGTGGTGGCGCCACTGACACGCGAGGGCACCATTGTGGTCAACTCGGTGGCCGCCAGTTGCTATGCGGTGATCAACAGCCAGTCGCTGGCCCACTGGGGTCTCGCCCCCATGCGCCTCCTGTCCACCGTGGAGGCGTGGCTGCCCGCCAAGGAGCAGTTGCGCAGCTCGCCGAAGACGGTGAACCAAGCGGAGGTGCAGAATGGCATCCATTGGTACGCCAATGCCCTCTACAAGGTCAAGGACTACGTGCTGCCGCAAAGCTGGCGCCACGATTGAGGATCCCCATCCCGATCCCATGATCCTGTATTGTATTATATCCTGTAGTTATGTATATGCCTAATGATTGATGTATTTCAATGTTGAATATCGTTAATAATCGATCGATACTATTTATTTACCACAAACAACAAAAAACAAAACACCCCACCCGAAAGCAAATGAGAAAAGTAATCAAAACGAAAGAGAAAACATTGTTAAATGTCCCTGACTTATTGTTTTTGCAAACATATTAGCTATAAGTAGGCAATCCTCGGCGCAGATCCTAAAATGAGAAAATCAATCGGCAAACTCCCGGAGAACACAGACGACTGTTACTGTATATTATAATGGAATTGAATTGCATAATTTATTGAGGTGCGGCGGCGAGTTCAAGCCATTGGATATAAATATATATTGTACTTTGTATATAGAAGAAGCATTATAGTGACTGAATACTTTATTGTAATTGTGTATATAATACTTAATAGTTAACTGCGTATTTATACTTAATATTTAATGAAATATAATGAAATTGTTTGATAAATGAAGGTGTGTTTTTATTGGTAGTCGGTACTTTGTGGATTTTTACTAAGGCTTATATATTTTTTTAAAAGTTGACTTTAATTTTTCAAACTTTTGAATTTTTCCCGCCAATTGTCCTGCAGAAATACGGTCACTCTACTGGCAGAGCTGTCAACCTGCCATATTTTGCACACAAGGTTGCAAAAAATCGATCGATATTTGACGGCAAAAATCGATATTGCCGTTTATGTTTGACCCATCTCTAATTCCTTTTTTATTCAAATTTTGTTTTGTGTTTAATTTAATTTGTGTCTGTGTCTCCGTGTTAATTATTCCGAAAACCACCTGTAACTCCATATAGGTGACCTGCTGCCCTACGCCAAATATTCTGCGAATCAAACATGAATGTTTGCCGCCTGTGCCTGTCGAAGGACGCCACATTTCCTGTTTTCGGCACCGGCACGACTGCCATAAGGATAATGTCCTGCACATCGCTGGAAATTGAGCCCGGGGATGGCCTGCCGCAGCACATATGCACCGCCTGTCGCCTGCGGCTGGAGGAGATGCACAGCTTCCGTCGCCGCTGCCAGGCGGCCGATCGGCGTTTGAGGCGCCACAGGGCGTTGCTGCGGCAGGGGGTCAAATCGCAGCTGGAGGAGGTGGAACGGGAGGAGGGAGACGCGCTGCAGGATGTGGCAGGATGCAGCAGGTCAGTCTGTTCGGAGAGCAATGCCCAGTGGCGCCAGCAGGCTGCCCAGCTCATCCGCACCGAAATGGATGCCTACAAGAAGGAGCTGCTCAGCACCTGCAAACAGGCTGTGCGCGCTGACATCGAACTGGAGCTCCGGGCGGAACTGGAGAAGGCCGTCCTGGCCGAGGCCAAGCAGCAGTTGCGCCTGAGCGTCCTGGACGACGTCTTCTACGAGCTGGAGAGCTACTTTGTGCGCAAGCGCAACGAGACTGCCTGCGAGCAGGTCAACTGCACCGAGAGCCTGGCCTCCGACTCCGAGATGCAGATGAACTCCAGCAGTCAGCGGGCTGCAGATAATCCCGATGGTTTCTACGACGCAGCGGCAGGCGAGGAACCTCTGGAATTCAACGATGACAGCGAGGTGGAGCTGCTAGGTAGGAATTAATCATCATAATCATATGAATTTACCAGAAAACTCATAAATATTGCTTGTAGCCTTTTCAGACGACGAACCAGAGCCCAGCAGGCAATCAGCTTCCACTGCCACTTCTGTTATTCCCGTTCCCATGGTGGAGATCAACATGAACGACCCTCAGCTTAGCCATTTGCGGGAGGAGTTCAACAGGGACGCCTTTTTGGGTAGTCACAAGTCTCCCAAGAGGGATGTAAAAAACCAGACGCCAATTCGCAAGAAGGTGCGCTTCCAGAGCCCCAAGAAGGAGCCCGAAAGACTCTGCCGGAAGCACAGACCCTGGTCAAGAAGGTACTCCCATGCGAGTAACTACCCATCCAGCAATTGTGTGCGTTGCCGGCTCAGAGGAGCGGATAAGCTCAATAGCTCAGTTTCATAGTCCCAACAACTAACTTACTATATAATTCATGTGGTCCTTGTATTCGCCTGTCTAAAGTTTATAAGAATTTTTTGTGCACGTATGTTACTTTTTATGTATCGAAACTAACTGATATGAATGAGATTCTGTACTTCGTCTCCTAGCATTCTTAGTGTCTGCAAATATGTATACTTTAATTTAAAAAAATAAAAGTTAAACTAAACGATAGCATAATTTTTGTAAAATGGAAATGGATCAAATTTTTTTTACAAAATGGAAGGACATATGGGAGTAAATTATTGAATTTAACTATATCATTGATATAAATAAATCAAATATCTGTACTTTTCATGCTTAAGATTTATAATTTTTTTTAGAATTAAACTCAAAGAAAAGCCTTGTGAGCTAAAAAATAAGTAAGTAAAAACCCAAAAAAAATTTAATTTAAAAAGACAGTAAGGCTGTGTTGGCTTGCGTTTGCTTCGAAAGTGGGTATTTTTTGCCGCCCTGCCTGCGGTCACATTATTTTGGTGTGATTTTTTTTTGACGCCACCGAGTAAATAATACGTTGATTTGCCCGAAAATATACGACCCCATGGAGGCGCCGCCGTCGTATCCCGATTTGGCGACCCTGTGCCGGCTGTGCCTCAAGGAGCACCAGGATGCGTACGCGATCTTCGAGGCGGACGATGCCCAGCTCTCGATTCCCGTGCGCCTGATGGCCTGCGTCGCTTTGGACGCCAAGGCGACGGACAGTCTGCCCAAGCGGATCTGCCGGGAGTGCCGCTACCAGCTGGAGAAGTCCTTCCTCTTCCGCCAGCGCTGCCAGTGGGCGGAGAAGAAGCTGCGCAAGCACATCCGCTTATTGGGCCTGGGCAAGCGAAGTCGCGTCTTCTCCAAGGATCCTGACGACTACGACGAGGACGAGCTGGAGTTCGAGGACTCCATCGGCTTCATCGAGGCGCAGGACAAGGAGCGCCGGCTGGAGGACGAAAAATGGCGCGAGGAGTTCAAGGAGGAGCAGGAAGCGGAGTTCAGCAAGCGGCTGGTCAAATCCCGCCTAGAACTGCGAGCCAAGCTGACCACGGAGCTGCGCAAGGGACTCGCCGAGGAGGTGCGCAACCAGGTGAGGGAAGAGCTGGCCCAAGAGGTGCGCAACCAGGTGAGGGAGGAGCTGGCCCAAGAGGTGCGCAACCAGGTGAGGGAAGAGCTGCGCCATGAGGTTAGCGAGGACGTGCGGAAGGAGCAGCAGGCCATGCTCCTGGGCGAACTGGAGGTGTATCTCAGCGAGAAGAAGGCCGGTCAGTGGGAGCCCCTGGATGGCTCTGAAGAGCCGGAACCAAAGGCGCAGGTCAAGGAGGACTCCTCCTCTGCCAGGCACAAGCTGAAATTACCCCACAAGCGGCGCCTCAGTTCGCCCAGCAAGCCACCGACCATGAAGGCGGAAAAGGAAGAGGAATACGTGCTGGGGAGCAACTCAAACATGGACATGGAGGCCATCGAACTGGAGGAGGAAGTGCCCACGGAGGATGGGGAGGATGACTTCAGGGACATTAAAATGGTCGGAAGCGGGGATGTGGTGCACACCGAGGATGGGGACATCTACATTATAAATGCGCAGGACCAGAAGCCAGAATCCCCGCCAGAATTCGACGAAGACAACGAAATCACGTCCTACAATAGTGAGTGGAAATCTTCTCTAGAAGTACTTATTTTTAATCTCTTCTTAACCTTTTGCTTAGTCAAGGAAAACGGCGAGATTCAGTTCAGTGGCGAAAAATCGGAGGGAAACGAGGACGTGGTTGTGTTTAACCTGGGTGAAGAGATGTCTGAGGAGCAACAGGTCTTTAATTTCGACGAGAGTGTCATTATTGTGGTGAGAAGTCTGTTTATATTATATAAATTATTTTGAATTTTTTGTTTTATATGAATGAATTAATTCGAATTTTCTGTTAAATAGAATTGAATGAATTTGAATTTTGAGTTTAATTGAATGAATGAATGGCATGAATTCCGAAATAATTCAAACGACAATTTATTTTGAAGAAGAAAGGGCCATCATTTTGTGATTAGGTCTGCATGAATTTTATTTTCTAAAGAGTTAACATTAAAGTGTTAAGAAAATTTCCACTTTTTGTTTTAAAAAAAAAGCACACAAAAAAAAGGCAAATTAAAAAAATTCATAAAAATTATTCATTCAATTAATTCGAACTTTATATATATTTAAACTCTATGAAAACATCTACTTGTTTTCAGGAAAAGGAGCAGCTGAACAGTGACGAACAGACGCCAGTGAAGCGAAAGAGATCGAGTGAGTTGGTGTTCAAGCAGGCCTCCAGTTGCCCGCAACCGAAAACCGGGCGGGTAACGGACACGGTCAAGTCCTTCCAGTGCCATTTGTGCCCGGTGGCCTTTGCCACGCAGAAGCTGCTGACGCGCCACCACAATACGCACATCAAGGGATTGAAGAGCGGCAAGGGCGGTACACTGAAGTGTCCCAGCTGCTCGCTGCAGCTGTCCTGCGCCAGCTCCCTCAAGCGCCACATGATCATCCACACGGGCCTGAAACCCTACAAATGCACCGAGTGTGAGCTGTCCTTCTCCCAGCGCGAAGTGCTCAAGCGTCACATGGACACGCACACGGGAGCCAAGCGCCATCAGTGCCCCCAATGCTCGAGTTGTTTTGCCCAAAAGTCCAACCTGCAACAGCACATAGGTCGCGTGCACATGGGCAACTCTCGGACGCACAAGTGTCACCTGTGCCAGCGCAGTTTCAACCACGTTTCGGGGCTCAGTCGCCACCTGGTCACCCACGCTGGCGTCATGTTCTCCTGCAAGCAGTGCGGCCGGCAGTTCAACGATCGCAGCGCCGTTCAACGCCATGTGACGACCATGCACAAGCCGAAGGACAAATCGGCGGACTACGTATCTGAAAACGAGATCAGCGAATCCGACTTTCAACCAGTGTCGTTATAGGAAAGTCCTTAGAGCTGTTTTACAAAGACCAAGTTTTACTCTGAATATTTTACAACTTTATTCGCGAACTTCAAGTGCCCACAACAGTTGGCACCAAATATATTATCAACATGATAGTTTTAAAACATTTAGAAAACATGCAGCGTTAAACAGTTTAGCAAACAAATACAAATCGGAACATTTGGAACAGCTCTGTAACAGGATACCATATAGCTAGACGTACATTTTACAATATCATTTTAATAAATACCACATAAGACGATGTACAATTTGATAGGCAAATACACGTATTTTTAATAAACTCAACTCAACTCCTCTACGAATACTTTAAACTTAGTCTAAACGCCAGAAAACGGGACTCAAAATGCGCTCGAGTGCCAAATGCAATGAATAATATTTTCTTGTATAATCGGAAGCGCTTTGCAAATGAGATTACCTAGGGAATCGAAATCGAAACCGTTTAACGTTCTTGGTTAATGCGTTATAAAGCCAATAACAATCCAATATCACCCTAGCCTACTAAATCGGAACAATATCTTTCCTAACTCCTGCGACCGCCCATCGCCCACTGCTAGTCGGAGTTGGTCAAGGAGCTGCGCTGCGATTCCAGGGTATTTGAGTCGTGGCGCTGGCGCAGCACACGCGTCTGGCTGGCGGGCAACTTGGAGAAGTCCTTCATCACATTCTTGTACGTCTCATCCTCCCCGTTGTACTCGTCGTTGGGTCCAATCTCGTCATTCAGTTGTGTCAATCGGAGGCTGGAAAAAGCGATTGTTAAGTATTTCTATTTCTGAACTTGGTTATTCCAAACTCACAGCGTTACAATGTCGGCGTTTTCCTGGTCCACCGCAATGTCCAGCGCTTTCTTGCCATCACTGGAGGCCAGGTCGTAAGCAGCCTTATGCTTCAGCAGCAGATAAACCTGGGCAATGTGTCCCTTGGCCGTGGATATGTGCAGGGCACTGTAACCCATTTCGTCCACCGCATCGATGGCTATTCCGTTCAGCAGCAAGAACTCGCAGGCCATTACGGAGCCCGAGATGACGGCCTGGTGCAGGAATGATCGCTGCCGGTCCTGGGGATTCTTCCAGACCTTGTCGGCACCCAAAGCGAATGCCATGCACATCACGGGCAGATTGTGTACCACCGAGGCCATGTAAAGCAACTGATTGGCGTCCAGCTGCGTGAAGGGCAGCTCCTCGGGCGTCTCGACATCCGACTCGCCATCGGTGCTCTCTTGATCGCTGCCCAGAATGCCGGGAGTCTCCAGTCTATCCAGGGCCAGGTCGTCGCCAATCACCAGCAAATCGTCGCGTGAAATGCTTAGTGACATCGAGGGAATGTTGATGGATTCATCATCATCGTCATCGTCAAGCTCGTCGCCCGTTTTGGCCGTGTTATAGATGCTCGGATCGTCGCTCAGGGTTTTGGGCAGTGGTCGCTGCTTTTGCCTTCGTCGCAGCTTCTTAACCGCCCACTTGCGAGTGCCGCCCAGCGAGAGAGTGGCCCGCTTGGCGATTCCACTGCCGCCACTTTCCACGTCCTCGACGACGCCGCCACTGTCTATGCTCAGCACTTCGGCCGTCTCGCTGGCCAGCAGCTCCTGCGGCTTGGGCATTCCGCACACGAACCGCCGCTCCACATACTTGGCCTTGATCCAAGCCTCGCGCACTCCGATCTCGCACTGCTCCGTGGGCTTCTTGAGCCCGCAGTCATCACCGATGCGCGCCTCATATATACGGTTAACCACCTCGTTGCCCAGCTCCATCATCACCTTCACGTTCTCCGTCTCCCAGGCATCCAGCGTCAGGGAACGCACCTTGCTGTAATGGACGCCCAGACTCCGGTGGACGCCGGAGCACTCGATGCACAACGTGATGCCCAGGTTGATCGAAGCCCATCGTGGTTCGGGGCTCCTGCAGTCGCAGCAATAAGCGTTGCCCGGTATCTTCAGGAACTCCTCCCAGTGGCTGGAAAATTGCCTACATTATTATGAACTCAAATGGAATTTGTGGATGATTCAAGCCTACATTCTACGCTTTGCGGGCAGCGCGTTGTTGGGTGTGTTCGTCGATTGGGGACGCGAGTGGTGCGTGGAATCGTGCTGGATGGCTGCTCCAATGCTGTGCTGCAGCGCGGAAATCCAAAGGGATAGCATATCCGCTGAGTCTGCCTGCAGGATGTGGGATCTGTAAAAGGAGATACAAAGTAAATAACTCATATGTATAGAAAATCAGACATATAACTCACTTGGTAGGCGAGATGACCTCGAAGCAGAAGCGGCGGTCGCCTTCGTTCACCGGGCGCACGCTGCAGATGCGCAGATCCTCCTCCATGACCGAGAACGAGTCCTCGTTGCTGCGTTTTCTGCAATGCGAATCCAAATCACTTCAGCGTACGGCCACAACACATCACAATCACATCACCACACAACAAAAACATCACAAAAATCAAAAGTTGCAAACGAAAAGAAGACGTATTGATTAACTAAGCAAGCAGATGGGATGGCAGATGATTCTGGATAGACAATATGAGCAGAAGCAACTAGGCAGAGTGCACCCACCTGTAGACAAGCTGGTTGTCGCTGAGGTAGAACCATCGACGGCACCAGGTCTTGAAGCCCTTTGACTTCTTCTTGAACAGATAGCCCTCGATCTTGTTGGAGGTGCTGTTGGTGTTTGAGTCGCAGTAGCGATTCACGCTCATGTGCCGGTTCTGCATGGCCTTCTCCAGCTGCTGGTAGTCGCCGCGCAGGGCATTCAGGTCCTCGCTGATGTTCTTGAAGAACTCGTCAAAGTCGTTGCACAGGTCGAAGCCCTGGTGGTAGTAGGTCACGCACGCCTGATAGTAATCCAACAGCTGTCGGTGAAAAGAGCAGGGAAACCAGCATGAAAACGTGTCAAATAGCTGCTACTATTATCCAGTATTCTCCGAACACAGAGGCAATCCAACGCCGAGCACTCCCTTTAGACAACTGAGCGAATTGGCCAGCGCACAACTGACTCAACACGCTGATCAATGGGTTTAGATATGAGGCATACATATAGCAACTCGCATTGATATCGCAACAGTGACGTCATGGCAATAACAAATCAGAGAAAAAACCTTATTTACTTAGTGGTCGCGGGCCAGGCACTTCAATCAGGGCGATAAGCGACATTTCCTTACCGTGGACAATATGGAGGGGACCTTGCGAGCCTGCGCCAGCGTTATATAGTTGACATAATCCAAAGCGGTGTGTTGGAAGCACGACTTGGAGGCGGAAAGGATATTGGCAGCTTCCTGCATCTCCTGCGGTCGGTTTTTGCTGGCCTGTAATAAGGGGGTTAAGGTTAAATAAGTAACTTATTGACTTTAAGCCTAGCCCACCTGTGCGTTCTTAATCAGCGCATTGTCATAGCCCTCAGAGACCTTGAGAAAGTGCCCCTTGTAGTCCTTAACCTGGTTGATGTCGTCCTTAACAAAGACACTAAGGTTTTTCAGCACCGTGCGACTAGCCTGATCCAACAGGATGGTGTGGAACTTGTTCATCTCCTGGAAAACAAACAGGACATGAGTTGTTTATATAGCAAAGGAGAACGAGACCAACCTGGAAGCAGTGAATCAGCTTGCCGAGCGCATTGTGGGCGTTCTTGTTGTCGAGAAAGTGCTGCTGCAGATCCCACAAGGACATGGCAAAGGCGCTAGATAAAAAACAATACCCAGAATTGATGGAAATGAATATGCATGAGGAGGGAAAATTGCGCAGCCAGTTGTTTACCTCTGGTTCTTGACATACTCCTTGCCCGAGTCCACGGCCACGTTGCACAGCTTGATGATTTTCTCCAGACGCTGCTCCAAGTGCTCGATGTCGCTCTCCTCCTTGGACACAAATTGTCTGGCGAACAAGAAAAAAAACAAATAAAAAACGTTTGCACAATTTGTTTGTCGCGATGTAAACAAAAGATGGGCAAGCTGCTGATGATGATTAAAATTGCCTCCGACTGGCTGAGCAGCGTAAATATAATCTTTCAGCTTAATCAAAGAAGTTATCGCGGGGCCAGCGGATGATTCCTACTCTCACTCCGCCTCTGTTTATGTTGACACTTTTAATTTATGCGGACTTATTAAAGCGCTGTTTGCGCTTCCAATTGAAGACGAGTCGCCACAAAATAGAGAAGACCCCGTCCGGGGACAAGTTTTTGTATCACTCAGTTGCGTCGTCTTGTTCTGGTTTTTTTCTCGCCTTTTCCCCTGTGTCGTCCATCGATTTGTCGGGAACTGCTTTTGTTTTAACTTTGTATATATTCTGGGAAGTACTCTTTCAGGGGGTATTGTAAGTTTTAAGTGGAACTCTGCACGATAGGGATTTCTGAATTTTACTATGGTTATCATGGAGCAAAATTATCACTCTGTGCGTTGTTTTGGGACGTTATTAGCTTGATTTTAAAGCTAAATATGTAACTAAGTGAGAACTATAATAACATATTCTTTTGAATGCGATACATAAACATTAACAAACAAATTCCTAAAGATATATCTTTTTATATTTGGCATACAGACGATCAAGCGGAATGCGCAGTACGTTATTGTTTTCGATAATAATTATAATTAAAACTTGGCATTTTATCCACTATCGCAGTTTTAAAACAAACGGAAACTACTCAAATCTGGGAAAGTATAACACAGTGCAACATGAAAAATGTAACCGCAATTCTGATTTCATGGGCGGAAAGAACTCATCGAAATAAGCTAAAACCCATTTGGGTTTCTCTGGCTTAGCTCGCGTTAACCTTTTATAGCGAGTTAAAGTTTTACATACAAAATTTATTTGTAACGGCCATATCTTGTGAACCGATTAAAATTTCACTATCCAGTCTTCAGTGACTATGTAGCTATGAACCCAAGGAACTAAATTGACAAATGACTCTTGCGCACTTAGCACCTTGCGCTAGGTGCGCGTTAAAAAACAAATTTGCCTAATTTTTCGATTTTTAACGCGCTAGGTGTACGTCTTCGCAAGAGTCATTTGTCAATTTAGTTCCTTGGGTTCATAGCTACATAATCACTGAAGACTTGATAGTGAAATTTTAATCGGTTCACAAGATATGGCCGTTACAAATAAATTTTGTATGTAAAACTTTAACTCGCTATAATAGGTAAACGCGAGCTAAGCCAGAGAAACCCAAATGGGTTTTAGCTTATTTCGATGAGTTCTTTCCGCCCATGAAATCAAAATTGCGGTTACATTTTATAACCCTAAAAATGTTGCACAGTGTAATATATATCAGAGCGGTTTTATAACCAGGATATTTTAATAAAACTAAGTACATGGACTATTGTTTTACTATTAAATAAAAATTCCCTAACCTTGTAGTGTTGCTTTTAAATGACGATCAATGTCATAAAGATGCCATAACTTTTATAAACCTGGGGAAGTAATAGTTTACTTTGTATGATTCACTCAAATTGATTATAGTATTTATTTTATTTAGACAAAGGTCTACCAAGTTATAAATTGCCAAGGTCTGAATGGAACTTCTATGGAACAATTAAACCTAAGGAGTATTCCTGTTTTTGTTTTCTCTAAAGCTGCTGCAGGTGTTAAAAAAAAAACCGAGATAGGAAGTGGGGATATTGGGCTGCTGGGCAAACAAGTTATCGCCGCTTTTGTGCACCGTTTTACGAGGGAAAGCTTTGTCTTTTTGGACGCGATTAGTGGCGAAGCGGCAATTTGGGTGAAATCTTATCAATCAGCGGAGAGGCGAGCGTTTGAAGGGAAAAGACGCAACGCGACGAGAGCATCGACAATTAGCTGCGGAAATGGGGGGAGGCGCTTTTGTACATTCCACACTGCTGACGGGACAAAGTTTGTTCGATGGATGATTAAGCCGCGTTTTCAGGTGGCGGAGGAGGAGGCGGTGGGTTGAATCTGTATCTGGTTTTGGATAGTAACCAGTCACGCTACATTAAATGCAATGCAAATCTCAGCCAGTGGGGCGGGGGAGGAGCGGGGCGGGGCTAGGATATATCCACCTGAAGCGGGGCGAATCCTTCAGGCACTCCTCGAACTCAATGGTGGCGCGCATTTTGACCAAAAGCTTGGAACACTGGGCACCAATTGCTCCGTTGGCTTTTTCAGCTCCGCTAATTGAGGCCTGTGAATTTTCGTTGGCCTGTTGCTGCTGCTCTGCTTTCCTGGCTGAAATGGAGATTTCGATTCGCGACTCTCGAGGGCGGCTCTTTGAGAACCTAATTGCGGGCAGCCGGATGCCAGGGGACGCCTCGCATTCTCGACAATCGACGGCCAGACACGTAGAGCACTGGCCCTAATTAGCGAAACTCGCCGATTTACGCGATTCGGGGCCGAATTAACCAAAATTACACAGCGCGCAGAGACAACAAATTAAAACGTCTCACTTTCTACTCTAGGCGAAAAGGTGTGCCCGCATCTGCGTGAAATCTTGCATCTGCCAATTGTCTCCCAGTTTGGCGGGCTTTTTTGTTTTGGCGGTTTTGTATCTTTCATATTTAAAAATAAATAAATTAAAATAAACTTTAAAAGTAGAATATGTATATTTAGAGGTTTAATAAACGCAGATTTTTACTTAATATCTTCAATTAAGTGTTTTTTATCCACGAATATGAGCTCTGCAGCATTGTCAATTCTCATATTAATGATGCTTACTCCCGTTGAAAATGGCTAAAAATTGAATAACTGAGTTTCTGAAAAATTGGAATCATCTACTTTCTTTCAACTCTGTGAAAATTATATAAAATTTATTTTTTTTCTGTTTTTATTTTATAAAATACTTGAGATGGATTATTATTTATTACATATTTATTTATCTGATCCAAATTTAGCTACAAAAAAGCCTAATTAAAAGCACTATTCGTTTTTAGGGTGCCCGTATCTCCCAATTGGAGCCCCAACCAGTGCTGCACAACTCGCACTTTTCATTTCATTGTTCTGTTCTCTTTCCGCTGGTGCTGTTTTGGTTTTAGTGCAATTATCCACTCAAGAACGCACCGAAACCCGATGCACCTGTCCCGTGCTCCAAGTGTGGGAGTGCCCAGTGCCAGTTTCATTTATAAAACTATGAGTTTCGCCCGCCTCCCAGCGCAGCTGACCGCCTGACCGATCAGAGTCGCACGCCCCCTCTTCTGTTTACCTACCCCCCTTGTCTTGCGATCTATTTGCGTTTCGTGTTCGCTTCAAAAAATCGCCTCATTTGCATAAAACTTACTACTCACTACGGTCTTTACGTCACAACTCGCTAGAAGCGGAGGAGGAGTAAAACACGCCCATTCCCGGAGGACAAAGCCTGACCTGTTTGGAATCCAGAATGTGGAAGTGCCACAAGTGCGGGAAACCCGTTTACTTCGGTAAAAAACATGCACCCACGCACACACACACACACTGCGATCCGTAAATAACTTGTAAATTATATTTATTTATGCCCACAAACAGCGGAACGTAAACAATCACTGGGCTACGATTGGCATCCGGAATGTTTGCGCTGCGAGGAGTGCGGCAAGCGGCTGAATCCCGGCCAGCACGCCGAGGTGAGTGTGTGGATCACCTGTTTTTTGGGTCAGATAATCACTAAACATCTCCTTTTCCAGCACAAAAGCGTGCCCTACTGCCATGTGCCCTGCTACGGAGCTCTGTTTGGACCCCAGTTGTTTGGCCACGGCACCCGGGTGGAGTCCCACAAGAGCTACGGGCTGAAGGGCGCCCAGAAGCCAGCTGGAGGCCAGGCCAATGGCCCCACACTCCCTCGCGATCACCTGGAATCCAAGCTAAAGGTGCGGCACTCAAAACAGAGAACATGACTCATTAAATTCCCTTTTTATGGGCAGGTCTACAACCAATTCTACGACAACAAAAGCCTGGGAATACGCAGCCGCGAGGTGAACAACCGCCTGGTGCTGGAAGGAGCACTGCGCGTCTACTGGGGCGTCCAGGGAGTGATTCACCTCAAGGAGGACGACGATCAGCGCATCCTGGTGCGCAAGAGGAACTCCTGCCGCGTGTCCAAGGCTGCCGATGTAAGTGGAGTCTCTAATACATCTTAAATCATGAATGTCATGTGAGTTTCACCCCCAGGAAAGCAGCTCGGACAAGGAAAACGAAGCTAGCGAGTCGCTGGCTCCGCCCACAACCACCACAGCAGAGGTCGATCAGCTCTCCACGGATGTCTCACTCTCCGAGAGCATGACCTTCGACTCCTGCAGCCTGAACGAGATCTCCGAGCTGCCCACCACCCCGGAAGATGCCTCGGCCAACACCACGGCCAGCAGCAAGGAGGTGGCCAATGGCAAGGTGTCCAACGACGACGAGGATACGACCACAACGGACTCCTCCGGCACTCTGGTGGAGGCTCCGACGGCCAGCACAAGCTGTGTGTCCAGCACACTGCCTTCCAAGCTGGATCACCTTGAGAAGCTGGACTGGGACGACATCGATGATCTGCTGCAGGTGGAGAGACGCCACAACGACAAGGATCGCATCTACGAAACCATGCCGGTCAAGCTGCCTTCGTCGCAGTCCTCCAGCGACAGTTCGCCGAGCAAAACGTCCACGGACACCACGACCACCACTGAGTCGAGCTCCACGCAATCGGCCACGACCAACAGCAGCAGTTCGGACAACTTTATGACCGCCACGGGGTCGCTGACCGCCAATACCAATACGCAGAATACCACAACAGTCTCCACAACCGAGACTTCGCTGGATAACTTCGAGACTTGCGATGATACCACCCTGAAGCCCATGGATTTCGAGGACTTTAAGCGCAGTGTCCACCAGGACTATGTAAATGGGGCCAATTCCTTCACGGAGCCCAACGAAGGCACCCTCAAGCGCAATCAGCCAATTGATCCCTCTCGCATTCATGATTCCCTCAAGCTCTACGGCGAGAATTCGGTGATGAGCAAAAGCTTTAACTGCGAGCATGCTTTGCGCTCCATAGATCCCACTCTGATCAACGACACCATGAATCTGCGCAGCAGTGTGGGCTCACCGCGCTCCACGCAGCGTCAGTACGCCTTGCAGAAGAGCGGATCGGCCTCAGCTACCGGAGTGACCAGCAGGGATCACAAGAAGCCATATCAACAGGGACGGCAGCTGTTCGAGAAGGGCATCAACCGCTCCAAGTCGGGACCCAGCTGCTTTGTTTACTCCGACAGCGATGACGATGACGACGAGGCCACGCTGCGTCCCCAACGCTTGGCCACCATGCGGCGCAGCGATATCCCTCCGCGGTACATCAAAATCCAGATGGACTGCTATCCCAAAGAGAACGTGGCTGCCGGCAGCGAGGGTGAGTCAAGTCGTGCCGATGCTCCGTCAATTACCAGTGGAGCAGCTGCCGGCGATGAGCTCACGCAAACCGAGGAGTTGTATACAGCCAGCGAGGGAGTTGGTGGTCCGGATGGAGATTTATCGACTGGTTTGCATGTGACGGAAGATGGTGTGGTGCTTAGGAGACCTCCGCGCACTGGAGCCGCTGCCATCAAGCGACGCAGTGGCAACCGTCGGTGAGTTCTTCTATCTTCGATTTCCAGATCTGTTTAGTAACTATAAAAAAACGTTGTTCTACAGTTCTCGCACCAAGCTGAAACGTCGGTGCTCTATCAATGGTCACTATTACAATCGGGAGACGTCCTTTTTCACGCCCCCCTACGGTTCTCAAATGTCTGTGTGGGTCTCCTCCATGGTGACCACCACAGAGGTTATTAACTTGGTGCTGGAGAAGTACAAGGTGGACAGTTCGCCGGGCAACTTTTCGCTCTTTATTGTACGCGACAACGGCGAGCAGAAGCGTCTGAAGGACGACGAATATCCTCTGATAACGCGCGTCACTTTGGGACCTCATGAGGATGTGGCTCGTATGTTTTTGGTGGATTCGCGCAAAACTGACGAGATTAGGCAAGTCATTCGTAACTTCGTTTTTGAAATTTACCTAACCGTTCTCCCTTTCTTTCTATTTTAGTAATGAAGTTGCTCAATTTTTAAATCTATCGCTACCCGAGTGCCGTGCCATTCTGGAGCGCTACGATCAGGAAGTAGCCCGCGAAGTGGCCAAAATAAAGGAAAGGTGGGTTTACATATTATTATTCGCGGATTTTATTTATTTATTTAAATAAATATATTTTAGATACGCAGAATTGCGGCGCCGTATTGTGAGCCGCATGGAATCTCTAAAAGTGCATTTGTAAAACGTAAACGGAATCTCTGATATACGAGCAATTTTTTATTAGCCATAACATGAATGCGGCCAAAAAGTGTCGGCAGCAGCACAGCTAATAGTATTCACGTTTTTATACAAGATATATATTTTTATGTAGGACTTAGAGAAAATTACGAACTAGCAACATTAGGCGCCCAGTGAACAAAAAGCAGCTGCTGCACGTCGCAAATACATATATATATATATACCTTACGTTTAGGGTTCGATTCTTCCCAGCCGAAACTAACAATCATTTCCAGGCATTTCCATTCGTTTAGAAAGCGTTTAAGACTTGTAACTAACCAAAAAATAATTATTAATCCACCACATTACCATACCATTTTTTGTTTTGTGTTTATAATTAAAATGTGCGCTTTGTGCGGTCACGTTAAAAGCGGTGTCATGTATCTATTGTACAATGTTTAGCCTTCAAGCCGTGACACACAAAGCACACAGGTCCTGCTAGTAGCGCGTAGTCGAAAGCCATTTTATTGAGTCATTGAACAAATGTGTGAAAATCAATTTGATTAGCAATTGCAAAGCCTGCGAAAGAAAAACAATAACTGTACACATACTACATATTGCATAACATGGACTTGTTGATTGAAAATCATTTGGAAATCCAATAAAATGTAAAGTTTTACAAGAGAACAGCGAAGCGGAGTTTAAGGCCCCATGGTCACCGACAAATTCCGGCCAGTAACGCGCCCCTAGTGCAAAAAGGCGGACCTGAAGGCGGCATCAGCAGCAGGAAGTGTGAGCCGAATATTCAAAAAAGGCAGCAACCGGCGCCAGCCGTCCATGCCGAAATGGGGATCAAGTGGAGGCGGAATCCAGCACACACACACGAGAAACGGGAGGTGGGGGCCAACCGAAGCCTTTCCGGGCCAAAGCAGCCATCAAAGCACAAGTCAATGATGCCATTATAATAGAGAAGCAACGGAGGAGCTGAGGACGAGGATGAGGACGAAAGTAGGCAAGCACAGGCTCACTCACATAATAAATGCACACCCCACAGCGGCGATGAGAGAGAGTGTGTGTGTGCGTGGCTATTAATTTGAAACTGACAGAGCCTACGGGTCCTCGGTCCTTGGTCCGGCTACAACGTGGCTGGGACCCCAGCTACAGCCAAAGGACCTCGCCAGCGTTGGCCAGCCTTTGAGACGCTCTGATGCTGACGCGTTAAATGGTTTTGGGGTTTCCCGGCCAACAGCAGCCGCGTTGGCCCGGTCCAAGTGTGCCAAGCGCCAATACATAAAAATCAACACTAGCAGGGACAAAAAAATAGAACTCAAGTCCATTTGGGATGCGAAGTCGCATTGGGCGCCACTGGCAGGTTCACGACCCGCTGCCTTGGCTCCAGCAATTATGGCTTAAGAGAATTCAGGGAATCCGCGCATTCCAGAGCTCTGGCAAAGGGATGGCCCGAAGAGAGGACGGAAAATCGATTTTAAACAATTTCTAGTCGCTGTCTGCTTTGTTGGTGGTGGCATTCTGGAAGGGCCTGTCAGTTGTTGCTCCCACGGCAAGGGGATGGTGTCCAAGTCGAAGCGAGGGAGAGCCTGGCCATATTGCGCATACGCAGTGAGGTACACGGGGCGAAGGGTTGGTATAAGATTAACCTACTGAAAAATAAGAAATTAAATATTTTATATTTGAAAACTAAAGTTAAAATAAATTAATAAAATTGTACACTCAATGATAATCTTTATAATATTTTTAAATACCTTTCAAAATTATTTAATTCTATCGTTTGTCTATGTTTTTTACATTCGAACCTCTGAAAGTTTTTTATTTTTAAAATATGCCATTAAATAAAACCCTTCATAAGCTCATTTTCAAACTATATTTTGTTAAAAAAATTTTTAAAATTGTAATTTCATTGATAACTATTTTGTAGGAATATTTTTTTACTAGCTTGACAACCCTGCTGAAGTCTAGGCCTTCCAGTGGCTCTCTTAGCGCATCCTTTGGCACTCTTACACCTCTGAGCAATTGTCGCAAAATTCCAATGCTGTGGCTGCCACTCAGAAACTCGACTCGAAGGCGCTCAGTTTACGTTTCGGCCGCGTCGCCTTCAGTTCCCCAGTGTTTCGTGTCCAGGCTGCACTTCATCCGCGGAGGCGCCTGCGATTGCAAGAGCAAAAACATAATCAGAATCAGAACCGAAAACAGAAACTCATTGTCATTCATAGCTTAGCATAGTTGCTGCGTGATTGTGTGTGCGTGGATTCCGCCAGTGCGAGTGCGTGAGTGCGTAAAACCGAAGGCGTCCGTAGTTTTCCACAGGACATTACACCAGTGATTAGGACTAGCGAGAGAGCGAGCGAGCGGAAGCACTTCCTCCGTAGCCACCACTGTCGTCTCCTGTTCCTGTTCCCGCATCCAGGACGTCGGCCATGAAGCACTCGCCGCTGATTGCCAGCGTTTGTCTGGCGCTGGTGTTGATGTCATCCAGCCTGATTGGCAGCTCGGAGGCCAGAAACAAGAAGAAGTACGTCGGCGAGACGGGCGGCGATTTCGAGTTTATCGATGAGGTAAGTCCCAAATGGCTTCTCGACAGCCATCCAGCCAGCCCCATTCATTCACTGTCTCCGCTCCCCAACGACTCGGATTCCCCCGTCTGAGGCTCGGATCCGAGTCCGTCTCCGCCTCCCAGTTTGCCACTCTTCCTGTCTGTCTCCTACTTAATACGCCTTAAGCTGACTGCTGACATTTGCCAACGCTCCGAGACGCAAGAGTGCGGAATGCACGGAGAAAAACCCATCAATATAATCTAGATATTAACAGATATCAGGGGCTTTCAAATGATTGTCGTTTCTTTTAAGGAATGGTATGAATGAATGGAAAAAGCCCAAAAACTAACAGCATTTATTAAGATATTGTAAGACCTCTTGGCGATCTAGAATAATATTGGAACTAGAACTAACTAGAATTTCTAGAAACTAGTATAAATTTGATAGAGATATAATTTCTCAGGAATTAAAATGACTCAAAATTATACCTAAAAGTATGCTATCTCAATTTGTACTGGAAAAAACCCCATAAAGATCTATGTATTTAATATAAATTACCCATTAATTAAGCTGATTCCATCTAATTGGCTGGGAATCAGAAGCCAGAACATGGATGATAGAAACTTTTTAAGAGTTTTGCATTGTGAAAAAAGAGATAATTGAAAGGCCTAAGAAAAAACCCAGTTTTTTCGGTGTGTTCTGTGGCATATATAACGCAATTGCGCTTTTATTTGCCCAACTTTTTTTCCCCAGCCCGTCGTTGCTGAGGTTTCACACCAACAACTTCCGGTCGTGTTGTTTGTTTTTTTCCGCTCTACGTTTTCTGCCCCGAAAAAGAGAATGCGACGTGCCAATTACTCACGCAAATCCGATTTGTAGTAGCCTGTGTGTTCCCAGTGTCTCCGAAGAGCTGACCCGTCTGAGCCGGGCTATCTATGGCTCCCTTCTTGTTCGGGTCTTTAGCACGCACCTGTCCGGATATCGGAGACGATCCGGGAGGAGGAGGAACCCCAATGGAGGATAGGTACAAGTACCAGCGAGCCTAGGAAAATCAATAGCATTTGGCATTTTTGTTGTCGTTTCGCTGCGCGTAAACTATGAAGTAAGCGCTAAGCTGCTTTCAGTCGGTCTGCCAACACGCACCACCCGAACCCAAGGAACCAAAGAACCCACCGAACCGCCCGAAATCCCACCCAAAACCACCCGAACCGCCCCCTCATCGATGACTGTTAGTCACAGACGCAACGTCGTCGCTTTGTTTTTTTTTCGCCCATTTGAATGTATTATTTGCCTGGCGTTTTGCTTTCTCTCCAGCTTTTCTTCGCTTTGGACTAGTTCTTTTCATACTCTTGCAGAGGGTACTTAAAACTCCACCTTTCTTTCATCCTTATCAAGTATTCTCAGTCAGCATCATTTGGCGGTTTTAAACTAGTCTTTATTATTTTGAAGATATATTTTATTTTCAGATATTGACTGTTATTCCTGTAAATTTTAAAGAAAAAAATATATTTGAATAATCGTATTTATAAGAAAACTGGGAGATAAACTCGGTTTAAAAAACTTTGCTATATTTTAACTGTAACGAAAATGATATGTTCAAGTAAAAATATACATTTATATTAGAACTGCAAGGGTATATAACTTTCGTTTCGCAGATTTTGACTTAATTTTTCCATTTTATTTTTTTTTTTTTGGTATTTCGCTTTGTGTGTTGTGCTGTGTTTGTTTTGTTTGCCATTTTGGTTTTATTTCTCTGCGTTTCCTTCCCCTTTTCCCGAGCTCTTTTTTGCTCGGCCATTGTTGAGACCCTCTCTCTTTCCAAATGTGTTTTTGTGTATATGTGCTAATAGTCTGCTGTGACAGTGTGTGTGCCTTAACACACACGCACACACAATCACAGCAAGTCTAGCGGCCTTCAAGAAAAATTATTGCGATTCGCAAAAGTTTCCATAGGAAAAGGAGGAAATATTTCCGAAAGAAGGCATTTGAAATTTTTGGCAGGCACCACATACGCAGAATTTTAAACAGTTTCCAAACCGAATCCACATGTGTCCTTGTATTTGTGTTCCTCGTGCGTGTCGCCCATACAAACAGCTTTTGTTTCTGCATAAATTTCACTTTGATGTCCTCAAAATCTCCTTTTGCTGCCATTTTATATTCCCAGCGCTTAGTTTTTATAACGTCTAATCGCACATTTTCATTTTCTCGCAATAAATTGTACTTTTTATTGTACCAACTTCTGGCTTTTCAAGTATTCGCAGAATGGAATAAATTATTTGAAAAGTTTTTATAACCAAATTCAATCTGCCGTTAAGTGCGAATTCAAATATCACAATTTTCGACACATGCCTGGATTTTTCCTTCCTTTTTAAATCCCTGAATTTCTTTTATATAATTGCAAAGTTTTTGCGAAAAGTCAGAGATTCCGTGCAAAAAGTTCAAGACAAATTGTTCAGCCAAAGATTTTAGGCAAACACGGTCAGGGAAACCCTACCGAAACAGGCGCATAAATAAATGAAATCATATTTTGTGTATCCCTAGGTAATTTGCTTGGTTATCTGGCCGAAGGGCGGAAGTAATCCCCGCCAGAAGGAAATGGCCTCAAAGTATGCAGCACAAAGTAAATAACCATAAACAGTTGACGTTAATCAAGCACAAAAGAAGAGATGCCTGCGTAGAAAGGAATGGGACTGGGATTGTGATAGGAATAAGGAGAAGGATGCCATAGAATTCCGTTATGATTTATGCATGGTATACATTTCCATTTCCCGGTCCAATTTGGATCCGTTTTGTAAGCTTTGCATTAGTCGTAAAAATGATAATAAATTAGCTTAGATCGCAAGGAATTCGCCTGATTTGCAGACATTTCCGCCGGGCTGTCAACTAAGCAATAATCCCCAGTCATTCGTTGCTAGTTTTTCCCACCCTCTTGTACACCCCCTCGATTTATATAGGCAAAATCAGCCAGACAAACAGCCACTCAGTGAGTAAAAGTCTGAAAGTCAGATGCTCTATCCATCGATTACCAACAAATGACGCTCTGTTTGTCAGCACAAAATAAATCTTTGCATTGTGCATTTTGCAATTTGAGCGCTGGGAAAATGTGTCGCTGCAGCATAAAATAAAATGCGAATAAAATGGGAATAGAATGGAAATATGCTGAGGCCCCTGGCTTAGAATTTCAGACCCTAGCATCACACTCACAATGCGTAATCGTAATATATGCAAAACGTAGCTCCCTTTGCTCCACAATGTGTAAACATCTCAGCTGGCGGGTTTTTGTGTGTGTGAAATAGCTGCCAGCCATAAAGTTGATATGCATAATTTTGTATAAGCGCCACTTAGTGCTCTGCAGACACTATATATCCCTTGGAAGCACACCTCTCTCCCTGCAGCAGCGAAACTGAAAACTAAATCAGAATGTGGCTAAATTACAGCTTTACTTGTAGCTGTAGTAGTAGTTCCCTACCCTCCGGTCAGTGCGAGTTTGGTATCCATTTTTATGCGTACTAGATGGATAATGTCTGGTCTCAGCATCCGTTTGACCCCCAACGTTCCGTGTGTAGTGCAAGTTATGTAATAAACTTTTATGTTGTCAAACTGTTGCATAAATTGCCAGCACGCAGGCGAAACTTTGCAGGATGCTAAATAGGATCGGCGAAGTATAGTCTGTGTGTGTGAGGCCCATTTTGGCCAGCAGGGACATCATCATGGCCCGAGAAGTTATAAAAACGGCTGTAAAAGTTAACGACATAAGTATTCGGCTGACTGTCTGGCTATTTGGCCCCTGCATTAGCACCTATTTAGGCTACCAGCTTTTCAGCCGAAGAGAGCTTAGCGAAGTTCAGGTGCAGACAACACGACTTCACTTCGTTTTGGGTTGGCTTTCATTAGCATTGCAATTTCCAGGACCATTCCCACGGTTCCCCGGCTAAAGAGATTTGCATATTGCATGCCAGCAAAACTGAGAAAACCGAAAAACAGCGAGGGAACTGCAGCAGCTGAAATGTCTGAAACCAGCAATTTTCTTCTTGCCTTCCTGCGATGAAAATTTCCCAGGAGTGACACAGCTCTTGGTCTGAAGAAAATATGACTCGAACTAGACATACCAATTTCTCTGTTCTCCCAAAAAAAAAAAATACAAAATAAAAGCACAAACGAGCAGGAAAACTTATGAATCCGCTGCAAACTTTACTCACTTTACTCTTTTATTCACCGGCCCACGCCCACTTATCAGCCTTGTTGTGCATTCCGCTTTCGTCTGCTTTATGGGGTCTCCCCTATCCCTTATCGCATTGTGGCCTGCGTCCTTGCCAATCGCAGCCCAAACACCCCTCCGCCCAGCTTAATTTCTTTGTGGCAGGAGTCGAGTCCTGCACGTACACATTAGCAAATTGCCTGCATGTGTGCGAGAGCCGAGCAGAAGGATATATATGGCTACATGCTACACGGACTGCCTGCGAATGGCAAATGGCTTGCAGCTAAGGTTAAAAAATGCTGCAAATCGCTTACACACAAAGAAAATTAAATTTAAATTCAGTGAGGCATTTGTGAAACATGTTTATGATGGAAAAAACTCTTTTTTAGAGATGTAGGGTATTTTGAGAATTTTTAAACTCACCTGAGAATGAATAATCCTACAACTAGGTGCTTACATATTATATAAATTATATCCACTAAGTCCAGTACTTTTTCCTGTGTACGTAATTAACATCATGAACTCGTAATGCGATAGAACAGCCGCAGGATGCGAGTCTGGTTTTTCCTTTGATCATCGACGTTAATTAACAGCTTAGCTCGGATTTGGGGCACGCGTATTTGTTCCGCTTAAGAGCCACTTTACATGGCTTCTGCCGAACGGAGAGCCATGTTTCATAAATCTTGCACTGCGCCGCTCCCCTGCTACCAATAAGACAAATTGGTTTTGAAGCAACAAAACTTCGATGTCAGCTAAGGCGAAACTAAAATATTTTTCCTCCGAAGGGTGAGCAAAACTTGAGCAAACTCATTTTTCACTTTCATATTGTTGTGGGCCAGAGCCCAAACAGCTGGAGGATACCAAACCATAGTCATTGAGAGCCTCGTACATATGTGTGTGCCACTTAACTGATTATGTAAGACGAGCTCTGTGTGTGGGCTTGTCAGTTCTTGTTTGCTCCAGCAACATCTGTATTTACTGCCGGGCAAATATTAAATTTTCATAGCCATAGAGCCAAGGAGCCGAGGAGCCATGGAGCCTTGGAGCCGAGGATGCCGGAGAGAGAAATGTGCAATTTTAATTAATAGCTGCAGGATGATGGCCGGACTAGTTGGTCCAGTTAGGACAGAGAGCCGGCCACATATTGCAACTAATGAGTTTTCGAGAGGTGAGGTCCTGCTGGCCCAAATCGAAGATGCGAATCTGTCGCCCGGCCTATCAATTACAACTCGACACAATGGTCGAGATATTCGGCAGATATTCAGCAGACATTCGGGCTTTATGGCAGCTAAGCACATGTCAAATGGGATGTCGCATGGTCTGGCGGATGAGTGCCAGCCTGTTAAGCTGTCATTATTTATGGCCCAAGGACTCGAGGACTCAAGCTGCGTTTGCTGACAGCAGTCTTGCAGTGATTTTGAGGAGACGAAAACAGTTACAAATTATGCATATTAATTGTTTGTCTGCGGTTGACGCAAAGCCTAGAAAAAAGGAAGAATGGTTGGTATAATGAAGTGGTATGACGTTGAGGTTTCCAGCACATACAATACTGTAATGAAAATACCTACTAAGTGAAAAATGAGTTATCTAAAATATTATGATAGTGCCATAGATTTATAGGATTTTAATCATTCTTAAACATCCACTTAACTTTTGATTTTGATTATAGGTACGTATTTATTATGTTAAATGTGCTCTTACAAACTCGCATTAAACGAATAAGGTTTAAAATGAAAAGGTTTTCCACTCAAAATGAAGTCAAATGATATCCTGCGGGCATACAGTGCGTATACGTAATGCGATGACGATGGTGACCTTGCTTTTCACTCATTTCTTTCGCAGACATCTTGCCGACGGCCATTGGCTTGGGCCTTTGCCCCGGCTCTTACATAATTTTCGACGAAGAACCCATCTTCATATTGACTTTGTTGACGTACATTCCTGACATTACAATTTGCTATATTAAATTTCTCGTCATGTTGTGATTGGCATTTGACGTGGCCAAAAAGAAGCTCATGTCTCGTCTCGCTGCGGGATTTCTGGGGCCAAGAAGCCGCGAATTGTGTGAGGGAAAAAGTTGATTTAATATTTCAGCTGCAAGGTGCCACGGAAAAATTAAAAGCGAGATAAAGGGATTCGGCATGGACGTTAAACGAAACGACTTCTCGGGTGTGGCGGTGGTGGTGGTGGTGGGGTCCTGAGGTATGGCGCACATAAAACTTTCTGCCAGAGACATTTTCGGGCATTCCAGTGTGAGTGAGAATGTGTGTGTGCGCACACGCATTACCATAAATAAATTATAACGTTCGCTACTTCGACTGTGAGTTTATAGCTTGTATGCGATAACTCTCGCAGACACACACGAAATTTAGGATCCTTGCAGGAGAGAGACGGCAATGTACCAAAAGGCAGGGAGACAGATAATAACAGTTGGCAAGTTGGCAACGGAGAGCCGGGTAGGATGTTACATCCTTTGGCTCAAACAGCAAGGGAGCGGCACACATGCAGGCGATAATAATTTACGGCATGAAAGCAAAACACAATGGAGGGCCTTTCCTTCGCTTCGAAGCGAAACAAAACCAAAAACCGAAAACCAAAAATGGAAACGTTGACTAAGGACGAGAGCATAAAAGTTTTTATTCCACAGAAATTGCAGTCAGCCGCAAAATCCTGCATACAAATTATGCAATTAGGCGGGACGTGAACGGCAGAAATTGAGGCCAAGTGCGGATATTATGTTCTTAAAAAACTAAAAGCTCAGGCGAAAGTTTTTCCGCCAGTTATCAAATTCAGAAAATTGTCTCTTCTGCCGCCAAGTCAACATTGAGTTCCAAGTCCTGAATCCCGAGTCCCTTGAAAACAGTCCAAAATCCCTGACAAATTGTCAACGAAAGTTTATACTCGCTCCCAAAAGTTGGCTCTTGGCAAAGTTTTTGCAGGCTAACTGCTGACAGTTGTAAAAATAATATTGCGTATACGCAGCGCTTGCCAATGACGAACTGGCTTTCGGGGCCAAAGCAAACACTGTAAGTGAAACGGGTATAAAAATGAAGCCCGAAGGCTGAATGGCACAAAGGCGTCCCAAAGTTTTCCATTCAAGTTGCAATTAGCTGGCCCGAGGAGCCTTAGGAGTCCGGAAACAGACAATGACAAGTGGAGAAACAGGGTCTAAACTTTGACAGCCAACAGAATCTCAGTTGATTGACTTTCTGCTGGCAGAAAGCCGAGCTGAAGGCTCTTTTTTTGTTGTTTTGGTTTTTGGAAAAACAACACTCTACTCCCCAACATTTCCACACTCTGCTCCAGCTTCAATCAGGCAGGAAGAGAAAATTAAATTTTTATTCTAGCTTCATTTTGCATTTTCGTGGCAAATTCAATTGCAGCTGCTGCCGCTTCCCACTTCCTGTTGCACTTTGTTACTCCGAGGCAACTCCACTACCCACCAACCCCAAAAACTGCATTCCTTTGCTCCGTTTCAATTAGATAGCAACTCGGCAAAAGTTTATGCAAGAATTTCCCCGTATCTGCGCTAAAGTCTGTGCAAGAGCCAGAAAACACAAAACAAAACACACAAGACGCTGCAGCTGAAACAGCAGCCGAAATACTTATTTCTCGAAAATAAACGGAACGGCGACTGTACAAATATACAGATGGCGATGGCGAAAAAAGGGAATAAAATGCCAGGGAACGGAAATGAAATTGCAATTGCTGGCTTGGCCCACACAGACGACGCCAAGTCGCGAAGCGAAGCGTTGATGCGGAGCCAAGGGGACGGAGAAAGCCAAGTTTGCACTGCTTTTGCATGTTCTGAGCTGTTTATGCCTCGGTTTCCCTGCCTCTGCCTCGTTTTTGGCTTGGCCCGACTTGCAATGCCATTTCCGCCACGGTCTCATATTGCGCCCCAGCGTATGCAATAAAGTTTGCTCTGCGGCAGCGGCAGCGAAAGAAAGAGAGCTACAGTCGAAATTCCGCCAGTCGAAGATCCATTTGACAGGGAACAAGTACAAACAGATACAATATTTCTTCCTTTTTTTATGATTTTTGTTACATTACCTTCATTTACTTCTGCACATTTAAATATGTTTGGGCACACACCCCTTTGCTCTGAGCTTAAAACTTTAACAATTGAAACTGAATAATTATGGTATTTCATTTATGTGAGTTGCATACTATGCATGTGACAGCAGAGAATGGGAAAGCTGATCCAAATTAAAATACTTATTTTTTTGATTTTTTTATTCAGAAAATAAATGTGTATACAAATTTGATTTATTTTTATTTGTTAATAAATCTTCATTCTTTTTCAAAATTGTTTTTTGCCAGCTAAAAAATTTGAATATTTTGATTAACGGCTTTTGGATTTTAGTTTCCGTTGTGAAAGTTTTCAAGCATGAAGACAAATTATAAACAATTAGTCGCTACATTCTAATCATACCCACTCTGCGTAGTTAAAGAAATTTCCACAAGTAAAAGTTGGAATTATGTAGGAGAAACTAGATGCTTGACTCCCACTTCCACTCCCACTCCCAAGAGCCATTTGCCAAAGCCAAGCCAAACCCCACTTTCACCCGTTGGCCGCAAGGGCTTAATCAGGCGCAACTTTTTAGAAGAATTTTGCGGGGATTCCCGCTCTTAATGTCGCACCCGCACAACCGAGCACTATACTAAATATATAGAGCTATATAGCTGCGGCACACAGGAGCTCATTAGTTGGGCGGCAGTGGCGCTTAAGCTTAAGCTGCGAGCGTAGAAATTGCGCAGCTTTGGCGCTAAACAAGTTAATTAGTTTGCCTCTCTTTTTTCCGCAATGGCTGGAGTAAAGCTTAACGACAAAATAAATTATTTGCCGCACACACATAAGCGCCATGGAGACTTCAATTGACTTTATTAAGCGTGTGAGTGCGTGTGGGCGTGCCTGCGCTTTAATGACACTTTTCAGTCAGCTGCTGTCGCCACAGGACGTGGCTCTAGCCCACGTTTATTATCCCAGCGACAGGAGCTTCCTGTCTCTGAAGCGGCACAATGCCAGGATGTGTGTGTGCGGAGTGGCAAATGGGATCTCATCTACGGCCTGACTTTGATCTACGGCATATTAAACTCGACTCTGCGTTCGTTGGAGCCTTTTCTCAGTCTCACTCTATTATTCTTATTTTAAAATTAAACATTAATTATTTGGTAGCCATGAAAAATGATGTGCGGCCCACTGTGCAGCTGGGGCAACATTAGAAAACAAGGCAGCGGCAATTGTCTTTGTGTCGCATAAAAACACTTTGCTGTCCCCAGCCAAATATATGTACTACATATAGTACATGCGCTGCAGATATACCCATACAGCTGGGGTCGAAATAATAGGGCCAAACAGGATATAATTGTCCGCCATTATAGGAATTAAACTAAACGGGCAAGCCAATTTATTTTTATTTATATGTATGCAAATTGGGTCATAACTTAAATCTAAAGACAAATTATTCCTAAATTATATATCGTACACTTGGTATATCGTTTTTAAAATGTTTTATTTTTCATTCCGGCATTTGAGCTCATCAAACATTAAAACCATAATTTATTTCACAAAAAATGGCGTTATAAATCCATTAAGCTGTTAATCCTTGGACAAATTACGTGATAACATGATATGTATTGGACTAATAACACTTTTATAAAATTATAAATCACTATAAATTGCATTTTTTTTCAATTTTAAAAGTTGGCAACAGAATACGAATCCCATATTTTTACCGCAACTGTACTAGAGGAGCAGCCAACTCAGATACAAGCCTGTGCTCGTTTAATCTTGGATTTTAATAGCACGGCCATAATGTTGTGAGCCTCCCATTTCAGGACATCGAGCCGCAGCAGTCACAAGTAAATTGAATTTAATTAGGAACGAGTTTTTCATTGTGATTGCCAGGTTTTATTCGTCATAAACTTCGGACGGCAATAAAAGATCGAGCCTGCTGCCGGTTGCCTGCCAAATGCAAATGTGGAGCTCCTTTTTGGGAAGAAAACAAATTAGGAAAAAAAAAAATGGAATCTTTAAAGACGCCCAAACTTCTGGAGGCCCTAATTAGTGTGAGTGGGCCATTAAGAATTTGCTCAGGTTCGCGCTTAAAGTTAGCATCGAGTGTGGGCCAAAGAAATTAAAATTGAAATGTAAAAGTTGCCAAACTTTTTCCTCCACCGCCCCGACCCAGAACACACACATTATGGGAGTTGGCGGAAATTTAAAATGCAAAGCAAAACGCCGTGGAAAAGGGAAGCCGAAACCCAGAGCCTGGAACCCAGAACTTGCTTTCAAGTGGGTTCGTGGCAGGTGGGCTGAAAAAACTTGGTGCATTAAGTGCACTCTGCCGTGGAGGACCAGACAGCCGGGCGAAAAATGTATAAAAAGGTGAGCGAGCTGTGCTGCCAACTGCCACCAGCTCATTAAAAGCAAAAATGATATGCATTAAGTTGCCAGCGGTAACGAGGGCGTTAAAGGGCTGGACCTCGTCGACTGGACTCATTATGCCAAACTGGCGCCACTAATGGTCAGTGTTAATTGCGTGGAAAGCATTTGAAATGCACCACCCGAAAACCAGCGCCCCTTCGAACTGACATTCGCCTGATAAATTGTCATAATTCCAGGCCGCACAAAGGACCTCCATCTCCATCTCTCTCTGCGGACTGCCATCAATACATATTTCATTGCCCTGACACATGCATTAACATGTCTAATCGGCACGCAGGGGTCACAGTTGCAGCCAGGACACAAATGGCCCGAAAAGGAGGGCGCTGCGGGGGGTCATGTCCCTTTGAGAGCACGTAGCCATTATTCATTCTGCGGCCCCAGCATAATTTATTGCCCTTGGCACCACTCACATGTCAGACATTCCGAAGTGCTGCCCAACTGACAATTTGCAGAGACTGACATGCAGCAGTTTAACTTAACCCTTGACCCCCGACCCCTTCCCCTTTTCCTACCTCTTCGCAGGTGGCGGGGCCTTAAAATTTATTTTGTTTGACTAACTGACAAAACTCACTCCCACCTGTCTCGTCCGCTTGGCAGCAGTGTCTCACAAACTCGCTGCACTCGCTGTCACATCGATGACAGCCCCTCAGTCCAGCGGGTAAATTGGCAAGCGGGCGAACAGGGCGTATGCGCGATGTGGCCAGCACTGGCTAGAGCCGAAATGAGTTCGTTGTAGGACAAACAAACTTTGGAGATAGGAGTGCCCCTATTATGGAGTTGGTGAATGGTGATGGAAAAGTGGCGGAGGTTCAGTATCCCCAGTTTTCGCAAAAAACGACTATCTGTTGGCCAAAGACAAACTTTTTTAATTTCTCTGTGTTTTAATTTACCCTTTAGATGTTTAGAATTTTCTTTGTTTATTAAAAAAAAAGAAATCAAAGTCAGTTCAACTTAAGTTTTTAAAAAACAGGAATTTTTTTAAGTTGTAAAGTTTTTTATTACATAAGTAGGATGTCTTACAACTGAAAGTTCATTCAGCTGGATTTCATTTGGCCGACCACACCTTCGTCTAGACAGAAGCAGACGTCAATTTCCTCCAAGTAATTGGTTCTTACCAACAAGCAACCGCAATCTATTTCTCATGTTTCAATTGGATAAAATGTTTGCATCTCAGGGTTTGAGTTTAATTCTGTCTTTTTTTTAACTATAACCATATATTTTCTTATCTAGTCAGATTATGGTGTTAAGTTAAACAAAGTGCTCAGATCAGAAAATTTATGTCTTCAGATATTTATCTTTATGTGCATGCCATTAATATGATTTACGCTCCAATTTTGCCCACTTAAGATAAGATAGGTAAATCACCTAATTACAAACATAAACAATTTTATTTTAATGATTGCCACAAAGAAGACATTGGCTAGACCTCGGTAATATTTGGAATAATCTTCTTGTACACTTCAATGCCATTTAAGTAATATTCAGCCTTTAAGAATTCATCATGATCATGGATCAGTACCGGAGTATTTATGATGGGTGAGAATCCAATAGCTGGGATTCCCTGCTGACGAATAAACCGAGAATCGGTGACTGCGAAACAGACAATCGGTTTTACTTTCAGCTTACTGAAAAATAGAGAAATGTTAGAAATTGTAAATCAAAAGCTAACGAGAACTCACAGTTCATTTAGAGTGGCTTTCAAACCCATCCAATAGGGATTCGAATCATCCAGTTTGGTGGCTGCCACAAAGGCCTCTTTCAGGGGAAACTCAATCTCGATGCCACCACCTGCCTCCTTGCACCAGTCGCGGATTTGCTGCTCGAAGGCCACCAAATCCAGGGTGATGGACAGACGCATGTCGAAGATGGCCTCAAGAAGCGGCGGAACCACATTGCTTTGCACTCCACCACTCAACTGGGTGAGATTCACAGTGGTCACGTCACCGATGCTAAGACTCTGGTCGTTTTTCAGTCGCTGAATCTGCGAATCCCTGAACTCCGTCAGCTTGTTCAACACATAGTTCAGCTTTACGCCGGCAGTATCGGGCAACAATAGAGAACCATGGCCAGCAGTTCCATCAACTTTCAGTTTGAGAACTTCGGAGAAGAAAGGAGTCTCAATTCACTGGTGTAAAAGGTTGTTCAAGCTACTCACCCCATCGGATACGCTCGGCGTAGAACAAATGATGGACATCACTGGCACTAGTGCCTCCCTCGTCCAAACTAAATCCCACGTTCATTTGCTTGAAGTAATCCGCTTTAACGAACACTGCCATTCCAAGGATTCCCCCGATCTCCTCGTCAGGCACAAAGGTCACGTAAACAGTCCGTTTGGGCTGGAAGCCACTAGCCTTCAGAAGGCGAATGGCTCCCAGATACTGAGTGCCCACAGATTTCATGTCCTGAGTGCCCCGCGCAAAGATCCTTCCCTCCTCATCGATATCGGCAGCGAAGGGATCGTGGGTCCACTTATCCGGATACACGGGAACCACATCCATGTGCGAGTTCAGAATGATTGAGGGGAGCTCCGGTTGTTTTCCCAGCCACTTGATGATCACCACGGGCTTGGATTCAACCGCTGGATAAACCACTTCCACGGGAAGATTGAGGGAGTTAGCCTGCCGCTTGAGGAACTCCACGCAAGCAGCTAAGAAACAAGTGATGAATGCACTTTCGAAATATTCCACTTAATCATGTCCTTACTATAATCAATATCAGGGTGTACGGATGGAATACGCAAGTATTCCCGGAATATATTAATTTCCTCATTGTTTTCCCATTTTTCGGCACACATTTTGAGATGGTAAGAGAGATAAATTACGAATGAATGCTTCTAAGCATCCGCTGGCTATATATACCCCTGGTTTGTTCCAATTATAAGATTATCATATGGGGTTATGATAATAAAGTGTTTATCAAAAAGTACACCTTAAAGTGTGATGCTATACTTTATGCTATATAGATGCATGGGGAGAGTCATGATGATAACACAACTGACAAACATTATTTAATAGGAGATTAACTATTCTATTCTATTTCTATTTTCCTTTTGAGAATTTAAGAGATTATAAGAATTGGGGATTAAAAATTTTATTTTTGTTTATCTAATGCTAATAAAATAAAAATTTAATTTTAGTAGTATATCACTTTATTTTATATATGTCTTAGCATATCACTCTTTACATTTGATAAGATAGAATCCAAATAAAAAACTCGGCACACTTCTAAGAATCAGAACATCTTTATTCAGATAACGATCCACATTGCCTGATAAATCATTTCATTAAACTTCAGCCAGATTGCGAATAATCTTCTTGTACACTTCAATGCCATTAAGATAAACATCGGCCTGCAGAAACTCGTCGTGGTCGTGGATCCGCATGGTGGTGTTTATAATGGGTGAAAATCCAATTGCCGGCGTTCCCTTTTCCCGAATATAACGACTGTCGGTGGCACCAGGGCAAACGATGGGATGGACCTTTAATCCACTAAAATAACAGGGAGATTACGATCAAGCTAAGATACTATATAAATGGCACTTACAGTTCATCGATTGCGGCTTTGACAGCTAACCAGAAGGGATTCGAATCGTCCAGCTTGGTGGGTCCTATATAAGGTTCCTTCTGGAAGAAATCAATGTCGATGCCGCCACCCGCTTCCTCGCACCAATCGCGAATCTGCTTCTCGAAGGCAACCACATCCACGGTAATGGCAATGCGCATGTCGAAGACCGCCTCGAAGAGAGGAGGCACCACGTTGCTCTGGACTCCACCGCTCAGCTGGGTGAGATTCACGGTGGTCACATCGCCGCTGCTGAGGCTTGAATCCTTCGCCATGCTCTCCACTTGCGAGGTTCGGAACTCTGTGAGTTTGTTCAGCACGTAGTTCAGCTTCACGCCGGCGGTGTTCGGAAGCAACAGTGATCCGTGGCCAGAAGTTCCACTGACCTTTAGTTTGAGTCCTGCAGAAGAGACATATGATCTAGGAATCTTAGGAACTTAATTCTCTAGAGGAACTTGCCCCATCGCAAACGCTCGGCGAAGAACAAATGATGCACATCACTGGCACTAGTGGCTCCTTCGTCCAAGCTGAATCCCACGTTCATTTGCTTGTAGTTATCCGTTTTAACGAACTCCGCCATTTCGAGGACACCGCCAGTCTCCTCGTCGGGCACAAAAGTCACATAAACTGTCCGTTTGGGCTGGAAACCACTTGACTTTAAAAGCCGAATAGCTCCCAGATACTGAGTGCCCACAGATTTCATGTCCTGGGTGCCCCGCGCAAAGATCCTGCCCTCCTCATCGATATCGGCGGCAAAAGGATCGTGGGTCCACTTGTCTGGGAATACGGGAACCACATCCATATGGGAGTTGAGGATAATCGAAGAGAGTTCCGGCTGGCTTCCCAGCCACTTGATGATCACCACGGGCTTCGTTTGAACAGCTGGATAAACCACATCCACGGGAAGATTCAAGGAGCTCGCCTGACGTTTAAGAAACTCCACACAAGAGGCTACAAATTAATTGTTTGTAAAATGCGTAACTTTTATGGTCCAAGCGAAGCCTTACTGTAGTCTACATCGGGGTGCACGGTTGGTATACGCAAGTATTCCCGGAAAATTTTAATTTCCTCATTGTTTTCCCACTTTTCCAAAGCCATTTTGAAACTTCTGCTAGGAGACATAAACAGCAACTGAGCTGCACTAGAGATTCCGTGCGAATTTATAATCGCACTGTTTGCTTTCAAGTTTATGGTCAAGGCAATTTACATGTTTATCAAATGTGTTTGTGGTTGCGATAGGAAAGGCCTTATCAGCAGAAACCACTCGTGTGTTACCAAAAAATGGGGCTACATTTCTAGGAGCTTAACCAAATGGCAAATGAACCTTTGACCTATTAAACCAAAAATCTGTGTCATGTTCTTGGAATAAATCAAATATAATAGCAGCAAATGGAAAACATCAATTCGTAAAAAGTATGACAAGTTTCGGTAGCTTTGATTGATGGCCTTCCCTTTTAACTAATCAAGTGATTATTTTGGCTCTAATGGGCTTTCCAGGCTTCCAGCTCGCTATCTATATTGATATGATTCAGCAAAGTGCAGATATATGTATTCCCCATTATCTATACGGTCGGAAGGATAGAAACTTGTGTTTTCTTTAGATACACGTTGATATCTCTTTGAAGAAAGATATCCGTTTAATGCAGGGCAGATAAGATAGGAAAGACAGGAATTTTTGTATCAACTTATAACAAAATCATCAATCTTTATTTGATAAGGTTCTCAGGCGTTATTTCGAATTCGTTTTCAGACTGTGGCTAGGTTGCCCAATATTTTCTTGTAAATTTGAATGCCCTTCAAATAAGTTTCGGCTCCCAAATATTCGTCATGATCATGGATGCGCATGCTGGTGTTTTTAATGGGGGAGAATCCCAAGGCCGGAATGCCCTGAGCCCTAATATTCCTGCTGTCGGTGGCACCGGGACAAACGATGGGGTAGATCTTCAGGCCACTGTAATATATAGAAAAGTTGTATTAGAAACCGGTTAAATAAACCACTCTATCTAGACTTACAGCTCATCGGTGGCCGCCTTGAAGGCCAGCCAGAAGGGATTCGAGTCATCGATCTTAGTGGGCGCCACATAGGGCTCCTTCTCGTCGAAGGAGATCTCAATGCCGCCGCCGGCCTCCTCGCACCAGTCGTGGATCTGCTTCTCGAAGGCCACCACATCTAGAGTGATGGACAGGCGCATGTCGAAGACAGCCTCGAAGTGAGGAGGCACCACGTTGCTCTGGACGCCACCGCTCAGCTGGGTGAGATTGATGGTGGTCACATCGCCTATGTTTATGGTCTGATCCCTGGCCAAACGCTGGACCTGCGATTCGCGGAACTCCGTGAGTTTGTTGAGCACGTAGTTCAGTTTTACGCCGGCAGTGCTGGGCAGCAGCATCGAACCGTGTCCGGAGGTTCCACTGAAGTTCAGTTTGAGGCCTGCAAAGGAAAAGGGATGTATTTTAGAGACCCCTCTAATTCAGAGTTTATAGATCACTCACCCCATCGCATACGCTCGGCATAGAACACATAGAACAGATCGATTTCACTGGTGCCTCCCTCATCAAGGGAGAAACCCACGTTCATGTTGCTGTAGTACTCGGTCTTCACGAACTCCTGCATGCCCAGTTCACCGCCGATCTCCTCGTCGGGCACAAAGGTCACGAAAACATTGCGCTTGGGCTGGACACCGCTGGCCTTGAGCAGGCGAATGGCACCCAGATATCCTGTGCCCACCGATTTCATGTCCTGCGTTCCCCGCGCAAAGATCCTGCCCTCCTCATCGATGTCGGCTGCGAAGGGATCGTGGGTCCACTTGTCGCGGAACACGGGAACCACATCCATGTGCGAGTTCAGGATAATAGAGGGCAGTTCCGGTTCGGTTCCCAGCCACTTGATGATCACCACGGGCTTTCCCTCCACCGGATGTATGACGTCCACGGGGAGATCCAGGCTGTGGGCCTGTCGCTTCAGGAACTCCACGCACTCGGCTGAAAGTTCGAAGTAGACTTAAGTAATGCCTCTAAAAATCCTTTTGCCGAAGCCCTACTGTAATCCACATCTGGCTGCACCGTTGCTATACGCAAGTACTCCCGGAATATTTTGATTTCCTCGTTGTCCTCCCACTTTTCGGTGCTCATTTTGTGATCGGTGATGTGTTCGCTGCCAGTTAACAAACTCGAATGTGCGACGGTTGGCGAGAAATGAGCTTATACAGGTATTTTCGTGTTGGTGATTTTGATTTTATGGCCTTGGTTTTTAATTATTATCAAATAATGAGTGCGTTATCAACCGCCTGCGGGCTACCAATGTGATAACAGCGAGTATTCTTGTACAAAACTCTCCCAAAACAAATGTCTGATAGCAAACAGTAGCAACATTCGATATAGTTCAAATAAATACAATTGAAACCACACTCACCGATGTGAATATACCCTTATTACTATTATAAGGGTGAGATAGAAACCGTAAAAAAACAATTAATAGAAACACACATATGTTAGTGTCACAAAATATTATCTATAATGGTGACGAGTAATATTTATTGGATATTATTTGGGGACAAAGTCCATGACAAATTGTATTATCAGTGTTTGGCTGCAGATATGATTTGAACAACATTTAAACATTTAATTTCGGCCTTACACTCATCGCCTAAAAAACATTACTCATAAAAGATAAGACCAATCGAAGCATATTGATTTCAATTCTTGAAACACCAGTGGAGAAATTCAGTTGAATATTTTATGAATCAGCAATTGCCGGGATAAGCTTCCTGTACACCTGAATGCCATGCAGATAGGTGTCGGCTCGCAAGTACTCATCATGATTGTGCAGCAGCACGGGTGTGTTGTTGATGGGTGAAAATCCCAGAGCGGGAATCCCCATCCGCCGGACGTAGTAGCTATCGGTGGCACCGGGAAAAACTCGTGTGTGGGTGATCAGACCGCTGAAATTACACCGAAATTAGAAGAAAAAACTCTATAATCTCTGGTTATCCCTACAGTTCATCCAAACCCTGTTTCATGCCCAGCCAGTATGGATTGGAGGCATCTATCTTGGTCTCCACGGCGGGACACCTTAGTATGAAATCCAGTTCCACTCCGCCTCCAGCTTCATCACACCAATCACGAATCTGCCTCTCCAGTGCATCCTCATCTTGGGTGACGGCAATGCGAACATCGAAAACGGCTTCTATCAAAGGAGGAACCACATTGCTCTGGGTGCCCCCTTCCAGTTGGGTTAGATTCAAAGTGGTCACATCGCCGACCTCCCAGGAGGGGTTCCTGGCCAGCAGCTGAACCTGCGTTTCCCGGAACTTTATCAGCTTATCCATCACGTAATGGAACTTCTCGCCAGCCGTGTCCTTGTGCAGCAGCGAACCGTGTCCTGAATGGCCACTGAACTTTAAGCGGAGATCTGTGGAGATATCATATATCACATCATATCGTATCATATCACAAAAATAAAAAACTTACGCCACAGTGTGCGCTCGGCATAGAATACGGGATAGGACTCATTTTCGCTGGCGATGCCCTCGTCCAGGCTGAAACCCACATTCATGCCTTTGAAGTAATCACCCTTCACAAATTCGGCCATGCCCATGTCGCCGCCAGTCTCCTCGTCGGGCACAAAGGTCAGATAGACAGTTCTCCTGGGCTGATAGCCACTGGCTTTGAGCGCACGGACTGCAGCCATGTACTGGCAGCCCACTGACTTCATGTCCTGCGCACCGCGAGCATAAATCCTGCCCTGGTCGTCCATGTGGGCACCGAAGGGGTCGTGGGTCCACTTCTCGGGGAACACGGGAACCACGTCCATGTGCGAGTTCAAAATAATCGATGGCAGTTCGGGAATCTTTCCCAGCCATTTCATAACCACCACCGGTTTCGATGGCATCACAGGATGGATCACATCCACCGGTAGACCCAGGTTGCTAGCCTGCCGCTTTAGGAACTCCACGCAAGCAGCTGAAACAGAAAGAAAGGATAATAACAAAAACCAGGACGTACAATAGCAATCCTCACTATAGTCCACATCTGGATGCACCGTGGGAATGCGTAAATACTCCTGGAAAATTTTAATTTCCTCATCGCTTTTCCATTGTTCTCGGCAAGTGCACATTTTGAGTTGAATGCCCCGCGGTTGTAAAGAGACTGACTTGTTATCCTCGACGTTGTTTGGTTTTCAGTCTGAGTGTGGTTTGACTTTACGGCTTTATCAGTTGTTGACTCTAAGCTTCTTGATTAGAAACCCCAGCAATTTCGCGTGCACAGCTTCTTCTTTTATCTGGAAAACCCTAGATAGTAGAGCTGCTTAGTTATCGATGGTATTGTAATCACACTATCGATGATTTAAGGTTTAATAAACATACAAATTTGACATATATTTTAATTAAAAAACGTTTTTATTGGCCTGCCGAAATAGGTTTTTTTGAAACAAACATGGTAAAAACAGTCTAAAATGCATAATTTTGTTAAAATAAAACGGAATTCAGTTCGCTAAGCATCGGCTACGGCGGGAATGAGCTTCTTGTAGACCTCAATGCCGTGCAAATAGGTGTCGGCCTTCAGGAATTCATCGTGGTCGTGCAGCAGGATGGGCGTGTTGTTGATGGGCGAGAATCCCAGAGCCGGAATGCCTGCGTAGCGAACATAGCGACTGTCCGTGGCGCCGGGGAAAACTCGTACGCGTGTCTTGAGGCCACTAAAAATAAAAAAGGAAGGATGTCAAAGCTATGCCTTCAGTTAGGGCGCCTCATCCTTACAGGTCGTCGAGAGCCTTCTTGAAGGCCAGCCAGTAGGCATTCGACGAGTCAATCTTTGTTGGCTCCACAAAGGGGTTCTTCATCTCGAACTCCAGCTCGATGCCGCCGCCAGCCTCCTCGCACCAGTCGCGAATCTGCTTCTCGAAGGCCGGAATGTCCACGGTGACGGCAATGCGGATGTCAAAGACAGCCTCCAGCAGCGGCGGCACCACGTTGCTCTGCACTCCGCCCCTCAGTTGGGTCAGGTTCACAGTGGTCACATCGCCAATTTCCAGGGAAGAGTCGTCGGCCAGTTTCTGCACTTGGGATTTGCGGAACTCCATCAGTTTTCCAACCACATAGTTAAGTTTCTCGCCCGCTGTATTCGGCAGCAGCAGCGATCCGTGACCAGCAGTTCCACTAAACTTGAAACGGAGATCTGTGGGTTAAAATAAAGTACAAATTAATTAATTTAATTAATTAAACCAAAGTAATTTAGGTTCAAAAATTACAAAAAAAAGCAGGGATTGTAAATAAGAGTTAAGCTATTCAAAAATGTATTAAGTATTATTATTATAAAAAATATTTTGGGGACATATGGCATATCAACAGAAAGTTATTAAAGCGTATATTATATATATATAAATTTTAAACAAATGAACCCCAAAGTTCAAGAGTTAATTTTATTCAATCTTTATTTTCAATTTTTATTATTAAAATTGACAAATAACTGTTATTTGTTGATTTTTATAATAAAAATTGAAAAATAAGAATTTTTTGTTAATTTTTTGAATAGATAATCTCTTATTTACGATCCCTGAAAAAAGGCTCTATAAAATATGAATCATATCATATCATGAAGGACAGATCTTTGATCCTTATATTCTTTAGTATACTTACGCCATAGAGTCCTCTCGGCGTAGTAAAGGGCGTAGGTATCGTCCGCGCTGGAGATGCCCTCGTCAAAGCTGAATCCCACATTGAGCTTCTTGAAGTAGTCGCTCTTCACCAGCTCCCTCATGCCCAAATGGCCGCCCACCTCCTCATCCGGAACAAAGGTCAAATATATAGTCCTCTTGGGCTGATAGCCACTGGCCTTCAGGGCACGTACTGCTCCCAGATATTGGGTGCCCACGCACTTCATGTCTTGAGAGCCCCTGGCGAAGATTCGACCCTCTGCATCCAGATCCGCGCTGAAGGGATCATGGGTCCACTTGTCCGCGAAGACGGGCACCACATCCGTGTGCGAGTTGAGGATGATGGAGGGCAGTTCCGGCTGGGATCCCTGCCATTTCAGCACCACCACGGGATTCTGCTCGTTCACCGGATAGATAACCTCCACGGGCAGGTCCAAGCTGGCGGCCTGGCGCTTCAAGAATTCCGTACAGGCGGCTATAAATAGCAGACACATTTTACGGCAAGGTCATAAAGATCGGGCGCCTTATCGCAGCCTCATAAAGATATATATTCCATAAAAACAACTCACTGTAATCCACATTCGGATGAACTGTTGGTATGCGAAGATATTCGCGAAAGATCTTGATCTCCTCGTCGTTCTCCCACTTGGCGGTACTCATTTTGAACTCTATAAATCGGTGAATTAGCCGGTTGATAAGCAATCAATTAAATTGTTTGTCCAAACAAAGAAGCCAATCAGCTGATCCGCAGTTCACCACAGAAGGCTACCTTTCTCACCTCTGATCGTAGACACCCTGTGGACTTGTTTGGCGCAAAGTAACGACTGTGCGATCGTGGTGAAAAGCGCGCGTTTAAATACCAGCGATAAGGAAGAGAAAGAGAGGGCATGATAATCACACTAAAAAGCAATTAAACCTAATTTTCTTATCTTGCGGTTTTGCCTATAAACTGTTTTATCAGAAGCATTTGTTTACTTTTTGGTGGCTAATCTAAAACTGTGCATACAAATGACTTGCACTAAATTATGTGTGGACAGTTTTATTGTTTTTAACGCGAAACTATGTCAGTTCTTTTCATCAGACACGTCTCTTTAAATTTAAAATTTAATAATATAATGAGATGTAAGGATTTTCCCCCATTAAAACTTTATTCATAGATCAAAAACCATCAATTTTAAAGCTAAAAGTTAAACTTCACTTTGATTTTGTCATCAAATCGGTTTGGCAGCTCATAACACCATGATTGAACAGCAATGAAAATCAATTTCAGTGACGCCCAAATTGGTAGAGACTCCTTGCGTGGGTAAACATTTCACCATCACTTTCCAGTACATGCGAACCCACTTTAAGGCTCATTTACTTGGTATTCCCCCTGGGCTGATGGATTTATTTGCCTTAAATCGGTGGCGAAAGTGCTTCGCATTGCTTGCGGGGCAACAGAACAGGATGGCCGGATTGATGGTGGCTCCATTTGGCCCGCACCCAAGATTTCCGATTGCTGATGAATCGCATGCAATCGCATTCCAATTCCAGTTGATTTGTTAATCAAGATGCACGGCACACGTCCACGCCCACACGCCCACTGGGGGTTCTGTGTAAACAAGTTGCCGTTCCTGGGGCCTTTCAGCCACTCCAAAATTTCGCATATTAATAGTGTTGCTGCTGCTGTTGCTGTTGCACTTGCCAATGCTGCTGCTGCAATGCGACTCTTGTCCCTGTGTGTCAAAAGTTTGTTTTAGATTTAGATTTCACGCTTGTTCCCATAGTGAAAAAAGCCAAAACCGAAGCCCTGAGATTTGTGTTGTGTGTTTCCATGTACTCGGTGCCAAAGTTGATATTGTTTTAGTGTGTGTACTCACAAAAAGTCATTAAAAGTTCATTAACAATGTTGCTGGGATTTTAATGGCGCACCAGCAGCAATAACAGCAACTACAGGCTACACATGTCTGCATTTTAAATAACATCCAGGCACAACATTCGCACAAACTCGAATTCCCCCCATTTACAACGTCACATAAGTCAAATAAACACACAAACTTCCTGCGCACAAACACTCGCACAGCTGCACAGTGGGTTAAAAGGGCAAATTTATTGGGTAATTTTATGAGGAACTTACTTTTAAATTTGGGAAAATTACTAGTTTTTGTGAAATGAAATTTAAAAAGTAGAGTAACACAATCACTAATCGTATATTATATCTTATGGTAAAGAATCATAATATTTGAAAGGTAAATACTTAAAATATAAAATGTTTTTTTTTTACTTTTTTACATGTTTTAAGTTGGTAGAAAATCCTTATAAAATCTATAAAACATACCAATTTTTTTTTTTTTAAAGTGACTTTTTGCCCATGGTTAGCTGGGGGCGTGGCTGCTTGCTGATGTTGTTGGTGCTGTTGTGCTGACATGTTGTCGCTGGGCAAATAAACTAAATAAAATTTTTGTATATTGTAACAATTATCCGGGCATCGCCGGGAACTGTTTGCGTTGAGTTCCCAGCTGAGGAGGCTCGAGGATGTCGGGTGCGAGTGGGTGGGAGTGCCTCCTAATCCGTTATGGGCGCATTACCTGGCCGAAAAAAACGAGAATATAACTGATATAATCCTGCTATACCATTTACCGTATCCCTCTACGCAGGAGCACTCCCTTTTGTTCGGGCTTTGGCCAAAGCCTTGGCAAACTTTCGGTAGCATGGATACGTGGGCGGAGGACTGACAGCTCAAGGACAATCCGGCGGGCATGCGTTTGCATCTCCCGGAGAGCTTCAATTTGTGAGTGTGTGTGTGTGCCAGGCATTAGGTGAACAAAAAAGCGCTCAGCTCTTGGCAAGCACTTTAGCAAACTGCACTCACAGCCGACATCGATATACAAAAAGTGCTGGCCAACAGTGCGTATGCGTGCTGCACACTACGCAAGCAAGGCGAAACTACTCGAAATGGTTTATATTCACAAGTTGTGCGAATGTCATCAAAATGTGGAGCACTCGGCCTGCAAATTGGATGCACATCCATAAAGCCGCTGCAAATGCGCCAGTAAAAAGTGTGTTTACATAATTAGCAGTCATAATTTAATTGATCGACAGTTATCGCTTGATTAAAGATAATTATTACGCACTATATGTATTGAAACAAAAAATCCATCAGCTTTAATTTTAATTGTCAGGCTTCGCATTTGCAAATCCCACAATTCAATGGCCTCGATTCCTGTTTGCTTTGGCAATTAATCGCATTCGACGTTCAATTATGCAGCTACCAATAGCCTGATGCAATAAAGCATATCAAATATTTATTTAGCTGTATGTCTGTGGGTGTATATTACAAATTTGGTCGGATGCATTTTCGGCCGGTGCAAATAATCAGTTTTGATTCTGCATAAATCAAATTACATTCAAATTTTGGTAGTGATTTCAGAACTGCCTCAGCATTGAATACTTTTGTGTGAGCTGTAATTTCAATTACTAAGCAATATTAATCTGCAGAGCAAATTAATAAAATTTTAAATTGCAGAAGATATAAAGAGAATCGATTTTAAACCTGTAAATTTTTATTTTTTGACTTTTTTTGCAATTGGAAAACCCATTAGTTTAGTGAAATTATTCTGGCAAATAATTCCTTAGTTGAGAAATGGGCAAGTAATTCTGTTTTATGACTTTTGCCATTAACTGACTTAGCTGAATAGAGTGGGCTTTATTTATAGTTAAAAGTGGTATTATTTGCTCTGTTGCAAGTGCAGCTTAAAAGCAGTCGAGGCAGAAATCATTGCATACTTAGGAGCTCCTAAGCTCACGACTCTATGAGTGAGGACTCTGCAAAGGACGATGGGACACAGATAAGCAGGCAACAGGCATCGCACTTGGCAATTACAGCAACAGAGATTACAGAACATGAAGAACACCACCAACAACGAGCAAACACAACAATATCCGCGGGCCAAAGCAGCGCCTTCAAAGCAAATAACACACAAAAGTTATGATAAATGCAGATGGAGCAGGGCTAACGGCATTATTGCCTGTCATTTCTCATCAGCGGAGTTCGACAGAAGGAAAACGGGGAGAGTGCAAGTGAGAGGGAGACAGCGGATAGACAGAGACGGCAGCAGCAACAGCCGACTTCCGGGTGGCGCCGCCATTTTTGCTGGGCCATAATGGCTGCCAGCTAAATCCGGGGTGCGCCGCCCGTCTGAATGGCTTGTAATGAAAATGGTGGAAAGCGGGAAAAGCGGAAAATAAAACATGATTTTTGCCTTGCTTTTATTTTCTATTAAGAACCCAGCGCATAGAGCACAGTGCCATCACCATTTCACCCCCTTTTGCGTGAGCGATGAATTGCAATTTGCTAAGTTTTTGTTTGCTCTGTCTGGGAGTTGCTGATGTAACTCGGAAAAACTTCATTTTCCGCTACTTCATTCGAGCTCTGTGTGTGTGTGAGTGTGTGAGTGTTTGCTTTTGTGTTTGGGCGCGAGCGACAGTTTCTTGTCCGCCACGACCCATTTTGCACTTTCTCCTCGGAGGCGGACAGCTGCTCGTGATGTGTGGCAATGAATTGCACTCCCATTTCGCCAGCTGTCCCCTGCCAAAGGCAAAGCTAAAGGATTTTTAATTGCCGCTGCACAGGGGAAAACTATTAGTTATGAGTTTGATTGCCAGTAGTATATAACTAAAATATGTTAAAGTTTTTTTTTGTTCTCACTAGACATCCTAGAAAAATAAAAGTATTTCGAATTTTAACAGCATTTTTACAAGTTCATTATTTTGGTAAACAAAATTTTTTTTAAATATCACAACGCTCTTTTAAAAATGTTCATATTTGTGTTTGACAAATTTTTAGCTTAGTTAAATTATTTTGAATTTATTTTCTTCGCTGCTTAAATTCTAAAGATATATTTAATCGGGATTTATTTTAGAAGAACATTAAAAATGTATATAAATGTGTTTGAAATACTTTCTGTTTTTAATGAGTGTTTTTGAGGATACCCCTGTTTGATAGAAGTCTTATAAAGTTATCTACTGTAAAATACCATCAGAAAAATTCCCCCAAAAAATCAAATTTTAATAATTTGATATAAAGCCGCATTTATTTCCTCTGCACAAACCACGTGTGTCTGTCCGGCGGATACGAATTCCGATTCGGATTCGGAGTTGGCCAGTGTCATTTGCAGCTATCTGGTTTCCTGGCAAGCTTGAATGGCTGGCAAACAGGCAGCTGGCAAGCTCGGCTTCTTCCTGGCAATCACATCGCCCCCACGCTCACATCCGCATCCGGATCCGCAGCAGCAGGAGTCGGAGTACTCGCAGGACTCACAGGACTCGCCCTGCTAATGACCGCTGCTAAGTGCCTCGATTTGTGCGGTGCACTCCGCTCGACCAGAACTGCAATTAACTAATTGATTGAACTATTCAATCGGTGAAAATGCCGAGCACTTTGGGGAGCCAGGAGCGTGTGACTGGGTGTGGCCGGCTTATTAAAGGATTGGCTCGGTTTGCTTTGGTTTGGTTTGGTTTGGCGTTTAAGGAGCGAGCATTTAACGCTTCAGACTGCAGACTGCGGACTACGGACTTCAGTCAGTGCCCATATCTGTGGCCTTTGTGGCGTGAACGGGGCACATTGCTCACCCGGAGTTGAAAGCTTTTAAATGCCCCCATTAGCAACCGCCCGCATAACACACCGAGTCGCTCGCTTCAGTTGAGTTCCTATTTCTGGCCAAGTAATGCCTGACTGACTGATTAATGGCCAGGACTCCAGAGTCCAGAGTTCAGAGAGGCAGGGAGATCTAGAGCGGCATAATCGATTTTCCGTAATGCATTTACGGACTGCCTTCGCCTGCCTTCATATCCGGAATCCCTTCAGCATCCGTGGCATAACTTTCCACCTTTATCCGGGACCTGCACCTCGGCCAGTGTTTATGTGCCGGGATTTGTAATAAACTTGTTCCATTCTCTGGTTCTGGTTCTGCGACTGGGGACACACCCACAGATGCACGTTTCCGGTTTACCAAATGCAGGACATAAAAAAAGTGCCAGCAATCAGATGGTTACCACTCCGACACCAGACAATCCCCCGGAGTGCGGCTTTTTAGAGTGCTTCCCAATGGTTGGGCCCTTTGTTTTTATAAACAGGAATGGCAACTATGTGAGTTCGCTTGTATCTCTTCCACATAGGTAAGCACATTTTAGTGGCCTTTGTAGCTGCAGCTGCAATTTGTTGCAGTTTCGCTGCTGCTGTTGCAAATGTTTTATGACTGCAATGCGGTCGGTTGCCAGCTGCAAAATGCATTTATGATGCATAAACATAACGCCCGGGCTAGGCATTTTCTTTCCAGGGAATGGGGATCACGTTTCAGGTGCCCAATGTTTCCAGGTTTATTATGCTGCATTTTCATGGTTTATTTAATGCACGAATCGCATAATTCTTTTTATTGCCCCCGACATAAATATTTCTGCTCCTGATTTAACGAAATCACCTTCCACCCACTGGAAATCGGCGTGACATCAGTTTTGACAGCTGAACGTTATGGTAATTTAATTAACCATTAAAATGAGATTATGGTGTAATTTATGCATGTGACAGGACAGTGACAGCGCTTTTAATGAGTCGCCCATAACTAATAAGTCAGTTGGGGGTTGAGAGCAATTAACTTTCCCATTTCCATTGCCAATCAGGGGGATATTCCCCCCTGACTTCTGGTGACACTTTTTGCCAAACCGAAGAATGCAATTTCCTGGCCCAAAGTCCGCTCGATGGACACTTGAAACTTTCAGCCCAGCCTGTATATATTGATGGATGCGGATGAACCCACCCACAGCCGGATGAGGCTACGGAAATGTGCCAGCCCGAAATCCGGACAGCCTTAGTCGGCTTAGGGGCCATCGCCATTCAGCATTCTCCATTCTCCGTCCGCCGGGGCTGTAATAGTAATAGGAATTGATTTACCATTTTGTGTGCACGAAAATGTGCAATTTATGTGCTCCAGCTACATCCCAACTGACTCAGCATAGATGATGGCCTGGGATTGGGGACACACATACTATATACTATGTATATAGGATGCTTTGCCATGCGGACACATAAATTCCTGATCCTGAACCCAGGCTAATGCATTTTTCAAGTAGAGTGCATAATTTAGGGGCCAAGTCAGTCAGTCAGTTGGTCATTTTACAGGCCTGCATTTAGCATATCAATGGATATTCTGATCTCTTGCGCTCTAATTGCCGCAAAATGCGGCGCTATATAGAGCCGAAAATATTTCGTATTCCCGATTCCCCGCGTTCATATTTTATTGATTGAATGGCAGAAAAAGAGGAGGGTGAGCCACCGCATCATTGGCAGTCATTTGACTGTCCGCTGAATAATTTACAACAATTTCGGCATGAGCAAAACGCCCCGTTTCAGCTGCAATTCGCAATTTCGGCCTCAAAATGGCAAATTTTCCGATTTAATGCGAATTTTTGCTCCTTTTTCGTTCGCGCTGATTGCTGAGTTGCCGCAATGAGTTATGTGCCAGGGGGATAGAAAATATATGGCCATCGATTGATTCGGCTGAAATTGGTTTGAATTAATGCATGAGTGGAGGTTAAATGGAGCTCAAAGGGATTTGAGTTTGGGTCTTAAGCCGGTTGTCATGTCAGTTGGAGATGATATCGATTTCGGGAACTTAAAAATTACATTTACATAATGCAACCCCGAAAAACGTTACTGAACCACTAAAATGTTTGTTATTCTCCCCTTGGCAAATAAAAAAGAAAAAACAATAAAGGCATTGCATGAAATTGCAGAGGCAGCGGCAAGAAGAAAACAAAAGAAGATGAAATAAGCCCGCAACGAAAACAAAGTCGTAAATTCAATTTAAAGCTTGACAGATTGCCACACTGCGGCGAAAAAGGGGGCGGGTGGTGGGGCCAAAGGGGCGTGGCAGCTGCTAGGAACAATGCAGCTGTTGGTGCAACAAAAATGGCGTCTGTAACAATGCCGCCTTTATCTTTTGCCCAGCAAACCACGGAAAATAATTCCCCCAGAAGCTAAAAAGGGAGCCGCAGAATTCTCACTTTACTCCTACAAAGTAGTTCTCCCGTTTCTCTGGGGACTTCCAAATTAGGGTCAAGTTTTTCTCCGAGGCGCCGCTGGAGCACCACCAATTAAATGGGCTTTAATAAGCTCAGCCACTTAAACAGCCAGAAATCTGGCAAAGAGGTTAAACGGCTGGCAAACTTTTGCCCCAACTTACGGGCCCCAGTGCTTTTGAGGGTGGTGCTATAGATGTGCCTGTGACTGTGGAAGTGGGTGCATTGTCCCGCCCACTGCTGTGTTGCATTATGTTTCACTTGCAGCTGCTGCTTTGACCCAGTTTAGTGGGGCATTTTTTAATGCCCTGCTGGTGGGTCATGACACCGTGTTGCCTTTTGCCCAGCTGTGCGCAAGTTTATCACGCCGTATGTCCCCGTAAAAAGCCACAATAAGGTCAATCGCATGGCCAACGATGGCAGCGGCGATAGGCAGCACCACCCTGTGTACCAGAGCCACCGGTTTTGAGCACCACCAACACCACCGCCAGCACCGCAGCAAACGCAGCGCAATTAAAGCCAACAAACGGAGCGCCACAGAAGCTGGCCGCACGGATTGCCGGCCAAGCCAATCAGCGAACCAGCCGCAGATCCACACACCCATGCACCGCAAAAAAATTTGATTTTTGATTTAAATGCAGTACAACGAAGGCCTCTCTTTTTAGATCGATCACATATTTCAAAGTAGGGGAGAGAGGGGGAATTTCGTCAGCATTTTTTCAAAGCTATTTTTTGTCCATCTTGAGACACGTTATCATATTTCTATTTTTATTGTTGAATGCGGTTAGCACCAAGCTTTAAAATGTGACATTCCCCTATTTTTTTAATTAGCTTGGTGATTTATAAAAAAATAAAATGTAAAACCAATATACTGGGGCAATCTCACCACACAGGGGGGTAAAATCACCACACAACTGGGGAAATTTCGTCACCTGAAAAATGTAGGGAGTTTAACGCCTGAAAATATGCTACACTGATCAAGCGTACCATTTTTGTTGACGTCCTATATTTGTTGCTGCTGCTGGTAGTCTGTTCGTTAGCCAGCTCGTCAAATATTAAAATATGTATTTAAAATAGGTGCGAATTTACCCTTAGCGTAGGGTGGCGAAATTTCCCCAGACCGTACTTTTTTAGAAATAATTATTTTTCTTGCGAAATTAGGCGCGAAGTTAAAAATCACTGACGCAGAAATGCACATTATAGCACTGTGTATTATATAAAAAATCGTGTATCTTATTCCTTTTGAATTGTGGCATACAGAAAAAATTTCGTCGAGAACTAAATGTAGCTTTTGAACTGTTAAAACACATTTAATATTATAGCTTAATTATCTTGGCCTTCTGTGCAAAACAAATGCATTGGTTGTGTCTGGCCGTCTTGAAGGACTAAAACAAAAAAATTATATATTTTTACGACTTATGGATTCCGAGATATTGCAGGTGACGAAATTGCCCCTGTGACGAAATTCCCCCACTCTCCCCTAATAAATATATTTCAGCAGCATTAATATTATTGTTATTAACTCCCAAAACAACAAAGAAAACTTAACAATTAAAATCCTAAAAAGTTCCCCCAATTTAATTTAAATTTTAGCCGTTTTAAAAATTACCTATAGGTGAACTCTGCAAATTGTTTTATTTTCACAAACTTCCAACCCTTTAAAATTGATTTTTCTTACCCATTTATAGAATCTTATAAAAAGCATACTTTTTTCTAAAGAAAAATATATGATAATTATTATTAATTTTACTAAAGACTAAAAGAGAAAAAAACACTTAAGTACACAACTAATTAGGTTCCTACATAAATTAAGGTCAACATTTTGAAAGAAAGAAATTACTGTTCCAGTGGATATACAGTAATTTTTGTGGTTGTTTGATAAGTAATTTTTTTAATATTATTTTTATCCGAGGGGTGTAAATTTTATTTATTTTTTTATAGTGCAGCCACGCACTGCAATCGCAGGCGAGCGTATTAAAGCTGCAAGAGATCCCGGTGCGATGAAGAGTCTCAGCGGAATGTGCCAGGGGCGTGGGTAAAGTGGTAGGAAAGGCATCGAAAAGCAGGGTTCCGAACAGGGGGGAAAATGGGTGATGAGGATGAGGGTGGAAGGCTGAAAACCGGGGGCAGGAACGTTGCGGCCGCGGCCAGGAAACGCGCACAAATTGCGTTTTAACGCATGCAAATTGCCTGCGTCCACGTCCTGGACGAGTTTATTGCATTACAGGGAAAGGACGAAGGGCGTGGATGGTGGGTGTTCAGTGGGCGGTAGGTGGACTTGGGTGTTGCCAGTGGATATGTGTGTCCCGCAATTGCCACTTCGCACTTGAGCGATTTCGCGCTCGAAACTGGGATTTTGTGTGTGTGTGTTTGTTGGCAGAATGCATTTGCAACCAGCCAGGCTCGCAGCTTTCAGCTGTGTTCAGTTTGTGTCCTGCAGCTCCTGTCGCTTTCATTAAGCCAACTGACAGCGCGGGCGATTGCAGTATCAGCTGCCCAAACTCCAAATACAAAACTGTCAAGTCAACGTGAGCTCCGCGTTCGGTTATGTATTTTTGCCATTTTTCACAGCTTATTTTTCCCCATTTAACCAACAGCAGCAGCAGTCGCTGTTTTTGTTGCCGCAGATGCTGTTAGTGCATCATAAATTTTATAGACAAGTTAAATATTATGCATACGCACCATTGCACTTAATAACATTTCGGTTCGCCTCACAATGCCCAGCGGTGCGGGAATGAGAATGTGAGGCTGGAATGATGGGTGGTTTCGCAGGGAGAGCTTAAGCTGCGTGCCGAATTGAATTAAATTAAAATAAATCTGCTCGACAAGGAGCAGAAAGTGTCGCATAACTTAGCAAGGCAAGAATATGCCATATTTTTAGTATGCAATCGGATTTGCATATGTTCACTTGGACATGAATTTTTCCAGGCAGGCGAAGGCCTTTTCGGATTATACAAAGCAATTTATGTATTTCTTGCAAAAAAAGAAGTGATGTGTTTTTTCAAGCTTTAATCTGTGAATCCGAACGTTAGTCTGCTCCATTTGTTGCCATAACAGATGAACTATTGATCATCATTAGAAAGGCATACACATTCCCCCATCACATACCGGTTTTTTTGTTCTCCCCTGACTCGATACTGTTTGCTTTTTAACTTTTCGCCCCCTTCCTGTAGTGCAAATATGCCATAGTGTCCTGAAAGTCCATGTGAGCTGCCATTACGCATACGCCCTGTGTGTTTGCTAAATGTTTGCCTCAGTGAATCCGAATGGGTTCCGCTTGTGCATGTGTGCATTTTGACAGACGTCAGTTCAGTTTGGCTCTCGGTTCGGTTTGTGTGCGCTTTGCATTTTTTATGCATTTAAATAACAAAATTAAACTGGCAAATGTTTCACATGCAATTTATTGTTCTTTCACTTCCAGATAAACAAAAACACGCAGAACAACAAGAATCTCGGGGAGCACAAGCGCTGGATACACGATCCCTCGAGTGAGTAGAAAGCCGAAGCTGGGGGAAATTAAGTTTTCACCGGAAAATATTTATGCACAATATGTTATCGCCACTAATAAATTAAATTCCCACTCCCGCAGGTGACCTTTGCCGACCGCTGAACTGCAAGAAGCGTGAAATTTGCCTGCTGGAGGACGAGTTCAGTGCCGTTTGCGTGTCGAAGAAGGAGCTCCACAAGAATCGGTAAGTGTGACGAAAGGGGGGCAGTTTGGCATTTTGGCATTTTCATCCAGATGAGCCAATTAAATTGGCCCGTCCGAGCCGCAGGCCTTCTAAACTTAAACCCATGCCAACCCACAACATTTCAGTGATGAGATAATCACCAAGGCCAAGTACTTGGAGGAGGAGGCCAAGCGGCGTGTCAACCAGCAGGACAACCAGGACAGCCAGGATGCGGAGGACATCAACAACGATGACGAGGACAACAGCAGCGACGGGGGCACCAGCAATGCCAGCCCCACTGGCCCCAACAACAATGCCCAGGCCAATGTCCAGGGAAACGAGGAGACCGACGACGAAGATAAGAGCCTCAGCCTGGGCGACGACGACGAGTCCAAGGAGGATGATGTCTTCTACGAGAACAGCATCGCCGGCGGCGATAAGCAACAGCAACAACAGCAGCAGCAGCAATCCCAGCCCCCAGCAGCTCCCTCCGCTATTCAGCAGGACGACGACGAGGAGTTGGAGTGAGTACATAACGGAAAATAATTTATAAAAATTAGTAGAGTTTTATAAAATTTTAAGATAAATTTTATGTTACGTTACCCTTTTTTTACATTTTTATTTGAACCCATAACATTTTGTTAAAAATTCATTTTAATTAATTAAAATTCTTTATATATCACTTAAAAATTATTAACAATTTAATAATTTGAAAGGTAGTGCCAAAGTTCTGGAACAATCGTATTTAATAACCGTTCTGACTCTGATTCCATTATAATTTTAACCGCACTTTAAATTAACATGCGGAGGATAAAGCGGGCGTACTTAAACTCAAATTAAAAATTGACTTCTAATGAACAATTGTTTAGCGCTACTATTAAATTATATCTGTCCCTTGGAATGCTACATTTTTTGTTGCTGTGTAGCATTCGAGTGTTTAACTTTCGGGCCGATCTTTTTGCGTTTGCCTTTGTGTGGGATTTTACATTTCATTAAGCAAATTCGCGTTCACAAAAAGGGTTGACGACGGGGGGTGGGAGTCGGGGTCACCTTTGACATCCGACCCCACCCACACTCCGAACTCCCCGAATTTCCCCCTGATTTCCACGGTCGCCATGCTAATAACAAATTGTTTTATCGTGTATAAAAATTCCGCAATAAATTTACAGTGGTACAATTTTTAGCACGCAGCCTTTTGGGCGGAGGTCCCTGGCCTGTTTTTGTTATCGTTGTTGGCTTTTTGGATATGTTGGCTGTTTGCTGGTGGTGGCACACTTCTGCCTTAATGGTTCAATGGGCCGCAACGACAGCTTTACGGCCTTTACCCTTTGACGCGTGCCGTCGTCGGATCCCTTGACTTGTTCCGTGTTATCGCTTTGACCCTAACCCAAATTGAGGACTGGCACGCGAGCAGTGCCTCCAAGAAGAGGCCCGAAAAGGGCAGTGGCTTGGCCGATGGAGTAGGAACGGCGGAAGGAACAGAAGGAGGAGCAGGTGTGCCAGCGGCAGAGCCCGGAAAATGAAGTCAAAGTCGAGTCGGTGTCAAGGCCTGATTGGCTTGGGTTTCCACAGGAAAAGGGAAGACATTTCAACCAGCAGCGATAGGAAGTCGTTGACAACAAACAATCGATTTCCTTTCTGAAAATATTTGTTCAATTATTTTTTTTTTTCATAAAGAAAAAGGCTTTCATAAAAAAACAGAATTATTAACACGCTTTTAAAAATGTTAAGAGAAAGTATGAAAGCAATTACAAACTATTTTTTTAAACTTCTGTAATAATGAGAATATTTACTGAAAATCGCCAAAAAGACTTGTTTGCATATTTTGTAATTATAAAGTTATGTTGATATACTAAAATTTATAAATAATATTAAATTTTCCCAGCCTGGTTTCCGCCTTTAAGCTCCTCCAATTTTGTTTACCCAAAAGTCCAACCAATAGCCAACTTCTTGGACTCACTTCACAATCCTTTGATATTCAGCCCCCACCCGAGTGTTATAAAAATGTTTTCGCTTCTTGTTTATGTTCGTCTTGTTTATCAGTTGTGTTTTTGTTTGAACAAAGTTTAATTTCAGGCTCCCGGCTTGACAAAGTTTCCGTTCTGATCCTTCGGCGTACACACATATATTTTGAAATGAAAAATTAATTATCCGCAAAGACTGGCGTAAATAAATTGTGAACCAAAAAAATGTGCCAGTAAGGCGGTGCTTCCGAGCGTTTTTCCTGTTGTTTTTCCATGTGCGACCTCAGGCGCCTGTAATTGAATTAAAATCCACTTGCCAAACAACACAGCACGGGGGTGTTTGAGTGTAAAAATCAATCTATAGGCAAATCACGCGCCCCGATCACATTCCCCATTTTCAGCATTTTCAGCTCCCAGCGATGACATTAACAATGGCTTTTGACATATTTTCCCTCTTCTCTTATGTTTACGAATTTTCCTTTTCAATTTTGCTTTCACCAAAAGTCCCCGCTTTGCATATGTGTATCTATGTCAATGGCATGAAATATGAATGTGTCACGCCGTGGGCAAAATCAATAGTTTGAGCCACAGCATTTGCCACTCATCATGGCAGCAGGAGCTGCTCCAGTTCTCGTCTTTCCATTCAGGCGCAAGTCAAACAAAAGACCTGCCTCCTAGTGAAGAGGTCGTCGGTGGGGGGCACTTCTAATGGACCAAAATGCATGGGTACCTCCACAATACCATAACATAAACCCACATATATCCGAGCCAGCTGGAGAGCTAGATCGGGCCATAACTCATGTGTGAGACGGGCATTGTTTGTTGTAACAATATGCCATCGCACAGTGGCTATCATTCGAAAAAGTATATTAAATCAAGTTATTTGTAAAAAAGTTTGACAAATTTTAGGCTTTCTTTATAAGTAAATATTGTTCAAAATTCTTAAAACTTAATTTTTATCTCATCGTTTTATGGCAGCAGCATTTTTTAGAATATTCAGTACTTGCAATAGTTTTAGAAGTACTAATACAATATAACATCGCTTATAGGGAAAAGTATGTGACTGCAGGATAATTATTATTATTTTAATTATTTTAAATATCTTTTTATATAGTAAATATTTTAGTTAATAGGATATATTTACATAAGTTCCTTAGCTTCTAGTTTGTAAGCCTTTCTTTTAAAAACTGACCAGATTACATAGCTAAAGAGGGATTTTGAGATGCCGAGGAGATTAGGGATAGGGCTCACACCATAGTTTAGATCTCACCTCAAGCTGGCACATCTCATCTGTGTGTGTTGGTCTATGTCCCTGGCAGTTATTCGAAACCACTGAGCTGTTTTGTGGTCTATGCACATGAAGCTGTCGGCTCCAGCAATTTTGGGGTATAGAGAGGCGGTACAGTAAGTATATGTACCTCAAAGGGAAACCCCGAAGCCCCGAAAACTCGGTTCTCGCTTCTCACTTCTCCTTGCTCGTTTTTCGGTCGGGTGGGGTTGCAAAATTGAAAGCAAATATTTGAGTAAAAATTTACACATTTTTCACTGGGAGACACGGAGCCGGCATTTGATGGGCAATTTGCTCAAAGCAACCGCAGATGCTGGGCAGGCCATTCGAGATGCCGATGCCATGGGCTGGGCATCAACATTGTCATTGACCAGGGATCGCATTATCAAAATTTATTCGTCTCACTATTTACTTGGCCCTAAGAATTTCATTAAATTTGTATCAACAATCCGGCGGAGCAGGGCAAACAAAGTGAACCGGAAGCGTGCAAAAGAACATGCGAGGGAATTTTTAATTAAAAGCAGTCGGCACACATACACAGCGGGAAGTGAATATGTTTACATTGGCTGTGCAACGAAATTGGCCAGCTTAAGAGACACATCTGTGCATGTGGCATAACCAAAAGTCCTTTGACACATCTAGCTATTCTTTATTTTATTTTATTTTATTCAATTTCCGAATATTTTCTTCGGAACTAAACAATTGTTTACCCAAGGCCTGATCCTTGTTTAAAGTTTATTTGTCCAATGCAAACAAGTGACAGGCACAAATGGAATGTGGCAAAGCCAAGCTTGACCCGAATAACTGGGCAATTTTCAATTAATATTTCTCAAAATTAAAAAACAAAAGCCTGTTGAAATCCTCTAATTATGACTCCCAAATTGGGGCAATTAGGCAAATTGCTTTTCATTTCCAGTCGGCGTTTGTACAGCCCAAATAAATGTGCAAATTTTATTTGAAACCAGACGAAAAAATTTCCAACAGTACACTCAGGGAAAAAATTGTTCTGATTGTGTCTGAAAACGTGTCTGTTTGAGTCTCAAAAATAGCTTTATACCGTTTGGTATCATTATAAGAATTAATGGTATTATTTTAAGAACGGATTTTTAAGACCGCTGTTCTTACTTTAAGAACGAAACGTACTTAAATTTATATTTATTTTTAGTAAAAAAATAATTTTGTTTGAATGCTCCTGTAAGCATTCTGCCATGGAAGGAAATAGTAAGGCCATGGCCCAGGGGCCAAGGTGCTGGATTCTGGTATTATTTTGTGTTTGGGGGTACGAGGTTCAATTCCCGCTCACAACACAACTTATTTTTTTTTTTGTAATTAGTAAATTAACAACTTAACTTTTTTAATACATTTTTGTTCTTAAAGTTATAAAGGAAATGTTAATTGAAATACATTTGAAAACTTTTTACTTACTTTGACTTTTTTGGGTTTTGAACCGGGGTCCTCTCGCATCAGAGTCAGACGCCTTACCAACTGGGCCATCGCACCGTGTTACGCGCGCGTGCATAAGTTCAACTTAAATCTAAATTTACTGGTCTTAAATCAATACCCTTTGGTATTAATATAAGAATGTGGTCTTAAAAAAATAAAAGAACAACACGGTAGTAATGTAAGAAATTCGGTCTTAGATTTTTTCGGTCTTTTTTTTCTGGGTGTAGCGACCGAAAACAACGGCGAATGTATATATAGTATCTCTCTGAATAAAATTATGAAATAGGGCTCGTGGCAATTGGTAGCGAATTCGTGGCAGGCCAATTAAAGCGACATCGAAACGGATAAAAACGGTGGGAGCACCGAAGCCTTTTTTATAGGGTGGCTGAACGGGCAACTACAGGGGCAGCCATTAATTGGAATAATCGTTTTGTTGGTTTTATTTATTGAAAAGGAAAAAAAGAACTGGGGTGTGATTTTCCTTTGAGTTTTAAAGATGATTGATTGACAGACAGGAGATTAAGGACTAAGGCAATTAAAAGCGGATAACTGGTTACTTAACGAATGAAAAGGATAATGGTCACGTACACCTCTTTTGTTGGAATGGAGTCGTATATAAAAGCTAAATTATGAGTACGGCCCAAGTGCTTCTCGTTTGACGCTGGCAGTTTAAATATTTGTTCAAATTATTAAATAAAGTTTCGACATGCCCTCCATCCACATCCCCAATCCCAGTCCCCTGGCCAATCTCATGGCTCGACTGTTTGCCTGGGCGTGCGTGCAGCGCATATTAAATAAATATTTAAATAAATGTATATGCAAGACCCTCCCTTCTCCTTTCTCCCTACCTGTTCAGCAAATTGTCCACCGGAGGTGGGGACATGTGGACAAAGAATAACATATATATGGAGGAGGGGGAAAGGACGCAGACTTCATTTGCATAAAAATTAATTTTGCATGTCATCTATTTGTTGCCGTTGCGCCCTCTTGAGTTTTACTTTTCTGATTTCAGCAGGCATTCTAACTCCGCTATTCCTTGTATTTTTTTATTCATCCCTCTCCTTTTTTCTTTATTTTGTAGCAACTGCAAGCCCTGTCCTGTGGCCAAGCCGACGTTCCTGTGCGGTGCCGACAACAAGACCTACTCATCACTATGCAGATTGGATTATCACAATTGCATACATTCGACGTCCATACGGATCGCCTGCAAAGGATTCTGTCCCTGCAAGGGTGAGTGTCTATATGTGTATCTTTCATTCCCTGATTTCTATACACAAAAATAAAAACTACGTAAAATCAACGATGGTTAAAACTGCATCAACCTATAAATAATAGGTAATAGCCAGGAAAATATTTTGTATTTTCCAAAAAAAGTTTGTCCTTCAACCATTTAATTTTAAAATCAATTTTTTTATATTTTTGATATAATTTGATTTCCTGGCTCCGGCAAGTTACATAGTTTTTTTTCTGTGTGTAGCCATAACAAATGGACTTGTAGTGCGGGGAACGGCCCAAAGCAGAATCAAATGCTCCGCATAATGAGCTCCTCCAGCCTGGCAGTCGGCCAGTTGTCGAAGGACTGCGAAGAAGGACCTCCGTAGACTACAAAATAAATTGCATGCATATTTTGTGACAGGCTCAGTCGTCGCCAGTTGCTTTTGCCCATGAAAGTATGCTGCAAATACTGAGCTGGCGGCTAAACGCGATTTGTTAGAGGGGCGAAGTTCTCTCCTCTCCGCTGGCAATTAAAAATTCCAATTACCAAACAATGGCTTTGGCTTTAAATATTTTTGCCCCGGCACATCACTTGTTAAATATTTAATAGGCCGGCGAACAAGTAGCCGACGTGGCCATTGTTATGGCTCCCATCGCCATCGCCATCGCCACCGCCCGAAAAACCACTCAGCCAGTCGGGCACGTTAATTTTCAATTTTGCACAGCTGAGAGCGCAGTGTGGGCCGGAAAATAAAGCACAAGTACACGGGGGGCGATGGCTCACTGGGCCCGGATGCAAAAAGTTGGCCTGTTCCAGCGGTTTTCTGACCATTTTCCCCACTTGTCCCCCTATTTTTTGCAGAGAGCGTCGATGGCAAGCGGCTGCAGCGTATCGGCGGTTACAACAAGTACAACAAGAAGATCAACCTGGACCTCCAGCAGCAGCAACAACAGCAGCAGGCCTACAAGGACAGTAGCAACAACAACATCATGATGAACAGCGGCAACATTATGGGCGGCAACAACAATGACTTCAACACGATCATGAATGTAAGCTAACTACATATATTTTATCGACATTTTGGTAAAGTTTAATTTTGGTTTGACCGCAGGACAAGGAGGACAATAACCGGCACAACAACCACATCAATGCCCAGTACACATTCACGCCCGAGGAGATCAAATATGACAACAAGCACTACAAGTACCTCAAGTACACGGCCTACAAGAAGGTGAGTTGCCTAAAGAAGCCCAATAGGAGTATCCTTCATCCCCCAAATATTTGGCAATTGGCAGGACTCCAAGTATCAGGAGGACAAACGCAAGATGCGCAACTACAACGAGGTGGTGGAGAAGCAGCAGCAGAAGTTCAATAAGAATAACAACTTGAATGGTGAGATATTACTAGTAAATTATTCAAAAAAAAATAAATTAGGCAAAATTAAATATTTATATCACTTTTTTTATGAAAAGTTGTAATTAAAAAGGGAATAATTTGTTTGGTTTTTAGAACCATTTTGTTGTTAGTTAAATTCATTATTTAAAGACCTAAACAATACAATTCATAGAAATTTCTATAACTTCATCAAGTGTTTTGATCATGACTTCTAGTTTATTTTGTTACCAGTCAAAGGGCAAACCATAAAAACGGTAGACTTAATTATAATATAAAAAAGATTGCACTTGTTTCGCAAAGTAAATTGGAAAAACGACAAATGAAATATTTTTCTCCACTATTTTAGTCTACTTTTTCAAGATCCGTTTTATAATCTCTTGAAAAGTAGATCCTACAAAATCTGAAAAAGAAAAACAACCCTTATTCTAATAATTTTTTACTCGTATATTACCAGCTTATCCCTCGAAGTCGGCGGAGTGCAAGCCGCAGCAGCTGACGGCGATTGGCAACCGTCTGCTCGACTGGTTCTCGGTGATCATGGCCGACAGCAAGAAGCGGCGCCAGCACAGCCAGAAGTCGAAGGCCCACTTCCCGCCCGCCTGCAAGACGGAGGCCAAGTGGATGTTCGGCCATTTGGATCTGAACAACGACGGCCAGTTGTCCCTGCAGGAGATGTACGATCTGGAGCACGACCAGAACGAGCGGTGCATCAAGCCGTTCATCGACACCTGCGACCTGGACACCGACAGCTCCATCAACACCAGGGAGTGGTGCCGCTGCTTCGAGAAGACGGACCGTCCGTGCGCCGCCGTTCGCCGGAGAATCGCCGGCGACTTTGCAGGTGAGATAGGTACAGGTGGACATTTCTCTGGCTACATAACACTAATACTTCTATGTTCTCTCTATATTCGTATGAGTTGTGCGGGGTCCTGGGCCTTATTTATGTACAATCCCTACCCCCCAAAAAGAAAAACATAAACAACCAGAATACAACCAAACCAAAAGACCGAAAAGAAACCAAAAAAATAATATGTATAATCCTACAAACGCGCAAAGAGTAATTTGGTTTTAGTTGGTTTTCGTTACTTTCACTACCGCCTCTAACGCCATCTCTTTCGCCGCCTCTGTTTCCGTCTCTTTCTATCGCGCTATCTGCCATCTCTTTCGGACGGCGCTTTGTTGCCCGCTTAGTTTTTGTTTGTCTGACACTCTTTGCTCCTACTTTACACGCGTTGGAACCTTTTTCAAACTATAATTAAGCGCCTGACAGCTAAATAGAAACCCTGACACACTTACACTTGTACACAAACACACTCTCACTCACACACACACACACCAACACACAAAGCAGTTAACAAAAGTAACCTTTTTTCGCGCCGCTTTCGTTGTTAACTTTCGTTTTGTGCTCGCTGCCCCGTTTTTTTCTCTATATATCTCCAACTTTTAAGCCAGCAAATTAAACACTTTTAACAACAACACAGAACTTTTAACCCCTCAACCCCCCGCTGTAGAAACCGCCACTGTCCGATGCTTTTTGTGTTTGCCTTTTCAAAGCCCCTCCAAAAATATATATATATGTACATGAAACACCCAACTATACTCGTATATAATTTCATCCTTTGTTCGCCCGCCAAAACACGACCCTTAAACCCAAGAAACCGAATACAAAATAGATCCAGCAACAACTTGCTTGTGCCGCTTCTCACCGATTACAAAACTAACCCACATACCGCTGCCCCACCAAGTTGCCCCACTAAAACGTTGCACTTTGTTCTCTCTCCCCCCGGTGGCGATGCTAACTAATTAGGCGCCTACGCACCGGACTGCGACATCCAGGGATTCTACAAGCCCACCCAGTGCCACAATTCGGTGGGAGTCTGCTGGTGCGTGGACAAGCACGGAGTCGAGTTCGCCAACACACGCACACGCGGCAAACCCAACTGCGGTGAGTAGTTGGGAAAGGGAAAATGGAAAAGCCGAGGGATGAGGGTGCAGGATACAAACACTTAACCCAAACATTTGGCGGGGGGCCCGAAACAAAGGAGCCCACAAAGTTACAAAAGGCCATAATCACCGGGAGAAAGTGGCAGTGGAAATGGGTTAAGCTGGTCAGTTGCCGTGCTTAAACCTCTGCACCCTCACAATTGACGTTTCCATAGCAAACCAAAAAGTGGCCAAATAACATAGGTAGTATAAAAACGCGGGTTTCCGGCAAGCTGAAAATCTCACTGCAAAAGTTAAACCATTAAAAAAAATATAACCTTTTTTGAAAACACCCGAAATCTACAAAAAATAAATATTAAAAATAGCTTTCCCCCATTTTTTTTCTGCCAAAATCAATAGACCCTAATTCAACCACCGATTATGCGAAATAAATGAACATGTGCAGAAGTAATCCTCAGTGGTCTCCATTTACTGCAGTTACTAGTCACTGCCAATTAATGTGGAATCCCAATGGATGAAATATGGCTGAAATACTCCTGTTTCTTTAACGATTTTCGTGGCTATCGAACTGTGTCAGTCCAGGCCTCCCACGGCTCGCCACCTGAGCCCTGGATTGAAATTCCAGCCTTTAAGCCAGCTTTTATGACCCAATGCTGAGTTATGCGATGCCGCAGTGCCAGCCGCCTGTCTCGGTATCGAAAACACCTCGCACTCCGTTGCGTATACGTAATCTGCTTATCTCAACCGCCCCGCGCCATCCTCCGTCCCGATTACTTGGCCTATCCTTGTGTTCTGGATTGCCGAACCGAGCTGATTTAACTCAGCACTTAAGGTTGTTAAAGTTGTCAGGGGCAGAAGCAGGAGCAGGAGGCAGCAGAAGAAGGACAAGCCGGTCAGTCCGGGGGATCGGTAATTGAGTTTTCCTATTAATATCGCACATACGCCATGCATAACACATGAGCTGCCTGCGAACGGGTTTCATTTCGCTTCCTTTCGTCCGCTTTCAAAAATAACGAGCCAGGATGCTCTGCGGTTGACCGCCATTAGACATTCATAGGGAGGAGCTGGGAACGGGGGGATTTGGGAATCTCCATAAATTCAAGCACACATCCTAATTTCTAATTTCATGTCCAATCCAAACAGAGTCCGTGGTTAATAACGCCGCTTCGCTCACATCCGACGACGAGGACGAGGGCGAGGGCGCCGATGACGAGGACAGCGCGGAGGGGAGTGCCGATCAGATGCTGGTTTTCTAAGCGTCCCCGAGACCCCATGACCCTGAGCTCCTTCAGCTGGGGCAACCCGTAGCCCTGGGCCCTGGCGCATCATCCAATCAGCGAGCTAGCGTTATAACAGAAAATTAATATTATTATTATTATTATGATTGCAAACAGAGCGAGGAAGTAAAGTAAAGGCAAACGCAGCAGCGAAAACCCGAAACCAAATCGAAAAAACAGAAAACAGAAAACCAGAAACATAAATGTGCAGTAGCCAAGTAAGCGTTTTTGAATAGAACTACGAATAGCAAACAGCAGAAGCAGCAAAACACACACACACTCACACACCATCTAACACTCCATGCCATCGAGGATAACTAAAAGGAGCCACAGGACGAAGAGGAGGGCGAAAGCCAAAGAGAAACTGTAGCATAGTTGAAGGCGCATCGCACGCAAATTGGCAAATCGCTGATGTAGGAACCAAAAAAAAAGAAAAACACCCTAAACCACCCATCCAAGGCTCAAGCTATTCCTTTTTTTTCAGTCAATAAACACAGCCCAGTCAGCCACGATTTCTCCTTTGTTATCACCGTTGTTTGCACGGATGGGTGACCATCGTCTCACTAATCCGTCTATTTTGGCCTTTTGCAGCAGCATTAGATCCCCCCATTTATGCATATATACCACTCCTCTGCTTTCGCGCAAGCAAAACACGACACACGCTAAGAATTCCGCCCAACAAAAAATATATAAAAATTTATGTGATAAGTTTTTGAAATGAATGAGAATACGAACGAATACGAGAAAGGCAACAAACCATCGGCAGAGACTAGCGACTCCAGGGCCCTCAGGATCAAAAGGATCATAAGATCACCATACCGTTGGATCGTAGGATCGTTATGGAGACACAGGAACGTGTGGCCAAAATGAGAGTAGTTTGAGTGGGGAAAGGTTTTCGGAGGAGGCGAACTCATAGTTGCATATGTACGAAACATAATCGCGTTCATTTAGTGTTACTTACCAGATATATAGTGAGAGATCCGGCGCTTGCAAGGCTTTGTTAGGAGGCTAACGTCGTTTGTATCAGCACCTGCCAGGGCAAAACTCAGCACCTGCTTTTAAGTAAACCGATTGTCGGTAATTGTCAGTAAAACACCCACTCTCCAAACACATACACACAGCACTCCAGTATCCAAAATCCAGAATCCGGGGAAATTTCCACACACTCGTAGGACATACGACATTATAACTTAAGGAAAGGACTCGGCAAGAGATTCGATAAATGGCAATTCGCTTATACATGCATATATAAATAAAATATATAATATGTTTAACGTGTAAGTATATAAGAGGCATAATTAAGTGGCAGCAAATAGCAGATCGTCGTACCGCAGCTCATCTTCAATTTTTTTCAACTCCGCCCTCTGATATTTTCCAGACGAGAATAGCGAATAAAATTGGAATTTTAACACATTTACGAGCGAAAGGGATAAAAACATTAAATGCTTGCAAAAAGACGAAATTATATAGCCAATTGTAGTAAACAAAACCAATGCATATAAATAAACCTTTTAATTATAGCAAAAATTTATAACCAACAAAGAACATTAATAACAATCATTTGCGAGATCAAGCGAAGAGTGGAGAATAATATCTGTTTTCGGCTGCATTTAAAGCAAAGAGCAAGAATAAAAGAATATAACTGACTATGTACTACGATTACGATTGTATTTATGTATGTATTTACGAACCTGTGTATTATTATGCGAACTGCATTAATTCTAGGGAGCCAAAGGGGCAGCCACCACAGAAATAGAAGACCCATTTAGAGATCAGCAGACCCTTGGCACTATTATTTTCCTGTATTTCGACTTGGTTTTTATCACTCATAAAATACGCAATTTCCCATAGAATCGACTACATTATACGTACTTAATGCATTTGGAAAACATTTTAAAGATAACATTTACTTGACTCGATAGCACAGGTTTTCGTTTCTACTAACTACGATTCGTTTATATATGAAAATGATGAAATCAATAAATATTATTTAATGCAATTCAAGTGTGGACTCTTTTCTTGATAAATCACCCAACAGGTAAGGGATCCATTTCTATGGCCAAAACTTTGGGGCGCGTGTTTTGGCCGGACATTAAACAAATTGTGGAAACTTGTGACATTTAAGCGGGCTCCATAACAACACAAAAGCGGCAAGAATGCGAATGACTAACAATAAATTTACGAAGCTAATTTTATGCGCACACAAGCAGCAAAAAGCCAAACAACGAAAATGAAAACGAAAACCAGAAGAACTCAGCGAGGGCGACGCGCAACAGGCGCCCAAAACAATTATGGCACAGATTTAAATAAATTTTAGTTTGCTGGGGATGGCTCTTTGGCGAGAAGTGTGGGTGGGGGGTCTATATGGAGCACACATCAAGTCAACGAGTTCACACGCTAGTTGGTTAGGTCGGCGGGGAACGGTCCCCATATCGCCATAGCCATATAGCCAGCCATTTAGTTATATAGCGGTGTCAAGGGTGCCGAGACCGGCGGCAACTTTGCCATGCCGTACAAAACGGAAGTTCTCGGCGACAATTAAGCAACACACACTGTATATAGTATAAAAGGGGTAAAGTTGCACTAACATTCTTAGCCAAGTCTGTTAGTCAGTCAGTCACCCAAAGTTCACTGCTGCACGGAGACATGAAATTGGTAGGGAACAATTCGATGAAATTTTTTTAAAGTTAAACAAATATTGTATATTAATGCTTGCTTTTTTATGGCCATACATTCTTATACATTTCTTATACATTTTTTATGAATCCATCAGAAAGTGGTATTTTTTTCATTTATTTAAAAATATGTCATTTAAAAAATGTTATTATTTTTGTAATATTTTTTGATTTTAATAGGGCATTTTTAATATTTCTTCGGTATTTTTTCAGTTTACTGCGAAACATTTCCTTGTATAATTAAAGTACCTATGTAGCTTAAAGTTTTGTTATTATTTTTCTCCGTGTAATTAGTATTCTTGTGCCTAGATTTTTGACTAACTGGCTTTGGCTAAATATTTGGCCAACATAAACAATCCCGGCTGAGTCTGTGTCGGCTCATTTGCATAATTCTGTGAAGCAGACAATGCGACAAGTTGCACATGCAACGCCTGGCTGCTCGAGCAGATTCAAGCCCCTTTGCCAGCTCGCTATACGGGATGGGAATGGGAATGGCAATGTTCTGAGCCGGGCCAAAATGCTTTTATGTCAGCCAGACGGTTTTGTTGGCGGTTATGGGTGCTTCACATTGTTACGGCCTTTCCCCACCCGGAATACCCATGACTTTTTGGCATTTTTAATTAGTGTTTTGATATGTGTGTGCTACAGCAACATTTTGTTGCATGCACTGGGCAACTTTTATTTTTATGCGTCATTCAGGCGTCACTGGGCCCTTGTTGTTGACACCACGCACACACTCACTCAGTGCTTTATAGTTCAAGGTGAGTACGTAAAAGTTTTGTGGTACTGGGACTGGAAATAAACTCAGAGCAGAGCCTTTTGTGCTCGGCCATAGCGTTAAAAATTAAAGCCTGCCCCATTCGTCCTGCGATGTTGCTGCAACATTCTGGCTCCGTGTCACGCCACTGAATGTTTCGCATTATTTAACCCCTTTCTATTTTTTTTCGGGTGGCCAGCAGTCCAGGGGCGGCGCATGGGGGCAATGCTGCAGGGGCGTGGCCTGCAGCTGCTTGCAACGGGCAATTATTGCGCAGTTATTGCATGTCGTGTGCAATGCCTATGAATTATTACGTATACGCAGAGTGTCCACAGCGAAAACGAAAGTCGGGAGGCGGGGAGGGACGGATTTCATGCTGCAGTTGTTAATAAATTCAACGAAATTGCTACAGTTTTTATGTGTAATGTTTGGCATGGTAAGTAAATATATTGCATTCTTCTTATTGATTAAAAATGATGTTTTCGTGAAATTCCTGCAGTTTACAATTGTTTTAATTTGATTTTTTTGCTTTTAATTAATTTTTCGTCCATAATTAAGTTACAGTTTTGCTAAAAAAATAATTTAAAGAAATAAAAACTATTCATATATGGTTTTGTAGCAAGGACAGCTTATCGCATTGCCAACTATTCAACATTCTGTATGGCGAAACCGCACGCTCTCCAAAAACCTCCTCAAGTCAGATGGCGTTCATTAAATTAGGTAATCGCATGTGCCCTAATGTCAGCCATATCGCCGCTCAACCAAGACATTTCGGTCGCTGTGGCAATAGAGATAGAGCGCCACCGACCTTGGCCAACTTGCCGAATGGGTTCCAAGTGGCAACCGCAAAGGTCACGCACAGCTCGCCACTGCGACTTGCACACACTACCAATTGATACCAGGGGGCCCTTTGATGACACTCTAATTAAAGGCTACCTGCCACTAATTAGCGATAAACAATTGGCTCTTGCCACAGGTAAGGGACTTCGATGGCCCAAGAAAAGGAGGCCAACCCGGGCTGGCCATTTGTCATTCGGAAGCAGCAGCTACAAAGGGGAAACAAACGTTGTCAACGCCGAAACCACTGAACTGTTAAAAGTGCCATTGAATCCAACAACAAGCGATGCTGGGCGCAACTGTGCAAACAAACAAACTGTCGGAAAGACAGGGGCATGCATGGCTAGATGCGGTGTCTGTTCGATGGATGTGTATGTGGATATGGATCCCGAGCTGAGCTGAACCCACCTGAATTGAACCGAACTGAACCGTGCCCCCAGATGAGACCTCGCCCACTCCAAAAACCCTTTGCAAGCGTTAAATAGTTTTGTTTATTGCACATTGAAATCGAGCCAGCGAGCAATTCGGTGGCTGCTCCGCGCGCGACACACTCCAGCGATCTAATCAGCAATCTCGACGACATGAAATTTCTCATACGCTCGGTTAGCCGCGACGTCGACGCTCGATCGAATATTTTCTATAATATACAGAGCAATTAAATAAATAATAACCGAAAGCTGTTGAACAAAATTAAAGAAAAGATATAACAAATATTTTATAAATCACCTGAAAACGAAAATCAAATCTGATTGAAGTTGTTCAACTAAAGTGTGGCATATTTAATTCAATAAATTTATTTATCATTTAAGAACAGAAAAATTGCATGAAAGCATCTCACCATTTCGAGAAAATCGAAAAAGAATCAAGGCAGATTTTAAATAATAATCAAAAAAATATATTGTTTCAAACACTAAAAAAATGTATTATTTATTTACATCACTTTTTGTACTTTTTCTTTTACTTTTTTGGTTTACATCTTTCTTTTATCATCCAAAATTATATATTTTTGTTTATCAGATTTCAAAGACTTTTGATTTACTTTGGTAGTTTTTATTTTGTAATATTTTATTTTATTACCTCATAGTTTCAGAGATAATATAAAGTATTTTCCCCGGTGCTCTGCTGCTGCTGCGTCAGAAGCATTCATATCATTTACATACGCGGCGTTTCGGAGTGAGTCGACGAGTACCTGGCGCTCTGAAGCCTCTGGGTCTGGGGGATGGATCTCGATCTCTCGGCTGGGGGCCCAGATCAGAGTCGGCTATTTGCAAGTCGAGAGCCGGGCGAGTCGGACGTACGATCGCCCCAGCGAATTGAAAAGAAATAAACGTAACAGATAAAACAAAGTGCATTCGGCTAATGGAAGTGGTGGCAAAAGTCAAAGCCACATGATATTTTCCGGAAAAAAAAAACAAACAAATTATGCATAAGCGTGTTTGGAGTAATTAGCACAACGATGCTGCTGGCGTCTGACCCCAAAATCGGCCTAATTTATATTTAATGGCGAGTGGACAGGATTCAGAACTGAACTGAAGTGCTCCCGACCCGGATCCTGACCCATTTGCATATGCAAATAGTTCAAACTGCAGGCGATTGAGTGGCAAACAATCCGTACGTGCACGTGTCGAAAGTGTTAAACTGTGCCAAACATAACCAGCAAACAAGGGGCAAAAAGCCAGTGAATAAATAGCCCGGTTCGTGTAATGCGTCTACGAGGCTGACCCGTGTTCTAGCCGAAAATCAATTACAATTTATTGCCCGAGTATGCCAAACGATTCGCTGCTGCAACCACAAAAACGCATCTGAAAAACAATGCACCTCCAATCAACGCTGACCGCCCCCTGGCTATGCAAATTAGCGATTTCAGCGATTTTGCTAATTCTCCAGCAGAGTGCAAGCGGTGAGTTCTGCTCTCCACTGACCTTCCCAACTCGCTAAAATCCCCTGCAAAACGTCATCGAGCGCTCCATTCAGTATTTTTAGCCGCTTACCTGACGATGGAAAATCAGAGAGGGTTTTCCAAGAGCGGCGAAGATGCACTCGCCATTTGCATTCAATAGCAAAAATGTGGAAAAACAGAAAACCAAAGCTGCACAGATCAATTTACAAGTCGCTGAGAGGGTTGCTTTTGCTGGCTGTGCATGTCAGCTGTGATTATAGATTTATTTGCAAACGCCCTGAGAACGAGTTTTTATTGTTATTGAATGGGAGAATGACCTACACAGGGAAATGCATTGCATACTAAACAACGAAATTGGGGGAAAACACAAGTTAGATAAGGATTTACTAGGTTTTCCTCATTGTAAAAATAGATAATCAAATTTAGGGGCAGGAAAAATATTCTTGTTAATTAAACACAGTTTTTTTCGACTCAAAACTGATTCCAAAAAAAATCCTACAACATCTTAAAGTTTAGTGTTGTTTTAAAGTTAATTTATGCAGAAAGAAAACCCTATTTATAAAGTTCCTTAGAACACAGAGAAAATTATACAACGTTTTAGATGCCGTTTTCATATAGAAACGTTTTAAAAATAAAAATAGAAACATTAAAAAATGCAAAGTAAAATAAAATTTGTATGAAGCGTTTTACTTTTTAAAATGTTTCACCCCTGGTTTTGCACCTAAAACTTTTGATAATTTTCTCTGTGTATAGTATACCTATTAATATGAATTAAAAAATCTTTAAGCTCAGTCATTTCGAAATCCCCTATTTAAATATTTAGCTAGCTGATGCCTGATTGATTTTCTCATTGCTTACTTATGCATAAAAATATCATATTAATTGATGCCCAGTCACAATGGTGCACAAGCTTAGCTACCAGACATTCCCCTCTCGAATTGAAGTGGATACCCGATCCCTATGATCACTGCTCGGCAATTTGAAAAATGTTTTGGCCTGCAGTCATGCGCATCCCATAGATTAAAACCCACATTCATGGCATTCCAATTGCATTCCGCCCCCCAGTTGCCCTGCTGCTCAAGTGTCCGCTGCACCAGTTGCAGCTGCAGAAGATCGTCGGATTCCGTCCGCCACTGGAGTACCTGAATGAGGGCAACCTGATCTACGGCCCGGAAATGCTGGGCACGGGCACCTTTGGGGACCAGGAGCTTCCGGCTAGCCAGGTGTGCTGGCGGATCTGCAACGAGGATCCCGACTGCATCGCCTATGTGCATCTTCTGGACACGGACGAGTGTCATGGCTACTCGTACTTCGAGCGCACCTCACGGTATCTGGCCATTTCGGGGGAACTGCCTTTGGTGGCCGATGGCGAGGCCGTGTTCTACGAAAAGACCTGCCTCCGAGGTGAGTAGAGTTTATAATCACAATCACAGCCGGATGGGGGCTCAACCGACCTTGATCCATTCCGACCTTCCCTTGCAGTTCCCGATGCGTGCCGAGGGCGTCTCTGGGCACTGACCAAAATACCCGGAAGTACGTTGGTCTTCCAGAGCAAGAAGACCATTTCGACGCTGGTCACGCGGCGTGAGTGCGCCGAGCGCTGCTTCTTCGAAAGCCAATTCAAATGCCTCTCCGCCTCCTTTGCGCCCTCGTATCGGAACAATCGTGAGCGGTAATTGACTGTTTGGTGGTTGGTTGTTGTTTGTTGTTTATTGCCGTTGCTTGTTGCCGGACAAATTAATTGCTTTTGTTGTGCATTTTTAATGCATGGCCGAGGCTTTTCGCCGGATTATGACATCACTCGCAGGCGGTGATGGGATAGATTAGGTTTTTTTTAAATTTTTTCTGTAAAAATTTGTGAGTAACATTTTTCTTATTAGCATTTTAGTACAATACTAGTAAGAATGTGATTCTTAAAAGCCAGCCAGATCTTACGTTTTAACAAGAGAGAACGCTATAGTCGGGAGCTCCGACTTGTTACTCAGCTGAAGGAATTGCGAGGGAGATGGAGATACGCATTTTGCAATAAAACCTGTACATTTTACAATAAAAATTGTAAATTTTACAAGAAAAACTTTAAATTTCACACTAAAAATAGTACATTTTACAATAAAAATTACAAATTTTAAAATAAAAACTTTAATTTTTACAATAAAAATTGTAGTAGTGTAGTGATCTCTTCTGTTCATTTAGAATTTTTAACAAATTTAGTAAATGAGTAACAAAACCGTATGGGTTCAAAATTATTTTTGATTTTTTCAATCTTTAATTTTTGGAATTTTATTACGAAATTTTTGGACAATTTGTTGCTTTGTCTTGAATTAATCTTGATACTCCAAATTAGTTATATTATAGAAATTGGTAAGAATTAAATTTTTTAAGAAACATAATGTTATTATTATTATGGTTAAGAGAACTAGAGCTCAGTTATGGATATGCGTAATTAAAATTTAAGGGCGTTTTAGAGAGCAGCTTCGTAAATTACCCAGAGTGAAACATAGAGTCTAAAATCGTTTCGCCTTCCTTTGCAGGTTCCGTGGCGAAGCGAGTCCTGGCCAGAGTCCCTCGCCCCGCCTGGGAAGGTGCATGCTGAGCGACAGGGACAAGACCATTCAGCCGGACGCCTTCCGGGCTGCTCCCTACGACGAGGAGTACATGGAGAACCAGTGCCACGAGCGGCCCGTCGAAAGTGACAACTGTTCGTATGAGCTATATGCCAACAGCAGCTTCAGCTACGCGGAGGCCAGGTATTTGGGCCTCTCCCAGAAAGAGGTGTGTTCACCGTGCTTCGCTTGTCGCGCTTTATGATTGGAATCGAAATCGATGGGATTGGGTTGAGTGATTGATGAACCTTTCCTCCGTTTTGCAGTGCCAGGCGCTGTGCTCGCACGAGACCAAGTTCTACTGCCAGGGCGTCTCCTTCCACTACGTGAACCAGGTCTCCCCATCCGAGTGCCTCCTCCACTCCGAGGACATCGTGTCCCTGGGACCTCGGAGCCTGAAGCTCCGCGAAAACTCCGTCTACATGCGAAGGGTCAAGTGCCTGGATGGTGAGAGATCCTGGGTATGTGGTGTATCAAATCTTAATCTCAATTTCCATACTCCTCAGTCAGGGTTTTCTGCACCCGCGATGAGATGTCCATCAAGTACAACCCCAAGGACTGGTTTGCGGGCAAGATCTATGCCAGCATGCACTCTAAGGAATGCCTGGCCAGGGGATCCGGCAACGGAAGTGTCCTGCTGACTCTGCAGATCGGCACCGAGCTTAAGGAGAGCCGCTGTGGCATCCTGCGAGCTTATGAAATGACCCAGGCATACCAAAGGTGAGAGAAAACTTCGGCCAACCGAAGCCTACATACCCTTGCAGATCATTCCTATGAATTTACAAATCGCAAAAATGTTAAATTTCGTCTTATTATGACATTATTTTTTTAACCTTCCTATAACAGCTATATAATACAGTAGTCCGATTTTTGTTAAATTTAATTCGGATTTCGGAATTATTAAAAAACAGTCATATCCCAGAGTTGAAGAGAATACAATAAAAACCAAAGAAGCTATAATTTATTTCCCATTAATATTCCGATAGTTCCTATAGCAGCAATATGATATAGTCGTCCGATTTTTTAAAAATTTATTACGAATATATATATAAAAAATAATATTTCTAATAGAAGAAGGTAAAATGTTAAAAAACACCGAAGCAAGGATTTTTTTTTGATTATTTTTCCGATTATTCCTATGGGAACTATAAGATATAGTTGGCAGATCCGGCTGGTTCCGACTTATATACTACCTGCAATGGAAAGAAGACTTTTGGGAATGTTTCAAACCGATAGCTTTAAAACTAAGAGAAACGGACAGGCAGACGGACGGACGGACATGGCTACATCGACTCGTCTAGTGATGCTGATCAAGAAAATACAAACTTCTGACTGAAATCATAATACCCTCTGCAATGGTATAAAAAGATCTTTATACATATAGAAAGGGTGTACCTATTATATTCCTTCTTTCCTTTGTACAGAACCTTCATCTCCGCCCTGGTGGTCATCCAGAACAACCCGAATGTGCAGACGCAGGGCGACCGGCTGATCAAGGTGGGATGCATACAGAGCAATGCGACGGCTTCGCTGGGCGTTACAGTGCGGGACAGCAGCGCTGAAGCCTCCGAGCTTGTGCCCAGCGCCATTGCCCTGGAGTCCTCGCTGGAGTACGCGGAGCAGTAAGTTACTTTTGGGATTCTAACTACTTTAATCTAGCTTCCCATCTCACTGATTCCCTACAGCATGTTCCCCCACGAGGGCGTGGTGCACTACAACAGCAGTACTGGCCCCCATCCGCATCCCAGCATCTCGCTGCAGATTGTGGATCTGTCGCACCAGCACGAGACGAACGACGTGCAGATTGGCCAGGACCTGGAGCTTCAGATCGTAGCGGAGTACAGTCCGCAGCAGCTGGTGGAGTTGCAGTTGGCCCCACTTCCCGACTTTCGGGCCACCTCGCTGGTGGCCAAGACGGCGGACAACGAGAACTACGTGCTGCTGATCGACGAGAGAGGATGTCCCACGGATGCCAGTGTGTTCCCCGCCTTGGAAAGGGTGCACTCCGCTAATAGAAGCATGCTGCGCGCCCGCTTTCATGCCTTCAAGTTCTCGGGCACCGCCAACGTGAGCTTCGATGTGAAGATCCGCTTCTGCGTGGAGCGTTGCTCGCCCAGCAACTGTGTCAGTGCCTCCTGGCAGCGGAGAAGGCGGCACGCGGATCAACCAGAGCGAAGACCGGAAGATCTGCGCGTGCAGAACCCAGTGTACATCTCCACCGTGGTGGATGTGGCCCCCGAACAGGGCAGGCTGAACTATTCCAGGGCGCCAGTGGAGGAACTGCCCCTGAACTACAATATACGGGTGCATGGCCCCGATCAGAGCAACGCGAATAGCTTCATGTACGGCCAGCGGGGAGTCCTCTTGATTGCCGGGGTCGACGACCAACTGCATCTGGACAACGTGTGCATCAACCAAAGCCTGCTCATCGCACTCTTCATCTTCTGGCTGATCTGCCAGGTGGCCCTGCTCTTTGGCTGCGGCATGGTTCTCCAACGCTACCGCCGACTGGCCAAGCTGGAGGACGAGCGCCGGCGGCTGCACGAGGAGTACCTGGAGGCGAGACGAGTCCACTGGGCGGACCAGGGCGGATACACACTCTAATTTACGGCTGGGACGCAATGCGTACAAAATGCATCTTAATTTAATAAACATAAACCTATGCGGATCTTACAAACGAGAGATGGAGATTTCAGGAGTTCTTCTTGGGCTGGTAGTGCTCCCACTTGCGGTGATTCAGCGAGTTGAAGTCCGGGCAGTTGTGGGCGATCTTGCGCAAGTAGTCGGACAGCTTGAGCAGCTCCGTGTCCGTTCCCCGGTTGAGATGAGCCTGACGGAAGGGACGGATCTTTAAGCCGGATTTGGGGTTCATCAGGAAGTTGCGGCGGATGTCATCGAACATGATGGTGTTGCTGGAGCTGTACTGCTTGTACAGGGCCCAAATCACCCCCAGCGGCTTCACGTCCACCACTCCGCGTTCCGGCACATGGACAGAGATCATGGCCGTGGAGTCGAGGTAGAACATCACCTTGTAGTTCTCGTTGCTGGCCACGCCCAGCAGGCGCATCTTCTCCTCGATCCAGCGCATGCTGGTGGCGGACCAGATGACAATGTCGTAGTCCTCGTAGGCGGAGGCCAGGAACTCGTGCAGATACGGACGCATTAGCTCGGTGCCCGTTTCAGCAGGCGAGCGGTGATCAAAGAGGGTGTAATCGATGTCCAGGACGAGCAGCTTCTTGCCCTCCCGTGGCGGCGACAGCTCCTTGATCTTGTAGTCGCGCACACGGCGCTGCACCTTGGCCAAATAGACGGCCGAGTGCTCCACGGACTCCTCGCGCTCCTCGGCGTCGTCGAAGTCGTCGACCACCTCGCCAATGTCCTCCGGCAGGCTGCAGGCATCCTCGATGTCCGCCTCCGTGGAGCCCACCATCATCAGCTTGAAATTGGGCTTCAGCTCCAGGGCGCTGATCTTCACATTGTCGGCGGCTGTCTTTCCTGCAAGTCATGGTGGGATCAGTAGAAGTCCTTTAAACTATCTTTTATTGCGAATTCACCTTTGTACTTTAGGTTGAGCAGCTTCTGGCGCTCGGGGCGCACCTGTGTCTTGCGGAAGATCTCGTGGCGCAGCACCTCCACGGTGTCCTGGTCGGTGAGGTCCACAGGGTACTCCCTGCCGGACCACTTGACAATCACGACCACTTCCTTGACCTCCATCTTTGTGTGCTTTTGTTCCGACTGAGCTATCAAACCATCAAAGGCTTTTTGAGCTAATTAGTTAACTTGCAGTAGGTGGATTACAGTAATTTTTGCTTAAATTCTATAAACTTATTTTTTGGCGAAATAAACAGCGTCGAGCTGTGGAACATCGATTGCGCTATCGATAGTAGACCGGCATTATCGATTTCTTTGAAACATAAATGATGGTATCAAAAGCTATAATTTTTTAATTAAAAAAGTTTATTTAATTAGTAATATATTTACCAAAATTTAACCGTTGGCAATTAATAATATCTATTAGAATAAACTAAACTGTTAAATTGCTGAATTGTTGAAAATTCAACAAAAAATTTCAGCAATTAAGGGAACTATTCAAAATGGTTCCTGTTGAATTTTTAAACAGCTGTTTTTTGGTGAAAACTTTTCACGGAACTTAAAACATGTGAAATTTGATTTATTATTGCTAGTTACTGCAGGTTGCCAAGGTAAAAATAACCACAAATATGCTTTCTAAGTATATTTTGAAATAAATAATGCGTACTGTTTATAACTTTTGATAAAAAAAGGTGACAACTCTGGTTTTAAAAGAATCAACAAAATTTTCAATAGCCCCAAAGCTGTTGAATTGCTGAAATTTCTGAAATTTGACTTTTCAACAATTCAACAGTTTAGGGAATCCCCTTATTAATTATTAATTGCAGGAATACCCCCCATATAAGAATACCCCCAATGTGTGAGCAAGCGATAGTATCGATAACTTTGGGCTGACTCTACCAGCTGAATAACAAAAAAAAATAGCAATTGGCAAATAGGCATAAAATTGGTTCGGCAATGGACTAAACAAAGAAAACCTGGTTATCCCACCGACCGAGAGTTTTCCTTACGCCCACCGCCAGCTCAGCCAGAAAGGAGCTCTGCATGAACTACCTAACGATTCTGCTGTGCAACCGAAAACCGACGATGCTCTCGCGCCGGAGCAAGGAGAAGTCCCAGTCGCACAAGGAGGGCGTGGTGGGGAAGTACATGAAGAAGGACACGCCGCCGGAGATCCCGGTGATCAATGTGTGGACGAGCGACCAGCGGGCCAAGAAGAAGTCGCTGCAGCGCTGTGCGAGCACCTCGCCCAGCTGCGAGTTCCATCCGCGGAGTTCGAGCACCAGCCGGAATACCTACTCCTGCACGGACTCCCAGCCGGACTACTATCATGCGCGGCGGGCGCAGAGCCAGCTGCCCCTGCAGCCGCACACCCCGCATCCCCACTCGCTGCCCCATCCGGCGGCCCATCCCCATGTGCTCACCCACCCACCGCTGCCGCCACACCAATTTCGGGCCAGCAGCAACCAGCTGAGCAGCCCCAGCAGCAGCAACTACGTGAACATCGAGCAGATCGAGCGGATGCGCCGCCAGCAGTCGTCGCCTCTGCTGCAGACCACATCTTCGCCTGCTCCGGGAGCCGGGGGCTTCCAGCGCAGCTACTCCACCACCCAGCGGCAGCATCATCCCCACATGGCGGGCGCGAGCTACGACGGGGATCAGGGCCTGCTCAGCGCCTCCTATGCGAATATGCTGCAGCTACCCCAGAGGGCACCCTCGCCCGCCCACTACGCCGTCCCGCCGCCGCCCCAGCAGCAGCATCCCCAGAATCTTCCCCAGCTCCACCAGCAGCACGCCTCCACGCCCTTCGGCTCCACGCTGCGCTTCGATCCGGCTGCCATGTCCATCAGGGAGCGACAGCCGAGGTACCAGCCCACTAGGTAAGGGACTACTACTGCCTAAGGGTTTAATTCTCTTTAGTTGGTTATTGGTTAAGACAATTTTATAATAATGAGGGTAATTTATACTCGAATACGTGGTGATTTTTCTGTCCATTTTAATCATTTTTTTTCCTTTATCTAAGGTCCGTTTTCTCGTCCGCCTGTTAAATTTAAAGTATGGTTACAAGTCGGATTTCCCATACGATTTCAGGGTTTTAACTTTAAATTTAACAAACAGACAAGAAATCGGTTCTAAATGTAGAGAAGTCGAAGTTCAAGTAGTAAAAATTAAATAAAAATCTAAAATTAAACAGTTCCTATTATCACCAAACGCAATGACAATGTAAATTTAATTTTTCTTTAGTACCATTTAATAATCTACGAAAAAAAACGATCTAATCTATGCGAAAGAACTGACTTCTTTTTAATTTCATAATTAAAATTGAATCAAAGATTTTTTGTTTAATATCACATGAAACAGTAATCAATATTTTTTAAAATTTATTTAAATTCTCTAAGGTCTGTAAGAGAAATTTGAGCGAGATAGAATTTGAGCAAAGGTTTTATTCTTTTAGTTGGTTATTTTAATGGTTATTGTTTAAGACAATTTTATAATAATGAGGATAATTAACAATAAAAGTAGAGAAGCCTAAGTTCAACTACTTTATGAGGTCATAAATAGTCAAATTAAATAAAAATATAAAATCAAACAGTTCCTATTATCTCCGTAAACAATGACAATGTACATTTAATTTGACTTAAGTAGCATTTCATTGTTTATGTCTAGCGAAAAGACTGATTTCCTTTTAATTTCATAATTAAGAATGATGTTTTATATTTCGAATCAAAAAGTTTTTGTTAAATATCATACAAAACAGTAATCAAAATGTTTTAAAATGTATTTAAATTCTCTAAGGTCTGTAAGAGGAATTTGAGCAGGTAGTGTCTAGCATTATAAACTGTTCTACCAACTGTTTTTATAAAAATCCACCTCTCCTGCTCCCACAGGTCTCCGATGCAGCAACAGCAGCAGCTGCAGCACCAGCAACTGGCGGCTCACCTGGGCGGCAGCTACTCCAGCGACTCGTATCCGATTTACGAGAACCCCTATCGCGTCTCCTCGATGCGCGCCACTCAGTCGCAGCGATCGGAGTCGCCGATCTACAGCAACACTACGGCCTCGTCGGCCACGCTGGCCGTGGTCCCGCAGCATCACCAGGGTCACCAGGCGCACCACCAGGGTCACCAATTGGCGGTGCCATCTGGCAGCGGTGGAGGATCTCTGAGCGGCAGTGGACGTGGCGGCAGCTCCGGCAGCGTTCGCGGTGCCTCTGCCTCGGTGCAATCTCTGTATGCACCTCCGAGAACCCCACCCACTGCGGTTGGCGGGACGGGGGGCAGTGCCAATGGATCGCTGCAGAAGGTACCATCGCAGCAGTCGCTCACGGAGCCCGAGGAGCTGCCTCTGCCCCCCGGCTGGGCCACCCAGTACACGCTGCACGGCCGAAAGTACTACATCGATCACAATGCTCACACCACGCACTGGAATCATCCGCTGGAGCGCGAGGGTTTGCCGGTGGGCTGGAGGCGTGTGGTGTCCAAGATGCATGGAACCTACTACGAGAATCAGTACACCGGGCAGTGCCAGCGTCAGCATCCCTGCCTGACTTCCTACTACGTGTACACCACTTCGGCGGAGCCGCCAAAGGCCATCCGGCCGGAGGCATCGCTCTACGCTCCGCCCACGCACACTCACAACGCTCTGGTGCCGGCGAATCCCTATCTGCTCGAGGAGATACCCAAGTGGCTGGCCGTCTACTCGGAGGCGGACTCCTCCAAGGACCACCTGCTGCAGTTCAACATGTTCAGCCTGCCGGAGCTGGAGGGTTTCGACAGCATGCTGGTGCGGCTCTTCAAGCAGGAACTGGGCACCATTGTGGGCTTCTACGAGCGCTACCGGTGAGTGAGCGATGAGTTGGCTGTATTCTCTATAAACTACCTCGCTCTTATTACACATTTCAGTCGCGCTTTGATACTCGAGAAGAATCGACGCGCCGGCCAGAGCCAGAACCAAAACCAGTGACCAGGTGACGACTGATTCAGACCACAAAACTCGCCAGCAGCTACATAGTTTATACGTAGTGTCCTGCAATCGACCTTTAACTTATTTAACCATCGACTCATCGCGAAATCAGTGCCTTAGAGGGAGAGCCAATCCATGACAGTTCGAGTGCCTTGATTTAACGTAGAAATGTGCTACGTTCGAAATACCCTTTAATGTGATTTGTAAAATGTGCAAATTAAACTGGTTTACTGATCATCATACTGGCCCAGTGCAATTGTAATCGACGTGCAACGTGAACCCCCGCAGGTTGTTTTCAAGCGGCGTCGAATTCTTCCCCGGATGTTTTGGAAATTCAGCCACCGCTGTTGGTGGCCAAGTTTTGCTTTAGCTTGGCACATATTTCCGAATTCCATGCCAACTTTTCGATTCGCTTGCAAAATTATGCATTGGGCACAAGTGGATCGTGGTTGATTCTGCATCAGCAAAAAACAAGCGCCAATAGAAAGTGAATCTTGTGTTTGTTTCTGTTTGCGTATGCTTATTTTTAGTCGTATGCTTATTTAGTCGAACTTGATAATTCAGAGTCTCGGACGCCCTTATCGAATGGCAGTAAAACTTTACTGTTGCTCTTTCTGCAGGTCCCTCAAACTGTTTCTGCTGCTGATAAGAAGTTTCAAAGTCTTGTTTGAAATACGCTATAAAGTTGGGACTCGAGAATTGTTGAATGGTATGAGCTAATATTAGCTATCTTCAGCTAATTGGAAAACTATTAAAATCAAGTGGCTGGGAATTTTTCATATAAATTTTAAGAGTTCTCATTAATTATAACTTTTAATTTTTATTTGTCATTATAATGTACATACATAAACTTAATGAGTGATTCAACATTAATTAATAGTCTCTTAGTAACCAGGAAATACTTTCTTTGACTAATATATTTTTTTTTCTTAAAAAATAATTATATATAGTGAAGATTGACTGTCAGAACATACTTTTTTGTAAACACCATTGTTATCTCCCCCACAAATGCCGGCTTTAAAGTCTCTTTTCAAATTGTAGTTCAAAACAAATTCGCTTATTTTGGAAACCCGAAATGAGCTGTCAAGATATTTGGTATGATCCCGAGTAAAGTACCCACCTTTTCGGCTGCCTGATGGGTTCTCAAGTGCAAAAATAAAATATAATAAAACATCAAGACGGCGGGGCGATCCGCTCTCGCTCCATTTGTTGTTGCTTTTGCTGGGGCTACCGCTCCTCTGCCGACGTCGACGCCGACTGCACCGCTCCAATATTTAAACGGCTCCATTGAATCGCGCACTCAGTTGCTGGAGAGTCGCCATCGGTTCCAAGCTCATTTCATTCCATTTGTCGCCATTACCCGTTTAATCGTCGGTTAGGCACATTGTTTAACTTTTAATTTAACGTGAGTGCTGTGGTGTGATGTATATCACTGGGCAAACAGTCTGTTCTAACCACATTATCTTTATTTCGACCAAATCGGGCGGAGAATACATATGTTTTTCGTTAGCCGCTCAAATCTCCGCTTTGCTTTCCCAGACGCCAGTGAAAGTTCTAATCCGGCTGAAACAGACGCAAAATAGTTGTATCTCGTGCGTGGAATTATGAATGAACGGCTTGTATTTGAACAACTGTCTTTTCCAGAAGTTCTTAAACCGAGAGTGTTGATGAAAACAAATACACGTTCAAGATAAATCATAAAAATTTTACCTTTTTTTGTGAAACTTTATATTGAACACGTTTTAGTTAGAAACATTATAGTTTCCAGTAATCTAATAAAATGCATAAAACATTAGGAAGTTACTAGTTAATTGTTTTCTAAGAAAAATTAATATTTCCATAGAAGATATTTTCAAATCTAATATAAGAAACTTGTCTAGGAAAAATGGAGAATATCATACCGAAAAGGCAGAAGATATTTTGAAATATAATAAATATTTTGTATAATATCTTCTACTTATAATCCACATAAAAATATATTTAATAGATCTATAAACATTTCAAAAATGTTCTGTGCAATGAATGATTTACAGTGAACCAAGTCCACCGGCAGATCGTGACTTGCTCTTACAATATTCCCAGCTTATCTGGCGATCGTAGTGCATTGCCCAATCTATTGACTATCTTTAACCTGCGACATACTGCCACAATAATTCGAATAAAACCGATTGACACTATCAGCTCCATTGATTGAGATAAGCCCGTTCTCACGCGGTATTTACACTTCTTCACAATCGCCTTGTCACGGCCCTCCCTACTATAAACCCCCTCGCAATATAAATAGTCTGGAATCTTTCGTTTTTTATGGGCGGCCGACAAAGCCGTGTATTTCCTGCTACGGCCCATAGCATATAGTGAGTTCTCGATCGTGTGCCGTGCAAAAGTTTGCTCTAATTGCAAAGTTGTAACATTGAGCGACATTCGTTGAAGGTTGCCGACTCACGCAGCAATTTTATCTCAACACGAAAATTCTATAGATAGCTAAGTGCTACAGGCTTGTTGGAAATAATAATAGAGGATTTTTAGGAACATTTTAATATTTTTAAATTAAATGGCGATACCATAAATGGGTCACTAAACTGAAATTCGCCATCAAGTGGAAGGAGTTGCATTCCAGACTCCTTAAAAATTCATTCCCCTGATTGTCGTCAATTGGTCAATTGAAGTAATTCACGTTAAAATCAATACCATATAGGGTTTCATTGAAGAAGATGCCAGCAGGTCTGGAGACGGAGACTCACGCATGAATAAGCAGACAAGCGAAACCAGAATGGATCGACATTTAAGCACATTCTACCTGGCATTGCTGCTCCTAGCCACAGGTGAGTTTCCAATTCAGATCCAGAAAAGGTATTTAATAATGAGGGAGTTTCTCCTGCTACCCACAGTTGCCCTGGGAAATGCCCAAACCAGTCTAACCGTCGATTCCCATGACATCACCGTTCTCCTGAACACAAACGAGACATTTGTGGTGTTCGCCAAGTGAGTTGCAATTGCCAGGAAAGCCAAGTGATTGCTAATCATGAGACATGTGTATATATTACAGCGAATTATTACCCAACGATGTGCAAGTGACGCTGGGAACGGATTCCGAGGATCACTTGAGTCTGGATCCTTCCTCTTTTACTTATCCCGCTGGCAGTACTCAGAATCAGTCGGTGGTGATAACAGGCCGGAGTGCGGGTTATGTCAAAGTAATTGCCGATAGCGATGCTGCAAACAAAGAGATGTGAGTAATTTTCTGGGAATTTTTATTAGATAAAGAATTTCCCTATAAGTACACAATGTTATAAGGAAGGAATTAACCTAGTAACTCCCTTTTTTCAGCGTTAAAGACGTCTTTGTCCGCGTGACGGTGGCCAAATCGAGGGCCTTGATCTACACATCGATCGTTTTTGGATGGGTGTACTTTGTGGCCTGGTCGGTGTCCTTCTATCCCCAGATCTGGATCAACTATCGACGGAAGTCCGTGGAGGGCCTGAACTTTGACTTCCTGGCCCTGAACATCGTGGGTTTCACCCTCTACAGCATGTTTAACTGTGGTTTGTACTTCATCGAGGATCTGCAGGCGGAGTATGAGGTGCGGCATCCTTTGGGCGTAAATCCTGTGATGCTCAACGATGTGGTGTTCTCCTTGCACGCCATGTTTGCCACCTGCATAACGATTCTGCAGTGCTTTTTCTATCAGGTAATAATAAGTGGATATTATAGTAAACTGGGTTTTTCTTACCTTTCAATAACCTTATCGCCAAAGTGACAACAATTGTCGTATTGAACTGCCATCAAGTACTAAAACACTAATTGGGTTTAATCAAAAATAGCAATCAAAATGAATCACACAGGATATATTTGATAAGAAGTTAGATAAGACTTATGATATCATATATATTTTATGCAGAGAGCCCAGCAAAGAGTGTCGTTTATTGCCTATGGAATCCTGGCCATCTTCGCCGTGGTTGTGATTGTGTCCGCCGGTTTGGCTGGAGGATCCGTCATCCACTGGCTGGACTTTTTGTATTACGCCAGCTACGTGAAGCTGACCATCACCATTATAAAGTATGTGCCGCAGGCTCTGATGAATTACCGCAGGAAGAGCACTTCCGGTTGGAGTATCGGCAATATCCTGCTGGACTTCACAGGTGGCACTTTGAGTATGCTGCAGATGATCCTGAATGCCCATAATTACGGTATGTTATAGTCCATCATCGTAGTGCTAGAACTGAACTGGAGTTTGACTTTCAGATGACTGGGTGTCCATATTCGGAGATCCCACCAAATTCGGACTGGGTCTCTTCTCGGTGCTCTTTGATATATTCTTCATGCTGCAACACTATGTGTTTTACAGGTAATTGAATAGGGATAAAAACCTTAAGAAGTTATTAGAATAATTACTTTTAAGATCAGATTGAAAGTCCCATCTCCACTGTACACTTATCATTACTGTGCTGTCTTACATTTCTTTCCACAGGCATTCCAGAGAATCCTCCAGTTCGGATCTTACAACCGTGACAGAGGCCCCAAATCGATCAAATGAGTCGCAGAGCGATGTGACGACTGAGAAATATTAGAGCTGTAAAATGTGTGCAGTAAAAGACTATTTTGTACATTCTAGACTTGTAAATATATTTGTATATTTAATATAATTTGTGTCTTTTCATATAAATGGTTTGGGTAACAGATGTTTTATATTTTAGAAACCGACACTCTTACGGAACATTGAATATTCATTCAATAGGATGTTTAAAGAAAGCTATCGCCTATATGTGTCATGCAATAAATGGATTGCAATGTTAATAAAATAATTAAAGTTTAATTCAAAGTTGGCGCCTAATGGACAGCACTGTTTCAATTGGCAGGCAATCAATTTATATAAATTTAATAAAAAAGGTGACAACTCTGGTTTTAAAAGATTCAACGAAGTTTTCGACAACCTCAAGGCTGTTGAATTGCTGAAATTTCTGAAAGTTGACTTTTTATGGGACAGCTGATTAACAGCAGACCAAAATTCAACAATTCAGCAATTCAACAGCTTAGGGAATACCCTGACTAAAAAAAACTTCAAAACAGGAGTTCAAAGTTGGCGCCACTGTTCCTTTGGGCTGCAATCAATTTTATCGATGTATTATCGATTGGGAATTTTCAGGTTTTATAGCCCTGGTCCGCACAACGATGTCCAATTTCGGGATAGGTGTCAACTCTACGCTTGCACGCGAAGTTTTTATTAAGTTTTTATGTAAATTAAGGTTTACCGCCGCAGCCATGGCGCTCCAGAGATCCTCGTCGCTCAGCATGACTTTTAACCAGTAAGCAGCGTTGTAATACTATTTATTTAATCTCAAGAGGTACCATTTTCTTGCAGAAACACTTCGTTTGTTTCGCGTTCTAATAGTCAGACTTTCCTGGCATCTTTCGAGGAGTGCCTGGACCTTCTGGATTTGAGCAACGAGCTGTTTGCCTTTCCAACAGTGAGCAGCGGCGGTTCCAGTTTGCTGCAGAGTTTCGTGGCCAGCGGATGTCCCCACCTGATGACGCAGGTGGTTCAAACACCCGTGGAGTCCTACGCAAACAACACTCATAACAATTCTGCAAACTTGGCCAACAATTCCAATGGCCAAAACAACATAAACAAAGTCATCCAAAAGGGGTGAGCAATTTCAAAACAAGGCGCCCGGTGCCGATAGATATCGGCTGGCTCGAATGTCGGCGCTTCGTGGCGAATGGCAAGATCCGCGGAATCAGTGGCCATACGATTTTGATAGTTTTTTTGTAATCTATAATATTTACCCCCTATATTCTCCCCGATCCGTTGATCGGTGCATAGCTGCCAGTGATGTATATATCACAGCCCATGTCGTGGCATAAAATCAGGTACACTCAGTCGGTATTACCGAGGGAAACGGCAGACCATGCATGTAGCAACACGCTTGTACTTGCACCATTCACGCGGCCACTTGTCTGATTTTGTTCACTTTGCACTAACTTTGTTCATTTTCGATTTCGCAGCACGGATTCCGAGGACGATGTCCATGTGGCCAACGAAGCCTCCTTGGGATCGGCCGATTCCACTGTGGAAGATGGTCCTGCGGATATTGAACAGGCGGTGGCCGTATCGGGATCGGAATTGTGGGTACCAGGTCCTACAATTACTCACTTTTACTATTTATATTTTTTATTTTTCCAGGACCACTGAACCCATGGCCTTCCTGCAGGGATTAAACGTGAGTGACTATACAAACCCTAATAAAACAGTAGATAACTTTTAAATTTATTCCCACACAGTCCGAAAATCTGATGCAGTTCAGCCAGGTGGGTAACATCCTTTATTTAGAGCATCTTAAATCTCTGCGACAGATCGGCCTGCACCAGGATGAGCAGGAACATGGCCACCGCCGAGAAGACATTGCTGATCAGCCGCATGTCCAGTTCGTATAAACCCATCGGTTTGATCTGGAACTTGGTAACCGTCACGAGCAAAGTAAAGCCATGGACTGCCTGGCGGTAGCGAGTGTCCGCATGCCGGAGATTCATCTCCTGCAGGATGACCGCCGATTTTCTGGTGGCGACCAACAGGTGGTTGCATAGATGAGTCAACAAAGTTACCTCCGCCAGCGAGATGAGCAGGAAGACCAGGTTTATAAGAGAACCCAGGCCATCGTACGGCTTGCCCATGATAAACGTGTCCGCGATGGCATAGTACAGACTGTAGAAGCCCACTGTGATGCCGAGCAGGTGGCAGATGAGCGACAGGATCATGGACAAGGCCATGGGAGTGAGATACTTGCCGGCATGCACGTAGATCAGCCTGTAGCGATACGCCAGCTGGTCCAGTTCATCCGCCAGGCAGCAAAATCGCTGCATTCGATAGTACCTGGTGTACAGCTTCAGTTGATCCTTGCGCTGCAGCAGATTCACCTCCTGCAGTTGCAATTCCAGGCGGATATTCAAGGCATTGAGCATCTCCTTCACCACCACCATGGCTCCAAAGTAGCAGTTGTTCAGCAAGTTGGAGATCACCAAGGGAAACAGTTTGTAAACCGTCCAGATCAAACTCATTTCCGGATGCTGTCGCCTTTGCTGCAGCACGAAGGCCACCTCGAGGGTTAGAGGAAACACTATCGTCTTCACCAGCGCCAAGGATATGGATTTGTACAGCGACCTGCTGTCGAGACGAAGTGTTTTCAGGGTGTCAAAGAAGGGCACTCGACTCATCATCTTGGCCACATGGTCACTGATCAGCATCTGGGTCACAAAATTAATAACAGCCACCGAGATGTTCATGTAGCTGTACAGCGTGATGGCGTCCTTCAGGTTGATCTGACCCTGGAGGTACTCCTTGTAGATCTGCCTCCCATACACAAAGCTAAAGGCAATGGTCCATAGCAGAGCGTAAGCTAGATATGCCTTTGAGAAGCGGAACCTTTCATGTCTTCCCGAGCGATACCGATTGGCCAGGAGTCCAAAGGCGGTCATGAAGATTATCAGCGTGATCGTCAGCAATTTCACCATACGCCGATGAGCGTAGTCGCTGGTCAAGTCCATATTTCCCGAACAATTAATTCAGACTAAGGCTATATCCCTTAATAATTGCCTAATTGTTTTCCCATCACTGAATTGATGCCATCTAAAGGACCTGTCACTTTGAAAGACACTATCTAAACACATCGCGAAACGCCTGTAATTCCCTGGCCGCCTAAAATCCAACTGAGCATGCGTTGCGTTGAGCTGAGCGACATTCCCCGTATGACTCAGCAACCTGCCTGCAATTTCATAAGAGCAACATGACGTCACAGCCGCTCGGGGGTTCATTTTCAGTAAGAGAACAGAACAGAACACTCTTATCTAGTTGATTAGCAAGGAACACACTCCTACTGGTCGTCATTTGCAACCACTTGTGAAAGTCCAGAACAAAAACAATCGCCAGTCCATTTGTTATTCGAACAGGCAACGACATGAAGCTCTATCAGCTCTACGAGCGCAAAGTGTGAACTCTTGAAAGGTTCCGGTTTGGTTTACCAGTAAAATAATGCCTTCTTCTTATGCCTTTCAGCAATCCGTGCTGCGCGAGATGATGCTGCAGGACATCCAGAGCCAGGTGAACACGCTGCCCAAGCTGGAGAACCACAACATCGGCGGCTACAACTTCAGCATGGTTCTGGATGAGCCGCCCAAGTCGCACTGGATGTTCTCGGTGCCGCTGAACAAGCTCTACATCCGGATGAACAAGACCTTCAACGTGGACGTTCAGTTCAAGGCGAAGATGCCCATCCAGCCGCTCAATCTGCGTGTCTTTCTCTGTTTTACTAAAGATGTCAGTGGTCCGGTGCTGCGCTGCCAGAATCACCTGAGCGTAGAGCCATGTAAGTGGAGGAATATCTGGAAAATCTATTAGCAATCTCTAAGTTTTATTAATATAAACACCCCCAGTGATCGGCCAAAACATGAAGATGCGTGAAAGCTTGCTGCGCAGCGAGAATCCCAACAGTGTGTACTGTGGAACAGCCCAGGGAAAAGGGATTTCGGAACGTTATTCCATAGTGGTTCCTCTGAACATGTGTCGATCGGGCAACCGGAGCGGTGGCCATGTGCGCCAGACCCTGGCCTTCAAGTTCGTGTGCCAAAACTCGTGTATTGGCCGCAAGGAAACCTGCCTGGTCTTTTGTCTGGAGAACGCAAGGTGACATTGTAGCAGGAAATCCGTAAATTACAATTTTCTAATCTTGTTCTACCCTTCGTAGTGGCGACATCGTGGGTCAGCAGGTTATGGAGGTCAAAATCTGTACGTGCCCAAAACGTGATCGCAACCAAGACGAACGCTCAATGAATGGCAAGAAGCGCAAGTCCCAAGTGGAGGCCACCGACGACGAGGAGCCGGATGTGAAGCCATCAAAGATGCGTCGGCGCACGACGTCGTACAAAAATGATATCAAGAAGGAGGATACGGAGAGCAACGACAGCCACGACAGGAAGAGGGACGAGCAGCCCATCACAGATTGGAACGTGTCGCGGACGCAGGATGGCGAGTACCGTTTGGCCATTACCTGCCCCAAAAAGGAGTGGCTGCTGCAGGGCATCGAGGGTATGATCAAGGAGGCGGCGGCGGGAGTGCTGCGAAATCCAAACCAGGAGAACATTCTGCGCCATGCCAACAAACTGCTGACCCTGAAGAGTAAGTGAAAACGAATATAGTACTTTATAAAATTGTACTTACCTGACTTTTCCCACAGAATGTGCCCAAGAGCTGCCATGACTTTGGAGCTGGCCCACGTTCTTACTACTCTACTCTATGAACAGCCTTTGAAATGTGCTTCAGCTGTGAGGTATAGGTGTAAATCTCTTAAGTTTGTATTAATCTTTGTTAGGTGTTTAACAGTGATATTCCTATACGGTTTTGGCATGAACAAGACCCGAAAAGAAAACATTTATATATTTTTGATAATAATATTGCACTGCTGTTAATTTCAGTTATATGAAACTAAGTAACCTATGTGTAACTCAAGGAATGAGTCGTCCATACTCTGTACAGATAAGCCAATAGTGAATTAAAGAGTTGTCATGTTTTGCAAGCAGATCCGCCAATGTCCAGATCCTACTGTACTCCTACTTCGGAGCGCATGCTATGCGACATGTGGCTTGTGTGCGGTCATTGCTCCTGGGGATCCGTCTCAGCTAGCCTGCTAATATGTCAAATTCGCTGGGCTGCATTTACATATTTTATTTATACCCGTATCTGCGCGCCTTTGGTTTTAGTTCTATGCTTAAACAAAAAACAACCTCAAGCAGGGCGCATGCGTTCGCCAACGCTGCACATGTGCGAGGATGCGAAAAAAAGAGAGGCAGAGCCAGCAAAAGATGCAAAAAAACACCAGATGTTGACACTGTGCCGCAGCTGCAGGCGACTTTAGCTTTTGCCACATGCGGCAGCTGAATGTTTACGCTAGCACATCGATCGCTGTTCATTGACCTAGGGCAGGGCATTAAGTATGCTTTAATTGTAACGGAATGGGAGCCACCGTGGCCATAATGCAGCCAAGGCGGATGTACCACCGGCCTCCATTTGGGGCCTTTCCTTTTTCGCCTAGCTGCCACTTCCACTTCGGCTGGCCTACCAGTTTGGCACCTCGAAAATGGGTCGACGAAAGCGCTCAACAACTCACTCAATTCTCGTTCGGCGAGTGCCAAGAGAAGCAGTTTTGGCTTCGACTTGAGTTCAATTGAGGCGAGAGTCTATATTGCACAGGGAACAAATGTGAGCTTAAGACGTCGTGGTTTCAATAAATGTACATATAGAATTAGGTAAATCTTTAAAACTAAATATTGTTAATTTTTTAAGTAAGTCCAAACTGTTTTCTTAAAACTAAAAACATATAAAAACTATTTTGAAAATATCCATAGTTTATTTTTGTATATTACTGACAATTGTTAATATTGTATGCATATAAGCATAACACAATAAAGAAAATTAAATTAATTTGAAAACAAAGTTCCTCTTAAATTCTTTAATGGTGATACATTTTGTTACATCATTGTTACTAGTCATTTATAACTTAGAGCAAGATAAAAAAAACCCACAATTATTCATAACTTTTCTCTAGGCTTAAAATTACAGGCATCTTTTATTTAGTTGGGTGAGAAAAATATTTCTCTAGTTTGTAAGACTAGGTTTGCATCTAAAGTTTAAAATATACAATTTTTCTCGGTGTTCTTTCACCCACAGATGCACTTACCTTAGAAGCCCAATTAAATATTTGAGTATTTCCTTGATTGGCTAGTGTTAAAAGGTTGACAATTCGAAAGTGCCGCTCAGTGATTCATAATTATTATAATTATTATTTAGGGGAGACTTTAAGACTCATAGAGGGAGCTGCACAGTAAGCAGTTGTTTATCATTTTAACCAGCCCCAGATATCCCATCTTTACGGGCCAGATAAAGGGAAAGCAAACACAAACATGGGACCCTCTCTTATCGGCGCTCATCTCCATCCGCAATTCCCACTGTGCGCGTGGGGAAAACAATATGGCCAGGGCCTATTAAAAAACAGAAAGCCGGGCCCAGACGTCAGGTGAAACGCAGCGACTCCACTCGCGGCACTTCCACTCAAAGGTGCTAGGCGCTGCTGCCCACTCGAATCTGCAGTCGTAGATACGAAAACCAGATAACGCCGAGCGATCTTCACTCAATGGGGGAATACCGCTCTGTAGAGTCAAAAGCTTGTACACGTAGTTTGGCGCTTGGCATTCGCATTCGACTGTTGGCGTTTTTAGTCTGCTGCCTGATCTTCGACGCGTTGCAGCTGTTTTGGAGTCGCCGCGAGTGCCATATAGATATTTGCTTTGACCGCGAAAATTTCTGGGCCAAAAGAAAAATATTTCCCAGTCATTTGTGAGTGCAACAAACTGTGAGTGATGGTGGAGACGGCGACGACAACTACTATAACCCGAACCACGACTGCCGTTCCGGCTGGTTCAGTAACGGTAACTGGACCCACAGCCGCCTCGACCACGCCCACCGCCACCCAGGCGGCCGCGCAGGCGCATCGCAATGACGAGACCACCCGGGCCATCTTCAATCTGAAAGTCATCGTCTTCCTGCTCCTGCTGCCACTGGTCTTGCTGGCCGTCTTCCTGAAGCACCTGTTGGATTACCTATTCTCTCTGGGCCTCAAGGAGAAGGATGTCAGCGGCAAGGTGGCGCTGGTAAGATCATCTATGGGGGATAACTAATGGTTGCGATCAGCGTCTGGCAAATGAGCCATTAATAAGGCTAGTGAGATACACATCTGACAAGGGGAATGTAGTTGGAAAATGCAGTTGAGATTAATATTTTTAGTCCCTTGTGCAAATTCCACTGGTTCTATAATAACTTTGGTATTTTTAATTGAGGAATGACATATGTGAAACCATCATACCATATCGTATTAGTTAGATCTTATATCTGGGGGCCATGCAGCCAGCCAGAAACGTCATGCACTTTCCTTTTCCAGTGGCTGCCTCCGGTTTCCACGCCCACCTTTCGGCTCACCCACCTTTTCCCCTTTCCCGCTTTTCTTTTTCTTCTCTGCTTTTTGATGTCACTGCCATTGGGTGCGGTCGATCGCTTAGGATTGTGTTATTAAAGTAAATATTTATGCATTTGGTACCAGCTCGGCTAGTTGGCCAATTGTTTAGTTGTGTCCACAGCGACGGGTCTTTGGTGCCACGGTCAGCTAATGTGACATAATTTTCCTGTAAAAGCTGCAATCAAGGCAAATCTCCAGCTGAAATTCGTGCTTGTGGCAACCATATCGCGGTTCATTAATCACATGTGCATCTCGGGGCGTCGAATTATGGAAAAGTCAATTGACATCGCCACTGGACAAGGTCAAGTGTGTAGGTTTCGCTGGGTAGATGATTCGATGCTCCATATCGTAAAGAACCTGATCGAATTCGGAGCCCATTAGCATGCTTTTCAGGCCTTAAACGTGGGCGTGTGCCGGCCATAAGCGACTCGCGTAGCGCATTAATGATTCATGGTGGCTCGATTTTTGTTTTAGTCTCAGCTTTTTCGATCGTTCCCTCAGATATCGTTTTCTCAGATACAGATACATTTTTGCGGTTGCACAGGGGAGTGCTGCAGTGCTGGGGAAGGGGGTCAGAAGTTCTCAGCCCATCTGTGAGAAGCAACTTAATTAGAAGATTGACTTTTTTGATAAATTTTATTGACATCATTGTTGGGGAATTCGAGGTATTTCAACCCCCTTTTCGACGCCCCTGTTGAAGCTCCAAACTGGTTTTCTCGCTATATATTTATGCCAAGATGAAAGAGAGCAAAAATGCAAACCTCAGGAACTTCACTTTTGTTTTCGATCGCTGACGTTTGTAAACAACAGCGTGGAGCAGAAAGAACTTTCGGAGGGCGAGATAAAAGTAGGTATCTGGGAAGCATGCCGGGTATCTCGGCGATGCGTAGATAAAACTCAACTGGTGTTGCCGCTGTTAATTTGCATATGATATTGAAATTCTTCAGCGGTGCTATAATCACAACAACTGCGCATTTGTTATTGTTTTTCCGTTGCTATTCACTAACGTGCCAAATTTGAATTGAACTCATTCCGGGTTACATTTCGTCTGATTCCCCACGGCATCTGAGGTCACCCAGTGCGCTTTAATTACGGTCAAAAGTCACTCAATTGTGCCCCAGAGGGTCGGCCCACCGAGCGTATGAGTAATGCCATTCATAAGTCGCCGCTGCCACTGCCGCTCACATAATTGTCCGTAAATGAGGTTTTTGTTCAATGCAAAGTCACATTAGCCCGAGTTGATTGTTTGCAAATTAAGCTAATTAATTTGGCTGAGTATAAGTATAATGTATAATGTGAGTAACCTGTGATTTAAACGCAGGTCACCGGAGGAGGCAGCGGCCTGGGTCGCGAAATCTGTCTGGAACTGGCCCGTCGTGGCTGCAAGTTGGCCGTCGTGGACGTCAACTCCAAAGGATGCTACGAAACGGTGGAGCTGCTGTCAAAGATCCCACGTTGTGTGGCCAAGGCCTATAAGGTATGATATTACTTCGATCTTAATGGTACTTTATTAAAATTAATTATTATTAAAATTAATATTTTTTCCAGAACGACGTATCCTCGCCTCGCGAACTGCAGCTAATGGCCGCCAAGGTGGAAAAGGAGCTGGGCCCCGTGGATATTCTGGTCAACAACGCCTCCCTCATGCCCATGACCTCTACACCCACCTTGAAAAGCGATGAGATCGACACCATCCTGCAGCTCAATCTGGGTTCTTATATAATGGTGAGACTACACTGCTTTAAGTTAATTAAAATAAATATTTAATAGAATAGTTTAAATTGTAAATGATTAAATCTGGTGAGTTTTGAACCCTAAGTTTAAGATCTAAGGTGTTGAAATTTATTTTACATTTTAACAGATTTTAAAGTCAATAAAAAAAATTGCATAGAAACCATTTCAGGACTTTAAATATTTAGTTAAATATTATATGATGGTATGTTGTTAAAACTTTTAATAATACAAAAAGCTTATACACCATTTTAAAAATTTCTTAAATATAAACTAATGAATGTGTTTTCTTTGCAGACCACGAAGGAGTTCCTGCCGAAGATGATAACCCGCAAATCCGGTCACCTGGTAGCTGTGAATGCCTTGGCGGGTTAGTGTACCTTATTAACACTAAAGCTCCCAACTAAAGCTAATCCTTGCATTATTTATATAGGACTGGTACCACTGCCAGGAGCGGGAATCTACACGGCCACCAAATATGGAATCATGGGCTTCATGGAGTCACTGCGCGCTGAACTGCGATTGTCCGATTGCGACTATGTTCGCACCACGGTGGCCAATGCCTACCTGATGCGAACCAGCGGGGATCTGCCGCTGCTCAGCGATGCGGGGTGAGTTAGGATCAGTTAACTATCATCCCGATAACATCTCGATCTAATATGACATATTCCCTTTAGCATAGCGAAAAGCTATCCCGGACTGCCTACGCCATATGTGGCTGAGAAGATTGTCAAGGGCATGCTTCTCAACGAGCGCATGGTGTACGTGCCAAAAATATTCGCACTCAGTGTATGGCTGCTCAGGTGAGAATTGAATTAGCCCAGGTATCCAGCGATTATTCCTAACGATTATTGCCCGCTTCTGTTTAGACTGCTGCCCACCAAGTGGCAGGATTACATGCTGCTCCGCTTCTACCACTTCGATGTGCGCAGCTCCCACCTGTTTTACTGGAAATAGAAAAAAATTATCGGCATTTGAAGGAGGAGAGGAGGATTAGGAGTTTTCCCACCCAGCAGCATTTACGCGGAGAGCTCTTGTTTGTTTCCCATTCTGCAGTTCTTAATTCAACTGTTGCTTACGCTAGGTGTACATGTTTAGCTATTTATACGAAACTTTAACTTAAATTAAATCTATATCCTAACATTAGAAATATTGATTCCCTAGTTAATTAGGCGAAACCTCTCCGCATAGCACTTCTTCTCGGACTTCTGGACACAGGATCTCCGTTCGTAATGCCAAGTGTAGTTCGTCGGACATCGATGGATCAGCTTGGAGCCATTGGAGCAGTAGTAGAAGTAGCTGCAATTTCTTGGATGTGCCATGAATCCATAAACTCCGGCCTGGCAGTTGGTGATGTTCTCTGGCGATGGCATCCTGTTGCAGGACACCAGATGAGCGGGAGTACAGGCTTTGGCCAGGCCCGCTCCCTCGTAGCACACCATATAGGGATAGCAGGGTCCGGCGTTTGGCAAGAGTCGCAGGGTGATGGTCAGTGGATCTGCTTTTTGCGCCGCTATGGGTGGTTTTTTGACCACCAAAGGAGGCTTAAAGGTGGTGCTTAACACCGGATCCTGACGACACCTCTTCACCAGTTCCCTATCCACACAGCGCTCCGACTTCTCATCGTAGTAATGACCTTCCAAACACTCGGCCTCAAAAGATCCTGGACCGGCACAATAAATGTATTTGGAGCAATTACTCCAGCTGGCCACGTAGATTCCCATTTGTGGGGCACTGGCACACTCGTCGAATTCCAGGGCAGCGGTTCGGTGACCCAGCAAGGTCACCATAATAATTCCCAACCAGCTTACAGCTCTCATTTCGTATTCAACCGAAATGCCGGGATGACTTCCAAAGACTGACTTCATCGTTCATCACCGAATATTTTTGCATGTGCGCCACCTGATAAAGAAGACAAGTTGGTAGCATCGATTATTGCGCGGTTATCGTGTACTAGATACCGCTAATGAGTGCGGGGGAGTCACTGCCACGCCCACTACCCCATTTCGTAGCATACTTCCCAGTGGCAAATGGCAACGAGCCTGGTGAAGCCACCGATTTAATGAGTGGGCCCATAACCGCAGCACAATGCTCTCAACTGGGCGCAGTTCAATAAAAATTGAAAATGCACTCAATACGCAATTAAGTGTCGCCACTTCCGGCGGGACAAACGGACGGCCAACGATACCAGACCATTCAGCCCATATCCATTCATCGTCATCCTCATTATTATTTCCATCGTCATCGCCATTGCTTTCGCCATCATCATCATGGTCGTGGCTTGTCGGAGTTAAACGCCCGCCATCGATTTAATATCCGATGAGATATTCATAACTTGCAATTAGGTTTCGTGGCTCTGGCTCTGCGCTTTCCACGCGCTTTCGTTTTACGTAAATGATTGCGCTGCTGATTAATGAAGAATTACCAGGGCAAATGGCTGGGATCTGTGGGCATTATGCAATTCCCCATATACCATCTGCCAATCTGCCATCTACCATCGACCCCACTTGCCATTAACATAATATTCAGCGCTGTCATCGGCGGAGTTCAATGTGCAGTGCCAATTGCACGCAAATTAAAAGTTTTATTAATTGTTAATTAAACGCAGTCGAGTGGCACAACCCAGCAGCTTTGTGGCATAATTTTCGGCTCAATCCCCATATCTGGCTAACAGGTTATACCGCTCGGTCCATATTCCATGCACCAGATGCCGCTTTGGAATAAACACACACAAAAAAGAAAAGGACCCCATATGGTGCCGACGGCTCAAGTGATTAAGTGCACGACGAGTTCTTCAAATGCATCGCAACATGTGCACAAATAACAAAACACACACACATTTGAGTATGGAAATTCTAATTAAGATTGTGGAAGAAGACCCCCAGCACCTGATTCTCCTACTCCCGCGGCACTCAGTACTCAGTACTCGATTCTCGATTCTCAATGCGCATGCGCAGCCCCCGTTCGCCGATCCATAAAAATAGCTCACTAATTATTTGTGTGCTAGGGTTACAGTTCTCATAAAAAACAAACAAACTGTCGGGCGTCTTATGGATCTTCTGCCGGCTTAATGCCCCCGCGAAGTTTTTCAATCCCAATTTGATTCGAAACAGAAGAAGTGATGGCTTTTCCATTTATTATAAACCCTTTTAAATCAGTAGTTGTTATAAAAATATTATTATATTTTAAACATTTTTTTTAATTTACTAATAAATTAAAAACACATTATAAAATATTTTTCTATGCTTTTATTCCACAACATGTAAATTTTGGTTGGGTTTTCCGCCTATGCCCTGGCATCTGGATCTCCGCAGCCATCGTGAGGATTCGGCGTCTGCATTTCCGAGCTGATCAGCCGTCGAATCTCCACGAGAACGTTCTCCGTTCGCTCTTCCAGGTGATCTAGGGCGGAGTTGAGGGCGTCCAGGCTTGAGTTGACACTCGCAATGAGACGCTCCGAGTTATTGGTCATTTCCATGAGGTCATCGAAGGTGCTGACCCGGCGACTCGCCTCCGAAATCCTGTCCAGCTCCAGCTGCACCTGCTCCTCGCCGCTTTCCATCGGGGCTTTGAAGGCTGGAAAACAACTTTTCAAATTGACTTCAAAATTTTTTCTCACCGTTGGGTGACCCTAAATCATGACAAACATTTCATGGGCTCCTATTTTCTGTTGACCCGGATGCAAAGTGTAAAGCAAATTTGCCTACGGTTTGTTTTGCCATCAAACATAATTAAAGTTGCTTAGCAAAAACCGATTTAATTTAATTGAAATTGCAGCTAACTGACTTTGGGCACTTTTGCTTTTAATAAACGGAAAATGTGCAATATTAAGTATATTTTATTTCACTGATTGCACCTGTAATTTTGGGTGAGCGGGGTATATTGTAATGATGATTCAGTTGCAGGGTTTTTATTTTAATTATCTTAATCTTTTAATATTTTAGAAATTTTTGTACTCAGAAATTTGGGTTTTATTTTTTTTATTTTAGAAAATAAATAATTTTAGCCGAGGGCATCCAAATATCTACTCCCCTACTTGTTCGAATGTTTGCTTTGCCTTGTTTGTAATTGGCGACCCATTACAAAAGCTACACTCGTTCATTTCATTAAACCCATTTACAAAATGGCTTTGTCCATTATTTATACATATCAATTATAAATTGTGCGCGGCGCCTGCAATATTCATATTCACTTGTCAAAATGTCAACTCAAAATAGAATATTTATGCATTTTTATGTGTGCGTATCGGTCCGTGATTTGTTTGTTTTATGCTCTCTGTTTCGAGAACTCTTTGTTGGGACTGAGTTTGGGATGGGGATAAAGTAAAAAACCGAGAAAACCGAAGAGGAAAATGACAATTCAGCCTATAAATACGCGGCAGCAACCGAAGTTAAAATCAATTTTTTTGGCCCCATACTGCGGTGGTCGCGTTCCCGATTCCCCGACTCTTAAAAAGGGGGGAGCACCGTCGAATGGTGTGACTGACTGACTATTTAGTTAGCCGCAGAACAAGGTGCCTCAATTTATTTTTAATTGAAGGCAAATTGAGCCAATCGCCGCCTGGCGGATGGAAGTGCAAATGGAAAATGGAAAACAAAATGGCCTGCTGCGGTTGTCCAACGATGTGGTCTCTTTCGGCTATTAAGAGGATTCATACACCCACCCATCCCATATCAGCCTTTTTCTTTTGCCGGCTTACGCATTTTCACTTAATGAATTTTCATTCAAAGTGACTGCAAAGTGCAACAAGGATGTGTCGTCACTCGATGGCCAAAACTCTGCATCTGAAGTGGACTTCCTGCCACACTCAGTTGGCCATTAACCGAGCTGCTGCTGCTGGCCAAAAAGGATGCCTCTGCTGACGTTTTCTTTGTGGTTGGCTAAAATCTGTCATTATTGCCATTAAGCAGGCTTTTGTTGTCACCACCGCCCGGCCTACATATGTATGCATAAGTTTTCCTTGCTGTATCCAGATATCCTTCACTTCGAGTGGTTTTCTATACATCTCAAGGTTGTGCTATTGGTTGGCCATTGAATTTTCCTCACAGTTTACAAGCCTGGATTTACAGGCCCCAACTTGTTGCCGCCCATTTTCAATGAATTTTGGTTTCTGGTCGTCGTCATTAGTTGAAAGCGCTTAGTTTGCCTCGTTTGTTGGCCGAAAGTTGTGTGTTTCATTGTTGCTGCTCTGTTTCTGTTGCAGCATTACGCAGCCTGTTGTTGTCATCAAGTTGCATTTGGTTTTTACATTGTTTCGCCTAAATAAAGGCACATAATTTATGTGTGTGGCCTGTTTACAAGGGCAGTACTGCTCGTAGACGTACGTTGTGCATACGCCCTGTTGGCCAGCACATCCGAGGAGAATACTGAGTGAGCCGCTCCATTGTGGTTCATAAACTTTGTCACGGTGCGGAGAGACCGTTTCCCTGGTTTTTCCCTTGTTTTTCCCCTGGTTGGGGCCATCCCGCCTGAAGGAGACGGCTTTGGAGGCGATTGCTCAGGCAGGACATGTGTGCCCCGCATCGTTGCCCGTTATTGTTTTCCAACTTTTCACTTTGGTTATGAGATGTCCGAGCGCCGCAGTCAGTTGCACGCTCGCCTCCATCAGCGTCGTCTCCATTCCGCTGACCCCAGTGGACAACGTGGACTTTTTGGCCGAGCTGTTGGTGCTGGTGTCCCTGAGTGGGGGACACACTGGGAGAGAATTTTTAAATTATAAAAAAATAGTCTAGAATAAACATAAATTACATTTTAAAAGCTATGCAAATATAGTGGAGACCGAAATCTAATACCTTTATCACTAAAATTATTTAATTATTTACTCAAATATTTTTAAAGTACATAAAAAAGTTACCAACCTTTTTTAATAAATTAAAAAAAAAAAGTGTTCAAGCTCTAAAGCATACTATGGTTTTTTTGGCATTACTTCTATATATTAATAACTTTAAGTTAAAGCTTAAGATTGATTAATTGTAATGAATGGCTTTATTAAATAAAGGTAAATTCAAACTTAAGAACCTAAAGGCTTTAAATCTTTAATATCCCATTTTTTGCAATCAACTTAGTTAAGATGTGTACATTTTAAGAAGAAAACTTTATTTATGCTACCAAATCCCTGCTTTTCCGCAGTGGAAGGACGTGCACTCAAAATAAATTTAACCCTAAATTTTAGAAAATCGCCATTAAAATTTCTTTTTTCTAAATACAAGAAAGTTATTTCTAAATCTAAGGAAATTTTTCTTAAGTCAAGAAAGTTTTCCTTAAATCCAGGAAGTTTTTCTAAAATGTAGAAAATGGTTACCATGAACTAAGATCACCCTAAAATCTAGGAAAAATACCCTTAAAATTAGAAATTATTTTCTGAAAAATAGAAAGGCAAACAAAAGAATGAAATATTTTGGCAACGCCTTTTCTAAAAATGAGTGCCCTAACCCTAAAATTAAGCTAACCCTAAATAATAGAAACATTTCCTAAAAAGTAGAAAGTTTTTCTAAAAAATAGAAATAGTTGTTTTCACATGCTCTGGCATACCAAAATGTTCAATGCCAGAACTTGTCAGCTGTCGGGCGGTTGTACTCGTAGCGCAGACGGTTAAAGCACTTGGTTAACAATCGAATCGACCCTGGTTCGAGTCCCAGAGCAAACTATTTTTACCTTTTTTTTAAAGTTTTTTTTTTAGTTTTTTTAATTTATTTTATTGTTTTTTTTAATTGGTTTTTTTTAATCTTTTTTATTATTCCTTTTTTTTTATTGATGGAAAGCGGTAAACCGAAAATAATTTGGTTTATATTTAGCTATTTACTATATACTACACATAATATAAATTGCGATAGCATAAATATATGCATATGTATATACGTATGTAAATAAGTAAAACGCAAATGGTCAAAATTATGCAATTAGTATTCAAATGTGTTGTCCCCTTCACCCTTTACATACAATGCTCGGTTTGCCACAGCAAGTTTAAGTGCTACAATGGCCCAGTATGTAGGCCATTTGCTTCTCGCGCGGGAGACCCGGGTTCGATTCTCACGACGGACAAGTAAAAATGTAAGTTTTTTTCATCAAGATAAAATATTAACTAATCATAATTTCTACATTCCCAATCTTCCGCAGTCCCGTAGTCCACACTTACACAACCACATTTGGCTTTGGTTAGATAAGAAATCCAAGCACAAATACATAATAATAAATACATAACCTTTAACATTCACAATATACAAGACAGACAACGCCTGCATATGTATATAGGAAGGAGTACATAATATATACGTATATACAAAAAAAATCATGATTAAACATGTTTTTTTGTTTTGTTTTTCATTTCTATTTTTTAGGAAAATTTCCTACTTTTTAGAAATTTTTGCCCTTAAATTTAGTAAAACTACCCTAAAATTTAGAAATATGACGTCAAAAAAAATCAAAAATATAGAAAATTGTGACCCTAAAATTTAGGGCGAGCTTGTCTTGAAGACAAAAGTAGGGCGATTTCCTTGACTTTAGGGTTAATTTTATTTTGAGTGTGTGTGCTTGTGAGTGCTGTTATGCTTATATCCTGCGGCTTAAGCATTTGTTGTTTTACAACGTTTCAGTCTGTTTGCCAAGTAAATAAAAGCTGTTAACTAGTTTTCACACACCGAGCCGAAAAGGTGGAGGGGGTTCGTTTGGTTCGTTTTGCTTTAGTTTGGCTGGATTTTCCGAGGCGAGCTGCAACACGTGCTGGACAATTTTTTGCTCGGCTTGTCCTGTTTCTGCTTCTGCCCCCTGTTCTTTTCTATTCCATACTATTCTAACTGCTTTTGTGCGTAGCACTCGTGTATGAGCAATTATTTAATGCCCTCCGCTTGTCATTGTTGTCTTTGGGCCCAGAGTGTTGCCTTTGTCTTGGCCCCAGTCAGCCAAGTTGGCCAAGTCAGCTGCAGCGTTCTTGTCTTGTGTTGTCTGCCCCTTTTGTGTCGCTCATTTATTTGTGTTTATCCTTTCGCTTTTAATTGCGGCTCCGTCCTGTTCTCTCTGCTGCTCCTGCATCCACCTGCCACCCACTTGCCGCCCTCTTTGTGTAATTACAAGTGTTTGTTGTGTAAATAATAGCGTTAGCTGCCTGGGCCGAGGACCATCGTTGACGCATCGTTTGCATGCTCAGTTAATGCCGTGCATCAGGACCATCCTCCATTGTCCTTTCTGTTCCACTCTGTCTGTCTGTCTGTCAGTCTGTTTGTCTGTGTGCTTATCTGTGTGTGCGAAGGCGAGTGCGTCTGTCTGTGGCACGGAAAATTAATTACAAGAATTAAGCAGCGCAACGCCCGATCTGCCGCATTGACACAGGTGTTGGCCGCCCGCCGTAACGTATTTTCCTTAGATAATTCCCACACAACTCGACAGCCATGTGCTGCACCTTGAACTCGAAACTCCAAACAAAAATGCTGCTGCACTGAACGGAATTTAATTTTACACTTATCCCAAATGAGGATATTAAAATTTAAGAACAATTGAGAACCCTAAAAGGAAAAAATAATAAATAAATCCTTGAAAAGGGAAAATGTATCATAAATTTAAAATTAAATTAAAATAATATATTTATTTGTAAATTCTTGAAATCTTTAAAATAATAATTTTCTGCTAAAAATAATATTTTTTCTTTGTAATTAAAAGAAAAAGAAAGTGTTAAAGAAATGTATAAAAATCCCAAGTTCTTGTCTATTTCTTTGTGTGTGAACCTCTCGAGAGTTCTGGGAGGCGGGACATTAATTCATTCACCTAGAGACACTTACATGTGGTGCCCATTAGCCCAGTGCCACGCCCCCGTGAAAGGCAAATGCCAGCGAGCCATGCGACGCCAAAAATTTCCATTTCGTTGCTTGAACCGTGCATAAATATGTCAATAGGGATTATCCCAGCCCGCATGGCAATAAAAAAAATCTTCGGGAGCTATAAAAAATCCTAAAATTTTGAAAATAGAAAATAGAAAATGGTGAGCGGTAGAGGAAAACCTCAGCTAAACAAACAGGGAGCTGCAACTTGATTATCCTGGCAACCTGCCGCGCATTTTCCGACTGTTGAATTATGACATTCGACTGTCAGTGCGGGTTCAAGTGGATTTGGGTTGGGTTTGACTATGCTACATCGGATGCTCCTGCTCCTGGCAGGCGTGAGAATCCGTTATCCTTGCACCTAAACAAACACATTCGAGGAGGCCTTGTCGATGCAGTAGCATTTGAGTCCTGGGTGTCGGGTGTCGTGTTGCAGAATGTTTTTGGATACCGATCCTCCGGATCCTTACGCATTACACGACCAGCTAATTTATTTACTTTGCTGCCAGCGTATAGTTATAGTACTTGTTGCATTTGCCCTAAACTGAAACACATGTTCAAGGATCATAATCGAAATGGCCTGTTATCCGTGGCTGTCTCATTATGTCCTGCCTCGGCTGCCGTTTCTGCTGTCGCAGTAGCACTTCAGATTGGTGTTGACAGTCGCGCTGAGAAATTGCCTCGCCTTCTCCCCCTTTCTCGTGTTTTTTTTTTGTTGATTTTTGGCTCTTCACTTGTACAAAATTCCTAAGCTCTGAGTGCCCGACATGCTAATGTGAAATATTACAAAACTAATGGAAAAAACGGAGAGCCATGCCATCGAGATTAACGCGTTTGAGCACTCAAACTCTCCACACTTTTCCCTTTCGTCCGCCAGCTGCGGCCGTCGGTTCATCCTTTGCCGTGGGAAACTTCGGTGCACAGGTTTAACCACCACTAATCCTTTACCTTGAGCACTACACTACATTTTTCTGGCGCTGCCAGTCATCTGGGGTTTTTTCCTTTATAATTTAGCTATTTTTCAGGGAGCAAAAGGAATTTATTTTGAAACTGGTAGCTATAAGACAGAGTTTTTCATTAAAAGTTAAAATATTTTATATTCTAAGCTAATTAAATCCTAAAATGTACTAAAAAATATTTATTACAGAAAAAATGTATAATTATTACAAATAATAAAATCCTTATTTTCAAAATAAATATATTAATTTTTATTGATTGAAATAATATATACAAATTCTATTGCAGAGTTTTCCATTTAAAGCTGCTACACTATAGTATTTTAATTAAAGAGGTATACAAATTTTTGTATAATTATGAACTTGGCTAGTTTTTTTGTGTTTCAGAGTTTGACAGCACCGCTCGGCTCTCTTCACTTTACCGTCAGTGTTCTTTGAGTACCCTTTGAGCTGAAGCTGAAGTGTTGTTGTCGGGACAGCGCTGAGTGGCACGGAGTTTTGACAATTAAGGGGGTCACAGCGGGATGTTCAAGTAGTATCTCTATCTTTATAGCTTGCCACCGCAGATAAGGTTGGCAAATGGAAAAGAAGGCAGCCGGTGCCATGTGCTTCCTGCTCCTGCTCCTCGGAATACGCAGACGCCCTGCCCATAAATCATCGCAAACCCAATAGCCGCAAAAAAGTCGCATGCAAAGCGCGGCGGCGGCACCACGTGCACAAAGTGTGACCCGATTTTGGCAACATCCAAAAGCGAGCGTTCGCTTAAATAAATACAAAATTGCATCACGTGCAGCGGAGTAATGCAAAATACAAAATAAAAACTCGAATCCCCATTCTCAACCAAGAAGTAGGATTCGTAATTGCGCCAAAATGCATGGAAATGAAGCCAAAGAAGAATTCCAGGCCGCATATGTGTGGCTAAGAGGATGGGGTGGCGGTTTTGGGGTCGTTTTCATTTTCAGTGAACCAAAGCTATTCCGCCAGCGATCGACACATGCCCTCGAGTGCGCCAAGTGCAATAAATTGATACAAAAACAAAAGTGTCGCAAGTGGGGGTTGTCAGGGGAGGAGTAGAAGGGGTGAAGGGGAATGGGGGTTGCGGAAAGAGTGGGGAGGGTGTTTAACCTGCTCCCATTGCTGCAGCACCTTGGCCCGGCTAAAACTCTATTAAAATGCCATTGGCAGAGCGAGAGAAAAAAGAGATGTGATGGGTAATATTTTCTTATTTTTTAGAAAAGTAACCCTTAAATACCCTTTAAAATATTTTTAAAATGATTTATTTTCCATTAATTAAAATAATTATTATACTAGCTATTTTACCATTAAAAATTATAATCTAAAAAATACATCAAAAAAATTTAAAAATATTTACACAAGAGATACAATTAATTTGGTTGGTAATTCTTATACAGGCCTTAATATTTTGTAATATTTTGATACTGTGATAAATCATTTTAGTTGGTAAAAAGTAAAATTTATTCATCTTGCTAGCAAATACAATAAACACTTTTTCCACATTACTCAATCGATAATATTTTCATTAGTCCGTAAATTAATGGCAAGCTTTATCGAGCAGCTTAAGCACCCGACAAAAAACTGAATATGAAATATACATATTTCACGAATCTCGTTTTTGTCGCTCGCTCTTTGTTATTTTTAACTAAAACCACAGCCGGCAATCGCCCTGTCCCGCTCTATTCTCCACATTGCCCTCTTTTACCCCCCTCCCCCAATATAAAATTATCCTTTGGCTGTCTCTATTTGATTTTTTTTCCAATTCTATATGGTGCTCCGATTTTTTGCCTCTACTCGTTTTCGTTTATGGGTATCCACTTTATTGTCAGAAAATCATTTTTTCGTTGGCATCTCTTGATGTCTTTTTGTTTCTTCTTCTCTGTTTCTGTTTTTTTTATTGAGCTGGAGCACCGAGAATGTTTGTGTATGTTAGTATGTTTGGATGTTTGAATGTTTCGATGCTCATATGCATATGTAGCCGCTGTACATTTGTAGTTTACAAAAAATTGCTTTTATTTATTACTAATGGGCCGCTGGTTTGGGCTGTGCGCCCATATTGAGCATTACTTACCGCGGCCTCAACCGACTCATCTGCGCAGGAGGTGACTTTTCTATTTATTTGCTGACAATGCCGGCTCCCCTAAATTTTTCCGAGGAGTTGGGGATGCTTTTTGTGTGTTTGGAGACTTGGTAAATGGGTTGTCATTTCGCCGCTTGATACACGTTCGTTTTTAATAAATGCGCTCGAAGTCGCGGCTAATTGTGGGTCATTGTGGAATCACTCCAATGCAATCTCGACCAAAAGCCAGTTTTGCGAATCGATCCGCGTTTGGCGGCTTGCGATTCGCGACTTGCGATTCAAAGCGTTTTCGCCATTCTCTCAGCTCGGTCGTTACTCAAAACTTAGCGGAAAAATGTCGGAAGCACTGCGAAACGCTCTGATAAAACTGCAGGCCTTCATTGGACTGATCGGCCTCGCGGCCCTAACTCCACTGCTCATTTTGGCCGCTACTCTCAGCCGGCTGATCGCCACAGTCTGCCGTTGTCCAAAGCCGAAGAGCATCGAGGGAGAAGTGGCTGTGGTGAGTTTTAACCAACAAAATATTAACAAAACTTACCATCGATTTTAAGAGTGTGTTGCTTTCAAGTTGCAAAGTCGGTGAATCGTAAAAATTAAAGAAATATAGTCTTTTAGTATTTCATCACTTTAATAATATTTGTAAGTAATCAACTTATGGGAATTTTAAGAAAGCGAGTTTAAAGCTTCGAGATTTTTTGTCAAAAACTTTGTACTTCCAAAAAAAGAAATATTTGAAACTGGAATAACCGGCACATTGAATATAAAAAAAAAACAATAAGAATAATATCTTTATTTACAAGTATAACGGTTATTGTAGAGTAAAGATCACTGTTACCTTAAATCACATGTTTAAGCTTTTCACTTACTTTAAATACATTTTTAAGTGAAACCAAAATTATGTTTACAGCTTTTTTATTACTTAATTACTAAGATTCAAATATGGTAGGTACACAGTGTGTACTACACACATAAGATACGTATAATTACAGTCGATTTGCATATATATACAAAGTACCCATAATAAATACATTTTTTTGGACTTAGGTCACTGGAGCTGGTCATGGCCTTGGTCGAGCCATCTCTCTGGAATTGGCCAAGAAGGGTTGTCACATTGCCGCCGTAGACATAAATCTCTCTGGCGCCGAAAGCACCTGTAAAAAAATCCAGGAAATCTATAACGTTCGGGCTAGGGCCTACAAGGTAATTCTTTTGATCAAGGCGGACTGGTTTTAAAGTGGCCCAACAATTACTGAATAATTATAAGTTTAAATTGGAATTCTAATTCCCAGGCCAATGTAACTAATCACGGGGAACTGGTTGAGCTAAATACCAAAGTGGTTGGTGATCTGGGACCGGTAACGGTCCTAGTCAACAATGCGGGCGTCATGTTGCACCGTAACTTGTTGAACCCGGAACCTTCCGATGTGCAGCTCATGATCGATGTCAACCTAACGTCGCACTTTTGGGTGAGTTGTCCTTAAGATTTATATAAAATATATATCTGGTACATTTTTGGTGATTAATTCGTATTGAAAATGATATAATTTTCCTTACAGACAAAATTGGTTTTCCTTCCGCCCATGAAGGCTTTGCGCAGAGGTTTCATAGTCACCATCAGTTCGCTGGCAGGTGAGAAAGCGGCCTTGAAAAACTCGAATTTTTTAACAACTTATGATACCTTTTCAGGTGTCTTCCCGTTACCCTATGGTTCGGCTTACACGGCCACTAAAGCGGGAACCCTGGCCCATATGAGGGCCCTGCGAGTGGAGTTGGCCATGGAGAAGCAGAAGGACATCCATGTGACCACCGTAATGCCCGCCTTTCTGCGCACCAACGATGAGGTGACCCACCTGTCGAATACTGTCGGAATAACGGACCTCTATCCTCTGTTGAGTGGAGAGGAGGTGGCTCGCCGGGTCGTGGCCGGAATGTTGCGGGGTGAGCACGAGATCACCTTGCCCGGATTGGCATCCGTTCTCTACCGACTGGTGCATCTTTTGCCCGTCGAGTGGCAGGTTAAAATGATGCTGCTAACTGGCAGCAGTCAGTTCAGTAAGTTTTTGGATTGGAAGAAATAAATAAATATTCGGGGAGGAAAAGGAAAACCCCGTTTATGTTGTGCCCCTCGGGACTCACAGGTGGTGACGCTGCTTAAAAGCGTTTCATTAAAATCCGATTAAAGATACTTTTTGCGGCCGCCTGGTCACGGACAACTGGCCACAGGCCACGGGCTCCAGTCATGTGTTTTTCATTTAATTTCGCCAGCCAGCGTTGCTTTAATTTCTCAACTCCGTCTGGATCCTGCGACTGCGATTGTCAGTTGGAAAACGGAAAAGGGGAATGCAATCAGCTTTTCAGCGGACACAGCTCCTTCCTTGAGCTGAATCTCATTATGCAACTTTTATGGGGTCATTGAGGCATTTGCAAAATTTTAAAAAGAAACTGCTCGACAAAGTTTATGAAGAAAAAACCAAGTTTACTCACAGGCGCAATAGAAAACTGAAAGGCTTAAGGCTGTTTTTCCCCTGTTAAATTCAGGTGAGAGAGAGCAATTCGGTGAAAGTGCATATATGCATACGTTTCTTGCCACTTCAAACAAAATTGTTGTCTAATAGGGTCGAGTGAGAACCATTAAAAGAGAGTGGCTTGACAGAAAGTATTTTGGTTAAAGTGATTCCTTACAGAAAAACTGTAGGAGGAAAAACTCGTTTTTTGTTCTTTTGTTCGCCTGACAGTTTGCTTTGTTCCTTTATCTTTATGCTGGCGAAATTAATGCAACACATTAAGAGAAATATTGCAGCAGCGGCGGCAGCAGACGAGGACTTTTCCATTTTTCTTATTTTTGCACAGCGCGAGCTTTTCACAGACATTCCATTTTCTATATGTGCGTGTATATACCATGATTTTCTTGCATATTTCCACGTTTTGCTCTGCACGCGCTTTTCCCCTCGTCTCCTGGTGCTTTTATTTTATTTATGCTATCACTGCAACCTGAAATGCTTTAGCCACACACACACATATACACATCCTTATACTCATAAAGCTGGGCTACAGGATACTGCATTTATGTGGAATTTCTTTCCTGCTGCATCTGCCTTTTCTTTCAGAGGCCAGGACATATGCATGGAAACTTTAGTTAAATTAAGAAAAATATAAAAAGACATTCCAGCGACGGCAGCAGGAGTAGCAAAAGAAGAATGAAAGAAACGCTTTAGGAAAATGAAAAAATAATGCTGCCAAATGCAAAAATAACATCAGGAAATGAGTCAAAGTCCTGTTCCTGCGCCACTTGGCTTTTTTCGAAAGCGAGGGACATGAAAATCACAAGAGAAAATATTATGTCAGCAAATCAAATTGATTGTGTGGGAAAGCATTAGCAGGGAAGCCTAGTAGGGGCTGCCCAAGTCACCCTCTCTCGTTCCTCCCGTAATTCCCAATTAAAAAGCCGTTAATGATGCGTGGCCCAAAGCAAGACCATCGCAACCCCAAAGGCCCAGAGTAACAGACGTGTCGCAAGTAACGCCTCAATGGCAGCCTGATTGAAAACTCAGATGTGCCACTCCGATCCCATTCGATCCGCCCCCGATGTTCGGGTTTATTGTTTGTCTTCGCCACTGACGAGCACTTTTTAATTTCGATGGGTTGTCTGCGGACAAACGAGACATTTCCGCGTGTGATTATCGGGATCCATGGGGATCTACATATATGTATATGGGAACTCTGCTGCCTCGACTTGGGCTTAATTATGAGCTGCGAGTGAAGTGCGTGGGAAATCGAATAGAATCCCGGAGGAACAGTGGTTGCCGGGGCACCTGTGCCCGCTCCTTCCCATTTACATTCCCAGTCACATTCCCATTCATCCGTAATCCGTAATCCAACGTACACATTCGACTTGGGTAATCGAGCAGTCATGTTTGGGGGCACATTTCCATCAGCTGCAAATCCGCGAAATGAATTTAATGAAGAGTTGTATCCCCGTGTCATGTTGATCACAAAATTTCATTTGCTGTTTCATGTGCATTTGCATTTCCATTTGCCGCTCTCCATTTTCCATTTTCAGTAACCTTGGTCCGCAAAATGACGACTTTTGACTGTCAGGCGGCGTCCAAAACTAATTAAAAAGCTGGCCGGGACACGTTCCACGTCCATTGCCATGGCTAATGTGAGCCTAACTAATTTTCATGGCCCATTGATTTTGGGCACACTGAGGGAAAAATTAAATCATTACGTAATTTGGAATTTTTTAAAAATATTTATACTTTCCATTTATTGTTCAAATTTGCAAATTCTTTTTTAAAATTTAAAATATAAAAATATTGACTAATTATAATATTTTAAGTAATATAAAATACAATTGTATGCATTTTTCATGTAATCTAATCAGAAAACAAAAATAATCCTTTTTCTGCATTTTTCTCAGTGCATTCACAGGACAAAATAGCAATCAGTTTACTGGAATTTCACAGTCCTGCTCCTGCCGGCAAATGCAATGCGATACGATACGGTCCGGGTGCATAAATCACATGTTTAACTAATTAAACGAAACAGTAAATAACGATCTATGGCCGGTCAGCGTTTTAATGAGTAGACAAAATGCCACCGTAAATGCGGACTTGCAACGCCCACGAGAGCACCGATCATAAAAACGCCCCAATCCTGCCGAAGCCCAGATGCAGATGCCGTCCCCCCGGCGCAATAATCATAAAAATTGCATATTAAAATTCATTCGGGGGGCGTGAACTGCTTCAGTTTTCCCTTTTCCTTTTCTTATTTTCTTCTTTTTTTATTGTGCGACGCCTTTAAAATGTTTATAAATACAGTCAATTTGCTGTCAACTTTTGAACTTGCCACATGTGTTCGGCTTCGGCTTTCGAGCTGTAAAATGTCATGGGGTCAACGGCAACGGCTCATTATAATGCAACCGACTAGGCCGAATAGAGTGAGTGACACTCTTTCCAGTTCCACCGAGAGAGCCCGGCAATCGGTTTCGAATCGAATTATGCTAAAACATATTTCGCTGCGATAGCGACTATGCTCCGACATGCATGTCAACGCAATCATTTGACATTTTGACAGGACATCGAGGGGAATGAGTGGGGGATTTTGGGATCAGGGCTGGGGGTTTTTCGGTTCAGGGAGTGTGAGTGCGGCAGGATAGTTCAAGTTGAATGTCGCGCCTGCGCGGCTCAAGTTACAAATTAAACAGCGACGATGTCGGAGTTTTCCATTTCTCTTGGCTAAACAAAATCAAATTACTGCCTGACAAATGTACTTGTTGAATGCGATGAATGCGAGCGGTAATGATGTGGTGTTAGGAACACCTTAACATAAGAAACTGGCCCGTTTTCCCGCCCTTTTTTCTGGTGAGTGCAAAGATCTTTTGACTTTTTGCCAAGTAAAAATCACAATTGTTTTGCCTTTCTTAGGGAGAAAATAAGATAGAAAATTTATTTATTTAAAATAAGTTTTAGTTCTAAATTTCCTAGAAAATATTGTAATCCTATTTTGATAGATATTCGCCGTCCAATGTCAACCCTTCCCAGCGCTGCTTTATTTATTTACTTTAAGACAGTCCCAAATCACATGGATGTCTGTGATTGGAAATAAACAAAAGCAATAACCATTTCGTAGTTTCCACAACAAGAATTACCCCAGATATGGCCCCAACCCATCGGCAGCTCACTTGATGGAGAATGTGGAGTAAATAAACGCGACCATTTGCAGCATTGTCAAGTGGAAAATCATTGACAAATTTATGAACCCACCCGACACACACTCAACAAGGCAAATACACGAGTGTATATGTTTACGTTCATATATATGTATATCCTCGAACCAGAGAGCGGAAAGCATAAAGTTAAAAATTTCATTAACAAATCGACACCGCACCGTCTCATTACTTGGCAACAAATAAATTTTATTAAGTACGCATTTTCTGTGCGCGCTTTACGCTCCACGATTTACGATTTTTCATTAAAGTCATTTGGCATGCCGCATAATTCCCACCCGCCGAAGTTGACCAAACACACATTCGGCTTTCGAGTATATCCATTAATGTTGTGGCTTATTTGTTGCAGTGTGCGCTAAAAAAATATGGCAATTTGATCGAAAAAATGTTTACACATGCTGCAAGGGCAAGGGCCATTCAGTGCTGCTGTTGCAAGCTTTAGCGGCTAATTAATTGCAACGTTTGCAAATAAACATGAACATTTTCCGCAAACTCACGCGTATTGCCTACGAAAGTGATTCACCCGGGATTTAATTGAAATCGAAACTTGCCCCAGACAAATCATAAATTGGGCGACAGCGGCGCTGCCCACGCAGCAAGAAAAATTACCTTAAATCTAGTGGGAAATTGATAATCACCAGCGGAAATGGTCGAGTGTTTTCCCAAGAAACGTCGCCGCGCGTCATCGCCACTCGTATAAACATCAACTCGCATTGGCATCAGGTCTATAGGTCTTGGCCAGACCAGCGGCTACGGTACACTTAAAAAAGTATTGGGAATTGGGAAAATTATATTAGTATTAAATTACCGATAAAATAATTTTACCAAGTGAATAAAATATATCTATAAGCGGGGAATTCATAATTGTCATTAGATAGTAAATATTAAAAAAAATTATATATAAAGAAAAAATAATGCAGATTAATACATTTTGTACATTTATAATATAATACATATAATATTTCCTTAAAATAAAAAAAATTCACCATCTTCTGCAATAAATATACCTAAGGTACAGTTGACCCTTTATTCAAATTTTTACTCAGTAGCTCCTAAGTTCCTAATATTAGGACCCTTTTCCCCCAGTGCATCTGACGCCAAAAAGTATGGCCAAAATCGACTAATTTTAAGAATGATGTAAGTTGTCGCTATCGTGCGACAACAAAGGCGGTGTCCGCACAGTTTTGGCCGCGAGCCCAATCTTTTGGCTTTGGCCCTCCGACCGATTCGCAAATGACGGGCGAGCAAGTGGCAGGAATTGTGTGTTAAACGTTTCTGAATTGACTTGACGCGTTCGGCCCGAGAGCAGAACCCCCCAGTAGGGGCAGCCAGCAGCCAGCTGCCAACCTACAGGCCATCCCAACGAAAACCACCGAGGAAAAAAGAACACCAGCCCAATCCCATAACCATGGCCATCCGGGTGAACGTGCGCCAAAACATGACGCTTGCCAAAAATCATAAAAAATATATGGCGATTATAGGGGAAATGGCATCATTTAATGATGAAGTGCCGCGATGGGCTGCTGAAAAAGGGAAATGTAAGGGAAATGGAAATGGACGGGGATAAAAGGGAACTGACTCATGCTCCGGAAACGTCACTATCGCAATTGCAGCCACAATGGGCAATGCACTTGAGGACCTAGGACAATACGCCCATGAAGGGAGGAAGCAAAAACAAATGGTTCTGCGATTGCATTTTTGTGGCGTAAATTAAAAACATATTGTCAGGCATTAGCGGACGAGCTAAAAGTTCTAAAAATAGCGAAAAGAGAGCGAGAGATTTCGAGATGCATTTTTGCATTCTGCAAGATGCACTCGATGCACTGGAGTCCGGAGTGTGCGATGTATGTGCTATTTGTCGCACTGGCAAATGAGTTGCCTTAATAAATTTAGCCCATGTTCGGGAACATATAGTACAGTACTTACGCCCGCCTGGTGATTCCGATTCGTAAACCGATTCTTATTCTGTGCAGCAAAAACAAAAAGAAATACAAAAAAAAAGAAGGAAAATTATGTGGCAATAAAAAATAGTGCTAAAACATTCGACAGCCTAGCTGCAAGAACAACCACGGGGGCAGAGCATCGCACACTTGCACACCATGTGTGCAACAACAAGATCGCACTGTGCAGCACGCCTGGAAATGGAAAATGGGCGGGGAAATGGTCGGGGAAATGGGCTGAGGATCCAGCAGATCATATCGGAGCCCAGCGACACTGCCACGGTCAAGTGCACTGTGGAAAATGTGACGAGATCTGAGGAGGGAAGTCAGATTAACATATATGGTGAAATCTAATTAGAATTAAAGAATAAGAATGGATTGACCCATTTATATAAATAATATTAAACATTGAAAAAATAGCTATGAATGTACACTAAATAAATTATAATTATTCAACAAATATATCTTTCTAGATCTAGATCTTAAATAAATATTTATTGACTTATTTAATTTTATCAAACAATGCTTATAAAATGTAATATAATATCTTAAAAATTTATTTTAGATTCTTCATTATATTTAATATATATTATATTACATATTTCACTTTCATTTTACAATTTTATTTGCATTCTAAGCGTTCAATTAGTGACATCACTCTATTTGAATATTTTCTTGTAATGCTCATGGGGCTTCCCATTTTCCACCGGGCACTCGGTGTAGCTCACGCATAATTTCTATACACAAACATAAGCCTAAAATAACAGTATTAACAAGAACAACAACCACATCGGCAGCACTGCGACTAAAACAAGGGGACTACAACTACACCAAAGATCGGGAAAATCTAGGGGTTGGGGGAGGGAGGGTTTCAGGGCAGAGGGAAAGGTGGAGGGACGGCGACGTCAACTGAGGCAGCGGCAGCGGCGGTAGCACATGTGTGCGTGCCAAAGGCAGGAAAAGCGGGCAGCCAATGCGACATCGACGCCAACTGCGGCAGAGGCAGCGGCAGGATCCAATGCTCCACGATCTTATGCCCCTTACCATACCCATTCCCACTCCCTATACCGATCCCGTTGAACATCCCGTTCCGGGCATTTAAATATCGTGGCACAGCAGCTCTCCGGTTTATTGTCAGCCAGATCGCGGTGGCGTGAACATCGCAAGTGTCGAGCTAGAAAAGTGACTAGAAGACTCTCGGATTTACGTGTGTGTGTGCTCGGTTTCCCTGGGATTTCCCGCGTTCGGTGGCCAAAATACAAGAAACTAAAATTATTGGCAACCTTCCCAGACAACTGCCGGAAATGCGAAAGTGAAAGCGGCCGGCCAAGAAGAACGGACAGCAGCAAATCACCAGAGACCACCAAAAAAAATATACTATGTCATCCACAACGCTGAAGACGACCAGCCAAAGTGGCGGCATGTACGTCAAGACGGCGACTATGGAGATCTCGGGCAAGGAGGCGGTGGGCAGTTGCTACGGCGGCTTCATGTCGCCCCCGCTGAGCGCCAACATAGCGGCCAATAATATTTTCCGAGTGCCGGGAGCCAAGGTGGAGACCGGTGGCAGCTTCGCCTCCAGCGACCTCCAGTTTCCGGACTTTTCGCACCTTTGCTTTGCCGCCGAGACACCCAATTCGGTGTTTAGCGATTGCCACACTTATGCTGGCCAGGATCAGGCGGATCAGCAGGACTCCGATCAGGATGATATAGTTTGCGCAGCGGCGGGAAATACAGATATGCCATATCAACAGGGACAATACACTCAGCTGAACCGCGAGGATATCTTTCGCTTCGAACCGGAGGATATAGCGCGGCTAACGGGAGAATCAGAGCTGCCGAACCTTCAGTTGCAACCTCCTCAGACTCCTTATACGCCATACACCCCCTATACACCCTACACACCCTGCAGTGCCCAGAACAGCCAGTATAACAGCGTGCAGCCGGCGAATGACTCCATTAATCTGGATATCGATTACTTTAATTATGACGAGATTAATTGCCAATCGAAAAACCAATCACCATGCTCATCACCGCACCTCGATGCCTGGCTGAACTTCAATCTCGGCGAGATTGCCGCCGCCTCGTCGAGTGGCGCCTCGCCAAAGTTGTGCAATGTGTTCCAGGAGGAGGAGGGGGAGGGGGCGGAAAGGCAGGAGGAGCAGCAGCAGGTCAAAGAGCAGGCCTCGCCCACGCGACTGCCCTCGATGAACTCCACCTTCGGCACCCCCAAATGCATTCCCATGTGCGCAAGCAACTACGAGGACTACGCGAATCTCTATCAGGGATCTGGTTATGCCGCGGAGAATGCCTATCAGCATAACATGGCCCAGGCGGCCATTGAGAAGCCCAATCGAGAGCACAAGGCCATCTGGACCATTGATGAACTGGACGAACTCATGCTGGGCGAACAGCAGCAGTTCTATCAGCATCAATTGCAGCAGCATCAGGAAGTCCAGCAGCAGCAGGAACCAGAAACCCCATCGGATCTGGTCAGCTACTTGCCGGATGAGTTCATCAAGGCCGAGGAGTTCCAGAGCCTGGACAGCGAAGACGACGAGAACTACAACGAGGAGGAGGATGAGCTGGACAACGAGGTGTTTGCCCCGCCGCCGGCGGAAAGTGAGCCCAAGCAGCCGGATTCAACCTGCTGCGATCCGGAGGTGGAACCGGAGACGGAAGCCATCCCGCTCATCTGCCGCTGGACGGGATGCGATGAGGAGTTCCCCCACCAGCAGGCCTTCGTGGAGCACATCGAGAAGTGTCACGTGGACGTGCGGAAGGGAGAGGACTTCTCCTGCTTCTGGCTAGACTGTCCCAGGCGCTACAAGCCCTTCAATGCCCGCTACAAGCTGCTCATCCACATGCGAGTCCACAGCGGCGAGAAGCCCAACAAATGTCCGGTAAGAATATTGAATTGATTGATAAAGATAATGAACTGAGGATTTAGTGGGTAATATCAATTACAATAGTTGGTAGAGAAAATATCAAATTAGCTTGGAATTTTATTAGAAAAATTTTCTAAAACCTAATAAAATACATATTCTATTATAATATATTTTCATTTAGGAAACAACTAAGAAATTTAGTTAATTTGAAAAGTTTTTCATCTAGTTCTTCCATCTATTTTATATCGAAAGTTAATATTTCTGCTCAGCCATTCCTTAATTCAGATATATGTCCTCTCTGTTTACCAACCTTTCCAATCCCTCATAGAATATCATTTTTCAAAATCAAACAATAGCTTGGGACTTGTCCTTTTTCCTGGCCCAGCTGGCGCATTTGTTTATGCGTCCAAACAAGACTTTTCTATTTTTCTTTTCCCCATTTTCCATTTCCCTTTTTGTTTGTATCATGCACGTGTTGACATTTGATGCGCCATCGCTGGGATGATGAATTGTGCGGCGCAGGGCAATCACAGAAATTGACAGGCCGAGAGCTGCGAAGTCCACTTGAAATAGAAATAGAGTTGCTGGTATAATGTTATTAGGGCGAACACTCGCTACATCTTCTACCGACCATCCTCCCGTCCATGAAACGCCCTTTTGGCATGCTCTTTCATTTTGATTTTTGAGTAATTGATGGATTCTTGCCGGCTTTTTTTCGATCAAAAAGGCCCGGTCATCATCAACTTGGCCCACTGCTGCCTTTTGCCATTACACATGTTTCTGTTTCTGTTTCTGTTGCAAAAACGTAATTTGCCCTTTTTCAGGTGCCTCGAAATGGGAATGGAATGGGTTGCCTGCGACACCTGCGGGCAGCAGCAGCAACAGTCACAATTTTATGCGTCCTTCCAGCACTTCCTTTTCCTCCTTTACCCTTTTCGCCATTCCTTGCAGCCTTCTTCAGCCCCCTTAGCCCCCTTAACCCCCCTTAACTTTCCCATGGTAATTGCAATTTTCGATGACACCTTCTTCTTTTTTGTTTTCCCATTACAGTTTCCCGGCTGCAATAAAGCATTCTCGCGTTTGGAAAATTTGAAAATTCATCAACGCTCGCACACGGGCGAGCGGCCTTATGGCTGCCAGTATAAAGGTTGCCTCAAAGCGTTCAGCAATAGCTCGGATCGGGCGAAACATCAAAGGACCCACTACGATACGGTGAGTCTCCCTATATGGTGTATGCATATGAGTGTGTGGATGGTTGGATGGGTGGTGAGTGGATGATGTGGATGAGGTGCATGAGGGGTTCAGGATCAGGGGTCCCCGGCAATTTGCAGTGCGTGTCAAAAGGAAATTGAAGAGCTCGCTCGCTCGCGGCTGCTAAAGATGCAGATGCAGCTGGGGTTTTCCGGAGAGCGGCTTTAAGATTTAGTGGACGCCAAGGCGCTTAGCGGACCGCCTAGGAGTCACTCTGGCCCTGGAATATAAAATAGGAAAAGTAGAAGAGGAGCCACTGTTGCTGCTGCCAGCATGACATGTGCACATTTCGCATTTCGCTGCCTGAGTGATTTATAGTTTTGCGTGTGTGCTGCCTTCTATCTGGCCAGAAGTAACAGCAGCTGGAGTAGGAATCGCAGGATTCGCAATCCAGGGGATACTGCGGCGGGGGGCGGTGGGCAGAGGCAACAGCAGCCGCGTCAGCGCGTACGACAACCGGAAAAAAGGTCAAAACCAGCTGAAAAGGCCAGCGATTCAGCCAGCAGCAATGGCTGAAACAACAGCAACAGCAAAAGCAGCAGCAGCAACAACAGCGCCAGGCAAATCGAATAAACTAAACGAGTTACTTTCGCCGCCGAGCTGAAGGGGCAGGGCAGCCAATCAGGATCACAAAAGGATACAATGTGTGCTGGCTTGGCGCGGCTGCCAATGCCAGGGGCACACTCGAAGAAATAGGTGTCCCAAATGTAGAACTTGTCGGTTCGCCACTTGTCCAAAAACTAATTCCCAAGAGGCGTACCAGAAATGACATCACTGTTTAGTCATTGTTTGAAATGAGATTTTGATGAAATTTTATATTTTCTCTTTTACTTGGAAAAGATTTTATTTTTACTACCTGTCTTAATCATCACACGGTTTTATTTGGATTGTGAAGAAGTTTTTTATCTTGGAAATAACAGAAGTTATCAAAAGTTTAGAATTTTATCTTTTTTGCCTTTTATTTGCAATTACAAAAATTTGAAATTTGAAAAACGAAATAGAAACCCCTAAGTTAAAATAAGAATTTATTAAACTAAACATTTAAACATTTTTTAACTGAGGAAATTTCAAGTCATATTCCACAATTTATTATCTTCGATTCAGAAAAGCTTTTTCACGACGAACAATTCTAAGACTAATGAAAATGGCTAAGACCAAATAAAGAATTTATTGGGATTCTTCAATTTTAAACCCTTTTCAATAAATTTTTAGTCTTAGGTTAACTTTATTATGTTTAGTTCGGTTTCCAGGAAAATGCAAGCTAACCGAGGTAAAAAAAATATTTTTTTTCGAGTGCATCGCCATGGCTGTTGTCGCTTTCGGCCCGCGGCTTTTGCCTGGGCAGAATAAACAAAATGCAGCATGACATTTCAAAACGATTTGACTTGGCAAATACGCTGGCCCATCTGTTAGCGGGTATATGAGTGGGTGTGTTGTGTGGGGGTGTGTTGTGTGTCGATGTGTGTGTTGTGTGTGAGTGAGTTAGGAGGGCCTGCAGGGCGAATGGGAGAAATCAATTGCATAGTTTTAGGCAGCGGCACTGGGCTCCACGCTCCAAGCTGCCGCTGCGGTTTCGCATTCGCATTCGAATTCGAATCGGAGGCAAATACTCGCATCGTGTACTAACGCAACGCTCTACCAATTCTCGCTCTATTGGAACAGAAACCGTATGCCTGCCAGCTGCCGGGATGCACGAAGCGCTACACGGATCCCTCCAGCCTCCGCAAACATGTCAAGAACCACGCGCTGCGCAACGCCAACGGACAGCTGCGGCGCAAATCGGCCGGCGGCGCCTCCGTTCCCCTGGCCGCCGGGGCCAGGAAGGCGGCCAAAACCCGCCGTCACTCCGAGTCGGCCCTGGTGGTCGGTCAGGGGCAGGGGGGCGTGGCAGGTGCAGGTGCAAGTGCTTCGGGGGATCGGGATCAGCGACAACACCGCAGCAATAGCTGCAGCGAGGCGTTGCTGCTGCAGCAGCAGCCCCAAAATGACAGGAACCGCAGCGCCACCGGTGTTGCAGCTAATAACAATTCAATGAACTTTAATGAGTTGTCAAATTGCATTGTCATCATTGAGCACAATCAGAATGGTGGTAATCCGGCAGGAGCAGCAGTAGCAGCAGTGGCAGCGGCAACCGCAACATTTGGCGGCAATATGGCGCCCGCACCGGAAACGGATGTGCTCAGCGTTTGCAGCAGCAGCGGCAACGAGAACAACAACGGCAGCCATTACAATGGGAATATTAATCAATTAAGCGAACTTGAGCAATTGCTGACGACGGCAAAGCCCTCAGCCCCGTCATCTGGTAATGGAATTAGCCTGGCCAACAACAATAACGGCCATAACCAGGCCACCAATGGCGACAGCAAATGCCACTTCAGCGAGTTTGTGTCCTTTGAGTACGTGACAAAATATCTGGCGGATGTCTACGAGCCGACGCCTTCGAAAAGCCCCCAGCCAGCGGCCAATTTCCACTTGCAGCCCGAGTTCGACAATAACTTCGATATGCTGGACTTTCCCCAATTCATTTAAGCCTAAACTTTAGATAATTATTAAGAGCCCACCTGGAAAAGTCAGCAATTCAAAGTCCAAAGATCTCAGTGCCTGAGCCCTTATAAGAATGCCTACCATTAGTAAGACACCGCCAATCTGTACATAGTAATCATAAGTAGTAGACTAAGCCTAGAACTCGCCAAAAGAAACGTTCCTGAATTTCAATGTAATCCAGTGATTAGCCGCGTCTTCCCAGAACTCATCCCAATCGTAAATTAATCTAGAATACTCTCGGTTAAGCACTAGTTGTAATTGCTTTGTTAAAGTTTGTCAACAAATGCATTGACCATAATAAATAATTTAATTTGCATAATTTTTTCCTTACCAAATGCATTTGAATATTTAATTTCATTTGAATATTCGTTCGGGTAAAGCAAGTAAATATATTAAAGGCCTGCAAAAAGGCAATGAAAAGATTGTGTCCAGAGTTAATGAAGTGGATTATGAAAAGATTTAATGGTACTTCAAAAAAGAGTAAGTTTCACAAGTGTTTTTTTTTACATTATGTAAAATGCCTTTTTTAAAATGTAAGCATTATGATTAAAATATGATTGGTCGATTGTCATTCAGATCTTGAAATGATAAAATATTATGCAGGTCCTTTTCTAGTTCTCTACAAAAATATGCAATAATTTAAAATATTATTAGGATGATCGATTTCTCTCTTGCCAACAATATAAAGCAGCTATAAATCCCCCTCTGAATACATAATTCCTGTTAACGCGCCGTGATTACGCCTATCCATTCCATTCCGATTGTAATCGATTAAATACATATCTCCCACCTGGATGCTTTTTCTGCGGAATATCGAACGGTGGGACATGGACAACATGTTGGGATTTCCGTTTCATGTTTGGCCGTCTGACTTTACTTAATTGCTGTGCATTCAAAAAATAATTTACAACGCCAGCGAGCCGCGTTTATATTTATATAGTTAATTTATTATTCGCTTTTAACACATTCTCGGTTTTTCATTTATTTGTTTTACATATATCGAATTAATTTGCATTGCATATAAAATTCATAAAAATCGGCTTAAGTCTTAAATTAATTTGGGTTCAGGTCGCGCACTGATTGCAGTTCGCATTGGGGTCGCTGAATCGTTAAGTTAAGCGAATCGCAGGGAAAAGGGGTTAAATCAACGCGACATTCGCCTAATTTGATTTACCATAACGCCGCACAGGGTCCCTTTAATGGAAAACGGAAAAATCGGATATTAACGCTGGGGGATCCCTCTGCATCTCATTAAAAATTATCAAATTAAGCCTTAAACCTTGACGTACATACCTTACTGCTGCAGCCACACAATGTTGCAATGTGGCCGATGCAATTTTAGTGACTTAATAAGGCTCGAATGGCCTCTTTCGTTAACTGGTTGTGGGGCACAGCGGGCTGTTAATGTGTAAACAACTGCCAACATATCAGAGAGCTGGGGGGCGGTGTAAAAAGGGGGCGTGGCCCGGCGGGCAGTCAGCCAGTCAGGCAAAAATAAAGTGGCCAGAAGCATGGCCCCGTTAAATGAGCAGTTAACATTGCCCGTTATGAACTTTAATATTAATAACCATTTATGCTTATGACAGACAATGAAAGCCGTGCGCAAATTTACTTGCCGCAGCCGCAAAAACCCCCTTTCCCCCCGGAAAACCACCACATTTTCCCATCCCCATGGCTCGTTTCTGTTTTCGCTGTTCAACTACGGCCCTAAAATGCTTAGGGCTGGTGTTCGGTGGTTCAGTGGGCGGTTGGGCGGTTGGGCGGTTGGTCGCTGCACTATGCATTTAAAAATGCTGCAAGTGTGCCAGTTAATATGCAGACCGACACGGGTCTTCATTACAGCCCGCAAACACAGACAGGGACAAACACATTCACACACACACACGGAATTGCAGGGACAGCGTCAACAAAATAAACAAAAATGTAAAGCAATTAAAAGCAGCCCAGCAGAATACAACGGAATATCCCACATAAAACATGAGCAAAAGCATGATTTTGACTTTTTTGCTTGCTTACTTTCTATTACTCCGTCCCTGACTCTCGCAATTTTGGTAACTCTAGTCTCCAGAAGAAGATATACCCATTCTTTGGGACTTCATTCTAAGGTATCACTAAGAATATGATAAAAAAGTGTATATTTGAAAGCCAGAAGTGACAAAAATTAGGATTAAACATTTTAAACATTTTTCAAAATTCCCAAAAATCTAATAAAACGAGAAATACTGAGTAATAGGTAAATTTCACTATTAACCAATTTATTATTAAAGTGAATTAATTTTTTAATTATTAAAGTTTTCAAATATGAACGATCATATTCTCTCGCTACTAATCTTAAGTACCAATACACCCCTTTTATAGACCGCCATTTTTGGTCATCGAAATGGCTGCTGGACTGCCTGCTGAGGGCTACAAGTGGTCATTGGCTGGCTCCTGGCGCTCTTTCGGACCGGATTTTAGTTGGATCCGAAATGAATTTTTTTGCTTTTGAGGTTAAAGGGCAGCAATTGTGCAGCTAGGCGTCGGCGAACACACATCGAGTGGCAGGGCAGCTAAATATTTACAAGCTCAACGAAAACATCCGCAAACAAAAAGCGCAGACACGCAGATGGAGAATGCGAAGTTTTATGAAAATGGCCATCGCACACATATACGAGTATGTACCCCACATGTGGTGGAGTAATTGTTATGCCAAAGTCCCGCTCACAATTTATTTTTGTTAATCAGCAAACGCCCACTTCAGCCGGCCACGCCCACCGCCCAGGCAACAGAGAACCACGCGTGGCAAGTGGCAACAATTCGACAATTATGTGGCATTTCCATTGCTGCCCCTTGCTGTTCGTTTTTATTTTAATTAAAAAGTCCCCTGCCAGGATGCAAAAAGCGAACAGGTTCGCGGATTCCCACACCTGCAGGCAAACGGAAGCCCCCTGTTCCCCTCTTCCTTCCACGGGTTAGAATTTTTGATATTTATGGGCAGTGGCCAGTGGTCGGTGCAAAGTTACACCCCGATAAGCATCTGCACCACCCAAAACCCACCAGTCCCCCAATCCACCGGCCATTGCAGCTGTTGTGGCTCAGATTTTCGGTGCGTTGCGACGGTTTGGTTCGCAATTATGCAAATCGAAAGATCGCCACACAGCGATATCCTAAAATTCCATGCATTTACAATTTTCTAATCAATGGAATTTTAATTTTAATTTCCAAGGCCCCGTCGTCCGTGGTTGCGATGTATCTTTCGGGTCTGGATATTATTTGCTACTAAAATGCTGTTTCAAGGGTAATCGCCGGACAGTCCAGTTGGGTTTTCGATTAAAACACCCGATGTTTCAATTAATTCAATCCCAGTGTGAAATGTGTCACTCACATGTCGCCCACCGAATCGCTTTGTTGCCTATTTACAGGCGCCGTGAATGCGAATGCAAATGTGAGTGTGACGGCGACTGTGAATGCAATTCATATTCATTTTAATTTAATCAGGCTCTTGCGACATCGCTCAACCGTAATTAAGTTTCTTTTGGCGGGGCCAGAAGCTCGGCGAGCGTGAGAGAATAAAAAAGCAAAAATACCCTGGTATAATGGGGGAGAAATTGAATAAATCAGATAGATATGTGTGCACCATATTTTACAGACACCGAACCCCGGAAGCCCCGAAACCCCAACGGGCCAGCTCATGGCGACTAATGCAATAAAAGATGGCCACAGCACGTTTTTTAATATTTAATTAAATAAATAATTTCCATTTGCCGTTTGCCCGTTGCCCGTTGCGTTCCAAATATTCGAACGCACGAATTTAAATATGGAAATACTTTGCACGCAGGCGGTTGCATTTCGCATTTTCGCATTTCCGCTGGGCGACTCGTCAAAGTTTCCACGCCGAGCTGCACACACACACATGAATCAGGGGGTTTTTGGCAAAAAGTTTTCCCTCGGAGTAATTAGAAGACTTAGTCCCCTGCCAGGCGGTCTTTGGCTGACTGCTTAAAATGCTCTTTTGGCGTTAAATTTATGACAACCGCACATGTTGTTTGCCAGCTAGAAACAATAACAATAACAGCCCGCCGGGCGACAGCCGAAGGCGTGCAGCAACAAAGGCCACCAAAAAGGGGTGGGCGGGGAGGGGACAGATCGCAGCGGGGGGGTGGCGCTGCAAAATGCTCGTTAGAAAGTTTCTAAGGTTGCGGCCGCACACGGAACAGCTGCGCCGCCAAAAGGGAAGGATTCTCCAAATTGTTGCACGCTTTCCTTCGCTTTGGGGCGGTCACATTGTTGCTAAGCTATACACACACTCTGTACAGAATGTTTCTCTTGCTGGCTGATAAGCTACACGGTAAGAAAAGAACGGCAGAATATATATTGAGAAAAAAATTGCTGGCACAAATACGAGTTTCTAATAGCCAAAGTAGTCGAAAATTTACAAAATTAATTATATTTTTTGAAATATATTTCGAAAAGAGATTCAAAGTAATTAAAATATTATAAAGCCGTTTTAAAATATTGGAATATAGAATTTAATATGTATGATTTTTAAGACGTTTGAGTTATAATGGCTTCTAAAAGTATGCAGCCCAGAAAGTAAAGAATATATTCGGATCTAAGATTTCGTCGCATACCTTACACCTCAATTTTAAAATGAACTTTTAGTACAAATTAAATACATACAAAAATAAAAATTTTTAGTCGTTTATTTATTTTTTTTGGCAAGTGCTCTTGGACTCGAACGCATACCCAAACTCATACGCCGTGTGGTGCACTGACGTGACCTCCACTTGGGCGGCAAGTGCTCGAGTGGGCGTGGCAGCGAAATTTTCGCTCCAAAGTGAATTTATTGTTTTGGCCATTACCACTTAGCCGGTCCCGAAACTTGGCCCAAAGAGTCGTTTATTCTGATGCAAGACGAGAACTTAAACAACCCGGCTGCCAAGGATGCAAATTGAAAGGCGATAGCTGAATGAAGCGAAGCTTTAAGGGCTGAAGCCCCGTGTTTACCCAAGGTAAATTGCACTCGATAATGAGTGCTTCACATTAATTAAATAACCAATAGATCGGTCTGGGCTTCCCATTGCAAATTATGCGGGCGCCAAGGGGAAAATCGAAGCAGAAGCAGAAGCACACTTGTCGCGGTTTTCGCAGCGATTTCTTTTGCCCGCGACAGCGAAATTAATTGCATTGCAGGCAGCGCTTCACGTGGAGGAGCACTTGTTACGGTTGCCATTAGCGGTGCCATCAGCGACCCTCGAAATCGCTGTAATTTCCAATAGATAATGAAATGCAATTAGAAAATGTGTGCTGGCTGAGCCGCTGTGCCACAAGATTCCGTGCAGAATGCAACAATAACAGCAATTTAAACACGCTTTCCCGAGCTACGAGCTGCCGAGCAGGCGGCTGCATAATGGCGCATAGAAGTTTGTAATTAAAGTTTGCCGACTCTGTCAGGTGACGACACCACGGGATATGGCCGTTTATTCCGACCATTCCGGGCTCACAATGCTGCACCAGGAGCAAAAGCAAAAGCAGCAGCGGCAGCGGCATCAAATCAATTTCCGCATCGCACTCGCAACCGGACCCGGATCCTCGGCACTCCGGCTCGGACTGGTTCTTCGGCCGGGCTTTTGTCCGGGCCATCAACAAAGCAGAAAATAAAATTCAATTAACGCGCTTAAATTAAACTGCCACTTCCTGTTTTGATGACATTTTCATAGCAGCCTCCGCGGGTGGCTATTCTGCTGCGATAAGAATGCGGTTGGTGCAACTGGAGCCCGGAAGCCCGGAAACCAGGGGCCCGAGTCCCGAAGCCAGGAGCCTGTTGCTGGCGTGGCTCTCGTCTCCTTTGGCTCCTCGCATCAATATTAAATGGTAAACGACCGGCATAATGGCTGTCCAACTGCGGCTGTCATTATGGTTCGGCCGGGACAGGTTCCGCGCCTGCTCCCGATGACAAATAAAGCTCATTACGCGCTTGTCCGGCATCCTTCACTTCGCTCCTGATTGACCTGCATCTGCGGGTGGCGTCACTGCAGCCAGTTCATAAATGGCCCTACACTGCGAAAAATGTTGGGGGCTTAAAGGGGAATAGGAAAATTTGATAATATTAAGATAAATATCAATTTACCACTTTGTTCTTTGAAATAATTTATAAAGGTGTCTAAAAGTAGGCAATGCAAAAATTTTTTGTATTCAATATATTTATTGTTGCATACTTTTAGACACCAGCATATTAATTTGATTTTGATCTTTAAGAATTAGTCGAATTAAGAGCGCCTTCTACTTATGGGATATTTTTCTATTGAGGCTACAGATTGGCTATTTATTTTCCGTGTGACTTCAAGACACGTATCTATCAGTGAAACCCCCCGATTCCCAGACTGCCCCCGGGGTTCATTATCGAGCAGCGCAACTCTGACGCCAAATGACACAAAGTCAGTGAAGCGTTCAGGAGTGATTAAATTAGAACTCAACTTGGCCAAGTTGAACTCCTCGCTGCAGTTCACCGAGGGCAGCAGCAGCAGCATCTCTGGACAAACTTCTTTGCATCTTCAACTCGGGCCTTTTGTGCCCGACCCGTCAGCCATTCAATTCCTTTGCCGGGTTCATTTCTTTGCGCGATAAGCAACTTTGGCCAAGCAAACTGGCGTTTAATTTAATTAGTAAGGAAAACAGGAGGCAGGGGCACAAGCGAGCCGGCTGATAAGAGGATGCTGTTGATTGGGAGACGCTGGAGCGGAGCTCAAAGCAAACGGAAAGCGGATTTGTAGCAGCAGTTCTGATGGAGGTCCTTTGCAGGATCCCGTGGATCCTGTAGCTCGCAGGGACAGCAGCGGTACATCAGCGAGGCCGGCTTAGTTTGGACAACCTGCTGGGGCAAATCTACGCTGGGAGTGACAGGAGGTATGCGAATGGGCTGCAGCCCGGAAGATTCATTGATGGAGGCTGTAGAAGGAGGATGCCAGGATGCGGCGGAGCTGTGGCTGCTGTCCGTTCTCGATTCCTCATCCTCATCCTTGTTCTCGTCACCGCCCCCGGCATTCGGCTTAACTCCTTCCTGCTGTAAATCATTCGTCGAGAGTGAAGGATGCTCCGCATTCGCGTCATGCATGGCATGCATTGTTGTCCTTTGAGGGGGCGTGGCAGCCTCTGTCACTGGCGATGTCCTCGCCGGGATTTCGCTGGAGTCATCCAGTGTGACACTGCTTCGCAGCAGGGTGGCGGCATTCGAGGGGGAGAGGTTGTCCGTAGAGTAGGCACAGCCCTCCAGCAACTTGGTTAGGAACTTGTTCGTCGGCAGCACAGGTCTGCGCTTTCGCCAGGTGGCCGCCTCCTGCCGATCCGTTATCCTGCTCTGCACCACCGGCCGTGTTATCCCGGCGAAGAGCTTCTGCCGCAGCTTATCCTCCGAGCGGCACATCTCGAAGGCGTTGGCGATGGTCAGGAAAATCTGCTCCGCCAACAGAGCCCGGCGGGGCGTGTAGAAGTCCCGGCAGACAGGACAACGCTCGGAGCGGATGCGACAGTCCACGCAGAGCAGGTGTCCATTTTGGCACTGCATCGCCGGCGGGGAGATGGTCACCCCGCAGACAGGACACTCGACGAGGCGCAGGATGCTCTCCAGGACGAGCGACAGGCGTCGCAGACTCGTGGGCATGGGGGCGCAGCAGATGCTCTGTGGATTTCCAGAAAAAATATGTTTATTTAATTTTAGAGAGATTTTTGCTTCAGAAATGAGATACTTTTGGTTTTAGTTAAATTTTAATAATGTTAATTTATAAATGTTTTTATCACTCACATTATTATCACAGTCCTTATCACACTCACTGTTCCAGCAGAGAATTGTGACGCAATCCTTTTGGCTTTTGACCATTTTGGCAATTTCAGCAACTCTAAGACCCAAAACATCGTGGCCATTAACCTGAAAATATATAGGCTTCACTGTTTTAAGGGGAATATCTGGTGATGGAGAACATAACTTAAATATAGAGTATTCTAAGAAATACCTGCAATACCCAAAGCATATCAGGTATCTAAATATTTAAACTCAGACAAGCTATAGAAAAAGCAAATAAATAAAGAAAAATATGGCCAACACATTTTCTAACAGTAGATGTTAACTCACTGTCAACCGGCACTGTTAACCCAATGAGCTGCTATCTGATAACTCGCTCGCCTTTGCTTGTTTTAAATATCTAAATATTTACTTTGCGCTAATTAATCTTTGTCAGTTAGTGCAGTCGTTAAACGTTCGAGTTGTGTCATTAGTTTTAGGCCCGTCTAGGGCGGGTTTTGCATTCGCCAGCTGTTTCAGGTGCCCAGTGCCTCCTCACCTCACCATTCCCCCCTCCGCCAGTAAAAGTGCTGAATAGAGCCGATGAGAAGCAATTAAATTTTACTGCATTGCTATTTTAAGCTAGCAATATCCACGAAGAACAACAAAAACAGCTACAATAGCGACTGCAAAGTCCAGGCCTTAGGAATACAGTCCAACTTCCATAGGTATAACTTCAGTTCCAGTCTGCTTTGGCTCAAACTTTGTAGAAATTAAATGACTATATCGCAATCTATTTAGTAGAAAAATTTTTCTAAAAAAATTCTAATGAAATTATTTAAAACAGAAATTGAAATCAATGGTAATTCAAATTTAAATGAAATTCTGATTAAAACTGATTAAACTAGTTTAACTAAATTACAAATTATTTATTAAATACTGAAAAAAGCAGTTATTTAAATGATTAAATTAGTGGAGAACCTAAGAAACGATCACTTAAAACAGTTTATTCAGGTAAAATCTTTTCAATATGTGGGATTGCTATAGTTCTAGAACTATAGTTCTTTATTAGCAAATGACCTATTTTATTCGTAGTCCCCATGCCAAGCCCATTTCTTTGCACTTGCCAGAATAGAAACAACGGCGGACAGTTTTCGGTGGCAACTACGTGTGGCACAGTACTCTTTACTCACCTCCAGAACACAATCGCCGGGTTTAAGGCCGCAGAGTGCGGCAGGTGTGCCGGCAGCCACTTCGCATACCTGTCAGTTTGGGGAATATGGCATTAAGAGGGGGCGGGATCTACGATGGCTGGCTGGATATTGTTACCCATGGATAGGGGTCCCACTTGCTGCGGGTCAGCTGGAAACCGTAATTCTCCATGGCAGGAGCAGCCCGCGGGATCCTCAGCAGGCGAACGGAGGAGCCCAAGTCGTTCTCCGCGCCATTTTCAGTGGGCGGGGCCTGAAATCCTCCCGACGATTTCCTCATCTCTGGCTGGAAAACTCACTCGCGCAGTTGGCCAAGACGATTCGAACCGAAATAAAACGCGACTGGCGAGCGACGTGTTCAACGTGCGCTCTCAGTTGGCAAACTGTTTTTCGTGTGTGTTTTTTTTCATTTTCGAGCCAGCTGGCTATATGTGGGCCGCCAGAAAAGTTGCCGAGCGGCGACGCAATCGGCTACGACAAACATTTTGGCCTCAGCTTTTGGCCAAGCTCTCAGCCAACATCTAACGGCTAACAGCTCCCAGCATCACCCATTTAACCCCTGCCCCTCGAACACTTTGTGTTGTAAGATCCGAAATCCGAGATCGGAGATCCGATGCTGACAGCCAGTTGAGATCATGGAAATTGGTCTTGTGAAGCTAAGTAAATATTTGAACTTTCGGCTGGCAGCGGCTGTTGGGTGCGCTACAAAGTGGCAGGTAAAAGCGATGTGACGCATTGATAAAACATGAATAAACAAATACATTTCTCGGCGATTAAGTCATAGCGAGACCTTTTTTAAGAGGTTTGTTTTGAAAGCGAGTCTGCTCGCCAGATTCTTTGAAAGTTTTATTGCAAGTTACGGTAATTCTTCGGAAGTGAAATCTAGAACATGGCAGAATTTCATTATTATGAAGGTTTTGCATTACAATATTTAACAAACATTTTATTATTTACAGCTGATTAAAAAAACAAGAGAGAACGCTATAGTCGGGTGCCCCGACTATCAAATACCCGTTACTCAGCTAAAGTGCGAAGGAGATAAAAACTTTGATCCGCCGTAACTTTTTAACGAATGGTCCGATTTAAAAAATTTCTTCTACATTTTTGATAAACACCATAAAACTGCATTTTTACTTTTCCGAAATATTGAAATTTTTAAAATTGTATATAAGCGATTGTGGGCGTTAGAGGGGGCGTGGCACCCTTTTGAAACTAACTTGCGTTGCGTAGGAACTCCTAGAATCTGCATGCAAAATGTCAATCTTCTAGCTGTTATAGTTTCCGAGATCTCAGCGTTCATACAGACAGACAGACGGACAGACGGACAGACAGACGGACAGACGGACATGGCTAGATCGACTCGGCTAGTGATTCTGATCAAGAATATATATAGTTTATAGGGTCGGAAACGCTTCCTTCTCCCTGTTACATACTTTTGCACGAATCTAGTATACCCTTTTACTCTACGGGTAACGGGTATAAATATTCTGTTTTATAATTTCTTTAGATTTATTAGCTGTATTTTCACTAAAAATAAACTTTACCAAATGCAAAAATGAAATACTAAATGTTTACACTACAAACTTGTAATCAGATAAAATAGCCATTAGCTGTAATGTACACGAAACTTAATAAGCTTAATTCCATTTTGTTGACTTTACAAGTTTCCCGACTTTGTAATTAAATTTGAAAATAAACAGCGCTATTTTTCAGCTTAATTGCAGTGCTAAATGGCAGTGCATTGTCAATTGGGTGGCGAGTGCCAAGTGGACCAAAATATTGTTATTTGAAATGCCGAAGAAATAAAAACAACAAACGTGGCGCTGCATGAAGGTGTCGGGTCGCGATAAACATAAACAATGGGGCCCTAAATAAATAATCGGGCCCAAAACCGACTCGTCCATTAACCCTAACAATGATAACCGATGGCAATTGGCAGCTGACAAATGGATTTGGCACGGCAGGGCCAGCAAACCATCGCAATCCAATTGACTTTCGCTTTTTTGCTGCCTATCGCCGGTTTAACTGCCATTGAGGCGGTAATTTCAGTTTGGCGCTCGGCCGAAAACATTGCCCAAATAGCATTGAAATTGGTAATTTCATTAAATTTTGCGCCCAGCAAAAGTGACCCTGGATGGCATTGTGGTGTGTGTGTGATTTCGTTTGGGCTTTTCAATTTGCCAGTTCAATTAGATTTTGCCGAATTTATGTGGCATCGAGTGGGCCACAGAAGCGTTCGGCAGCCAAAAGCCGTCAGCAGTGTCAAAATTACCAAGTACTTGGCCCGGCCAATAACATCAAAATTCATGTTTCCCAAAAGGTAATTGACTTTTATTAATCGGCCGGCAATTAGGCCGCCTGGCCCAAAGGCAAATGGCCAGATTCAAGTGCAAATCCGCCTCTCAAAATATTACTTATGGCCAATTGGGGTTTGAAAAACCGTTCAAAAGCTCGCAGCTGGTTCAAAGCTCTGCCAGAAGGGGGCGCCTCTGGTTTAAGCCATGTTTTATGAGGTCTGCTGGTCAGCTGTGAAGACAACGCGGCTCAGTTTCTTCGCAACTGGCAGTCGGTGAAGTGCGCAAGCGCCGCAAGTTCCGCAAGCAAACGCGAAGTGCGAAGCGCCGGCGCCAAATAAAGTGATTACGATACGATCGCCAACGCAGAGAGGAAAAAATCATCTAGCGTGGCCGAGAGTTGTGAAAATTGATTAACCAGCAAACATAAAAAACGGTGTGTAATTGTTAACAAAGCAGGCGATGGCTAATGGCCCAAATGACCTTATCCAACCGAAGCAAAGCAACTTCCAAGTTAAGTTAGCTTAGGTCAAGGTCCGGTTAAGACCGCTCATATCCAAAAAAAAGACCGAAAAACGCGGAAGTGTAACGCACAATTATAAACGCATTTGCTGGATACTCGCATAATTAAAGGCGGCAAACAAGTTTGCTTCTATTTCCTAGCTCCAAAGCAAACAAACGGGTCTAAATTGAATTAGAAACGCGCCAAGAGCAGCGCATAAATCATACGTATACGCAATGCTTGCGCAAATCTCACACTCACACACACTGTGCGAAAATGGAGGGGGAAAACAAAAAAGCAAATCACGTTCAATTCGGCAGTTTTACACGGCAATCCCAGAGTCTCAGCTCCCAGGCGGCTAATTGTAGAGCTGCAGCGTCAATGGCGCATGCGCAACTTTTTAGCCCGCTTTTGGGTTTCTGGGTCTCTGTCTCTGGCGCTTTTTTATTTGTTTATTTTTTCGGATTTCTTGATTTTTTCGCTTGCGGTTTCTTTCGTGTAATTGTGACGCAATTTTCGTGTGAGTTTGTTTTAGTCTCGGCTCGCCAGTTTTTTGCCAGTGACTCAATCTCGATACACTGAAAACGAAAACGAAAGCGGCGGTTGCAGTGTGCAAACTGCATTACCTTCGATCGTCAGTCAGTTGCAATTCACACGCGTGTAAGCTCAGTTCGCTTCCTCCAGAAGAGAGAAAAACCAACTAATAGCGTTAACTCTACGGTATAAACAATTAAATTTAGGCCCGAATTGGAGCGTTACCAGTGGCAGTCAGCCTGCATTTTGGGGTTTGCGTAATTGTTTGCCAAGTGTCGCGCTTCATTGAGTTGGGCCAACACATAAAAAAAGGAAACAATAGTCTGCTAAGGGTATTTACTGGGTGCAGCTTCAATACAGCTTGGGATAATAATTAAATCGAACCCTTAATTGCCCTTTCAAGGGATAATACATAATTTAATCGATGGCCAGCCAGCTTATTGTTTAATGATTTATTTACTTTTCGCCGTGCCCACTTCAATAAACCGACGTCATAGCGATTTCATGGCCAATGTCAGTAGAAGTGAAGTGAAGTGATTTGAACAAGTTTGCGGCACTCGAACTCGAACTCGTACTCGCAATCGTACTCACATCTGTATCCGCGTGCGTAGACAGCCGGAGAGGAAGCTATAAATTCTATACCATCTACTCCGCGAGTTTGGAGTGCCAGAAACATAATCAATTTCGCTGCGAGAATCTTCTTAGCTGACAGCCAAGCGAATCTGACGCAATTCATGGCTGCCACTTCGATTTCGAGTTGGCCAATGACAATGCCAGTGACTAAGCGTAAGAACAGCTGGGTTCTGGCCTCTACGGCTATTCCACATATATGTCTGTGAGTTCCGGGGCTTAATTGAGTTTCGCTAGTGCTTAAAACTTTTCAAGAAACCCTTTCCTTTTTATTCTTTATTTATTTCTGGCCCGGCCCCCGGAAAACTTTTGATTTATGTGAGCAAATTTTACGGCTGGCGGACGTGGCGTATGCGTAATTACGACCACTTGGCACCAAACTTTCTGGCTAATTAATTGGGCTTCGCCTCGAAGCTGCCGAAAGGTGAAAGAATCGCCCCGCCGAAAGGTGCAAATGAGTTGAGTGCTGAAAATCAGTGGATGCCCCAATCACACACACACACACTCGGTGGGGCATAATAAATGCGAGTGTGTACGTGATGGGCATGTCAACTAGTGTGTTTCGGGCTGTCTTGGCCCCCCGAGACAAACGCAATAAAACAGTTTGGCAACATATATGCCCAGGTAATTAGATGAGCAGGGGTGTGTGTGTGCGTCTGCCAGACGCCCCAAGTGTTGAAAATTGGCCAAATTTATGTTGGCCAAGGCAACGTGCGACCTTGTGGTTTGTGGTGACCAAGTGCCAGATTTAATTTGAACTCTCCTCCTTAACAACCATTACAGCCAAAATGCTTCAGTTGTGCACCATCTACGCCTGCGCGAACGGCACCCTGGGCCTGAATTTGAGTCGTGCCCCCTGGGATCCGTATCCCTGGGTCAGCGGGGTGCAGGCCAAGTCGAGTGCGGAAAGGGGCGGCGTGCGGATGGGAGACACCCTTCTAGAGCTCAACGGAGCCGATGTCCTGGGCCTGAGGATCAGTGAGTTGGCCAGTCGGCTGCAGGATCACTGGCAGAGCGGCGCCGAGGTCGTGACCCTGATGATGTGGCGTCAACAGGGGAACATGGACCAGAACGAGGATCCTGCCGAGGCATCTCATGCTGTGGTAAGTTGGCCTAATTAAGGCGGAGTGACTATATGGGCCATTGTCTTACCTGAGTGCGCCAGCAAGCGTTACGTAATACTGATTGGCTTAATCACTGCTACTGCTGTTGCTGCTGTTTTGGCCCGGTAATTAGTAATTAGTCGGTGAAGCAGCTTGGTCCGCTTGCTTTGTGGGCCTAAGCCCCAGAATTAAACCTCAATACAAGGTTGCTTTGCTTAAAAAACACAAGCAAGATTTGTCCGTAGCTAATAATACGTAATCGCAATTGACTGGCCATCAAATGCTGTTTACTTGAGCTTTATTGCGCAAATAGAAACTTAGTCGACTGCAGTTTATCTTAGGATGAACCTTCCATTCTTTGTTTAATTTAATTTTTGTATATATTTTCCCATTGTCATATTTATTTTTTTTTTCTAAAAGTTATGAAATCAATTTATTTTATGTGTTCACATCAATTGCAAATAAAGTTGGCCGAAAGCAATGAAAAGCCTTCAAGTCATAATCAAAATTAGATTTATTAAAATTGTATTAAAAATTAAAAAGTCACCGAATGACCTTGAACATTCAAGAAAACTCTGGTTCACTTCAAAGTTCCAGCAAATTGAGATCCTGAGGTGAGCCTTCAGGTGTTCAACCATGCAGGTGTCCACGTGTCGTTGTAAATTGTTTATCTGCCGTCCAAGAAGCTGTTTACTTTATTAAATGCAATTGAATCGAAATAATGCAATTTCCTTCTTGACACATTATGTGTACTTTATTACAATTCAATTGACCCAAATGTCCTCGCCGAGGACAGTCGAAATTTAAGGCCAGCCAGGACATTCGCACACACAAACACAGTATTTCGTGAATGTACAGGTGGCTAGCAGGGAAAGTCCATTTCAATCAATGCCGAGGGCTGTGAATCACAGAATGTGTGCCAGATTGACCCGTTAAACAGATTAAACTTGCAACCGCACTCGGCCATAGGACATTATGTGTCTTTCCCATGCAGGCGACCCTTTTCGGGGGCAGGGGTGAATCATTCAAACACGAGTCGATTTGATAATCGAATGCAGAATGCAGAACTGAATGGAAATCGGCTTAAATCGAAGCCTCACATAGCCACTGTGTCGTGAATTATTAACACCGCCTCACTGAATATGTGTGGCAAACACGCCGAAAATTTAAATATAATTAAGAGCAGGCGTCCGATTCAATTGATTGAATTTCCCGAAGTGCCGCTTAACCTTGAAGTGGTGTCCTTAAATTAACCAGCGCTCTTTCTGCCTTCTACTTGCAGCAGCACGGAATTAATCAACAATCGCTGCAAAAGTTTGCAACATGCCTGCAACATATTTCCCAATTACTGGAGTGTCCTGTGTGCCTTGAGGTAAGTGGAATATGGGGGATGCGGAATGCGGGATGTTTGAGTGGGTTGATGGGCTGATGGGATGCTGGGATGCTGGGCCATAAGGCCGCCTGCATGTGCATTGCATATCGATGAGCCCGGCTGGCTTTAGTTTTAGTTCGTCATTATCTAACTCAGCTGGGCTCGAACTCTCGACCCAACTCGGCCAAAACTTAGTTGGCCAGTTGGCCTCTTGTTTGCCTTTGTGGGCCGCTGCCGTCAATCTCACTTTGAGAAAAATATTGCCGGGAATATCATCTATGTAGGTCATATTATTATGGGATTTATTTTTAATTAAAAATAATAAATAATAATAAAAATATATATATATGTTGGTTTAGGAATTCTTTGCTTATAAAGTAAACCCCACAGTAACATCAGAGAAAATGTTACTGATTTAATGATGATAACTTTATTAGTTAAATATTATTATAAAAATAATATTAATTTAAATTCTATTAATAGTTGGTTTTTCATATTTGTTGATTATACTCTGTTAAATATATGTTGGCTTAAAAATTCTTTGCTTATATAGAAACTAATACAGAAAAGATACGGAATGTTTATAAAATTACTATTTTCAAACGGAATTTAATTAAATATTCTATTCTGTCAAGATGATTTCATTTAATCTTTGGCTTCTTCTAATTTATTTGTTATACTTATTTGATATTATCAAGACTTGTTCTCTGTGCAGTGGCAGTCCCATTGGCAGTACCAGTGCCATCCTCTTCCGGGCCTGCGTTGATTTTGCTGCGCAAGTTTGTTGCTAATCACTTGGCTGTATATAAAGTTTGTAACGTTGGGCTGCCGGTGATTGCGTGCCCCCGTGTCCCACGTCCACGTCCACATCCTAGTCCGCTCCTGGAATCCCCCCTCCTTTCTCCCAGGTACGGTAGCTTTGTTGACTCAATTACTCAAACGACGCACATGGCCCGCTCCGTTCCGATCCGGCCCTCCATGTTGCCAGTTAATAGCCGTCGGTTATGTTGCCAGGCCAAGTTTTTTATATTCGGCCGGCTGCTCGCCTGCTTTATTTTGTCCTATATTCGAGTAGGTTTTTGATAAATGTTTGCCCTGGCATGTGATTTGATTAGTTTTGCAAAATATATACATCCAGAGCGGGCCGTGTGATTGATTATGTCGTTTAAAAATCAAATATTGGCGATTAGTGTGTGTCGAGTGTGTGAGTGGATGGGCAGCTGGGCAGCGGAAGTCAGTGTGAATAATCGTGTCAATCGCCTGCGGGCCAGCTTCTGATTTTGCTGTTCTCTGTTTTCTGTTTTTGATGCCGTGCGATGCGATGTGATGTGATGTCCGAGGCCCAGAGCTCGTTGTGCATTTAAATTAAAGCTGTTGGCGAGGGCCGGGCTTTAAATTTATTTATGCCCAGCTTGTCAGCAAAAACATAAATTTAATTAATTAGACAAGATAAAGAGTGAGCAGAGTGGAGGAGACGGTGAGGGGGATTGCAATCCCTCCTTTGCTGGCCATTTAAAATGCAGAGTTATTTTCAAATGAAATTCTCGCCTGCAGCTCAGAGTGCTGGAGTGTCAGTGTGTAACCATAAATTAAGCATATGCGGGGAGTCAGGGGGGTGGCTGAGGCAAGGACATCCCGGAGATATCCTGGAGTGGACACGGCCACGCTGCAACGCCTTTCGGAGCCACAGAGCAGCTTGAACTCCACTTGCAGCTGCACTGAATAATTTGTTTATTAACCCGAAATCAGTTTATGCTGCTCCGTCCTGCGGCTGAGCGTTGCCAGGACGAGAGTCCTTCGCATTTGGTCATTATTACTATGGCACGAAGCCGGCATTAGATTGTATTATGATCGCACACATACATATGTTCTGCTGCCATCTCCTTCGTTATGCACATGTGTGTGCAAACACGCACACAAGTCCATTAAGTTATTAAGGGATTTTGTTTTGCTAGATTTTCAATAGTTTCCCTTGAATGCTAATCGCTTGCATTAGCCTGCATCCACTTGGATAAGGATTTGCCTCCGCTTCTCCTTGCTTGACATTAAATCGGGCTTGAAATTGTTTTTGTTCCATTTAAATATGCATAAATTTGCTGGCCATTTAATTTTCATAAATATTGCAAACAAACAGCTCAGCTCTCCATGGCTCTCGATGGCAATATGATTAATTCATTTTCGATCAGCCCGGCGGCGCTTTAGTTAATATAAACTATAGACTATAAATATGAACTGGCCTCCAAATCCAACGGAGCACTTCGAATCGAATCAATACTGCTCAAGATATTTTACAATATGCCCGAAAGCAGGCTACGACAATTTCGATTACTATGCGACAGATGCTGAAAAGTGGGCTAAAACCAAAACTAAAACTACTCGGCTTTGGCCATTTCCGCCGCCACTTCCACATTTCCACACTTCCCCACTTCCACATGCCCATTTTGTTTTCGCTCAGCTGCATTTAATTGATTTCTATCACTAATTGAAGTCTTTGTTTATGCATGCTGGGGTATTAAAATTAAAAGCATTTGCTCATGCCATTTAAGCCAATTAAAAACAATAAAAGACGAATAACATTAAAAATATCTGCCATGGCACACGTGCACGTTCCTTAAATCCCTTTAATCGGTTTTGTATTTTATTTGGCTGGCATGTTAGAAAGTTAGGGCACTTTTTACCCATAAAAGTGTGTATTTCCATAAAAAAAAATCATATCATATTAAGTTCAAAAAAATATCTATAATACCGCTACTGATTATGATATGCTTTTTTACGTTAATGGGGCTCCATTTATAACTTTTTCTTTCCGTGCACGTGTGTTCTCTATCTTTACGTTTTTATCTGGTCGGATTGCAATCGAATCGCTTTACATTTGTAATACTTCGATTGCAGTTTTGCCAAATCGTAGCAAAAAGTATGAGAGCTGCTATACAAAAATTGTTTCTTTATTCAGCTCGTAGCAAATTTATGTTCGCCAGCATATTTACAACAGTTTTTGGCTGAATACACGCACAGACAGGCAGAGACAAAAAGCATTGGCCAAATATCGATACATATTCCCCAGTCCCTTAGTCTATTTTCAGTGTTCGTATTTCGGAACTGGTATATATGTTTTTTGCCCAATTCTGCATTTGTGTTTTTATGTTTTGTGCTTTTGTGAGGGGGACCGACTTCAAATGCGCAAAAGTATTTGGGTGCGCATCAAACACAGTTGTATTATTTTAAATCCGCTTGCAATATTTTCAATTTGATTTTCAATTTAAATGGAAAGCTTGCTGCGCACAGCGCTGCCAATATAATACATACATTTTTCATGTCGATTCGAGCCAGAGCAATCGAAGCTGCAGTTGTTGGACTTAAGGAGACCTTGGTCTGCAGGTTCCGGGGGCGAAACAAGGGGCAAATGTGGGCAATAATCAAATTTAGTTTCCGTTTGTGCATTACGAACGACGATATGCAGACTAGAATTGGTTTTAGTTTAAATGCGATTGGCAAAACAATAATGAAGCAATCAGGGGGCTTGGGTTCGATGGCCATGTTATATATGTATAATTAAATGATATAATTTCCCCTCTGAATAATTACACACAACCCTCTTTCTTTTCTCCTTTGACTCAAAATCAGGTCATCAAACCACCTGGCTGGCAGTGCTGCAATGGACACGTGCTCTGCAATAATTGCCGCAGTCGTTCCGTAAAGTGTCCGGTGTGCCGCGTTCCTTTGGGGCCGAGGGGCCGCTGCCTGCTGTCGGACAAGTTGTTCACCCTGCTGGCGGAGAGCTTTCCCTGCGACGGGAGGGGCGGTAAGTGCCGACTGGTTTCGAAGGACATGTATTCGCGACTTTTATCTATTTAATCTGCGCAAAACGATACCCGAATTAGCCCTGTCATTAGGCAACAGCTGTCTGTTTCTGACAGCTTCTGGGAATTCTCTTGAATTGGGAAGGCATAGGTGGCTGTCTTGTCCCATCACTTAAATTCAAGCTATTTAATTTTCTTTAACCTTTAAAATTTTATAGAACTTTATTCAGCATTTAAATGTAATTTCTAAATATTTTTTACTTTTTGATCAACACGAGTAGGATATTTTTATAATTTTAATTATAGCCCAGTTTCTAATGAAGAGATATGATCTTTAAGGTGCAAACCCCCCTACAAATAGGTTTTGACCACGCCCTGCCTTAATATATCCTGCGGCAACATCCTGCCGGGCCCGAGTCCTCATTTAGGTGGGCCAAAAACTTTTCCTCGACGGCAAGTGTCAATGTTTCACTTAAATCTCAACCGAGAGTCGGCGTAAATGAAAGAAAGATGTGACGAGAAAGCGGAGCCGAGTCAAGAGTGCTTGAAATTGAGCGCAATGGCTCATCTTCGCTTGTTGTTCTTTTTATAGCATAATTATGTAACATAAATTGCTAAAGTTTTTCGCGCTTTGCCCCGCTGCCCCATCGCCATCTTGCTGGCATTGCGTTACGTTCGTTGTTGTTTTTCCTTTTCGCTGGGGCGGCTTCGTTTAAAGTTTAGCCGCCCTTGTTGCCATTTTCAATCTGTGTCCGCCAACTTAACTTCGAGTGAAGTTTACAGCGGAGGTAACAAGCAGCAGCAGCAACAGCAACAGCAAAAGCAACTGAATTTTCCGCCGTTGTCTGCATTTGTTTTTACTTGTTGGTCCTCATTTTTTGCCACTTTTCCCCAGGACCCCGAGTCCTTTGCTTTGTTTTCCCCAGCTTATGCTGTGCTTAGTGCGTTTTTATTGCTTCTACATTAAGTGTGCATTCTTTATGTTCTGCCGAGATTCGCCCATAGCTCATATTTATATAGATATAGTTGTAGGATATTTATTTACTGTTTTTTTGCCCCATTTTCATTTGCCACTTGAACTTTCTGAGTCAAGAGTTGGGCGAACAAACCGTAACGAGCGCAAATGGACAATTGCAGCGGCAGGAAAACTTGGACTAGATATCCCGGCTGTATTTATTGTATTTACCTTTCCGAATCCATCCCCCAGCGACCTTTTCTAATGGTTCTCTCTTCTTTCCAGGGAAAACCAACCAGGTGACTGCGGCCCAGGGCCACGAAAAACTGAGCAGCGTCAACAAGTGCACAAATGAATATCATAATCAACCGAAAATGGCGTTGGCCAAGTCGAGTTGCGGCAAGTCGAAGTGCGGCAAGCAAATCTCCAGGCAACTGCCCGTTTCGCTGGACCGAAAAGCCGAGGAAAATGCCACACGCCAAACATTTCCCACTGAAATCAGGAGGAAAAGCCTGAAGGAGGAGGAGGAGGCTGTCGTCCTGCAACGTTGCACGATGATAAAAGTGCAGCAGCACCAGGAGACTTCGGACGAGGACTTTTCGGCTGGAGGAGCAGGTCACAACAATATGCTCGTTAAACCAAAGTTAAAGTTGAGCAAGAAAAGTTGGCGGATTACAGGGCCAGATCAAGACGGATTGCGCTGCGATGAAGTTGCCACCATGAATAATGCCGGCCAGGTGGGCCACCAGCAGCAGGAGGAGCAGGAGATGTCAGCCAGCGAGTATCAAAATTATCATTGCCCCACTGGGAAATCATGCGGCCACAGTTACCAACTTGGTAGCCAGCCAGTGGCCAACAAATTGTCAACAGTCGCGATGCAGGATTCGCTAGGTGCATCCTTATCAGCGGGGAGCCATAAACAGGCGGAATCGGAGGCGGCGGGGTCAATAGGTCGGCGGGAATGGCAGCTGCTGCGCCACTTGAGCGGCGACCATCGGTTGGCAGTGCTGCAAATCTACGGCACGTTCGGCGAGCGGTTGCACGTCCGCCCCCAGCTGCCCCAGGAGGGCGTGGCCTGCCTGCGGCTGAGCGAGGAGTCCACCGCCAGCAGCACAACCATCAGGGTGCACACATTTTTCTTGGCTGTCATTGCAACCGGCGGAGAAGACGGCGACGACGAGCACGCCGTCTTCCTGTGGCACCTGGACCACCTGCCACAAGGACCCACTTTCGAGGCTGTCATCGAAACAGAGGGCATCCCCGGGTTCCTGGCACCTGCTCACTCGCTCCGACGCAGCTGGCCAGAGATTAGGGCATCCGGCCAGTTCCTCACCTGCCGCAATCTGGCGGCTTCGAGCTTCGAGGTGACCCTCAAATCCAGGTAGACCTCCCAAAGACTGGTTTCCACCCCCCCAAAGTATAGAAATAGAGTTAATTAGCAATAAGAACTTTAAGAACCCAAGACTACGAACTGATTGCTGGCTAAATGCAGCGATAGAGCGAACCAAAATGAAAATAAAAATAAAAAGAGTGAAATGTATGCTTTGTAAATTATATTTGCATTTTTTCAACGCGAACACGTATTTATACGAAAAATGCAAAACGCAATTTGGAAATGTGTTTAATTTGCAATATTTTTAATTAATAAAAACATTTAGAAATGTGCTGGCCTGGCAGTTTGAAAGTCGTGGCAGGTGAACGATGAAGTTGGGCCTTATGAACCGGCAGATGCCCTGTAAAAGATATCATGGTTTGTATTTATTTGTTTATTTTTATCAGGAAACCCTCTCTTTTGACACATAATCCTTGGGTTTTTTCTGTAGCATAAAAGCTTTGTGCCATTTTCAAGAGCATCTCAATTTCGTGAGTACTTCCTTGTGGTGGTGGAAAAATAATTCTGATATTTGTACTGAAAACTGAAAGCGGAAAACCGACAGCAGCGACGGTTTCGCTGGTAACTAGCGCCTGTCTGTTTGCTGCCTCCTGATAATTGACTTGCATGCAAATTAATGTTTTTTGCCCCCTGCGTGGGCGTAAATTGCTGCCCTGTCTGACAAACAGTAAACACGGTCAATGCAGCGGCGAGTCATTTTCATCAACGCCGCGCCATACATAAATCTCTGCGCCATCGATGTTTACCATATTTAAGGAAAAAATTCCAATTTGATACAACAAAAATCACAGCACTGTAACAACATGTGTGCGCGGCAAATAGAGCAAGTCGGTTTTATTATCCTTTTTTTCGCTTTCGATGTCCTGCCTTTCCACACTATCGCCTGTTTGTTTTTGATGAGCCATCATCATCATCATCGTCATCTTATATACGGCAATGGCAACTCCAATGGCAACTGCACTCGGCACTGCATACAATCGAAAAAGTGTGCATAGTTAAAATAAATGAAATATTTTCGCAAGCGACACTTTTTCCGACACGGCTGATGAGGAGATGATCTGGTTGGAGCACGGATAATGGAGGTGACGTCACTGCGATTGGTTATCTTTGTCAGGGGTCGTCCATCAGGTAAATTAAAAATATTCCAGCGAAGCAATTAAATTACGTCCTTGGTGGGGAGTGAAAATAAACGCAATATGATGAGCCAGTCAAAATGCAAATTTCCGGAAAACAATTTACAAGACAAGCGGCATTTTTTTAATGAAATCTCTGCTTGCATTTTTATGAAGAAGAAAAAGTAGCTTCAATAATTACGTTAATTTAAAATAAAATATTTGAATATAATATAATATATATAAAAGTTTCTTTCTGATTTTAAATTTTTCAATAAATAAGGTAGGTCAGGCACATTTTCATGACAATAGCGATGATATAATCCACTTGTTAAAGAATGTCCTATGATTACGGGTCTATTAATAACCCAGCCATTCAGTGCCTTATCTCAGATAAATTATGATTATATGTCAATTATTTATCAGCTAATTGGTTTGCCATAGAAAACTGAGGGGAATATTGAATCGAAGATAAACGACCGGGCGACTTCCCCTTTATAAATATACACCCATTTTTCACTGCCCGCTCTTTTCTACCCTCCACAATCTCATTCTGCTCACTTTTCTCCAACTGGAGGTTTGCTTTGCTCTGCTTGTTTGTTTGCCAATTAGTTTTAATCGAAGAGCGCTCGCTGGCTCTCCGCTCGCCAATCGCTTGTTTAAATTGCTTTTCTAATTAATGCGCTGGTCAAATATTTGCCATTGCATGTGTAGTGTTCTATTGTAATAAAAAGAGGAAGCAGCTCCGGGTTCTTAAGTTCTTGGGCTACTTTGATTCGATTCCGCCTTTCCGGCGGTCGTGTCGCGCGTGTTCCGTGGCTTATATTACCTGGATTCTCGGTTCTCTCGGTCTCGTCGGTCAAGTGGTATAGTCCATTGTGTAGGACAGCATAGCACCTCGGTCTCTTTGGCCCACTGCCATTCTCTTTGGCTGACAGCTTGAGTTTGAGTCAAGAACAGCAGACTACGTCATCGTTTGATTGCGTCAGCTTTAGCTCTTTGTGCCACGCTCTTTGATGTTTTTGTTCCATTCCTTCTCTCTGTTTTGTTTTGCTATATTTGCGATATTCACAGCCGGTCGACATGAGCAGCGATTTCGGTAAGCTCAATATATTAGTCTTTTTAGCACTGGCGATTTTCGATTTCACACATTCGGCGTTAATTTACGAGTTTATGGTTAATCAATTAAATGCCACTTTTTGCCCGAGTGCCAATAAATAAGTCGTGTGCAAATACAGTCCAACTTCCATAACATAATCCACCTGGAAATTAACTCTTTTATTTATATACTTTTGATGGCCAAATGAATACTAAATTTTTATTCAACTGGGAGATTTAAAAACGATATAAATTTGAATGATTTTCATTAATGGTCTTTGGATAACGAAATTCACTACATATTAAACTATTTAAATGGCAAATAAATTCTAAATATTTTATAAATTTGTAGCTACTCAACTTGTGATATTAAAAGTGATTATTTTAGTCATTTTGATGATTTTTAAAATAAATTAAAATAAATTTAGTTTAGAAATAATACAATGGCATATTTTATGTTAAGAAGTTATAGACCAATAATTCCAATATTGTTTGGTAACGTAAAAAACTTATTTAATATCAAGCGCAATAATTATGTTTTCGGCTTATTAAAATCCCAAATCATCATTAAATATTTGAACACCTTCAGATTTAATGGACGTGGTGGCCGGTGGTGATGGTCCACCCTTGCAAGCCTTTCGAAGCAGTAATCCCTTTGACGAGTGCAACGAGAAGACCTCCTCTCAACAGGATTTTGAGCGGGATCGGGATGCCAATCTGACGCCGTTGCATATGCTTCGGCGGGCCAGCGAAACGGTAACTGCTAGTATATTGGAACCGGAAAAGGAACATCTCCTAGGCGACAAGCCGCAGGCTCCACCGCGCAGCCATGGAGCCTCGATGGCAAATCCCTCTGAAGGTGAGTAATACGTTTAATTGTGCAGTGTCGTTGGCGAGGAACTCAAAAAATGCCGAGCTGAAGCAAAGCGAAAGTATTTGTTCCGGAAATTCTTGCCTTTTTGCACACATCCTCATATACATATTTATCTGGGGAAAGGATGCTGAAGAGAGACATCCAGGAGCACATCTCTGTGCCAACTCTGTGCGCTTTGTTGGCCAGCCAACCGAAGTGGCTCCGACAGCCAAGTGCACAATGCGTGCTCAGATATGCACTTCAGCACATATTCATAGTTTGTTTATGCAAAGTTTTTGTTTCGCCAGCCAGGGAGGGAGCGAGATCCTGGCAGAAAATCACAGCTCCTTCTCTGAGCTGGCAGAAGCTGATTGAGGCATTTCGATTTTAAGTGAACCGCACAATCACATCTTGCACAACGGGTGGGGGGTATCCGGCGTATACGTAATATTTCCGCATATTGACGCCAGAGCGTCTGCGATTGGCAGTGCAGAAGCTGCTGTCCCGGCTCAAACTCAAACTCAGGCATTTCCTTGGTCTCCCATCTCCCATCTCGCATCTCCCATCTGACTTGTGGAATTTTTGCAACGTTCTTGGTTTGGCCAGCCATGTGTGCTGGAGGAGGAGGAGGAGGACCACTTCTGGCCGGGCTTTTGTTTACGCTCTTCTGTTTTGGCAGGTGGTCGCTGCTGGTTTTTCGCCCACAACCAAACAGCTATTATTGTTGAAGCCCCCCGAAGCGAGCTGCAATTGTTTTGCATCTGTCCAAATACGGGGTTTTTGCGCCAGAACCCTGGACTTTGCCTTTGCCAACTTTTGAACAGGGGAAAAGGGGGTAAAGGAAAAGGATTTCCCTTTGGGCCATGGCCACTGTGGAATTTTCACACGAATAATGAGCCGTTTTAGTTGCGCCCAAATGCCCACAATCAGACAACTAACACGAGTGGCAAAAGCCCGCGGCTCTCGGCAAAGTATGTTTCCATGAATATGCATTAGCCGGGGCTCATTTCCTGTGCATTTCATTTCGCATTTGCTATTTGCTGTTCGCTTTGCATTCGAGTTGTGCCCTCGAAGGCTGCACCACTGATTCAGATTCAGATTTTGCCACTGCTTCTGATTCTGATTCTGATTCCGATTCCCGTTTCCATTTCGACTCTCTGACTCTGATTTGACTCTGGAAGTCATATTTAAATAAGTTTGCGCACCGCTGCAGGCAGCTCTAATACTCGCATGTGCAGGCGCTCGTTTATATTAAATAAATTCCATTTAAATGCAGCGTCCCGGACAATTCCTCAAGCTCAACCTTGAATGGTGCTTCACCGAGCTCCACCCACCTGTACACCTTTCACATGTCGCCTCTGCCTGTGAGTGAAACGGCGACATTTCTGTTAACTAAAGCCAACATGATATACGCTTGGCACACAAACATTCTCTCTCGGCTATTGATAAATGCATTGCATTGCATTGCATTGCGCATTCGCCCCGTGCGCCCGTGTGCACGTCAGTTCATTACGTATACGCAGTGTGCGACATTTATAAATGCCAGCATGACTGTGCCCCGGCATAATGATTGCCAAATGAATGGGAGAATGCTAACCGTCACGAAAGCCCTTTCGACGCCATTTCAATGCTGCTGATGCGTTTTGCCCAACAGCATTCCGCAGCTGTTGGCCCACTTGACGCGTCCTTTTATGTGAAGGCTCTTTGGAGGATGTGGCACTTGCACTTGCACCACAGCTAATTACTAAAACTGCGCTTTAGCGGGGCTTTCGTTCGCCAGTTCACCTTTGACCACCTGTCAGACTTTGCCGTTTTCAATTTGTCGCCTTATTTGCCTAGCGCTGAATGGCGCCTTCTGACCTGGTTTTTTCCATACTATTTGTGTTTAGTTCCCCAGCCCGGAGCCAAGAAAGTGCCAGTTTCCACTGATTTGCGATGTATGAACACTAAATTAGATGCGAATCGCTGGGGCGTGAGTTCATCTCTTGGCGGGAAGTGCGTGACAACGGAATGCAATCTTCCTTCCTTTCCGAGAAAGAAATTATTTTCTGAATGCGCGCTGCATGCGCTGGTTAACAGTGGAGTTGCAAGTCTGATTCAGGATTCAGGACGCGCCAAGGATGCCGGCTGGCGTAGTTAAAAGGTGCTACGCTTAAGTAAACATAAATGAAATAAATGTGCGCTGCGTACGGGCAAAGTGATTTGATATATGCTGCAGACAGAGCTGCAGTTGCAGACTCAGACAGGCGGAACTTCAAGTTCTTGGGTTGAAAAAAATAAAAATAAAATATAGAGAAATTGGAAGCAGGGGCAAAAGTCATCAGCGTGTGCAATTTACCGTTTAAACATATTGAAAAAGCACCTGACGTTTGCCAGTAAATAATGAATAGTTGAATAACTGATATAAATCACCAGAGATACAAATATACCCTCCTTCTGCCAAGCAATTTATGACACTTTTTGCTGCTATAACAATCTAAGTGTTAAGTGACAGCAAAAAACTTTTGCCACTTCGGAAAGTGCAATAAATTCTCCATCAGACCTTAAAGAACTTTTTCGAATATCTAGCCGCTGGTCCCAAGTTGTTTAGTTTTCGGGCCGGCCTCGTCTGGAGCAGTGTTTGCCTCGCCTCCAATTAACACCTCAGATTCGCACTCGCACGCAATAGTCAAAGTCCGCATATGACAACCGAATGACAAAAACTTTTGCAGCTGCAACTGCAGCTCCATATCCTTGGCCATTACTTTTTTCCATCAGCAGCAGGATCTGGGTTTTTTGTGCCCAGTGCCCATAATTTGTGTGGAAACTTCTTCAGCAATTGAAAAGCGAAATGCTCGCCATCCAGCATCCAGCATCCAGCGGCCCAGGCTTAAAAGAACTTTTGCATTATTTTCGTGCCTGGTCACTTGAAAGTTGCAGAAAATATGACAAGATAAAATGCCAAAAAGTGCCAGCGGCAAGTGGGCGGCGTGCAGCGATACGGGGGCGTGGCACCCGGAACGGAACGACAACGGCAACGCCAACTGCCAAAGGTAATAATCAATGGGGCGGCCAAAGAAGCCTTAATGACCTGCCCAACTTGCAGTTCAAGTTGGCTCAACGGCTTCTTTGCGCCGCTCTCGTCGAGTGCAGCGCATGAATATGAAATATGAAATTTGAAATATCACAGCAGCGCCAAGACCTCCGAAAGTGCTCCCCTACAATACCTGAGCGCTATCTTCGTTGACACCTTTGCACAATTTATGCACAATTTTTTCAAGGCAGCGACAGAGGCGGTAAAAAAGTGTAAAAGTAAGTGCCGCAAAAACTTTTAAATGAGGCACATAATTCAAAAAGATGGAGGAGAAATCTTGGGGAAACGATAACCGACATTTTCCCAACCCAACGTTTCTAGTCAACTTTTCCATGGCGGAGATATTTTAAATTAATTAGCAAAACTTAAATATTTGTTGTAGTTCAAACGCGAACTTCGCATTGAACTTGTAAATATTCAATAGGCTCGCAGCCATTATGAATTCAACTCAACTGAACCGCACGGAGCCGGGAGTTTAGCCCCGCTGAAATGGCAAATATTTGCAGGGCGTACATAAGTTTCCTGTTGGTTATGGCTAATTAATTGATAAGCAAATGCTCGTAATCATAATTGCGCCCCGGGTCAAATGAGTGTTTATTTTGGAGAGCAGGAGCATTACTTCCCCAACTATACAGCAACAAGAGCCCAGGGCTTTCCCTGGAACTTACAACGCACTTTAATCAGTTGAAATATATATGTTAAATCCTAATCTTGATCGGTTTCCGACTGCTCTTCGGATTAGCACCTCCAGCGCCCGGTTCAGTGTCAAATTCAGCTAATAATCCCATATGTTCTCATTATCGCCCTGTGGCTCTCTGTCGACTCTCACCATTTGCTCGCTAATTTTAAGTTATTAAACAAATATTTTGTGTGTTTCGCTCGCGTGCCCACGAGAGCGTCTCGAACTCCCAGATATATGTTTTTTATTAGCATAAGATAAAAGGTATAGACGACAGAGGCTGTGGAGCTTTCCACAGAACGCTCACATCTCAGTTGTCCGCCGCCTTTGAACGCGATTAGTCGGTGCCGGGCATTAAATTAGTGCGGTTCGGTTATGAAATAATTTCAATAAAATTTCAATAAAATAAAATTGCAATTTCCATTGAATGCTAATATACGATGCCAGTGAACATTTCTAGTTTTATGAGTGCTGCGGCTAACACAAACTAATTTATTTATCGGCTGCCCGCCCAGGTAAGCCCATTCAACGTCAGGAAAAACCATAATTTCCCTACTTTGATCATTGTGTTGACTGTTGGGAATCACTATTTCTATTGCCGCTCTGGGTTTTACATCATTTTAGCCCGCACACTGAAATGTTCGTTATTGTTTAACAAGTTTGTGTTTTTAATGTTATAATTTCAGCTTCCGCGCATCCAAAGCAGATTACTTTATTATTTTAAATGAAATTATAATTAAAACTATTTTGTTTTGAATTCGTACTGTGAGGAGAGCCAACAATTTGCCTTTGTCGGTGATTATTTTGATTGCCGGTGTTTTGCATTGCTTTTTTCTGTTATCTCTATCAAATAGTTGTAAGCATCAGTTGAAGTTTTATTTTCTTTTTTTTGTTGTCTAAGAAAATCAGAAAATGTTCATGCTACCCAGTAATATTATCTGATGAAAAAAATAATTTCTAAAATTTTCTTTCAATTTTAATGTTTTTAATAAAATAAGTCAAATGTTTGATACTGTTTTAAATCAATACTTATATAAATCAATTAAAAATAAATATATATTTTTTATACATTCCTTCTACCTACGGAATTTCTATAAGAGGGGTTTAAAATCAAATTAAGTAAAGCTTTTATTTGCGGCTGTAATAATCCGAGCTCTATTAGCCATGATTTCGCATTCACCGTATATACAAGTGTGCTCCTTGCATTATGACACCCAATTAGCGTCGGCAATCAATTTAGCCGTGTGTGCCAAAGAGTCGCATGACGCGCTGAATCACAATCGACACGTGATCGATGGACCAATACGCAAACAGCGAAATTGTCACCCCGAACAACTGGAACTGGAACTGTAGAGTTCACACCGTCGAGAATTGGCGCTAAATATTTGCGCACAATTAACACGTAGCCATTCGAGTGGTGACAAATAATGACAAGCAGATTGTCTTGTAAAATCAAATACAAACAGGGATAAAAAGGGCAAAGAAGCTGGAATCGAATCAAAAATCAAGTGCTGATTGCAGGGCCTACGGAAAACGGAATAGACTGTGCAGCATAGCAATTGAGATGAGAAGTGGATTGTGAGTTCTGCACTCAAAAAAAAATTTTAGAAAATCGCCTATGGATTTGCTTTACTGGCGATTTTTTTCTATATTTCTGGAACATTTCTTGAATTTAATAAATTTTTATCAATTTGAAGAAAATTTTCTTTACCAGTAGAAAATTTTTTTATTTTAAAGAAAAAAATCGCCAGTGAAGCAAATCCATAGGCGATTTTCTAAAATTCCGGGCGATTCATTTTCTGAGTGTGGTTATTAGAACGGCGCTTCATATGCAAATATCGTGTCTCCACTCCAATTAGCCGGCGTGGAGGCGTCAATTGCTCGGAATGGTTCGCATTCGAATTCGCATTCGGATTCCCAGCGAACCGACATTAAGTGCGCTAATTATAAATGGAAATATTTATGTATTTCCTAGCACCTAGCATCGCCTTTTCCGTTGCCTTTGCCTTTCTCAACCTGTGAAGTTGTCGCGGCAACAATGAAGCCAATTATGGAGGCGACTCTTGGAGACCCGGTTGTCTTTCTGTCTGGCTGTCTGTCTCCCTAGGCCCGTCCTTGTACTCGTTCTGGCCCAGGTGAAGACAGCTTCCTGCCGGCAGCGGTGTCCTCGTCCTCGTCTCGACACTTTCCTCCTGTTCCTGTGCCTCCTCGGCGCAATCAACGGTTGTCAATCTTTGTTGCAATCTTCATTTCGCCATCGCCTTGAGTGGTAGGAGCTTGTGTGTGTCTGCTGCACTTTGCAATTTAAACGATCCAACTGCTGTTGGGCTTTAGTTATGCATGAGGAGCAGGAATGAATGCCAAATGGGCTAAATGCAGCTGCTTGGCGCTTATAAGCCAGTCGATGGTCCTGCTCTATTTGCTTTCGCCGTTAGGTACACAGCAATAAATGTTAAAAATATTTTTTATGTTAAGTATTTTAGAAAAAGTATTTCGAAATAGGAAGCAATTATCTAATAAAATGTAGCTAAAATAATAAATTTAACTTCCGGGATATTGTTGCATACTTTTAGACACCTTTAAAATCTTTTACTAGAGAATCTTATAAAAATGTTTTAAAATTATGGCAGATTTTAAAAGCACTCCATTTAACCCATAAGAACTCCCTGATTCCTCCCAGTGAGCCTGTCGCTGACATATCTATTAAGACATTTAAATCTGTTTGCCACTTACAGCCAAGCGCAGCAGACAGCAGCAAAATCAGTGGCAGCTGCAACACCAAGAGCAGCACAATAACAACACGGCATTGGCGCCAGGTGACAATATGACACAAGGAGCAGCGCCGCAGGACTCGCAGGGCGACATCCTGCCGACCCGCCCGCTGCATACCAAATTAGACATACAGAAAATCCCAGAGGATGCGGGAGGCGGAGACGCCGCACAAAACGCTGCAACAATAATTTTAACGCCGACATCATTAAATTTAACAAATACAACACAAAATGTTGCCGGCAACAATGCGGGTAACTCTGGCTCCAGTTACCCAACTCAAACCCAAACTCCGTGCGGAGGCCGCGGCGACGAGTACAAAGGGCCCAAATGGTAAGTGAAAAGCTCATGTGGCCAGCACTCCGGGTTTTCCCGGGCTTGCCATTGTGCGGATTTGTGCTTAACCCTTTGAATGCACTTCCGGCGGGACAGCAGCGCCGCCATTCACACTTGCATTGCACGCGTTTTTCGCATATCCGTTGGCTGCCTTTCTCCTTTCTTTTTTCCTCACTTCGTTTTGTATTTTGTATCCAGTAACCAGTAACCAGTAACCAGTATTTCGTATTTTGTATTTCTTTTGTGCGCCAACAATGTGGACGTGGAAGTTGCCGCTGCACTAGGCAGCAGCGCGTGCTTCCGCTGTGTTTTGGGGAAGGGAACGGGAATGGGAATGGGAATAAGAATGGGACTGGGGTCCTGTTACCAGGCATATCTCATTCTCATATCCCCCGACGTCTAGTCGCTGGCGAGCCCGATTTCTTGTTCCCTTTTTGGCTGCGACACTTAGTTTAATAGCTGGCGAAATGCCTTGTTGGCTGCTGGCGTTTATTCACCATGTTCACAACAACGGCGCGGCGTATGAGTTACAGTGTTACGTATCCGACCCGTGGGTGTGTGAGCTCCATTGTGGCTGCCTCCTCCTGTCTCGCTTTACTTGGATATCTTTAGCAGCAGGGCGAAGAAACTGTAGGCATTGTTGATGGTCTGCCAAAAGTTATGGGTTTAAATGGTGGAATAAAGGGATTATAATATTTGTCTTACCCTCACAAAGATGGGCAAGCCTATTTCGAAAAACACCCCAGCTCGCACTTTCACCGGCCGCTTGAGGAACTCCATGTAGCAGTTGAGCAGCTTGCGAGTGCCCACCGAGTACTCCAGCCAGTTGGTGGCAAAGACACTATCCGTAAGGGCATTGGCATGAAAGGTCAGCTCATTGCCGTAGTAGCAGGGCAGGAAAATCTGGACGATCATGACGGCCACGAACTGCACGGTGGTGAGAAAGAGGCCGGGTCGCTGCTTGAAGCCCATGTGCACCAGTCGATAGGCACTGAAGCAGATTATGAAGGCGCTAAAGACCACTTGGGATAGCACATAGGGGGAAACTAGCACTTCACACTGCCTCGTCAGTCGACGGACTTTGGCATGGAGCTGGAAAATGTGTCGCAACTCCGGCTTGGCCTGCTCCTCGGGTGCAGCTTTCAGTGCCTGCAGTCGCATTCCCATCAGCCTAAAGAGCGAGGCGATCTGGAACATGAAGTAGCAGCCCAGAGTGTCCAGGAGAATATTGGATAGGCAGCACAGGGTCATGGCCAGCACATTGTACCCCCAGGCGTAGAAATATCGCTCCTTGGTGCGCCATTCAAAGGGCACGTAGTAGCCGAAGGGCAGCTCGTAGTCCTCCTGGAAAAATACGCTTACATAACCCATTAAGGCCACGAAGAGGCTGCCACCGATGTACCAGTAAAAGATGCGCTTAAAGTCCCTCTGATTTCGCTGCCAAAACTCAATTTCTTCGGCATTTCGTAAATTATATGAAGGATCGTGTTGCAATTCGTCGATGAGGCTAGCTGCTTCCTTTCGGCGATACCAAATATTCAGGAGCTTGGTGACCAGGGCCAGTTCGGTTATGGACATGTACAGAACCTGACCCGCTTCCTCGAAATCCGATGAGGTAATGGCCTCATACCACATGAGTGCTATATAGGTAAAAGTCAGCGGCAGGTGCAGCACAAAGGGATAAATGCACTTTAGACTGGTTAAAAGACCATCTTCTTCCTGGTTTTCCCATTTTAAAAGTCCTATCCACCGCTGGACCACCAACAGAGTTTGGATGGCACTCAGGCGATTCGTAGACTCCATTGGCAGCAGCTTAATTTTAATTTACTTAATGAAGAACCCATAGACTTTTACGGCTTTTATAACCCTTGAGGTCTAAAAAAGCCTTAATAGGTCACCTTGGGAGTTTTTTTTTTTTTGAGGATGAACTAGGGAGGAATTATTCAAGGAACTGACTTTTTACATCCTAGTTCCTGGAAAGTTCGTTAAAATATTTCTTGCATCCTTCAAACAAAATATATCAGTAGGCCCTTATATGGAGTGTTAAGGAACCGGTTCATTTGATGAGTTTAGTTCCCAAGTTGCTCCGTCCCTGATTTGTTTAGGTAAGAAGCCAAAATATTTACTCAATTAATGAGCAGGGCAATTACAATAATTAGCTTGCTGACATTAGTATATTTTAATTGTTGACCCTCACTAAATGGGTAAGTCACGCAATTGATAGCCGGGATGACAGGGGAAATAACCCCATCATTGTAGAATTCATTCCTAAGCCATACAATTGGAAAATCAGTGCACCCAAACCTGTGCAGCAGAAAGGTGGTTTGATCTTCGGGGTCCTAATATGTTTCCGACTTTATAAGGGGCATTTATAATGTATAAGTTTCATTATGAAAAGTCAGTCTACATGCAATGCTCTTAAAAAAGTCCATAAAATAAAGTTAAAATAAAGAATGTCATACTTCGTTGAGCTTGACATCAGAGTTCCAATCGATTGCCATTCAAACCTGTAACTTTTTTGTTTGGCCATTTAAAAAAAATTAAAAATTGGTCAGAAAATACAATTTCCGGAAATTGTAAGTTGTTCAAAACAGATATTCTTTAAGCTGAGGCCTTGATTTTATAAATCTGGTTTATGTTTATCTAGTTGTTGTGATTCAATGAAACAATTCTTTAATTTATTTTATTCCCTTGTCATTTATTAAACATTAAATAGTGGTTGAAAATGCGACAATTTATTTCGATACATTGAGTAAGAGGGCGAAGAAACTGTAGGCATTGTTGATGGTCTGCAAGATTCAAAGAAAACATTATAGTTTAAAAGAAGAAAACCACAGATTGAACAGTATAGACCTTAACAAAAATGGGCAATCCGACGGCAAAGAAGTTTCCAGCTCGAATGGTTACGGGCTTCTTAAGGTGCTCCATATAGGCATTTAGTAACTTGCGAATCGGTGGCCGACATTGCAGCCAGTCGGTGTGGTAAACCTCGTTGGTCAGCTGGTTGGCATAGACGGTTATCTCGTTGCCATAGTAACAGGGCAGGAAGATCTGAAGGATCATGACGCTGACGAACTGCAGCATGGCTATAAACTGGCCGGGATTATCTCGAATTCCCACATGCTGCAGGCGGTATCCACTGAAGCAGATGATCAGGGCACTCAGAATGATCTGGGATAGGATGTAGGGGGAGACAATGGTCTGGCAGGCTAGGGTTAATCTGTAATAATAAGAATATCAAAAGAGAAAAGGTATTTCATGCTTAACTAGACCTTCGCACACTCTGATGCAATATGAAGATACCCCGTAGTTCGTGGCCAAAATGGGCCTCGTCCTGCATATTTTTCAGACTCCTCAATCGTAGGCCTAGAAGGCGGTAAAGCAAGGAGATGTGGAACAGGAAGTAGCAGCCCAGGGTGTCCAGTGTGATGTTCGAAATGCAGGTCAGCGTCATCCCAGCCATATCGTAGCCATAGGCGAACCAGTACCTCTTCTCGTTTCGCCACTCGAAGGGCACGTAGTAGGCGAAGGGCAGTTCGTAGTCCTCCAGGAAGAGCACTCCGGTACAACCGCTGTAAACCACGCCCAAGCTAATCAGGATGTAGATGTAGAAGAACCACTTGAAGTATTTCTGCTTCCGGCGCCAGAAATCCAACTCCGCCCGATTGCGAAGTTCGTACGCCGGAGAATGCGTTAGCTCATCCATCAGCTGCCAGGCTTCAGTTCGATGGCGCCAGATGCTCAGGATCTTTACCACCAATGCCATTTCGGTGATGGACATGTAGAGCACCTGGCCGGCCTCCTCCAAATCGCTCGAGATGAAGGCCTCCAGCCACATGAGTCCGATGAAGGTGAAGGTTATGGGCAGGTGCAGCAGAAAGCGATAGTTGTGCTTGAGGAAACCGGAGAAAGTCCACTCCTCTCCAGCTTTTAAAGACCAGGGCCAGAGGCCAAATAGTTGCATGACCCGGAGAATCAGGCGCATGGATTCAATGCGTTCCTCTTGGGCTTCCATTTTACTCCTGGTTTTCATTTCCCTCAAGCCGACTTCTTTTATAGCCTTAAGTGGGCTCGGTAATTAGCAGCAATTACGTGTACATAATTTAAGGAGAGACACACGAAACTCAGGAGTTCCTTATAATATTCATAGCCTTTATGACAGTTGGCTTAACTCTTTTCAGGTGGCTACATATCCGGTCGCACTGGATGAACATTTCCGAGCTGGTGGCCCTGCTGGCCATCTTCCTGGGTCTCTGGGCCATGGGCTGGGTCCTGCTGCCGGATTTCGCGCAGCCCCAAACGGTCATCATGCGCATTGCATTCCTCTTCGTGGGCGCCCAGATCTCTGGCATCCTGGTGACCTTCGTCCACCTGCCCGACATGCTGGGCATGCTCTTCTTCGGCGTGCTCTATGCCAATCTGGGCCTGGCCAATTTCGAGGGCTATCAGAAGTTCGAGCTGTTCTTGAGGTGAGCGATGAGTTTAAGTGAATGCGAAGGAATACTGTACAATGCGGTTTTCCAGGGAAATGGCCCTGATCAACATCATGTTGCTGGCCGGCCTCGGCTTGGATGGCGATGCCTTCAAGCGGCTGTGGTTCATGATTCTCCGCCTGACCCTGCTGCCCACCATTGTGGAGGTGGCGGCCATCGCCGGACTGGCCTACCTCACACTCTCGATGCCCTGGCTGTGGGGCATCGCTTTGGGGTGAGTGGGGAGCTAATGGAATACTCGGGTTAACGGATGTACTTAATGGGCTATTGGTGCCTCGGGGGGGTCATCTTACAGTCTGGTCATCACCGCCGTCTCCCCCAATGTGGTCGTCACCGTGATGCTGAAGCTCAAGGAGGATCGCCTCGGCCTGAACAGCGGCATCCACACGCTCATCTACGCCATGACCACATGCAACGATGTGGTGGCCATCTTCATGTTCGGCGTGATAATCAGCGTAATATTCTCAACGAGTGCGTGCCACCCGCCGAGCATTGGAATCAGAGTCAGACTAAGAGTTAAATAAACCCCAACTCCGCTTACTTGCAGCCTCGCTCACGCAGCAAGTGCTGCAGGGTCCCATTGGCATCGGGATTGGACTCGTTTTCGGCTATCTCTACGGCTCGATGCTCCAGTACTTGCCGTCGCGCAACGCGGTAAGCTGCCAGACAAAGGCGTCCTTTCGTCCTTCGTCCCATGTCCCTAGTCCCTCCGCCTTTTCGTCCTGCTGCTCGTTCTCGAGCGGGCTGCACTTAAAATGCACATTCAGTGAACACTTAGACACTCAATCAGCGCATTTAATGATGCAAAACGCGCGCCAGTCTCTCGGGGGCGGGAGCTGCGCCATATGTACGTGGGGCTTGAGAAGACTGCACTGGGGGAAAAAGGATGTGGAAGGCAGGCAGAAAAATATAATAAACAAAATTAACCCAAAATTTGATTTGCTGAAATCGAAACAATAAGTGTCAATATCAATATAGTAATTTGACTATTAGGAAAACATATTTAAAATTCTTTAAATGACAATTAGAAATATGTGACTTAATAACCAAACATATTTTGAATGCTAAAAGTGGTTTTGAACTCTTATATTATTTATTTACCATTTAATTTGGAATTAGATTGCCAGAGATTTTTTTAGCAATTGGGACATTTTTTTTTTAAAGAAAGAAATATCTTGAAGGCTTGCAAACAATCTTGAAGGCTTGCAAACAATCGCAGACTTTTAAGACATTTTTTCGCTCAGTGCCAGCTTCCGCTCAGCCCCCCTGCACCATTGTTTGTGTGGGTGCATTTTGCATAAAAAGACACTTACATGCATAGCGGCAGCGACAACGACAACGGCAACTGCAACGGCAACGACAACGACGGAGCTGGCGACATTTGCGACGACAGTTACTGCCAGCATCTATGTGAAGTTATGCCGGGGACATCGAGGCAGCCGCAGCCAGAGCCACAAAACTCATTGCCGCAACTTACACCGCTAATGGCGCGCATAATCAAACGCCATGGGTGGTGGTGCACACTCAATGCTCTGCACCGCCCAACCACCCAACCACCCAACCCATCCAGCCTCCATATACACACACTCCCGTCGAGTTCTCATAACTTTTGTTTTCTGCAAGTCGCGCTCGCCTTTGCCATCGTCAAGTGGCATCCACATCCGCATCCACGCAGGGCTGCAGTTTGTACAAAAATTTCACGCTGAGCGCCGTTGAAGTTGCATCCTTGCATATTTTACACACCCACCAACAGCCCATCGACCACACACATACTATATACATATACAGCCATGGGCTATTCACTGTCATCTCCCAAAGGGGTTTAAATGGGGCGGAGGGGGCCAAAAAGGGGGGCTGTCATCAGGCCTCGGTTTCGGTCTCAGCATCTTTTCGCATGTCATTGCCACCGCCTTTATTTTATTATTATTACGCAGTCCCCTGTAATTTTGCATTCAACGTCACCTTTTGCCACTTATTTTCCGCGAGCCAGTTGACAGTATTTTTCAATAAAATATTCGCGCAAAAGTTTGTAATTCAACGAGATGGCGCAAGCTCAAGTTTGAAAATTAAATGTGCCGGTGCGAAAGAAAACTTGAGTTTTTCTCATAACAAAGGGTAGTAGCCTAACGATGTGCCATCGAAGGCAATTTCATGCCATTCTGCCTAGAACGACCGGTTTAAAGTTCAATAAAAATATCTCGACAAAGGCGAGGGTGAAAATTGAATTGCAGCAATTTGCGGTGTTTCCACGGGCTGGTAAGAAAATCACCAGGAAAATTAAAAGATTCCAATCAGTCTCAACACCAGCCGGGAAAACTGACAGGTTGACACTGCAGATATAACGAAATATCCAAAAATTCCATGCTGAGAAAACATTGTTGCAGGCCAGATTTATCAGATCTAAACCGTTGTAGAAGTCATTTTAGTACAATTTTTGAGCTGGGGAAAAAACGTGGTATATGCAAACAAAAACAAAGGGGGGAGGACAGTAGCTTTTTCCCAGTTTTCCTCGGCTGCAGCACACGTTGCGTATACGCAGCTGACCGCACATACACAAACAAGGGGTAAAAAAGCAGTTTCCATCAGACTTTTGTAAAGTGATTTCGTCTTTTTTTCGTAGCAACGCCTAACTCACCTGTTTTGCCATTCACTCTCCTCATATCTGTATCTGTCTTTTTCCCCGTCCCTTGCAGACGTACGCAAATGGGCTCCGTTTCGTCCTCACCGTCTTGGGCGGAACCATCGCCGTGATGGGCAGCCGCGTCATCGGTTATACGTCGGCAGGAGCTCTGGGTTGTGTAACGACCGCCTTTATTGCGAGGATTGGCTGGCGGCGGGAGGAGGCCAGACTGACGCCCCAGCAGCTGCAGGCCCAGCAGATTGTGAGTATTGAACACTGGTAAAAAATAATGAGTCCCCAACGACGTATTCCATTTTTTACTAAATCGCAATTTAGAAAATATTTTTGATTTTTAAAGTTTAAGTCTTACAAGAAATTTAGTCGTAAAATGAATATTTTTTCCATAAAAAAGCCAAAAATTGTCCAAAAGGGGATTGTCATTTCTCGTTGAGTTCGTAATTAGATTCCCAATCGATGGGCGGTCAAATCTAAAAACTTTATTTTTTGACAATTTTTTTTTCAAAAAAACCTGATGAAAAATACAAAAATGTGGCAAAAATAGTATTTTTTTAAATCTTCTAGAAAAAATTGTAGATCGTTAGCTTATGTAATTACCTGGGCAAAACAGTCGTCATTTTAGCTGGGGTACCTATTTGAACAAAGTTGCGTAGAAAATACCCAGAAAAAGACTCATTTTTTTGCTATAAAAACCTAATTTTAATTTTTCACAAAAAAAAATCAATATTTTGTGTCAAAACAACAATTATTCAATGGATTTATATTCAAACATAGAAACTTCATATTTCTTATACTTGCTGCATACCTACTTTTATATTTTAAAATCGAATTTAAATCATGTAAGATTAGATTTAACCCCAAAGATCGCTCCATAATTTCTTCATGTGCCCAGGATCAGCAATTGGTCCAGTTGGTTTGCTCTCTGAGCTCCAGACTTTGGCTTTGCCTCAACCTTTGGGTCTCTGAGTGCTTTTGGGGTATTGGACCCGCTCTTTTTCTGTTTTGTTTGGTTTTGGGTCAAGAAAAATGTTCCCTGGCAAAAGTGCCATTTTTTATGCCTGTTCCGCTGCAGCGGTAAAAAGCGCCTGTGTGTGCGGGATTTTTGCTAGGTAATTTGTGACATCACGTCCTTGTCCCATGTCAGAGTTGACTGCCGGCTCTCGATTTGTTTTGAGCAAGTGTTGTTGTTTTTTTTCCCCATTTCCCCATTTACCTTTGCCTTAAACTTTTAACCCAGATCCAAGGCGAGGCGGTGTTTTTGCACTCGGACTGCACTTGAGTTCCAAGGCAACGCTCCGTAAGCCGATTGGCTGGGTTCCTCCCCCTTTATTTAAATGGGGGAAATATAATGAACCAGTTGCCCCGATCTAATAACAACTTATTGATTTACCCCCCTCTCCTTTTGCAGGCCAGTGTGCCCAAGCGTCTGGACCTCATGTGGAAGTTCCTCAAGCCCGTCTCGTTTGCGCTCATCGGCAAGGAAATTAATTTCAACGTGCTGCAGGGCCATGTAATCGGTTATGGCGCATTGTTGGTGCTCGTCGGAAGTTTGGTAATTAAAATGGTCGCCGGAGGCGTGGCCGGTGGTGCAACAAATGTTCGCCCCGGTCACTTATTTAATTTCTTTCGCTTCTCAGCCAGTTTGTGCGGGGAATACCAGGGTCCCTGTTCCTGGTCCCCACGGTTTTGGGTCTGTTGAAAAAAAGGAAGAAAAACCAAGTGGAGATTCCGGCCGTGGGTAGGGATTGGGATTGGGGGTGAACCGAAATGAAAATGTTCCGGCACCGCAATGCAAATGTTACCTGCACACAAACAACACTGGGAAAACCGAGGGAAAAAACCATCTAGAGATGACCACTTTCTTGTTCTTGTTTTCAGTTTCGCCTGGCTTTTGCATATTTATCCACATATGGCGGAAATCTGTCGAGAAAGGAACGTGCCTACATTACAATTTCCGGTTTTCCCAAAGCAACTGTCCAAGTAAGTTTCCCGTTCCGCGTGTCATGTTGCTGCGGTTCCCATTGCCATTCCCCTTTCACCATTTCCCATTCCCCCTTCATTTTCCATTTCCCATCCGTTGTCTCCTCGCCTGGTGGCGCTTTTTATTTCATTGCCGGCCATTTCACTCGCTTGCCACCAGCAGACTGTCCTCCTCGTCCACCAGGTTGTCCTGGCCCGGCCTGTCCTGTCCTGGCTTGTCCTGGCCTGTCCTGGTGTTTTCCCCATGCTTAAGTTATACACGTATTTGCAGGTCATGTTCTCTTTCGGCCAGGTCCTGCTCCTTCTGTTCCTGCGGCTGCAGTTGGCATGCCAGCCTTTTGTTTGCAGTTTAACCGCAAGCGGACATTTTGTTTATGTCGCCTGTGCGAGCGAACTGTGCGTCTGTGGTTGCCAGAAATTTAAATGTTCCGCTGGCTTACTTACTTCCCCAAAAACCCGAAAAAACCAAAAAAAAAAAAAAGGGAAGAAAAAGAGTTGGTCACATGTGCGCCTGTCTAACTTTTCCCTAATATGCGGTGCATATTTCACTGTCCACCTTTTTCGTACTGATTTAATTAAAACTGCACAGCAAACCGCATTTAATCTGACTCCGCTGCATATCACATATCACTCATACGCAGCGGTGGCCTAATGTCTCTCTCTTCATCCCGTTTCTCCCTCTAGGCCGCCCTGGGTCCAGTGGCTTTGGACATGGCACGTGCTGCCAGCGTGGCCAGTGCCGAGCAGCTGGCCCTGGCCAGCAATGTGCTCATCATCTCGGTGCTGGCGATTATATTCACCGCTCCACTGGGCGCCATCCTCATGCTGCGACTGGCGCCCCACTGGCTGAAGCACGGCGATGCAGTGGAGGCGTTGGACACCCCGACCACCCCGGCACCAACGAACACCCATTCCTTCAAGAGGACATAGCCGAAGGACCCCGAAAACCGAAAGTTTTAATCCACGCCGTACTTACCTAGCCCTCCTAGCCGTACTTATACTTACGTGTACTTAGTCGCATTCGGTAATACGCTGTTCAAATAAAAATAAATGCGAAAAGTTACCAACATATTTTCCTCAAATGTTGCCCTTTTCATTTCAATTCATTCCCAATCCAAAGCACCTTTTTTTTATGGCCATGGGACCCAGTTATTTGCTTACTTGCATGGCCTGGTCCTTAAATTTCGGCGAATTAACAAAGTTTGGACTTAATCCTGCAGGACTAAGTCCCCAAATGGGCCGCCTGGCCAACTGGGATTTTATTGTTTTTCTGTCCCCTCGGCGAAGAAAAGCTTTTCGGCACCTAATTATGACTGGATCTGTGTTAATCTCGGGCTTGAGCCCGCGCTAATTGATTTTATAATTAATTTTGGGGGATTTCGTGTCAATCTGGCGCGAGTTTTTGTGTCATGTCGAATCAATCCGTATTAATGATTGACAATTGAACAAGCTGTTATTGCTATGGCGGGTAAAGGCCCTTTGAAGAGGCCTTCATCCTTCGCTCGTCGAGTTGGTCAAGTAAATAAATGAACCCGAAATGATTTTGTTATTTTCAAAGAACAGTTGTCGACCTCCTTCCCGTCTTCTCTTCGACGTATTTTTACGCCTGCTGCTTTTGTGGCAGCACCATTTTGCTCCAAGCTTCGGAAAAAGCAAGAGCGATGGCAAAAAGCACAGAATAATGGCAAAGAGGGAAGAATGCCATTTAATTGAAAAGTGATTGTGGGGCCAACCAGGATCGAGTTGTCCCCCGTCGACCGGCGATGCAGAATTTGCAATGCAAACGGCTTAGAATGAACTTGATGTTCTGGCCGCCTTTGATGCATTCGGTTTTTGTTGCCTGACAACCGATGGTACCGGGAAAAAAGAGGACATTTTTTCCTAAATTGAGACCAATTTGGTTCTAGAACACTCGAAAAAGTGGGGATATTTTATGGAATATAGTTAAGATGCATTATTTACCTTTATAAGTAAAATTAAGATGCCAATAAAAAACCTTAAAAACATGGAAAAACTCGTTCAATTCAATAAAGTTTTTTAAGATTTTGGAGGATGAAATTTCATGCAATTCAGATATTTTCCCCAGTGTAATAGCTGAGCTTCGACTGTGGTCGGATGAGTGAATGCTGAAAGGAATGAAATTAAAAGACGGCAAAAACGCAGCAAGCGATAGAACTGAGAGAAAAACTTATCATTTTTATTATCCTGCAGCTGCGCATATTTATAACCGCATGTCCCCGTCTCTTTCGCATTCGCATTTACCTTTCCAGCGCCCGTCCCTTTCTCGCATCATCATCGGTGGCCTTTGTGTGGCTCGAAAAAGAGTTGGGAATTGAAGGTAAATTAGTGTTATTAAAATGGCTGCACAAAAATAATTGCGCAACTAAATGAAAATTTTAATGAAAATTCCTTGGTTTCTTCTTTATTTTGTACCTGTGCTTTTCCGCTATTTTGCTTTTTTACAGCGATTGCGATTGCCGTTGCCCCTTGTGCTTTCTGTTATTAGTTGCATTGTTTCCGCAGTTGATGTCCGTGCAATTAGCATAATGAAAGCATCTGGAGGGAAAAACCAGGGAGCCAGGGAGCGAGAGAGAAAGAGCATTTGTTGGTCGGCCAAGGGCCATAATGAAGTGCGTAAGAGCCGGAAAAGCCAGATTCGAGCACCGCAATTACGCCACAATTGAGTTATGTTCGCATCACATCAATTATGCTGCCACCGGCATAATCCTTCAAAACTCATTGCTCTTATCGCGGCCATTGAAATGCCACCGGCCATAGATCAACCTTATCAGCGCAGCCAAAGCATTTTCCTGCGCCAAATAAATTCCAGCAGTTTATTATTCTAATTCGCATGCCGAATTCCGGCAGAAAAAGAACGCCAGGCACGTCACCGCCTCGCGCACAACCAAGCCAGCCAAGCCACCCAACCTGCCTCCAAAAAGCCACCTGAAGCCACCCACTCGAGCACCCAACCACCCAGAAAACCACCCACAGACATCCCAACCGATACGGCGAAAAAGGAGTTGTGCGAGTGCCAAACGAAATCAAATCAAAAAGTTCACAAAAATGCCAGACCAACAGAAATTAAGTTATAAAATTTTAAGGACTATGCGCAGTTTAATTTCCAAATGCCATGCCACCACCCATCTCCTCTACCGCCCGCCTCCTCCAAAGACACAGGTGGGCGGGGCACTTTTGGGGGCAGGAGCGTATTGTGGTTTTTGTTATGCGCCGATTACCATAAAAACAAGCCAAAGAAAGTTGCGTCCTCCTGTTGGTCCGACGTGGTCGGAAACGGAAATCAAGAAAACAAAAAGAATGGGCCCAAATGAAGTCAAACCTGGCGCTCTTGGCCCGCTCCTTCAGTTAATAAAGTTAGTTGCGTTTGCCTTGACGGCGAAACTTTTGAGTTATAAGCGCGCAAGTTATGGCTTACAACAAAGCAAAGGCAGCGGCAAAAAACAAGCCACAATGCCGAACAAAGGAAAACAATTAACATGACGAAGACACATAAAATTTCCACTTCCCCTTCCATCCAGCCTTGCTCTTTCCCTTCGAATTCGAGTGGTTGGGTGCGTCGAATTAGCAGTTGGGAGTCAGCTCCAAACCCTCCAGAAATCCACTTCCACCTCTTTTACCAACCCCCAAAAAGCCGTTTCTTGTCTGCCTCTTGTTGTTTTGTTAATTTTAATACATGTACTTTTTATCGCTCGGCATTCCCCGGCAAGCTGCTGGCTGAATTAAGCCATTTGTTAGCTGTATCTGTGGCTTAGCTTTTTGGCAGGACCCCCGCCTCCTCCTCCGAATCCTCCGCCCAAAACCTCCTCCCTAGAAGAAAGCTATCAATGCCGCGGGGCCATGGGTCGCAGCACATCACAGTTATTTTCGTGCAAATGGCATATTTTTTATGGCTTGTCGCTGGCTTCTTGTTTCTCGTGTTGTAATTAGACAAAATTGTTGACTGCCACGACTCCGCCCAGTGGCCCGCCCACCGAAAGGTAAACCCACTCGCGGTTGTTCATTCAGTCCTTAATTCCGCCACTCATGTCTGGGCTCCGAGTCGCTGTTGTCCTGCCGCTGGAGGTGTGTTTGACACTTGGCGTGTCGGAACAGAGAAAATATTATTCCCGAACAGCGACCATTCACTGGGGAGTGCACTTGGAAAAATAATCACTCAGAATGTATACCCTTTCTACAAAATTTTTCTAATTCCCTGACATTATGGATAGTTTTCCAATTTTATCTTAGCTAAGAGAAATGTTTAGAAGCTTCGTTTCTGTTAAAAAAACAATAAATATTTTCTCAGCTGTGATGTTTAAAAATTAAATCATGTAAATAAGAAAACATAAACTAACAAAGATTTAAGATAATATAATATTTAATAGAAATTAATAGAATTAAAAGAAAAACGGTATACCTTTTTAAAGTCTTTAAGGTTCTACAGGATAACCTTTGATGATCTTAAAAAACCAATACAAATATGTTTTAATTATCTATGCATTTCTAAATTGTTTTCCCATCATTTCTGAAGATTCCTTCATAATTCCCTCAATCAAAACGTAATTATTGGAAATACCAAAGTGCTTTCAAACGTTTAATTCACTGATAACGAAATCCGCTATTCGTCATAGAACGATGTCATTTGTTGTGACTGCTAGACTTGTGGTGTTTACTAACCGAACACTTATCAACTTTTTCTCTGTGCTCGAACCGGGGGATGATCTTGGGGCAAACAGCAGTTCACTGGGTTGGTTTTATTGTGATTATTCAGACTATGCATGTTTATAAAAAAATTCCACAGGTATAATTAGGCAGGGGCGCGTGTCAGGAGAGGAGCCGGACTACCAGATTTCCCGACAGCGACCACGATGGTCGGGCAGATAGCCCGGCTGGCAGGGGAAGTCGATCATGGCCACCATCATGGTGCTGACCGCCGGTTTTCCGGCGACCGGAGGCTCCGTGGGTGCCTGGTAGGCGGCCAGCACCTGCTGCTCGTCCAGATCGACGCACTGGTTGGGCTTGGCCGTCGTGGTCTGGTTGTTGGGACAGGTGACGCGGTGCAGGCAGTACTTCAAGCAGGGCCGGGGCGCCGGCACCTGGGTCAGCTTCTTCTTGCACTTGAACTGCCCTTCACAGCCCTCCTCGATGGCGGGCACATTGTTGTTGAGGAAGAACGGACGACGCGGCTCCTCAGTGGTTGTGGTTGTAGTTGTAGAGGTGGAAGTGGAGGTGGTGGACTCTCGGTGGAAAATCTTGCCCAGAATTCCGCCCTGAACAGCGGCTACCAGCAGAGCGGCCAGTAGAGCCACCAGAAACTGCTTCATCGCCGACTTGTTTGCACTGCGACTGTAGTCGTTCGACTACAAAACACTGCCCGGTTTTCAAGAGCAGAGCGGCAATCTGCCACTCGATAACCTCTGACCCCAGAGCCGCGGCAGGGAGATAAACAGACAGACTACCCGCATCCACACACATACGAATTCCCCATACAGTTTTTCTTTCATTTTTGGTCGGCTTTAAATTGGTTTATCGCCAAATTGAATTGCATTTGAGGTGAGCGGTGGGCTGAGCGGCGAGCGCCATACGCACATTTTGGCAAATTTGACACAGGAATTGAATTATCTGCATTCTGTGAACCGCAAAATTGTATAAATAAATATTAGTCAATTCGGTATTTCATACATGCGTACGCATAATTTGGAGCTGCCATGGCGAAGCCGAGGGCACCGACCAAACTGCCAGTTTAGTATAATGGAAAATAGCCGGGGCAGCAGGAAGCACGCTCACAAATCGACACGAATGTTCAATGATAATGTCGATGAGCGGCGATTTGTCAATTGCGTTATAAGTGGATTTAATTGATAAGAACTTGTTTGAAAGAGAGCCGCCGTATTTTCTCTTTTTGACAGGGTCGATAGCAATTTAGGAATAATCTATAACAAATATCTATCATTTTAAACGACACAGATATTATTTTTCTCTAATTAGAAAATGATTGTTTATGGATGGATTTGATTGAAATTTGTACGAAGTATAGTTCATATTAGTATCTAAGTAGATGCTTAAATGTAAGTTTTGTATTAATTTTTTAAAATGCCTTTTTGATGTTATAGTCCTTTGACGTATGCCAAATAGCATAATAAATTTATGGCTTAAAGAGCTCGGAATCCTGGAAAGTTCAACCAATGCCTCGGCATCACTGGGTGTCATAGGAACGTCATGGCCAACGTGCAACACCTCGAGAGCATCAGATATCGCCCAATATTGGAAACAAAGCATCCGCACATGCCCTTCAATGGGCCACAAAAGCCGGCTGAGCCCATGGCATGCTGGTGACTTTGCAGATGGGCCCTAATGAAGCAGCTGGTTGGCGATGTGGGGGGATCTCCTTTGAAATCCAGCAGCTGGCTTCAAACTATTTGAATAATTGATATTAATCGCTGCCAAGAGCTGTCAAAATTAATTTGTGATGTGTTTTCAAAGCCAGATTATTGATGATGATGATTATGGCCGGGCCCTAATGAAGGCAGCGGCTAATGGAAGTGCTCGGTCTGCCAATTGAGCCATTCTGAGTAGTTGAGTTGCTAGTTGTCTAGTTTTGGTCCAATTGTCCTCCCACAGCGGCATTAATTACACTTCGAGTCGGGAAATTGATTCGCCTTGGACGTGGACGTGGCGAACTTCGACCGCCCCATTGACTGAATGGGAAATCGCTTAATATGTATTAACATTTATTGCCGGCCAAACTTTCGCAGCAAAAGAAAGAGAGAGAGAAAATAAAAGGGAGTGCTAAGACAACAGCAGGCCGGAAATTGCCGAATGCTGATACTTCCGCCGGAAATAAGTTCAATTCTAGTTGTTCACGCTGTTCGAGAGGAGGCTGCCTGCCTGCCTCCGGAGTAAATTAAGTTAGGGTCGGTTGAGGTCTCTCTATCAGTCGATCGAACATGAAGGACATCGCCCGCCCGGCGCCTTCAACTCGACTATCAATGGAAACACATTTCACATTCGTCGTAAAGGCGGCTTAATTGCCGCCCATTCTCGCCGGCTCACAGCACTTTGCACAATAAACAGATCATAATCGGGCTAAAACTATCAATTTCAAGCCAAACAGAAGGGAATATCTCAATCGGAGCAGTCGGAAAAAAGGCAAAAAGCGAGGGAGACAGAAAGCGACAAAAAACAAATGAAAATGCTTTACAACATAAAAACAAACTGGAGAAGTGGGATGCTGGGGCGACGGCAACGATGTGTTAACACTTAGGAGGACGAACGAGCAGTGGCCGGGTGACAATGAAGACAGCCGAAATCCTTCGATAGGTTCCAGGGGTCCTGGGAGGAGCTGGCTGACGACTGAGCGTCCTCATAGATTTACGCACACTTAGGCAGCGTTTACTCAGTCCTCCGACTTCAAATAGTCGTATAAATTGTTCGGCAGGCGCAACTGTTTCAGCTTCTCTCGGTCTTTGTCTTTGGCTTTCGCTTGAACTGCTGTCCGGACGGAGTTCTCCAGTTCCCCAGTTCTCCAATTCTCCGCTTCCCTAGTTCTCCAGTGGAGGGAGGCACTTCCGGGGCGTGAATGAAGTGCCATGTTCTCACGCTCACGCATTTGCCAAGTGCCTGCCGGCCCACATGTCGTATGAGTTTTATGTCCCTCTGTTTATATGACTGTCTCTGTGCGCTCAATCGTTTCTGAGACACATTTATTTGCCCTGCTCGGTCCTTGCTGCTTCTTTTTGTTAGTTTAACAAATAAAATTAGTGCTATAAACATTGCCACTCTACGTGGCATCCCAAAAGTTGGCAAAAGGAAACTAAATTTAAGTTTTCGCCTTAAAACATGTTAATAAACACGGAATTCTTCAGGAACTGCTGAGGTGTGATATCTTGTTTTTCCCTTAATGACTTTGGCAACCCCTTCTAGCTACGCCACTGATTTCATCGTCATATATTTGTTTACACAATCGCAACTCTTTGCCACTTCATGAGGTCTCCTTTTTTTGTTGTCCCTACTTCTGTGCCACCCACTTCCTTGGGGGATTTATTGCCACAACGAATCTGTTGGTAACAGGGGTTGGGGTGAAAGGGTCAGGGGTCAGAAGGAAGCCAGACAAGGACCGAGCTTGTATCCCATTTCCGGCTGATGACTCGGATGTTTGTTTTAGCGGCGGCATTCCACTGCGCTGCAGTTCCATTCTATATTTGCACTGCCGACTCGGTTCAAGCTGGAAGAAATATCTATTAGATTTATTTTATATGTACGCCATATCGTAACAAATGCATTTTGCGCACAAATAGCCAGCGGGCGGACATAAAACATAACAAAAGATGCTCAAAGGTAAACACTGTGATAAACAGACAAAACGTTGGTGGAGAGAAAGTAAAGAATAGACTAAGCGATATCCTATGATATATATGAACGCTCATTATTTTCGGAAATTAAGTGGGAATTATTTTGAAATTCGAAGACCCTAATCTACTTTTAGGAAAATGGGAATTCAGGGAAATTAGCTGTAATTTGTTTGTAATAGAACCTGTAGGAATGAGCAGTCTGAATATTTTCTCTAAATACTCAGCACTTTGTCTTTTTGACGACAATAAGTGGGCTGCTTTCAAGGTTGGTTCCTTTTCAAAGCGAAGCACACGTGTCCCTTGACACATATCTACATAGGTGCCTTTAATGGCCTATTTTTGGGTGCTAGTGGTTTTTTTGGCCCCAAGGCTAGACTTCATTTTTTGTCTATACCCATGAGAAAGAGCCCCATTGTTGGCCATTAAAATGGCAGACAAATTTATGATAGTATACCAAAATGGCCACTGGTGTATGTGATTATATAATTTCAATTTCAGCAGAACCAAGCAGGACCAGTCAGGCACATGATTATAATTCGCTGTCGGACAGCCACTAAATTGCAGAATTCTCGCCAGCAAACACAGAAACAAATTGCTGCGAACAAATTTTATTATTATCACAATTGAATTGAATTTGCGATAAACGTAGAAATAATTCGCATGTTGCACATGACCGCAGGAATCGATACGGATTTGAATGGCCAGCAAATCTCAGCCAGTAGGTCGTTTTTGGCCAGGAATCGGAATCGGAATCGAAAGCGGGATCCGTAGCATGTTCCTGTGTGTTGTAATCCCTGCCAAAGCGATTATAGTTTTTGTTTGAATTTTGAATGGGAATGCGAGTGTGCACACGGCAGAGGGAGTTTGTATGTGCAGTATTTACACTGATGCACTTTAGCCGCATTTTAATTGGATGCTAACTGGCACTCCCGCCCACATTCCACCGATTAGCGCCCAATGGAGTCCGCAGTTACTCTATTTCCAATTCGAATGCAAATGCTTCTGGTCGGCGGCAGGAGAGCGATAACAATGGTTTACGTTTATGCCCGCTAATTTCGCGGGCATGCGGTAAATGGTAATAAGCGCACTTTCCCAGCTAGAGGATGGCCATGAACCAGGAACCGGCAGCCGATTGTTATTTATATTCGTTTTTGCCACGGCCATTTGCTCCATAATTTGTCACTGCAGCCGGGCCACAAAAATCCGTTATAGATATATGTAGGGCCTAGAGCAAACAAATTGCCGCTGTATTTTATGGACTCTCGGCTGAACTGTATGTGTTTCGCTGGCTTAAATGCTAATTACATTTTTGTTTTGTGCAAATATTTGCAGCCCGCTCATTAGCCACCCCGGAGCTCCATCTCCACTTTTTAAACCCCACTTTCTCTGCTCTTCAACTTGGCTTCACACTTGCCCGCATTCATGTAAAAATCGAGCGGCCATTCAGCGCTCAGCCTCACTTGAGTTCAATTAAAACCGCACTTGTACTTGTTTGCATAACAAACACACTCAGCGCACTCGACACACTCGGCCAACTGGCCAAGCAATCGCCCCAGCCACGCCCCCTCTTTCGGCCATAATGCAGAAACGAACTCAGTCAAAGGCTCGATGCAGTCATTGTTGGCCATTGTTTAACAATTAACCGCAAATTGAATGCAATTAAATAAATAACGGTGTTGAACCTTTGTGCAAACGATGTAGGCACGTGTACGCGTCGTCGAAGTCGCTCCTCCAGCTCATATCCTTTCATATATATGTATAGTAGTTCATATGTAGTGCGTAGTAGTATGTAGAGAGGATCCCTCTCTTTGTGGGGCCATGTGTGTGTGAGTCCTTCATTGCCAGGCCAACGGTGAGCAAACACACACGCACCCCTCTGGTCGTTGTTCAAATGAAATGAAATATTACGTATACGTCGCGTCGGTCCATTGGCCAGCAAACAAACACACTCGCACAATGGCCGCCCGGCCGAAGTTGCCTGCTGGGCGGCGTATTTGCCAAAGTTATTGTTGTACTCGATCCGCAGCTCACCAGCACCTATTTTCTTTATGGGGGATTACGCATATATGGAAAATGGCTGAGAGTTTTCACTCAACCGCTACCGATTGCACTTACTGCTTGGTAAACAGGGTTTCGTTTAAAGACCTTTCATTTATTGCCAGCTTTTGAAGTTTGAACTTTGAAATAATAATTAATAATAAAAATAATATATTATATGCCAGTCTATCGAATAAATCAAACACACATTTTGGTACAATCTAAACTATTCATTAATAATTACAAATGAACTAGTTGCATATTAGATTTATCGATGTTTTAAAAATATTATTTAACCAAAGAATGTTTTAATTATCTCAAAATCAATAAATATTATTGTAAAAAGAAAAAATTATGTCTCCTATCAAGACATGATTAATTTAGAATAATATCCCTGCAAATCTTCCTATCAATACCACATAATAGACTTCAGAATTTAATTCTAAAATTTAATGGATTGCAAAGACCTCGAGC